>NC_141696.1:813457392-814057392 GCF_964263255.1 Lissotriton vulgaris | reverse complement strand
GTGAACGGAATTACCCCAAATTTGGCAGGGAGAAGGGTCTTGGTCTAGAAAGCACGCGTTTGTTTATTTGGTGTAAATCCGTTCAGTAGTTTTGGAGAAATATGGAAATGTACAGATATCAATATTTTTTAATTATGCCATCTGATTGGCTGGGGCGTTAAGACACCGGCTTGCTGCTTATTGGTTGCGAGCGTTTGCAACTAGGAAGTGTTGCCCGCCATTTTGTAATTTTGTTGAAACGAGTAAGGGGGAAGAAAGGGCTAAAAGAGTAGGAAAGAGGAGGATAGGAGCACTGTAACCTCTGTGGGGGTGTGAGCGAAGCAGTCACTCCTACCAGTCTGAAAGTGCGGTGTTGCTCAGAGTAAAATGGTGATGAGATGCTGCTACACTCGGGTATGAAACGGAGAGCCTAAACCGTGAGCTCATTGCTGTTAAGTGATGTGCTCTGGTCTTTGTACGATACGTGTGCAAGTAGTGTTAATACGCGTTTATACCATACAGGGAGTCGGAAGCGAACTACTGACCGCTACCGTGCGTTTATACTATACCAGAAGTGAAGTACTCATGCCTACTGGTGTGAAGACTCTGGGATCAAACCGAGCTGATTGCTGTAAAGTGATGGGCTCTGGGCATTATAGCATACTGGCCACTGTAGTATAACTGTGTAAGTAGTGTTAGTATGCGTTTATACTGAACAGGGAGTGGGAAGCAAACTACTCACTCCTACTGGTCTCAAGACTCTGGGATTAAATCACGAGCCTAAATCGTGAGGTCATTGCTGTAAAGTAATGTGCTCTGGGCGCTGCCAGCATACCTGTGGAAATGGTGTTAGTTTGCGTTTATACAATACAGGGTGTGGGAAGCAAACTACTCACCCCTACCGGTCTCAAGACTTGTGGATAAAACCATGATCTCATTGCTGTAAAGTCATGTGCTCTGTGTAGTATTGTAAAGTAAGTCCTAGTAGAATGTTAGTATGTAATGCTAGTGGAATGTAAGTATGTAATGTTAGAATTTAGGGCTGTCATGAGGGGAACCAAGGGGAGTTTGTACACGGTGCTGGAGAAGACGGTTGCCTTGCGGTCTGCTCCTGTTGGTGCTGTTTAAGCTGTGTTTTCCTGCTATAAATCTACTTATAGGCTCCACTGCTGTCTGCCTCTTCAGTACATAAAGTTGGCGACGAGCGGCAGAAAGTAAAAAGAAGGCAGCCCTCACCAATATTTCGAGTTTTCTTTGTTTTGCGGAAGAGCCGTTTTCTTCGTGAAGCTGTTTCTACTCATCCCAGGGTCGTCGGCCCATTGAACTAGGTCATCAGAACTGTGGTAGGATTTATATTTTTAGATTTTAGGCTTCCTCTGCCTTTTCAGTACACTCTGGTTGCTGTACTACACGTGTGCAAGTAGAGTTAGTATGCGTTTATACTAATTCTGTTGTTATGCAGTAACCAATGCATCGGGGTCCTAGGGAGCGCCACCTCCCAGGCGCAGCTCATACAATGTCCTGGGGTGTGCATCCGCGGGACATTTATATTTGCTATTACAGGACGGTGCATTGCTTTCACCCTGTGATAGCAAATCTTTGTTTGCCTTGTTGAAGCGAGAGGAGGAAAACCTCAAATCGCGTTAATAGAGTAGATCCGGATGGTAAAACTGGAGAAAAAAACGAATCGGGGTCTCACCCGTTCATTTAAATGAGCCCCCTGGTGAGTAATGTTCCGGGACCATTCCTATTTTTATATTGCGGGGTCTCTTTAGCACTGGGGACCTTAATCTCACATGTAAATTAGGCGCGGGAGGGCACAGAGACGTTTTGCAGCCTAGGAGATCGTCACGTTCCCGGGTATTGTTTACTAATTGTTCGGGGGGCTTCGAGGCCAACTGAAGTCCGAAGATCGCCACCCACCGAGGCTTTACTTAAAAATGCAGGGTGGGCCTTCCCAGTCCCTGAAGCCTCGGTGGTCCTAGGCAGTGCCTTATTGGTTCTGTAATCACACAGGCAGAACTCATGGTGTTATAAAGTGATACACGCATAGAACCCTTGCAGTTGTAGAATTACGCAGGCTTCATTTATGTAAAAGTCTGTTGGTTTATATTTGGTAGGTGCACCGCAAAATTACAAATGTTTTCCCTCATAACCTCCTATAGACAGCCGATTTTCACAATAAACTACAGACGAGTGTTTTCAGAAAAAGAACTATACACTCACTTATTTATTGTTAAAAAAATAACCTTTAATAAAACAACTCAAATAAAAGGAAATGCACGTTTATTCGAAGAAACAACAGTATAACATGAAATAAATGGTGGGACTCCTCCGGAAGCAGTGTACAAAACATGCAAGACAAAAAAGAAACATAAGTATGTGTGCCATGTCTAAATGAAAAAGAAAGGTAGTGAGAATGAAAGAAAGATAGTGAGAATGGGACAGAGAGGGAGTGGGTGGAAGGGAGAAGGGGAGGGAGAGTCAAAAGAACAGAGGGAGTAGTAGACAGAGGGTCGGCCTACTGCACCCAGCCCTCACTGTTGATCTCCCTTCACCCTTTTGTCTAGGACGCTGGGGTCTGCGGTACAGCAAGTCCTTAAAATGAAACGGATATGAATGAGGCCAGAGATTACATTATTATCTACTGCAACATTACTTGCCTGCAACTGTGCGCCCAGGCTGCTGCACCCCGGCCCTTCCCTCGCACTGTGCTTAATTGCAGCTGCTGCGCACCGAGGCATCACTGTTAACCTGCCACCACCAGTGTGTCCAATGACGTGCTGGTGCAAGCTTCGAGTCCGGGGTGCCTCTCTAGGGTGGCACAGCAGGTCTCCGGTCAGGGACGGTGTCTTGATACCATAATGGAAGGTGTCGGAATGCCCAGGGCATCATCAAGGGGTGAGCACTGGCTCCGCCCATTTTGGCGCAACCAATTCCGTGTCCTGAAAGGGGAGAAATAAGATAATGGTGGAAACGTCTGGAGGTAAATGAAGGTGTATTTCAAGCTTATTTGAGAGCACCAGTTGTGTATCCTTCCTTCTTGAAGTATGATCTACCAACTGTTAGTGGTAAATGTGGTTCATAGAGGAGTTGGAGTGCACGAAAAGAGACCAGGTTAAATAATAATGCGTTATGCCCACGTTCACATACAAAGGAACAGAGTGCCTGCTAGAAGCATAATGTGCGTGTGTAATGCAGTGGCGCAAGCCTGTTTGCATACACACCTAGTAATCCGCACACTACAGTGCCCCAAAAGCCAACGCCACATGTCTGTAGGACAGCGCTGTCCGCTGGCTCAGGCCTACAGTACGGTCCAGCAGGTCCTTAAAATGAGACGGAGATGTGACTGAATGAGGTCAGAGATCACATCATTACGCACAGCAACATCGCTTGTTCCCACCTGCGCACCCAGGCTGATGCTCCCCATCCGAAGCACCGCGCTCAATTGCAGCCACTGTGCACCCAGGCCCCACTGCTCACATGCTGTCATTGTTGTGTGTCGAAACACGACGGGCAGCAGTGTTCACAATTCATGTGCAGTGTTGATTGCAGGATGGTGTACACCTCATGGATCCCTTTCGAAACACGACTTCCAGTAGGGTTCACAATTCATGTCCAGTGTTGATTGCGAGGATGGTGTATAACTCATGGATCCCTTTTCTTTATTCCGCATTGTGATATGAGAGGTGGATGCAGCCATATCATCTGAGGCAGTGTGGAAGAACTGGGACATGTGGCGTCGTCGTTATCCTATTTATATGTACCCAAAGTGGGCTGGGCTTGCGTACTCCAGGCCAGCGTAGGGGTGTGAATAATTATTCCGGGGACCTGGGCGTTGTTCAGTTCCTGCCTGGCTTATGTGTGTTTCTGTTGCAGTTTTGCTGTCGCAGAATGTGCAATTTACATTAATGTAGCATGTACCGGGAGGGCAGCAACTATCGCTAATGAGATACTGTTCGAAAACATTGAATGGACAACATCACATGTCGTTGTCAAGCTTGTGGATATGCGCAGACACGCATGTAAATGGTGTGCAGTATTATTGAAAGTGTTGCTATCGCGAAGCGGGACACATGTGAATATGCTCAGATGGAGGGAGGATCAGCAGTGAGGCTACGTCATACATAGTGATAACGCTCATTACAGTCAAGCAATGCATGTCAAACGTGAATCTGAAAGTCTCACATATGACACACTACTGTACTGGTAAAACATCGAAACAGAGCATACAGCAACACAAATGTAGACATTACTCTTTATTGTTTGTCACATGTGATCTAGGATGTGTACTCTGCCTGTGGCTGATGATACCCGTTCGAGCCACTAATACACAGGCTGAAAGGCAGCACAATATTGTGCATACACACCCGGGGCATCGTGTAACACGCATTTGTTTTTTTGATGTAAGGTTTTGTTCGGATGCATGGCCATCACACGTGGAAGGCTAATGAACAGATCATGAATATTGATCAAGATGATCGTTGCATGTTGTGTGTAGTATAAGATGTGTACACAGCAAAACAAAAAAAAAATCAAAAAAGCTCTTTAAGCAGAAGGGGTGTGTCTCATCAACCGCTGTAGAGAGAATGACAAAAATGCATGGGGTCCTCCAAATGTTACAATGGGAAATGTTATGAAGTAATCAAATGCGTTTTTTAAGGTCACATGGCAAGCGCGCACGGAGGCCGCACCCAATGCGATTTTGAGAATATTTTTACCATAATATAAGTTTATTACAGTTAGAAATATATAAATGTTTAAATTATTTTAGATTATCGCTTGCTCTCATATACACTTTAAAGTTATTTAAATATAGTTTTGATGTTTCAAAAGTGAGAGACCCCCTTGCAACCAGGGGAATAGGGTACTTCAACAGTAAAAAACGTTTTTCCCTAGGTGAACCAAATCTCAAGATGAACAACCCAAGATAAGGTTTCTCAGCCAACCTTAATGTAGGCTCCCCAAGTTCTTTTACTGACTAATACACTTTAACAACAGCAGTATAGTTCATTATTTATTATTGTAAAAAACATATTCGTACAAATACAATTGAATGTTTAAAAGACTCATGCAGAGCCACAAATTAAAAAAAAATTCTGCACAACAAATTTATAAAATACAGTCTCTAATACACATAAGTTCCGACTGACAATTATATAAAACAATGTAATCAAACACTTGACACTAATAGACCTCAAAAAGGAGAGACATACAAAAAGACATGAAATTTGTCAATAGGTATTGCACGTTTCTGGGGTTTCACAATTTTTTTTTGATTTGTGGCTCTGCATGAGTCTTTTAAACATTCAATTGGATTTGTACGAATACGTTTTTTACAATAATAAATAATGAACTATACTGCTGTTGTTAAAGTGTATTAGTCAGTAAAAGAACTTAGGGAACCTACATTTAGGTTGGCTGAGAAACCTAATCTTGGGTTGTTCATCTTGAGATTTGGTTTACCAAGGGAAAAACGTTTTTTACTATAATATAGTTTTGAGACATAAAAAACAAGCATTGGAAATGCAATAGGGCTCGCATTAGGAAAGTTTGAGCTATTGGTCATATAAATGATTTGTTTTTTTATTTATGTGTTATTTTTCAAATAGTTAAATTTATAGCTTTGTCATTTACAATGCCAATAGTTATAACTTTCGTGTGACACCAATAGCATTTGTAATGCAACATGTTTTGTATTTACGTGACTTAGATGTATTGATATTACAAATAACAATGCTTTTAATTTATTTAAATAATTAATACTTAAATAATTTATATAATTTGTAATAGCAATAGCTGAAATTTTTGTAAATAACTTTTGTGAAGATTATGTTCATTGTTTTTTTATTGTGACGAAAATCCAAGAACAGAAGTGAAATATTAACATCTTTTTGTGATTTGTAATAAAGAGTGAAAGCTTGAAAACAGCTTGAAACATTGAAAGAACATATTTGAACCAGTGATGCTGTGGTGGTTTTGAGTGATGCTGTTGTTGCGCTGAGTGATGCTGTTGTTGCGCTGAGTGATGCTGTTGTTGCGCTGAGTGATGCTGCTGTTGCGCTGAGTGATGCTGCTGTTGCGCTGAATGATGCTGCTGTTGCGCTGAGTGATGCTGCTGTTGCGCTGAGTGATGCTGCTGTTGCGCTGAGTGATGCTGCTGTTGCGCTGAGTGATGCTGCTGTTGCGCTGAGTGATGCTGCTGTTGCGCTGAGTGATGCTGCTGTTGCGCTGAGTGATGCTGCTGTTGCGCTGAGTGATGCTGCTGTTGCGCTGAGTGATGCTGCTGTTGCGCTGAGTGATGCTGCTGTTGCGCTGAGTGATGCTGCTGTTGCGCTGAGTGATGCTGCTGTTGCGCTGAGTGATGCTGCGGTTGCGCTGAGTGATGCTGCGGTTGCGCTGAGTGATGGTGCGGTTGCGCTGAGTGATGGTGCGGTTGCGCTGAGTGATGGTGCGGTTGCGCTGAGTGATGGTGCGGTTGCGCTGAGTGATGGTGCGGTTGCGCTGAGTGATGGTGCGGTTGCGCTGAGTGATGGTGCGGTTGCGCTGAGTGATGGTGCGGTGGCGCTGAGTGATGGTGCGGTGGCGCTGAGTGATGGTGGGGTGGCGCTGAGTCAGGGCTCGACAAATCCGAAAAATTGTACTAGTCCTTCTGGTCTAGTACCATGGAAAATCCCCTCGACCTGACTGCAACCCACTTGACCTCCGTCTCTGAAAACGGAGCAAAAGTGACAAGATAACTAGATTTAAAGGCATCTTTATTGCTCATTCCCTTCATGAGCAATAAAAATGCCTTTAAATCATGTTATCTTGTCACTTTTGCTCTGTTTTCAAAGACAGAGGACAAAAGTTAGTTTGACTTCCTACTCGCCAGAAAGGGCGAGTAGGACCTAAAAATAGCTCGTCCTCATCCATTCTCCCTCGCAAATGCGAGCGGGCGAGTGGATTTGTCGAGCCCTGTGAGTGATGGTGGGGTGGCGCTGAGTGACGGTGGGGTGGCGCTGAGTGGCGCTGGGGTGGCGCTGAGTGACGCTGGGGTGGCGCTGAGTGACGCTGGGGTGGCGCTGAGTGACGCTGGGGTGGCGCTGAGTGACGCTGGGGTGGCGCTGAGTGGCGCTGAGTGACGCTGGGGTGGCGCTGAGTGACGCTGGGGTGGCGCTGAGTGACGCTGGGGTGGCGCTGAGTGACGCTGGGGTGGCGCTGAGTGACGCTGGGGTGGCGCTGAGTGACGCTGGGGTGGCGCTGAGTGACGCTGGGGTGGCGCTGAGTGACGCTGGGGTGGCGCTGAGTGACGCTGGGGTGGCGCTGAGTGACGCTGGGGTGGCGCTGAGTGACGCTGGGGTGGCGCTGAGTGACGCTGGGGTGGCGCTGAGTGACGCTGGGGTGGCGCTGAGTGACGCTGGGGTGGCGCTGAGTGACGCTGGGGTGGCGCTGGGGTGGCGCTGGGGTGGCGCTGGGGTGGCGCTGGGGTGGCGCTGAGTGATGCTGGGGTGGCGCTGAGTGATGCTGAGTGATGCTGAGTGATGCTGGGGTGGCGCTGAGTGATGCTGAGGTGGTGCTGAGTGGGAGATGGGGAGAGGGAGAAAAAGGAGGAGGGAGAGGGTAAAGAGAGGGAGAGAGGAGAAAGGAGAGGAGAGGGAAGAGAGGGAGAGAGGAGAAAGGAGAGGAGAGGGAAGAGAGGGAGAGGGAAGTGAGGGAAGGGGAGAGAGGGAAAGGGAGAGGGAAGTGAGGGAAAGGGAGAGAGGGTAGAGGGAGGGTAAGGAGAGGGGGAGGACGAGAGCGAAGGACGGAGGGGAGAGCGAGGGGAGGGAGGGAGAGAGGAGAGCAGGCAGAGGGGGAGATGGGTAGAGGGAGATCCTTATTTGACTGAAACTAGACAAAGCAAAGTGCAAACCATGTTTTCATCACTTGCCTTGATATACAGAGCGATGCTTTCTTTCAGAGGGAACCACTGCTGCAATCTTGGTATGTGATGGGTTACTTTTAACCAAACGTTTGAGCTTTATGGTGGGATACAGTATGCTTGGAGCTTTATGGTGGGGTACAGTACTGATGTTAGGTAGTCAAGGGCGCCCTGTTGGATGAAAGTGCTGGACGAATTAGATAACTACAGTACAAAGATGAAGTGTGCAAACATCACAGTATGTTAAGTGCTTGGTGCTTTAACAGATAGTAAACTCCTTGGTTAAAAAAAAGCTAAGTGCATTCAGTGCGTTAGTGGTCCCAATACCCCGCCCCCATCTGGAGAAGTAATATGACGCTGCTGGCGCTGACCAACCCCGCGTCTAACAAGGTGTGGGAAAGCAAATGGCTTGCAAATACAGGGAAGCAGATAAAAAGTTAAGTAAAGCAGTAAGGCGAAGAATCTGGGAAGTAAGCGGCATAGTCCACCATAATTTAAAACTCGGGGCAGACAAGCCCTCCATTATGTGAGGAGTCTCAAAGGGGCACCCACTCGAGTCCAGAACAAGAGAAAACAAGCAGTTTGGTGGGCGGTAAACTCCTTGGGTAAACAAGAGAAGTGTGGCGTGGAAATGGTGCTAAGAAGTGTGTTTGCAGCCAGCATCCTTTTAAATTGTCTGCTAGAAAGCTCCCAGGCCCTTCCCTAAATAATGCCGTCCCTCGAAGTACGTGTCTGCTGCGTAGTAATAGACCGGGTTGCTCTGTAGAAGTGATGTGCCTGCTGCGCGCCCTCGAGCATAATAAAATCTGCTGCTTTTTCCTCTATCCCGCAGATTGTACTCTGAAGCGGGTTTGTAAACAAATAACAGTTTGTTTGGGGAATAATGAGTGTTGCACAGCTAACTGAGAGGTATGTCCTGCCTCGTGTCTCAGTGGTAGTTAGAAATATTATTGACTACATTAAAGAAGGAGATGAAATGAGGGCTGCAGTGAAAATATAGTCAAGTGGTAAAGCAGAGTGTGGAGCAGAGGGACAGGGCACAAGAGAGAAAACAAGCATGTGCAATGCAATAGGGCTTGCATTAGTAAAGTTTGAGGGATTATTATTGAAAATGACAAATGTATTAATTATATTTTTGTTTTTAATTTTTGCAAATTAATAACTGTCATTTACAATGCTAATAGTGTTTACTTTTGGAAATGTGACACCTATAGCATTTGTAATGCAATATGTGTTGTCTTTCCGAATCTCCTATCCGTACTCGACCTTTGATCCGCTGTGGGACTGATGAATTTAGAGACGCGTAGATGAGTAATCTTACTAAAACTTCAGATGTGATTTTTATTCAGATACAATTTTTTATTTAACTAATCCTATAACCATGAGTCAGCCTAGTAAACGACAAATGCATGTATTGTGATCAGTAGAGCTTTCAGGTCTGCCGTGTCGGCTGCCCCCATCCCGACTTAATATCTCCCTGAGGTCCGGTGCCGCTGGTACTGGCAATCAGCAGAGTGCAGATACATGCGAACGGGAAAGACAAGCATTGAGAGCCTGGCGGGGGTGAGGGAGCCAGCGAGTGGGAGGGAGGGCCTGTCCTTTTGGAATGTGAAGGTGATAAGATCGGAGTTGAAGGGATACGATGAAAGGGGAAAAGAGGGAAGTGGGAGGGGATAGAGAGAGAGTTAGCCGGTGGGGTTCCTACTATTTGCTTATGAACTGTTTGCCTCTTTGTGACCGCAACAAGTGATGCGAGATGTCTTACTTGCTTACGCTGATAATACATTGAGTACAGCATTTAAAAGGGTGCAGTATGTGGTTTTAAAACATGACATCTCTCACATGAGCGTCCAATTGCTGGAGGAGCGCAGGACATCCGGGGCCTTTCACACACTCACCAAACACAGGGGAAAGGGTTAACAACCTCCACACTCCGCCGCTGGAGTTGAGAGGCAGGCAGCTGGATAGTGCTTGGGCCCCCGAGAGCCTTAACATATATTTCTAAAAGTGTGCAACGTGCCCTGTAGCGTGTTTGGAAGTTTTCCAAAGATTTGGCGTTTTAGTCAACAGACGCCGTTTCAATTCTGCAGCATGTAGTTTTATTTTCCGATTCGCAATAGCGGCCTGGAAATCCGGGAATGCAAGTTGCTATAGGCTAAAAAGCCAGGCGTCACCGATGACTTTGGTTTCTAAGTGCTTTGCTCAACACTTTCAGGATAGCCCTTGCTGCCTCTGGGCCACATATTGGTACTGTGGAACGAGGACAGATGCATGCTGGGAAGAATGTGCGGCAAATGTGGAATGTGGGCGGGTGAATGAGGAGAGAATGGGCCCCAAATGTCCCTGCCCATGACACACATCTTCTCTGCATGCAGAGCACACACACCTTCACTCAGCCACAAACCACATCCCAGCTGGACGCAGCAAATACTGCTAACCATGCCTCCGGCTTTGTTTTTGTTGCCGAATTGGTTTATACCAGTGAAAAACTTTAAAAATATAGATTTCCCCAGACAGATACGTGACCCTGCCTAGTGAGAAAGTATAAATGTGTTATGTGACAAACACATGTTGTTATCTTATGGTTTCTAAACTCGCATAAATAATGAATTGCCTGTGCTTGAAAGCTGATGATACGCACACATTAAAATTACCCCTCAAGTTTCAACATGCTTTCACTGTTAGAAATAGGCGTTCAAAAACCAACGAGGGGTACTAATATTTTAATGCTTATTTAAATGAACAGGCCGTTCACGGTTTGCAGTATTTCACATTAGGGCATTTTTCTCTTTTAAAAAAAAAACCAATAACATAAGAGTAATTCCAATTTATTTGTAGCCTCGAGAAAGCCTCAAGATTTGTACACCAAGAGGGAAACGTGCACGTGTACAAGCCAGTGCACCACACAACCTAAAGCAACATTTTAGTGGGCAAACAACAACTAAAAAGATTACTGCTTGGCCTGGACATGGACTTGGAAGTTTGTTTAAAATCTGCTATGGATGAATTTTTAAAATAATCAAAAGGCGAAAGAGAGGCAACCAGCTTACTCTTCAAGGCAGATTCAGGCTCTGTGTTCACTTAATACCTAGCATTCTGCGGAGGAAATCGAATTTTAAGTGGCAGTTGTAATTTAGTGCCTGCGTCTATTTAAGAGTTGGTCTCCTCTTTAGGTTTGAAGCTTTTTATTAAGGCAAAAACATAGGAGGAAAGGGAACAAGGAGGGTAGGGTTATACACATTACAAAGCAAAACAGCAAAATGAAAATAATGATGCGCGATGATGGACAGGGCCACTAAAGGAAATATCGATGAGCAAAATAGGAAAGGCTAAACATGGTTGCCACTGTCAAGCAGGCTGAAAAGTGAAAGGCAGAAAAGCAAGGAGCCAACCCTCCCTCCCCCCTGAAACCCTCCCCCCAAACACCCCAACGCACCCCAACTCCCTCCCGACCCCCCCGTCCAGTGCTAAGCAATAATGCGTCCCGCCGCCCCTCCCCACTCCCCCGCCCCGTGAGCCCCCCTCCCATATCTTCTTAGTTGGTTGGGTCCACAGGAGTTGTCAGTCTCAGGAGTCTAAGGTACCTTGGACAGGTGAGTTCTCTGAATTCTGTGGACAAGAGCGCGTGAAAGGGTTGCCACAACTCGTCAAATTGCTCCACGTCCCCCGCCACCATAAGCGATAATTTTTCCATACCTAAAACATGCCAGAGTCTGTGTAGCCAGCCCGTGATGGAGGGGACCGTGGTGGTGCGCCAATGAATCAATATGTTCTGAATCGCCGATCCCAGTGCTATTGTTATTTGCCTTCCTCTGCGGGACTTCAGCGGGTACATTAGCCCATTCGGGAGGCCCAACAGAACATACGCCGGGAAGCGTGGCAATTCAATCTCAAAATGAGCGTCTATCTCATCAATGACCTCCGTCCAATATTCCTTCAACAAAGGGCAGTCCCAAAGTACATGTGTGAGAGTCCCCGTGTGTCCACATTCCCTCCAACACTCTTTCCCAATATTCCTATTCATTTCATGTAGCCTCTCCGGGGTATAATACCAATACGTGGACACCTTTGTGAGTGTTTCTGTGAGACCTATATTGTATGCTGAGTGTCTCGCCCGATGTGCAATCTGATCCCATTCCTTATGACTAAGCGTCCTTCCCAGTTCCCTATTCCAGCGTTATAAAAATGAAACGGGGGGGGGGGGGGGGGTTGCAGGATTTTTTTGAGGTCCGTGATCAGCTTAGCATCAGAGGTGCGGGTTATTAACCACCGCTCGTACGGCTTCATCTGGCGATCAGCAGTGTCGCGCACCTGAGGTTGAAGCGCCCAGTGCCTGACCTGCATGTATCGTAACCTATCTGTCTCAGTCAGGCGGAACTCCTGCTTCAAATGCTGAAAAGGGACCACTCCCTCCGAGTCATACATCTGGAAGAGCGCACGGCAACCCGCTTCCCTCCAGTGTGAGAAAGCGCCTGGTTCTAGACCCTGGGAGAAATCGGGGTTCTCCACTATCGGCGTGAAAGGCGAGGGGAATGTAGTGAGTTTGTGAACTTCACTAACTGCGTCCCACACCCTCAAGGGGACTCGCGTGACATAGGAAGCATATAGGTTGGGAGGGCGGTGAATCCGTCGTAAGAATGGCACCTCCTGAAGGGGACGCCCCGCCACTGCCTGGTCCTGAAAGAGCCAGCGCTTGTCAGATTCCCATTTGCTCCACTCTACCAAGTAGCGCAGCTGCGCCGCCTGGAAGCATTTCCGGAGGTCCGGGATGCCAAGGCATCCCGCCTCCGGGGCCAGCGTGGAGATAACCCTCTTCATTCTCGGCTTGCGGCCCTGCCAGATGAAACGTGCGATGTCTGCTTGTGGCTGGAGCGGTAAAGCTCGAAAAAGATACAAGATCTGGGGCAGGACCGTCATCTTGACCGCAGCAATCCTGCCGAGCCAAGACAACACTCCTTTACTCCAGCGGCCCAGCTCCTCCCTGATTTTCCCACCGAGGGAGGCATAATTGGCCGCTACCATTGCTGGCAACGTCGGCGCCAGCAGAATCCCCAAGTAAGGCACCAGGGATGACGACGACTGCATGGGAAAAAGCCTCTGCAGATCTCGTCTCGTATCCGCCGTCAGGGACACATCCAGGCTTGCCCATATTCATCTTAAAGCCCGCCACTTTCGAAAAAGCGTCCAACTCCTGAATGCATGCCGGGAGGGCCCGCATCGGATCATCCAGGGTCAAGAGGACATCCTCCGCATAGAGACTTATCGTATGGACATACCGCCCCATATTGACCCCAATCGCGTCCAGGTTCTGGCGAATTCTCTGGGCAAACTGCTCCATATAGAGGGCAAAAAGGAGGGGGGAAAGCGGGCATCCCTGTCTGGTACCCCTTTCAATCTCGAAGCTGCTGGAACTGCACCCATTAACTCTAACTATAGCCGAAGGGGACTTGTAACAGTTAAAAACCATCGAGCAGAATTTCTATCCAATACCCATTTTCCGGAGTACCTGCTCGAAATAGGGCCAATGAACGCGATCGAATGCTTTCTCAGCGTCCACCGCCAGCAACATCCTCTCTCCTGGTATCCCTGAGGCTTTCTCCAAGACGTGCACCACCCTCTTGGTGTTATCGACTGTTTGTCGGCCTGGGACAAATCCAGCCTGATCAGCCTCAACTAGGCCCGGTAGATGCAGGGCCAGTCTAGACGCCAGAATTCCTGTATACAGTTTAAGGTCAACATTCAGGAGGGATATAGGCCTGTACGAACCGCAGA
This sequence comes from Lissotriton vulgaris, assembly GCF_964263255.1. Classification (NCBI taxonomy): domain Eukaryota; kingdom Metazoa; phylum Chordata; class Amphibia; order Caudata; family Salamandridae; genus Lissotriton; species Lissotriton vulgaris. The sequence continues at coordinate 814,043,738 of NC_141696.1, read as the reverse complement.
GGGTCCGGTCCTTCCCTGGTTTCCGGGATCACCGAGACCGTTGCCCTCAACAGGTCCGGCGGTATGGCCCCCGGCGTAGAAAAGGAGTTAAAGAGGCGGGTGAGAATGGGAGCCACAACCGGGCAAAAGGTTTTATAAAACAGGGACGTATAACCGTCCGAGGCCTTCCCATGTTTGAGCCTGGATATAGCGGATATCACCTCCTCCACATGAATACTGCGTTCCAGGTGCTCCGCCTGTGCTGGGTCCAGGGCCGGAAGGGCCACTGATTCCAAATAGTCTGCAGCATCTTGCGGCAAAGGGTGCTCCCCCGTGTAAAGCTCTTCATAGAACCTACGGAACGCCTCCGCCACAGCCGCGTCGTCAGAGACTGCCACCCCATCAGAACCGAGCAGCTCCTTTACCACGTTACGCTGATGCGCTATACGGAGCCTATTCGCCAGGAGTTTGCCACACCTATCCCTTCCCGTGTAAAACGCGTGTTTCAGGCGCAGCGCCGCGTATTCCGCCCTGTCCATGTCTAACGCCGATAAGAGTTTCCTAGCAGCCTTCAGTTGTTTCCATATCCTAGGAGCCCCGGTACGGCGATGTACATTCTCCAGTTCTCGGACTTTGGAAGTCAGCTCCTCCCTTTTGCGTTGTCTCTCCCTATTCTCTGCTGAGGAGATGGAGATGAACTCCCCCCTTAGGACCGCCTTCAACGCCGCCCACTGTGTCGCTAGTGAGGTGTCTGAGTTATCGTTATGTGCTTGATACTCACGAATCGACTCCTCAATGTGTTTCACAACTGTTTTTTTATGTAAGAGGGTGTCTCTAAGTCGCCAAACACCACGAGAGGGGGAGACCGGTGGAAGTGCAAATGCGCCCACAACCGGTGCATGATCAGATAATGATAGGACCCCAATGTCCGCCGCCGTAGCAGAGGCACACATCGGTCCGCTGACCAACAAGTGGTCCAACCGCTCATATGTCCGGTGTGCATGTGAATAGTAAGAATAGTCCCTATCCGTGCGCCAAAGATCATGCAGGTCCATATCAGCGAGTCGAGCCTTTCCTGCCATTGAGAGTTCTCCAGTTTGCGGGTGTCGCTGCCCGGACCTATCAAGTGCGGAGTCAAAAACTATATTCAAGTCGCCCCTCAGAATGACATGTCTGTCCGGGGAGGCAGTCACGTCCACCAGCGCTGAGTCAAGAAAGCGCTCCTGGTGGTCGTTCGGGCTATACAAAGAGCCAATAGTGAACGTCGTGTCTCCCAGCTTGAGGCGCTACGCCAATAGCCTCCCCTTTTGTTCTGCGAATTTGTACAGCACCTCCCCCCTGAAGGAACTTACTATCAAAATGGCCACCCCCGCTTTCTTAGAGGTAGTAGAGGAGAAAAACTGTGTGGAAACTTGCTAGAGCGCATCCTGTGACAATCCTGTGCTAGTAAATGAGTCTCCTGCAGGAGACATATGTCTGCTTGTGTCCCCTCCAACAAAGATAAGATTGCTCTCCGTTTAACCGGATTGTTCAGTCCCTTAACATTAAGGGTCAATACTTTCAGTGTCGCCATATCCCTGAAGGACTGTGTGCGCTAGGCCGTGGGCGCCCAATCGGCGGGGGTGGGGCACGGGTCGACAGCGCAGGAAAAGCAAAATAAGACCATGCAATAACATGTAAGACACTGGACGATGTCCCCTCCACCCCCCAACAGTCCCCAACTTCCCACGAATCAACCCCGTGGCAACTGGCCAACCCCATACCCAAACCCGAACAACCCATTGTCCCAGTCATGTCCCAAAACGGACAAGTCCGTGGAAAGTACAAAAAGTGGACGTCCGGCCACTCGTTCTTCCCGCCTCTCCCCCGACCCCATCTCCAGCCCCCAAAACCTGTCGTTGCAGAAGCTGTGTCTATCTCCCCCCGCAGCGTTTCTACGCCGTCATGGCCACACCGTTCGTGGCAGCAGAGTCCCTGGCTGCTTCTCTCAGCGCGCTGGCCATTTCTGCTCTGATGGTGGGTGACTCCGATCTCCCAGCACTAGCCGTCGACCTCCGCCTCGCCGACCGCCGTCGTCCTCCTCGATCAGGGCGCCTTCGGCCCGGTGTCGCTTCACCCTCCTCCGTAGCTGTGAGGCCCAGGACTCCACAGACATCCTGCAAGGAGCGCAGTTGGTGCAGTACGCCATTCCAGCGGAAAATAAGGCGAAAGGGATGTCCCCAAGAGTACGGTGTTTCATTCTCCCTTAGAAAGTCAGTCGCGATTTTGAAGGCCCTGCGCTTTTGCAGCGTGATGGCAGACAGGTCCTGAAACAGCGCTACGGGCCGCTCACGGAAGGTCAGCGGCTGCTTCTTGCGGGCCTCCGCCATTATGCGTTCCTTCACTGGGAAATCCGGGAGGTAGGCCAGAATGTCCGGGGGAGGCGCCGTCGATTGTCGCTGCCGGCCGTCCCTATGGGCCCTATCGATCCGAATCGGGAAGTCCGCGGGCTCACCCAGGATCTCCCTGAACATGTCCCTCAGGTAGCCAGCCAAATCAGTTCCCTCTTCTGTGGACGGAACTCCCCGGACCCGAATGTTATTTCGTCTCGACCTGTTATCCAGGTCTTCATTCTGTGCCTGGAGGTCGACATGCTGTTCCCTGAGGCGGAGTACATCTTGCTGTAGATGGACAATCTCCTCGTCCCTCCGCTGAGCCGCTGCCTCCATCGTTTCCATCCGTTCACCAAGGCCCTCCACCTCCTTGCGGACCTCACGCACCTCGCTGGCCACTTCTTGCTTTAGCGTCTGAAAGTCAGCCTTGAGGGAACTGAACAGGTCCTCCATGAAGGATCTCGTGACTGGGGGCTCCCCCCCCAGCCGGCTCCCCTGACTTTCTGGAAGAGCTCGGGGACGGTTGCGCCCTGTCGCGTTGCTGCTGGGCCCTGCTGAGCATGTCCGGGAGCGTGCGGTCACCTCTCTTCGCGCCCCGGTTCCCCGACATTTGTACACTATGGACCGCAGCACGCCACTCAGCCAAAGAGGCGATACAGGGCTACTGGCAGCAGGTCACGGTGTCGTTGAATCCCCACTTACGGGCAAGGCACCAACGAGGGTAGAGTCTGATGCAGCAGGGCCACTGCGCGTTCCGTGCTTCCGAGAACAAAATGGCGGCCAGGCCCTCCCACACCTCCACTTAATGTCCAAACCGCTGACCCCTTCAAGGACCTCCCGGTCCGCGGTATCTCCTATGTCGGGAGTTCTGCTCGGGGCCGGGGGCGCGGGAAGTGTTCCAGGACGGCACCGTAGGGGATCCTCGCCACCGCCTCCTTGGCGACAAGATGGCGGCTGGGCGTAGCCAGGCAGACCCTCCGAGTCCGATGGTCACTGCCCGGACCATGCAAAGAGTCAGGGCCGCACCAATGAGTCCCCTCCGGGCCCCTTCGAGCCGTAGGAGGGCCGAGTGTCCTGGCTCTCTATTCTGTACTCCTTCCCAAACTGGCCACGGGGTCGAGGCACACGCAGTTTACCAGGCCACCGCTGTAGACTCGGGCGTCTCTATGCTCGGGCAACGGCCATCTCCCCTCGCGGCATCTCTCGTTAGATAGTCATCCGGTGCACCAGCTTCAAAGGCACAAGTCGATGCCAGTAGGCAAGCAGACGCCACACCAAGCAGCCAGGCTCTGGCGCCGGGGCCCACCCAGGCCCTCCGTTCGGTGATCCGCTCCGCCTCGAATCAATGGCGCTCCGCAGCCAGATCTTCGACGTCCGGGTATACTCCTGCAAAAGCGCTCGGGACCAAAGGTGTGTATGCACCAGGGTCTCCACCACCTTTCCCACGGCCGCTGAGCTCCAGCGGGGGGAGAGAAGCTGTCTAAAAAGGGCTCGGGCCTAGTCGGGCCGGAGGAGCTGCGGGAAGAAGCGTCCGCTCACCCCGCCATCTTGGCCACGCCCCCGGTCTCCTCTTTAAAAGAAGCGCTGAATCAGTGACACTGTGATGCTCACAAGACAGGGCTGAAGAAAATCAAGATACGCAGAAGGAACAATGAATAATTGAAAGGTTCAGGTATGAATCACAGTCGAGGGCTACGAGACACACTAGGGAACTAGATAATAGGACGGGGGCCCCTGAAAGCGAAGCCGGGTGCGCATCACAACTGCTGACGTGTGCAAGGTCATCAGCTCCAGGGCCTCCTGCCCACGGTCACGCGACTGAAAGGCACTGCGAAAACTGAGTGGTGTGGGGCAGAGTGAGTCAGTAAGATCAGGTATCAGGCACATTGCGAGATCGCACAGTATCCCAACGTCTAAGTTATGTTCAGCAAATGATATCGCAAGACTTGTGTCGATGCAGGAGACAGAGAGGAGCTTGTGATGATCGATAGACCGAGAAAGAGGAGCTTTAGCCAACCATCCATGTGCTGTACCTGTGTGACTGGATCTCCTGGGTAGTAACTGTCAGCACTGCACTCATGCTGGCAGGCCAAAGTAGACTGTTGGAGGTGCAACAAAAAAGTTAACCTGCTGCCCCCTACAGTGCACATGGTCGAAAGTACTAATAATGAAAAAAATTAAGACGCAGCTAGCATTGACTCCCGTCATAGCACTTATTTTGTTCTTTACCTTAAGCCATGTGCACAACAGGCAGCGCTGAGGAAGGTGGGGAGGGAGGGAGCAGGACGGACAGCTGGGGAGGTGGATGGGAGGGTTGTGGGGATGGTTGGCGGGGGTTTGGGTTGGGTGGGTAAGGCTGCATGAAGGAGCCAGAGGAGGCAGGGAGAGTGCAATCAAGAGGAGACTAAGTAGAAAAAAAACACACACACTTATATGGAGTGGGCTGATGAAAGTAAAATAAATAAACTGCACCAGGAATTCGAAAGGAATGGCTGAAATATTAAAGTAGCTCTGGGGCCGGCACAATCCAGTCTGAGGAAAATGTCTAACGATCAACTCTCTGCACACTTAACGATAAGGTCTGTTATCAGCTCTTCCCTGCGTCCCTTTGATCTCCTAATTGGATCTTTAGCGAGTCCTGGAAGCAAATAGGCGGTGCATTGTGCGAGAGGGAGGGGGGCCACGGAAAGAGAGAATGTGTGAATGGGAGTGACGGAAAAACGCCCGCATTGGAATGAGGCTCAAATGCATTCTTTCCCCGCAAAATGTTTTGTGAACGAGCATAAAGCCAAGTCAGAAGTGTTTGTAGTCGCTTCGGAGAGGAAGAATGTCATCAAAGGTTAAATACATCAGTTGCTGAAAATCAAAGCTTGTCCCTTAAAATGGGGTGTTTACGTGAGACAGCGGCTATTAGCAGCATCGGAAAGGCCTTTCGTAGGTGATATAATTAACGTCTCTATTAGAACATATGCGGCCGTGAATAAGTGACGGCGGGGGCGGGGAGAGGTGGCCAGAAGTGACAGCAGCAGGCGGGGGGCGGGGAGCAGAGCCGAGCAGAGCCTTTGAAGAGCCAGAGTGACGAGGAGAAAGGAACAGATGGGAAGGCTCGTGCATGAGACAGTCACGTGATTGGGATTTACGTGCACTGTCCAAAATACTCCTTGAGGAGAGCCAATCAGCTGCCTGAATGAGCCTTGGATCAGCGACATGAGGGCTCCCCCTGATCTATTTCTGCGAAATAGAAAGGGACGAGCCCTAAAAATGAGGGAATGGCGTACTCGGCGCGATACCATACGTCTATGACGTAACACCGGCCCTGGCAGCAGGCACTCGTAGCATACACAGCGGGCGCGACCCCATACGTACATGACGTAACGCGCGGCTTGGAACTGCGAACCCGGCACATACCTAAGTAGCAGCTGGCGCGACCTCATACGTATATGATGTTACGCAGGAGTGTGGTGTCACAAATCTGTCTGATACGAAATGCGCATCATTTACTAGTTTAGCAGTATGGCGGATAGGATTCCCGTGGTGATGTAGCTTGGTACACTACCGGTATGGGACTGCAGTTTTCTAAAAAAAAAAAAAAAAAGATATACATATTTTGGGGGGAAGATCTAAAACATTACATAATTTTTAAAGAAAAAAAAAGGGATAATCGTTCCAAAATATTTTTTAAAAATAATAGAAAATAAATATGAAATTCACTGAAAAAACCATAGGTTTTACAGACGTTATAGTTCGGAATTAGCATTTAAAAAAAATTTGAAATTCTCAAAAAACCATAGGTTTCAGGGACGTTCTAGTTAGTTGGACATTTGACTCATATAATAAAACCAGAGAAATTTGCCTGTTATAGTTGAGCTAACTATAACTCGCCCGCAATGCACTGCTGATGATGTCACATATTACATCACTCATGACATGGTTAGTGACATCACTGATGACATCACTCATGACATCATCTATGTGGTAATCTGATGCACATTCTGATGTCCTAATATAAACTTTGATACACCCATTCTAAAATGCAGTCTACTATTTTTGAAACCATACACACAAGAATACCATTTCTGTAGTAGGGGATCTCTGTGTATAGTCATAATCTAGGGAATAGTCCCGCCCATGTGCGTGGACCCCGGCAATCAAAAATAATCTCTTAAATTGTCAAAATAATGCAGAAACTGCAAAGACACTTAAGAGAGAATTTAAAGACAAATAATGCAGCCTATATCCACAGGCTACACTGTCCAGTACTTCAACTAGAAATTCCACCAAAAAAACACCACACACATTACAGCCTGCCCAGTTTCTACCATAGAGAAACTTGCCTCCCCCAGCAAAAGACTCTGGAATGATAGAGAGGAAGGTAGGGACAGACAAGCCCCATAGGCTGTCATTATGTGGCTTAAATAGGATACTGTGCCTTTAAGAGAACTTTCCAGAACTTCCCCCAGTATCCCAGAATGCATAGCAGGTCCCTCTACTTTCAGTTCTTTTTGAAGGCGAAGCACGCCAGACCTGTCGCATTCCTTACATGATGAAATATCTCCACCGGGGAGGAGGGCGGGCGCTTATGACTATAACAGAGATACCCCTACTACAGAACTGGAGTTACAGGACAGAAACTACTCCTTCTGTAGTGGGGGATCTCTGTGTATAGTCCTAATCTAGTGAATAGAATGGCAAGCCCATCCCCACACCAAAGTGGCGGTGGAGAATAAACACATAATGCCACTATTGTGCGAACAAATTCCGCAGCGAAGCCTGCCCAACCTGAGCATCTGCCCTGGCGTCAGTGTCCAGGCAGTAATGCTTAGCAAAGGTATGAACCGACTTCCAAGTGGCTGCCTTGCAGATTTCAGCAATCGGCACGTTACGGAGCAGAGCCGTCGTGGCAGCTTTGCCCCTGGTGGAATGAGCCTTAGGCTTACCTCCTAAGGTCTTATTAGCCTTTTGGTAACATAATTGTATGCAGGACACAATCCACCTAGAGATGGACTGCTTAGAGGTCGCAAGACCCGTCCTGACGGAACCGTAATTGATGAACAACTGGTCAGACCTACGAATATCTTTGGTTTTATCCAGATAAAATTTCAACACCCTCCTAACATCCAGGGAATGGAGAGACCTCTCCGCTGGGGATGAAGGGTTCTGAAAAAACTTAGGCAAAGTTATGGTCTGGTTGACATGAAAATCAGAAATAACCTTGGGAAGAAATTTAGGGTGAGTACGCATAACAACCTTAGCAGCATGAAATACAGTATAAGGTTCTTGGCAACACAACGCCTGAATTTCACTCACCCTGCAGGCCGATGTAATGGCCACGAGGAACGCCGCCTTCCAGGACAGGTGCTGCAACGAAGCCTTATGAATGGGTTCAAAAGGCTCCTTCATCAACCTGGACAGCACCACATTCAGTTCCCATGAAGGCGAAGGAAGCCTGACAGGAGGGAACACTTTCTTCAAACCTTCCAGAAAATCTTTGATCTCAGGGATCTGGAAAAAGGAGGTCTGGGAAGGGCATTTCTTGTAGGCAGTCAATGCGGCGAGATGAACCAGACGGACCATCCAATCGTTCGGGAGCAAAACGTCTCTCAACAGATGGATGCCCTCCATCTTGAAGTGGTTGTACACTACCCAGCCATTGAACTCCCTGAGGTTGATGACTGGCCGTCTGCCCCCGTCCACCTTTTCCACAAGAAAAATATTGCTCAGGAAACCCCCGGGGTGACGCGTTGTTCGACAAATAGCCCCTTTGCGCAGCAGCGCCGAGACTTCTTCGTCGATCAACAGCACGTCTGGCTGAGAAAAAGCTATGGGCCGAGGAGGCTGTAACTGGCACGGTTGGTCGTAAAACTCTATGCGGAATCCCCGCACGGTCTGAAGGACCCATGCGTCCGTCGTAATAGCCGCCCATGCCTGGGGGAAACATGCCAACCTCCCCCCAATAACAACTTGATCCGCAGGGATTACACTCACTGTGTAAATTGTTGCCGCCGGAGTCGTTCCGGAAGTTTTCGCGTCCTCTGAAACGCTGACCTCTGGTTGGGTAAAGTTGTTGTAGTTCGCAGAGGAGTTGTAGCCTCCTCTGCTGGAGCCATGCCCTTTACCGGGCTGTTGCTGACCACCCCGGCGGGTCGTGAGGCCCCGACCACGACCAGCCCCTCGGGAAAAACGCTGGTGGAAGACCCGCTTGATGGTTGACTGGGCCTTGTCCAGGGAGGTGAAGGTGGAAACAAACTTTCCCAGCTCCTTTATGAACGGCTCCCCAAAGAGACCTCCTTGAGCAACAGCGCCAGCTTCCGAAGAGGCCAAATCACCTAACTTGGGGTCCAGTTTGATCAGCAGCGACCGACGCCGTTCGGTCGAAAGGGCGCAGTTAGCATTCCCCAGGAATATAACGGCCCGCTGCGCCCAATTGGACAAAACCTCCGGGCATATGGCGCTGCCCGACACCTTGGCTTCCTCGGCCATATCCAGGATCTTGGTGAGGGGGCCAATGGTGTCCAATAGCTTGTCCTGACAGGAGCGCCAAGAACGGTCGATCCCTTTACGGGGACCGAGGGTGCATGATCTCATCCGGGTCGAGCATGCCCGAAGTGTCCTTGGGCAACTCCGTCGAGTTAGATGCCGGTAGCCACGACCGTACGGAGTCTTCGTCGTCGTCTTTGTCTGTATCCGCGGGGGAAACACCCCCCCCGGAGAGGCCGGGACAGCATCCGCCGGCGTCGAAGGAGTCTGAGGCGGGGGCGCCGCGGAGGCAGACCCGGACCCCTTAGCCAGGAAAGCGTCTCGAAGGCGCTCTAAAGCGTCCTTGTCCATGCCTTGCGCACCACTGGGACCCGCGTACCCCCGTGGCTTCTTGGCCGCCGGTGGCCGGCTAGGATCGTTGGCGGGCATCCCCGCGAGGCCCGGCGCCAACTTGGCACACTCCTCGACAATGCGGGCCGATAGCCTGTCCTCCATAGGCCCAACGATTTCCTGCACGCAACGGTAAATTGACTGATCCACAGCCGCATAGAATTCGTCGTCTTGGAGGTATTGGTGTGACTCCTCCTCCTCGACGTAGTCCCCTCAGCCATGGCGTCCACCACGCAGTAAAGAAGAATCAGGTATCTGAGGGTTCGATGGCGTAGACAAACCGCCACGTGTGGGCCAACCGGAGGTTAGCAAGGTTTGTAGGCCGGCGGAACCAGGCAGTCACGAAGGCAGCACCAGCCTTCTCAGTGCGCCGACCCTCTCTCCAGAGACCGGGTCGCACCGCCTCCCAGCGCGCTCAAGCGGGTAACACCCCAGCGGAAGCTGATGCAGGAAAAAAGGTGCTGAAAATCACCCGCGGGCGTCAACGTGGTCACAACCACCAGTACAGACCCCAACGGGGCGTTCAAGCACAGGACAGTACAACCCAAGAGGGCGTCAGGGTTAGGCGGCAACAGGGTTCCGGCGACGTCGACTCCCCAGCGCGGCTCCAATCAGCGAGACGGAAGCCGCGCGCGGGCAGGCGAGACGCTACAGCGCCCTCTAGCGGTGGAATCAACACCGCGGAACACACGGGGCATTGCGTATGTGGCGAAGGCGTCCCCGCGATGGAAGGGGCTCTGGAAGGGAAAAAAACCCCACAGACCCCCCAAAGCAATAGCAAGAATCTATGCAAATAGAATATCAAATTCTGCAAGAAAACACAAGACCTCAGCAGACACAAAATTGTGAAAGAGAGGGAGAATAGTACTTAACTGGCTGCGAAGCAGCGAAGAAAGAGGAGGAGTTCACAGGATGGAAGCCTTATATTGGGATTTATGGACACTAAGAAAGGACTGCCTAATGTTGATCTCATGGGACTTGTAGTTATTAAAAATTTTATTACTATGTTTTCTGATATTCCTGTGTTTGGAATACAATTTTTTTTTCAAGTTTTGATGCTTTTCTGGCGCTGTGTGGTGTTATGTGAATAAACAGCGAAGAGAGAAAAGCATAATCCGAAGCCTCCGGTCCTGACCTAGAATTCCGCTAATTAATTACCACATTAGTATTTTGCATCATAACACTTTCTGTAACAACAGGAGCTCCCTTGCTAGCTTAAGAGAAAACATGCGCCTGCGCATCTTATTTGGTGGCCCTTTGTTGTACGAGTGCAGTATCGTGGTAAGTGCATGGGAAGGGAAATAAAGTGCAGAAGTGCCGATTTTTCTATTCCAATAACGAAAAATGTGCAGAAATAATAATAATGTGTGTATCCCCCATCCGGGGGTACCCTGGGTTTATAGTGGAATAATCGTGCAGGATATATCAGAAGGGCAAGCCTGCCCTTCTATGTCCACACAATTGTGTAAGTGAGACATATCCCTGTACGGATTTTATAGCCTGCATATTCCTTGCATATCCTATGCCCAGTGTATTGTTAAAAGTGGTGTGGTTAAAAACTATTTCAGCACATGTGCAGAAAACTCACATCTCACACTTCCAGTTAGTCCTACTGAATTGTCTCTTTCATGTTCCAATACGTGAGGACATTTCCTCCCCACAATTGAGGCCCCTCGGGATTTTGCTGTCTATGTCTATGATGTGTTTAGACTCAAGAACTCTTAGACGCGTCTCCCGGTCACCACCCCATATGTGCTTGGGGACTCTATCAATTCCACAGAACTTTAGACTTGAATTATTACTGTTGTGCCTCTCCGCGTAATGTCGAGCCATGGGATAATGAAAATCCTAATTAATATATACATGATCAAGGGCTCACAGGGCCCGAAACGCGTCATGGCGACAACTGTGTTGCACACAAAGGAATAAAATTTGCAAACTACCTGCTGGGTCCGTGTTCGTTTTTCTGATATATATATATAACGACACAAGTCCCAAAATCAAGGCAAGTTCTTATTTATTAAGGCAAAGGCAGCAAACGAGACTGACGCGTTTCGGGCGGTTGCCCTTGTTCACAGTCACACATTACCCAAAATGCCTGGTTTTTTAAATTGCTAGTACACACCATGTGACATCAGTGAGCATAGAAGAAATACTATTACGGTCTTTCTGTATATCTTTGGGTGCATGGCTGTCATAATCATAATCCTCATAATGAAAATACACAAATATGTTTATCTGATTAAATTCAAATAGCTTGAAACAAAATTGTAACTGCATAAATGCATAAATGTGGTCTAAACAGTCTAGTATGTAAAGTGCAAAGTTTAAAGTGCAAAGTCGTGCAAATTGTAAATCTTTCACTCTGTGCAAAATAGGCAATTTCAGTTATAAAAGTATAAATACTTAAAAACTTCCAATACAAAATTAATTGTTATGTCTAAAAATTACCCTATACACATGTTTAAAAATGCAAAGTTTCTAAACAATATAAATATATATATATAAATATATATATTCATTCACTGAAAAAACCATAGGTTTCACACCAGTTATAGTTAGCTTAACATTTTACTCGTACAAAACCATTAAAATTCCCACGTTATAGTTAGTTGGACTCACTATAACTCGCACGCCCGCAATCCACTGCTGATAATGTCACAGATTACATCATTCATGACATGGTCAGTGACATCACTGATGACATCTCAAATGACATCACTGATATCATCCAGTGTCTGTGTGTTTCTGTAAAGTTTAAATATGTTTTACATATTGAAGAATGAGTGGATGTAGAAGTGTCTGGATGAAGGATTTAGAAGGTGCGTGACTGACTGTATGAGTGAGTGATTAAATGTGTCTTACTGAATGCATGGGTTAGTGACTAAACTGTCTGAATGTGTGCATCATTATGTCTGTTGTCGTGTAAGCTGCTGCATGTGTTGATCAGTAGCTATATGAGTGGCTATATGGGTTATTGATTGGTTGCCCAAGTATTTGTATGTGAGGCTGTGTGTGTGGGTGCCTGGGAGGTGTGTGACTTTGTGCATAGATGTGTGAGCAGTTGATTCACTTGGTGTATGAGTTCAAGAGTGCATGTGGAAACAGCTGTATGGGCGGTTGACTGTGTGCATGTTGGTGAGTTAATGGATATCTCAGTGCTACATGTCCAAGTAAGTACATATGTAAAACATAGTGCTTGGGAGAGTTGGCATATGTAAATGACTATACATGGGAGCCTGTGATTGCGTAAGTGGCTGTATGGATCAATGTGTACTTGTATCAGTGATTGTAAAAGAGAGTAAGTATGTGTTAGTATTTGTTTGAATAAGTAAGGTGTTGTGTGTATAACTGTATAGACGAGAAAATGGAATTGTATTTGATTCTTTGTATGACTGACCAGGTGTGTGAGTAACTCCATGGATGAGTGGCAGTGTGTGAGTGTCTGTATAGGTGCATGAGTGCATATGATAGTGTTGTATTGATGAGTGACTGTATGTATGAGTGATTTTATGGGTGAATGAGTGGATGTGAGTGCAGACCTAGGAATCAGTGTAACGGGTATTGGTGTGTCAATGGTTTCAAGAATAGTAGTTTGTATTTAACACTAGGTGTATCAAAGGTTAGATTAGAGTGTGAGGAGGTGCATCGTATTATCACATAGATGATGTCATCAGTGATGTCACTGACCATGTCATGAATGATGTAATATGTGACCTCATCAGCAGTGGATTGCGGGTGCACGAGTTATAGTGAGTCCAACTAACTAGAACGTGGGAATTTCAATGGTTTTGTATGAGTAAAATGTTCAGCTAACTATAACTGGTGTGAAACCTCTGGTTTTTTCAGTGAATTTCAAAGGTTTTTTAAAAGCTAATTCCTTACTATAATGAGTTTGTAACCTACGATTTTTAAAGTGAATTATCAAGTTTTTTAAAAAGCTGTCTTTTATAACTATTAATTATATTTTTTATACATTTTTTTTTATATATTGTATATTTTTCTAAAATTAGTTTTTCAATGTATTTTTCCTGTGGTTTTTTTTAATCATTTTACCTCTGAACGCTCAGGGTTCGCGCACCCGTACACGTAGCGAGAGCGCTATTTCCGCGTGCGAAAAAAAATAGAAGTATGTATTTAAAGTAAATAATAATGCAAGACATTTAGTGGCATACTTATAAAAGTAGTATTTTTGATTTTAAATAACAGTATTTTAACTTTAAACGCTTTTCCGAAAATCTAGCAAAATGTCATTCAGACGCGCCCCGGAAGCGCCTACGTACGTGCCGCGTAATTGCCCCTGGAAGCGCTCCGGAGCGCGTAGCGTAAGCGCGTCAAGTCATGTGACCTTTAAGTAACACTTTTTATTGGTTAACAGTTTTTTTTTTTTACAACTAATGAAAACCCCACCCATTTCCTTCTCTACCTGTTTCACTTTGGAGATAGCAAGACCTCTTCCCTGTTTCTCCTCTTGAATTCTTTGAAAAGAATGGCTGGAAGAGCACCAAGCAGCAGTGACTCTGATGAGTTTCTACATGAGGACCCTCCTCAGCCAAAAATTAAGGAGCACTTCATCTGGAAGTTTTTCACCATTCCAGAAGGTAAGAAAGTCAATGCACCAAAGGTGGAATGCAAAATATGTCACACATTTCTATCAAGTGGTGACCCAAGAAAGAAATACAGTTTTGGCAACTCCACTATGATTCGACATGTACAAAGAAGGCACCCCTAGAACTATGCCCGGGAGAGTGTCTGGGACCTGGCACGGAATCCCCCAAAGATGGCGGCAGTACCTCAACTGGTGGTCCAACGCCTTCTGGAAGTCAAGGTTCAAGATTAATACCTGTTGTGCAGCCGGACTTCGCAGACCTGAAATTCGTGTGCAAGTACTGTGATGAATTGTTTAGTTATGGCGAGCAAAGCATAGAATTAATTATTAGGTAGAAAAAGTATCACCGCTGCGCCCATCATTCCTAATTTTTCTCATTTTTTTGCTCCTGTTGAGCAATTTTGCATTCCCTAGTTTTGTTTTTCTTTTGATAAAAAACAAAAAAAATATAAAAACGTTCGGAAAATTTACAAAAAAAAATTAAAAACTAAAAAAGAAGAAAAAAAAAGTTATTTTCAAAACTACCTCCAATTCTCCAAAAAGACCAATATTCCTTACATATTGTGTCGGTTTTTTTTTCCAATGAATGTGTAATGCATAATTGTTTGGATGAAATGACTAAATGAAGAGGAGAAAGTGAGTCATGGAACAAATGATAGAAGGGGAGTGAGTAAAGGTGAGTTGATGACAGTGAGGAATGCAAGGTGAGTGAAGGGGGAGTGACAGAGTGAGGGGATGGAGAGAGTGAGGGTAAGACAGAGGGAGTGAGGGAAGGGGAGTGAGGAAGTGAAAGGACAGAGTGAGAGAAGGGGTGAGTGAAGTGGAGTAAGGTGAGTAAGGGAAGGGGAATTACTGACGGAGAAAAAGATAGAAAGAAGGGGAAGGGGACTGAAGTAGAGTGACTGAGCTCGTAAGTGGTGGAGGGAAGAGAGGGGAAATGGAGTGAAGGAATGGGGAATGAGAGGTAGTGAGGGAAGTGGAGTAAGGAGGGGTGATAGAGGGTGGATAAAGGCAAGTGAGCGTGAGACAAGGGAAGTGACGGAGTGAGGAGACAGAGGGACTGAAGGAAAGAGTAAGAGAAGGGAACTGAGTGAGGGAGCATAAAAAACGAAGTGAGGGAGTGTAGGAGAGTTATAAGGAGTGAGTGTGACGGAAGAGGAGTGAGAGAGTGAGGGGACGGAGGTAGTAAAGCTAAGAGAGGGAGTGAGGGAAGGAGAATAAGGATGTGACAAGATAGAGGGAGTGAGAGAGAGTGAGTAAAGTGGAGTAAGGTGAGTGAGGGAAGGGGAGTGAGTGAGCGAAAGAAGAGAATAGAGGGGAAGAGGACTGAAGCATAGGTACTGAGAGAAGGTGAGTGGGGGATGAAAGTAAAGGGAAAGGGAGAGAAAGATGGGGAATGAGGGGTAGTGAGGGAACCAGACTAAGGGAATGAGGGTGAAGGAACGGCAGAGAGCATGAGTAAAGCGTGATGAAAGAGGGTGGATAAAACTGAGTGAGGGTAAGACAAGGGGAGTGAGGAAGTGAGGGGATAGAGGTAGTGAAGGAAAGAGTGACAGAAAGGGACTGAGTGAGGGAGCAAAGAAAGAGAAGTGTGGGAGTGTGGCTGAGTTATAGGGAGTGCACGTGACAGAAGAGGAGTGAGAGACTAAGAGGACGGAGAAAATGAGGCTAAGAGAGAGAATGAGGGAAGGGGAGTGAGGAAGTAAGAGTACAGAGGGAGTGAGAGAAGGAGTTAGTGAAGTGGAGTAAGGAGAGTAAGGAAAGGGAAAAGAGTGAAGGAGCGAGGGAAGAGAGGAAGGGAAGTAAAGCAGGAGGTCTGAAAGAAGGTGAGTTTGAGAGGGGAGTGAGGGAAAGGGGAGTAAACATGGAGATTGAGAATAAGTGAGGGAAGTGCAGTAAGGGAACGGGGGTGTGGGTGGATGAGAGAAGAGTAGTGAGGTTAAGCAAAAGAGTGATGAGAAAGTAAATTTTGTATGTCAAACTTACCTTATAAGTAATGTAAACTTAATTACATATTTTTACAAAATTTAATATCTTTGGAAGAGAAAAAAAAAGTAAGTTATAATATTTACAATATATATATTTCACAATACAAGAGACAAGGCAGGAGATTAAAAGTCATAAAAGGGTAGTAAGAGATAAAGTAGGAGTGAAGGACACAGAAAGGAAAACAAAGGAATGGTGAAGGTCAGAGAGAGTAAAAAAAATAGAGGGAGAGCAAATTACTAAGAGGATAATCAGATGGATACATTCAGTGACAGAGAGGAAGAGAAGGAGGGAGAAATGAAGTGAAGATGAGTAAGATACTATAGGAATATGAGTTAGGAAAACTAAAGGAAGAAAGGCGAATAAAGAAAGGGGAGTGAGTGACAGGGATGCAGGAGTGAGTAAGGGTGGCTTCATGACAATGAGGGATGGAAGGTGAGTGAGGGTGAATGCAGGGGCGTAAGACAGTGAAGGGACAATGGGAGTGAGGGTAACGGAGGGAGTGAGGGAAGAGGAGTGAGAATATGATAGAACAGAGGGAGTGAGAGAAGGAGTGAGTAAAGGGGAATAAGGTGAGTGAGGGAGGGGGAATGACAGAGCAAAGGAAGGAAAGAAGGGAAAGGGGAGTGAAGCAGAGGAACTGGGAAAAGGTGAGTGCGTGAGGAGAGGAAGGGGAGTTAAGAATGATAAATGAGGATAAGTGAGGGAACCGGAGTAAGGGAACAAGGGTGAGGGGGGTGAGAGAAGGGCAGTGAGGTTGAGGAAAGAGGGATGATAGACGGTGGATAAAGGAGAGTGAGTGTAAGACAAGGGGACTGAGGGAGTGAGGACATAGAGGTAGTGAAGGAAAGAATGACAGAAAGGGACTGATTGAGAGAGCAAAGAAAGGTAAGTGAGGGAGTATGGATAAGTTATAGGGAGTGAGCGAGACAGAAGAGGAGTGAGAGAGTGAAGGGACGGAGAAAGTAAGGCTAAGAGGGGGAGGGAGTGAGGGAAGGGGAGTGAGGAAGTGAGAGGACAAAGTGAGTGACATAAGGAGTGAGAGAATTGGAGTAAGGTGAGTAAAGGAAGAAGAATGATTGAGGGAGCGAAGGAAGGAAAGAGAGGGGAAGGGAAGTGAAGCCAGACATTTTACCAGAAAACATTTTCCCTAGTAAATCGTTTTTGACACAGAGCACAGCCCATTTAAATGACCACTACAAAACAAGGCAGAAACCTAACTCATTTCCAAAATACATTTCCAATATGCACCATTACCGGAGTAACATGAGACACACACAAAGACAGAAATGACACACAAAGAGATTGTGCAGGTGAAAAGTGACATGAGACACAGGCACAGAGTACCCTTTAACCTTAGCGATGCAAACTGTCAGCAGACACAGGTGACATTATTGACAAATGTGAAAATGTAATTCCTTATTTCACACAGACACTCAGTGTGATCCTTCACCAAAATTTAAAAGCCAGACATTTTATCAGAAAACATTTTCCATAGTAAATCGTTTTTGACACAGAGCACAGCCCATTTAAATGACCACTACAAAACAAGGCAGAAACCCAACTCATTTCCAAAATAAATTTCCAATATGCACCATTACATTTTTTAACAGCATAACAAAAAAACATGACCCACAATGCAAGAATAAAGAAGCACAATGTGCTTCTTAATCGTCCCCATAGTGCATACAGCACTCTATATTAAAAGAATCATTACTCACCTTTAAAAATGCTTTTGAAGATTTAGAACAGTGTCAGTCACACACACCAGATTTTCTTAAGCAGAATCTCTGAAATGCACCTCAGACACTGCAACCAGAAATGGCCCTGATTCCCTGTAATTCTTCACACATCACTGGACTTAACCAATTAAAATTCTTCCCACACTATTTCAAAACCAAAGTAACATTTTAATTGGTTCTACATTTCAACTCTTTCAAACTCACATAATATTCACCCATCCCCCCCAGTGCTCATTCACCCTGTTACCATGGTAACTCCCACCTAACTCAGCACACAGTTGAAAAGTTCATCATACTATGTTGCAAAAGAATCCAGCAAGGGTGTTTGACCTCTCAATGTAGTAGCTAATCAGGTGCAATGTTTCTTTCAATCACTTTTTCTCAACCATTAGAATGACTTCTTTCTAAAAACAAAAGCATGCACCCTAATTTACAGTGGAGAATATTAAGAAATCACCAATCATGTCTGCTTTTTCAAGTGCACTGAATCTAAACCACTTTTTTTCATAACTCCTACTTTCAAACTGCCATTTCATTTCCACAACTCATCTGAATACATCTACCTTGAAGATGCAAAAAGTCTGGATTGTGGGTCATAGCTATGTTCACTGGAGTGAAAAAATATGCAGCTACCAGAGGTATTCACAACCATAATTTACCAAATGTGGATATTATGTGGATTGGACAGGGAGGATTGAGAAGTCACCAATTGATACCATTGGTAAAATCCTTTATGCATCTACCACACCCTGACCTCATAATTGTGCACTGTGGTGGCAATGACCTGGGCACTTTAACTGGGGTAGGTCTGGAAATGCTTTTAAACGACATCTTTGGGCAATTGATGTCGCTTTTTCCAAAAACTGCCTTGGTATTTTCTAATATATGCCAAAGGCAAAAATGGAACTGGTCCAACCAATTTTGTCCACAGATTGGAAAAACAAGGAAACATGCCCTCTACTCCGTCCATCCTTTCGACTGAACGGCATTGCCTCGAGGCGGCCGCAGTCTCTACAGCTGCCGCAGTCTCTACCGCTGCCGCTGCTGCTGCCGCAGAGGGAAGCGGAAAATGGAATAACTGCTGCAGCGAAAAAGAAAGCGGGGGTCGTTGGCTTTCATCTGCTGCCTGTTGGCTTTGCTGTCTATGTGGGTCCGTTTTTGCGGCGGTGGTGTAGCTGACTGGCCAAGCACGTGAGGAGCAGCAACCACAGGCGGGTGTGAGCGCTGAGTCAAGCGCTGCAATAACACCGCTGTAGCCTTGCCTCGCCGAGCTAGGTCCCCTCACCACACCTACCAGCTCGTCGAAGCAGTTGAGTCCGCTTTTGCAGCAGTACAGTCGACTGGCAATACGCGAGAGGAGCAGCAGCTGCAGATGGGTGTGAGCGCGGAGTTAAGCGCTGTGATAACAACACCGCTGTAGCCTTGCCTCGTCGCGCTTGGGCCCCCCACAAGCTCCACCGCTGACGAACTGAGAGCCTGGGGGAGCCAGGAGATGGGAGTACTTGAGAGCCGGTGAGTCAGCGCCTAGGCGGCAAGGCGCGGAGCGCGGTGCTGGCCAAGACTGGGGGGGGCGTAATCTGCTGACCAGGTTGTTGGCTGAGGCCGGTCGCTCGGGCGAGTGACGTTTGCTGTGGAGCCTGCTGCCAGCTGCTGAGGCTGAGGCTGCTCTTAGACCCTTCAGTCCTCAGCCCCCAGCCCTGAACCTTCAGCCAGTCTGCTCATTTGTGCCACTCGTGACCCAGAGAAGTCGGCGCTATACGACGGAATGTGAAGAGGGGCCAAGCAGCGGTGACCGTTACCGAATAGCTGGCCTCCACAGGTCTGGAAGGAAGGGCTAGAAGGAAGGAAGAGTGACACCTGGTAACCTTTATCAACCTTTATCCACATCGGAACCAAGTCGGACTGCAAAGACTCCTCCTGGGCTGTCGCTGTCTTTGCAGCTCTGCAGCTCCTTTCCATTACCTCTGGGCATTCAACACTCTCAAAAGGGGACAGGAGGTGCGTAAGTCCCGCCCCCGTCTAGCCCGTAAACAATACCTTGTGGACTCACCATGGAAAACATCAAGCAGCTTAGAAAATTACCACAGAGAAAGGGCACTAGACTCCGCTCCGCCTCTCGGGGAGGTTCAACAGGAGTCGCCACCACCTCAAGACACAACGTCACACTCAGGCGGCCCACCATCGCAATCTCAGATCAGCGACTTTTATGGAAAAATTCCTCTCCAAAAGGGCTCTCCCTCCACCCATCCATTACGGCTCGACGTGGATTTAAAAGCTGATATTCAAGTTGAAAACCATTGCTCTCCTAGCCCCGCTCACATTAAAAACCCAACTCTGGAGAAACCTTCCCTCGCCCAAATCCTTTGCCTTACATGAGTTTTTCCGTTTCACTAAGCGCCTCCCCTGCAGCCCTGGGAAATTCATCCTCACCAGTCCTCAGCTCAGACTCCTTAAACATCACTGTATTAAACACCGCGACTAAGCTGCAAGTTCAAGCCCATGTCCACGGCAGTGTCTAGTCAACACCGCCAGATCATCCTGATTACTTCAACATGGCTGATTCAACTCTGAAGCCCCAACCACAACACAGCCCAAGCCTATGTTCAGGGGCTCCCTTAAACGGCCATAATGACCATTCATCTTCAAATAAAAGTTTTAATTATGATGGATCTTCATTACCTAATAAACTATCCAACCGATTCTTGGCCTCCTTAGAAGCCTGAATCGAAGAATCACTTGCCCACTCACAGGGCTTTAGCCCACTCTCAAACTCTTTCAGAACTTTACTAGAGGACCGGGAATCTCCAGTGTTTACTTCTTCAGACACCACAAACTCTATCTCCGTCTCACTGACATCTCTTCATGCAAAGCAAGACGCAGTTGCTAAATCCATGTTATGGCAGTCGCAGAAAATGGAGCTGCAGATCGATTTAATGCAAACTGACTTCAGCACTATTGGACCTGGGCTCCAGGATAAGCTCTCTTGAAGGCTTGGCGGCGCCAATGGGCAACTCAAATTCCTGCTCTTGCTCTCCAATAATCAACAAACTTTCGTCTCTCCCTGAAATCCTGGGTGCAATCTTGAAAAGTGTGAAGTGCCACAGCAACGGAGAAGGGCCACTAGAGCCCACGCAAGAGTCTTACATTTTATTCACCATTGAAGAGCCTTCATGCTCTGCCACAGTATCCAGTCCACCCCCAGAAAGAAAAAATACTTCCTCTTGTGTCGGCCCAGCTAATAAGTCAAGCCTGCTTTTCACCAGGGACTAGCCCCTGCCCCCCCCCATAGCAGGCTTTGAACTCACTGAAATTACCAGTCGAACACCAACGCAATTATTAACCACATGATCTGTCCGCACCGACACTGCCCACATGGACATGGCCCACAGCTTTCCTAATCCTTCAATGAAACCTTCATTGTCAAGGAGGGCGAAAAAGAAACTTAAACAATCTAAAAAACAACGCTTAGCGAAAAGGAGAGCAGGCGTGAAGGGTTAGCAGCACTCAGTCTGCCAGCCATTAAATCAAGGGGTTTCCCTTATTTCCCCATCTTCAACTTACTTTCAAAATCCAAAACAAAACCTATCGAGACAAGTATGACCCCCGTGGGTTCAAAGGTCACCAGTGAAAAGCCCGGTCTATCAACTCAGGGAGGTCCCGGGGCTACAACAGCCATCGAATTAAATTTCCCAACAACAGTGAATGAACCACCGTCTAATAAATTCACAGGATCAATTATCCATGACCAAAGACTTGGAAGTCATAACATCACTGTACAGTCCGTCGGAGCAATGCCAGAAACACAGAAGAGTCCACTTAATTGTCAGGTAATGGCGAAAACGTTGAACGCGGACCCGGAAAGTGCAATAGAGGGCGAAATAACAGGCCGCAAAGTGTACCATCTATCAGAGGACCCATCTAAAGCTGGTTGGGACTCCTCCGCACACATGCAGAGGCCTTTTCCGCCCCAATTGCCACATGTACCGGAAATGGCAAGCCATCCGGGGGGGAACAATCACCCACCTGAAGCACGTCTACAACTTTTGATGGCGCCAGCACTTTTAAAAGAACCAGCTAGGAGTCAGAATCACCAGAACCTGGAAAAGGGAGCAGAACTTGTCCTTTATCCTCAATATGATCATAAGGGCCCATATGACATCCTTAATAGAGGTAATCTCATTTGTTTACTCAACTGTGTTCCAGCGCTGTCTGGGGTCACCTCCTCAGACCTTATATCGGTTAAGTTCTCCACAATACCAGGGAAAGGGGGCTCAGAAGCCACCACTACATCGTGGTCCCAGGAATCCATCAGGAATGCAATTCTCAGGGAAGCCAATTTATTTGAAAACTGGGGTATCGAAATGTGGGTTCCTATTCATCAAAAATATCCCCACGTCCTCCTCCCCCAGGCCCCAGTGAAGCAGTTTACCAGCGTACTGAAGGGGTCCCAGGGCGCAACCCATGCTTGGCTCCCGGAAGCCTCGAAAGTGGATAATCTCTTAAACATCGCATGCCACAACAATCAACGTCTGATAAGCTGCAAACTTAATTGCCCTGCCTTCCACGCAAACGACACCCGCCACGGTTATCCTGCCCTTGAGCTTTCAACCAACTGTCCAGCAGCGCCCTTCCTAACATGGGCGTCAGCTGGTTCAATTCTAAATTAACTTTCACATCCTGGAATGTGGCCGGGCTAAAGTCAAATCTTGCCTCAAAATCAGCCGTGGATTTCCTGAACAAAAGCGATATCATATGTCTCCAGGAGACCTGGTCTCTATCTCCATTGCCTCTGCTTGGCTATTATGAACTTTTTCAACCAGCCGCCCAGGCCAACTCCCACGGAAGACCCTCTGGGGGCCTCTCTATTTTCATTAAGCACAGCTGTAAGATAACGGTCACACCTATTTCTCGGAACCTGACAACAGGACAGACTGTACTTATTACCGGCCTCTCATTGCCAGGGAGGGCCCTTTCTATTCTCCTAATTAACTGTTACCACAACACAGCGAAAACCACAAAATCAACTGCAACTGAGCTACTGATAAAACATCTGGCAGATCTTCTACTGGAATTCGCATTTACGGAGGTACTGTTATTAGGAGACTTTAACATCAAAGACCTTGCAATTACCGGCCTCTTAGCAAGGAAAACCAAAGAGCAGGAAGCGATGACCATTTTTTTTTTACAATTTATAACCTCCGCTCAGCTCAGCAAATTACCCTGGAACAGAACACGGGTGTTCATTTTTTGCCAACGTTTAGCAACATCTCCACTATTGATTATATTGTTTTATCACCGCTTCTGGGCAACAAACTGGCCAGGATGGAAATTCTCGATCGTTTAGAGAGCGACCACAACCCTCTAATGGTAACAATGCATTTGCAAACGCCAGTTGCCGCTAAAATAACAGAAGTGGGGCAATCATCGCGGGCCGAACTCCACACCTTGGCTAGAAGAATTAAATGGGACTCACTAGGTTCTGTCAAGGTGGGAATTTGGCTTAAGGACGAAGTACCTAACTTCAGACTTGATGCTCCCACAGAGTTACATCACCTGTGGGATAACGCCATCGTTAAATTACAGGATCTCCTGGTAGTCCGCGTGGTTCAGTCTAGATCATCTGGGCCACGTCCGAAGCAAACCTACGACCCAGCACTAGCCTCCCAAAGAAAGATCCTCAGGAGGGCCGTCCGCCGGCACAAACTGATCGGAACTACACATACTGCCAATAATGTGGCATCACTGTGAAAGACCTTCAAGAAATCTTTATGGGAGACCAAAAGCGTAAAAGATCACTCTGAGTGGCTAGAAATATTCACCCTGCTCAAGGGCAACAGTCAGTCCCAGTTTGGAGTTGTATGAACAAACTCTGTTCCACGAACAAGATGAGAGGAAACGCGGTTTGTGAAGAAGATTGGGCCCTGCACGTGTCCCAACTATATCGCAGTGACACCCCGGACCCCGTGGTGATTGAATTACGAGATCGTGTTGAACCCACCCAAACAGAAACTCACGAGTTGACCACTGCAGTCGAGGTCTCCAAAGTATCTGCGAAATATGAAAAACGACGGCGCTCCAGGGCCCAACGGTCTTCCGGCTGGGGTATTCAAATGTGCCCTGGAAGAGTGGGCGGACCTCTTGACTCCCCTATATAACAACGTGTTCATGACATGTCAGCTACCAGTCTCATGGTTAGGTTCGACTCTATGCCCCATATTCAAGAAAGGAGACACCACGCTCCCGGCTAATTACCAACTTATCGCGCTACTAGATCTTGAGGCAAAGGCATATGCCCGGTGTCTTCTTAGGGTGCTCGAAAAATGGGTTGTAGATAATAACATAATACCATACTACCAAACTGGGTTTCAGGCATCGGCCTCCACAATAGACAATATCACTACTCTAGCCATCCTGAGTCAACAAGCAGCTCAAAAAAAACATCTTCCACTTTACTGCTGTTTTATTGACTACAGCGCGGCTTTCGATAAAGTGTCTCGGAATATCTTGTTGAGGAAACTGAATAAGTGGGGATTCCGCAGAGCCTCCTAGGAGCACTCCTCTCCCTGCACAAGAACACATGGGTGCAAATCAAAACCGGCCCAAAGACAGTCTCTTCAAGAATTACTGTCGAAGACGGACTAAAGCAAGGCTGTGTTCTTGCCCCCCTCTTGTTCAATCTTTACACAGCCGATCTCGGAACATTCCTAGAGAATAGCAATCTTCTCCCGCCAAAACTGGGCCCTGTTAAAGTCTTTGCACTTATTACAATACGCGGATGATATTGTTATAATGGACCAAGCAAAATCGGGTCTCCAACGAGCTTTAAGTAGGTTCCATATATATAACATCGCTAATGCACTGAAAATCAATCCGGCAAAGACCAAGGTACTGATATTTGGCAGATGTAAGAATAAGAAAAGTTTAAGGTGGACCATTGGGCCTGCCAGGATCAATACAACCGTAAAATATAATTATCTGGGAGTCTGGTTCAACAAGACGTCTAGACCTACAGCTCACCTAGCTGCCTTGCAAAATAGAGCAGGAGCAATTATATACTCCCTGACCCGGTTGAACCTGTCTCTGATCAGTCCCTCTGCAGAAGCCATTCTGAAGGTGATTAAAGCTACTCTTCTTCCTGCCTTAACCTATGGGCATCAGGCCTTTCCCGGCGCTTGCTCTGCTAGTCTTGATCTCGCCCAAATCTCCACCTACAAAAAAATCTTCCACCTTCCAAGTTTCATTCAGCGGGCTAGACTACGTTTAGAGCTGGGCCTACAAAGACAATCAATTTATTGCGAGGCCGATACCCTGAAATATTTTATAAGGACACTGAAAGCTGGCAACAATACTTTAAAATCCCAGCTAAAAGAAACTTTTTCCAGTCCTGGCAACCCTTGGAACACCCAGATTGCAAAGGCCATAAGAGTGCTAGAGATGTACAACGCAACTCTTTTTTCAGATACTATTCCATACTCATCCTGGATAAATGCCATCAACAGGCAGGTCAAATTAATTTCCCATCGTATGGATCTGCACTCCGTAAAAACATCTACCATTTTGCTCCACTTGAACTCTTCGTATCTTCCAGGGAAACCGCAAGCTTATTTCCAGGAAAATTTAAACATAGTGGCACGGAAGAATATAATGTTCATGCGACTTCTTGGCCTGCGTTCGACGGCCTTTAACAGATGGGCTCCAACAAGTGAGGGGGGGCCTGCAGACTGTGCAAATACCACTCTGAATCATGGCTCCATCTCCTGTGTCGTTGCCCGGCCCTAGCTGCCCCAAGAAAGTCTCTCCTTAAACCCTTGTATATAAGATGGGGCATTAGGACATGCTGGGAGGCTTTGGCCCTTTGTTTTGCGTCTGACACTCCAGTGCTTGCAAGGTCTGGAAAATTTGTGAGACTCTTGGACAATCTTCTGTTACCTTCCTCGGCTCCCACTCTCCTACCCTCTCCCCCTCAAAAACTCATTACAGATTTTCTTGCCCCTGTGGTTTAATTTGAATTTGAATTTAAAAACATTTGTATAGCGCGCTTATACCACGCGGTTTCATGGCGCTTTTCAGATTGCGAGGAGACAGCAGGAGCAGAGGAAGTTAGACAGTTAGACATCGAAGGCTCGAGAGAAGAGCAGGGTTTTAAGGCTTTTTCGAAACTCTGTGTAAGAAGGTGTCATGCGGAGTTCCACAGGGAGGGAGTTCCAAAACACAGGAGCGAGAACCGCAAATTTTGTTCCGCCAGCCTTTTTCTTTTTAAATCGGGGGATGGTCAGGAGTGCCATGTGGGTGGAGCGAAGCTCTCTACCCGGTTTGTAAGGCTTAATGGCAGAGCAAATGAACTCCGGAGCGGTGCCCATTTTGGCCTGGAAAGTGAGGCAGCCAAGCTTGAACAGGGCTCGCTCTTTCACCGGCAGCCAGTGCAGTGCCTGCAATAGAGGAGTTGCACAATGGAATTTAGGCAGGCCATGGATCAGGCGGGCAGCCTGGTTCTGCACTAGTTGCAGGCGGTGAATAGCATAGGCCGGCGCGCCATTATAGATAATGTTGCCATAATCAAGGCGCGAGAGCACCATTGCCATCACTATGATCTTTAGGGCAGGGAGGGAAAAGAAGCGGGAAATCTTCCTAATAGTTCTGAGGGAGAAAAAACAAGAGGAAACAACAGCGCTAACCTGTGAGTGGACAGAAAGTGAGGGATTAAGGAGGATACTGAGAGTTTTGACTTTGGGAACGGGGAGTGGGGGACACCAAGTGAGAGAGGCCAGTGAGACGGGGACCAAGGGCTGCAACCACCTCCGGTCAAGACTAACTCTGTCTTGTCCGGGTTGAGTTTGAGGTGGTTGCAGTTCATCCAATCCTGGATGAACAGCATAACAGATTGGACGTTCTGGGAGGATGAGGGGGAGTGAGAGAGGTTGAAAATTAGCTGGAGGTCATCGGCGTAATTAAACACCGTGACCTCAAGCTGCTGCAACATAAAAAGAGGGGATAGATGTATACATTAAACAAAAAAGGGGAAAGTGAAGAACCTTGGGGGACCCCGCACACAACCTTACGGGAGACAGCAGTGAACCAGCTAGATGGACCGCCTGAGCCCTGTCACTCAGCACCCTTTGTTTTAATAATTTTTTATTTTGGTCTAGCTTAGCAAAATGTTCATATCGGCAACCATAAGACTGTTTTTCTTATAAGCATAATGGACACTAAGCCTGGAGAGCTGTTTCTCAGCTCTGTTTTTTAACATGTCAAATGTGTTAATGCTGATTTTTATAAATGTGCTAATGCTGTCTTTTATAGCAATGGTTTTAAGTAACTGTGCTAAACTAATAAAAACTTCAAACTTCAAACATGTGAATAAATCTGTTTCTGTTTTCCTCAAAGACTATGGTATGGGTTCCATATACCACAACAACTTGCGTTACAACATGCAAGGCATCTATAGGAGAGATGGTGTACATTTTACAGATGAGGGGAATAGTCTTCCTCTTGAATTTTAGACTCTGCATCGGTACCTACTTGTAGGTACAAAAAACACCCACATAACACAACAGCTCTTTTCAGAGCTACCCTACCACTAAGCACTCTAAATTATTTTTTTACTCTAATTATTTACTGTTTTTCCCCGTGGTGCGCTCAGGGTATGCGTACCGGGAAGCGTACATGGGAACGCACCCAGCGCTTACCCCGCAAATTTTAAAAAAAAAAAAAACGTTTTTTTGCCCTTCAGGGTCCTTTTAGTCCCCCCTCAGAAAATCTAGGGGGTCAGGGAGGGTCTACACTGCCCCCTTATAATCTTTTCCCCCTTTTTATTTTCACCTCTTGTGTCTCGATTCTACTGAGACACAAGATGGTTGACTCTCCGGACTGTTTAGAATGTTGACAAACACCCGAGAACCAATCGGCTTTCCGCTCGCGCACTTCCGTGTCGCCCCGGGTGCGCTCACCGGTACGCGTACCGGTAAGCGCTAGAAGCGCGCATATAGATATATATGTGATTTGGAACCTAATTTTCGTAAAAACCACTGGAGCAATTTTCACCAAATATAGAAAAAGCACTTCTGCGTACCAGTCCCTACAATTTTGCAAAGTTTGGTGTAATTCCGTTCAGCGGTTCTGGCTGTAGCCTTGTCTATTCGTCCTATGGAAATTAACAAGGGGGAAAACACGTTTTGGGACCCCCCTTTTTTCTCGGCCCGCTTGACGAATCCCCCCGAAACTTCCAGGGAAGAAGCGGAGCGGAGCTGGCCTAAATTTTGGAAAATTACACGCAAATTCCTCCACCGGCACCAAAGTTATTCCCAATAGAAAGTTGCGGATTTCCTAAGGTAGCTAGGTCCTAACTATAACTACCTACCTACTGGCGACCGCCAGTAGGTAAAAAAAAAATATATAAAAAAAAAAATATATATATATATATATGTAAATGTGTGTGTGTGTGTGTATATATATATATATATATATATATATATATCTATATATACACAGCAAGTCCCCCGTTCTGGAGCCTGACCCTACGGAGTGGCCTCACACCTGGGCACGGAGCAGCCCAGAATTTTCACCACGAAAACACCACAAATTGAGGCCCAATACTGCTGACAGGCTTTTATTCAAGTTTTAAAAGCAGCACCGATTCCTTTCACCAACGTTTCGGCGCTCTGCCTTGATCACGGTAAGGAATCTAATGAAAGCAGGTGTGCTGGGGCACGCTTTTTGAGAAAAACAGAGTACATCACGTGACTGTTGTAATTTTCCTACAAGTCCCATAGTGCGCTGTGAAAAGTATTAACCTTCCTGCTAGAAGTCCTCTGGTTTTCTTTCTCCAGATGGCATTTGTTCTCAAAAACACAGGCACAATTAATCATTTTGGGCAATCCTGGAACAGTCAGGTGAAATTAGGACAAAGTGAAATACTTCTTCCTTTTAATTGGAAACTTGAGCTCGAGTCCGTCTTGCAGCACGATCATTGCAGGAGGTCACCCTGCATAGAATCTCTTCCTCGCGCTTGCTTTTCACTCAGTGGCATTTCCTTTGTAGGTTTGCAGCGCGAGTGGGTCTAGCTCCTCAGTTTAGATACACAGCAAGTCCCCCGTTCTGGAGCCTGACCCTACGGAGTGGCCTCACACCTGGGCACGGAGCAGCCCAGAATTTTCACCACGAAAACACCACAAAGTGAGGCCCAATACTGCTGACAGGCTTTTATTCAAGTTTTAAAAGCAGCACCGATTCTATATATCTATATCCCAACACTTCCGGCTCCGTTGAGCCAAAAAGACAAGCACACAGGTATCCGGTTGCAAAATGGTTTATTTTACAGACCCCTCACCCCGACAAAAAAAATATATATATATATAAACACTAAATAATTTCAAAATATTTTTATTGATAGCTTATTACATAAGTATCAAGGGGATGTAGATTGTGATCGTTGTATAACAGACTGTGATGACAATATGAACAGCTCCTGCGTAGGTTATACAATTGCATAGGAGTAGTAGGTTGTGAGAGCAAAAAGAAAGCAGCTACAAACAATTCAACAGTTGGAGATCTCTTAGGTTTCTGAAAAGCCAGCTGTGGTATTTGGAAACCCTTCCTGTTCTCTTGCTATGCAAGGTGGACCTCTTTTAACATGAAATAATTTCATATACTTCATACTTCCCTGTGTTATAAACTCTTGTGATGTAGTGATTCCTGATCTCAATGTATTTAAACCTTACCTGTGATTTAGTGACTCCCGATGTTGTGACCTTGAAGTTTTGGGGTGCGCCATTGTGCAGACACCATTACCACTCAACTCCAGTAATACAGGGATGGCAGCGAGGATTCCGCAGCCAGTGGGAGACTCTGGATTTGTCTTTGTTTTGTAGCTGCGGCCCTGAACTTGAACACACTGCTCTTCCTGGGATACTCTGGACACATCGCCTTTGTGGTCTCTCAAATTAAGGTGCTGGCAGTCTTTCTTGTTTAATGCAGAAATCTCAGTTCTCCAAAATGTCTTGATCTCAGCAAGACCCCAATATTCTTGGATTGGGAGAATGTTGGAGATAGGTTCCTCCTTTCGTTTGTGTAGTCTGTTTTGGTCCTGGGTTGCCCAGCACTGTGGCTGAAAGCACCTCCACACTTCTTGTCCTGCAGGTCATGCCCCTCATCTCTTTTAAAACTGAGTTTGAGGTCCTGTCCTTGGAGGACAGTACTTCAGCATGGATTCATTGACTGAGCATTCTGTGGGGATAAGTATAGTAATGGGGTAAGTTGTACATTGCATCGTTTTAGAAAATAACATATTGCCAATCTTCTATCGACTGTGTGCTACATGTGTTCAACACTTCCTTTGACATAGTTCATAATGACTGATGTTGATGGTACATGTTTGAGAATTTTTTGTCATGTTTGCAGCTGCTATACAGTCAAGCAGTTTTTTTGTAAATATTACTTTGTTGTTTAACTGATGATGAACTAATCACATTATATCATATATATTATATTTATAGGTTATTGGTACTCCTCAGAGACCCTCTGCACCGAATACAATCCTCGTGGGAAGCCCCCACACGCCTAATACACATTTTGTGTCACAGAACCAGGCTTCTGACGCCTCACCTTGGTCTGCTGGGTGAGCAATATTTACCTTTGTAGAAAAGTCAATGCATTTAAAATTGTTTTGGGTATTTTGTGTACATTACAGGTGTATCTCTTTGTAAATGTGTCCATTTGCCAATTAGGAGATACTGAACAGTGGTGTTTTAATTTATTTATCTATAGAATTGTCTAGATATTCGAGCACCGCAGTATTAACTTGAGTATTACAAGAGGGCAATGCCACAGGGGTGCTACGTTCCAGTCCTTACCTTCAAAATGTCACAGCATTTTTGGAGTTCTGGTATTCATTTGTTGTCTTTTGATCAACGGGATGGACAGCTGACAAGATATCAGCCACTTTCATGGTTCTATCACATGAAACCTCTAAAAAAAAAAAAAAAATAAAAAAAAAAAAGCTTGACACCAGAAAAGGCTTGTGATAAAGGACTATTTTGCTGACTCCCTCTATACCTCTTTCCTCAATGACAGCTGCTGTTTAAAAACCTTTTCCCACAACTCAATTGTCACCTCCTTTGCAGTCGTCTGGATGTCTTCCTTCGCTGTCTAAAAAATACAGTATAGAACGGCAAAATTTGGGAAGACACAGTTAACGACTGGAACCCCTATGAATAAAATTACTTTAATTTCAGAAAAGTGTGTCTAGGCACAGGGCCAGGTTGGTAAGCAAAATAAATTAAATGATGTAGCGCTTGCACTGGGGATCCTTCTTTATCCTATGGAGGTTCTAACCAGATAACTGTGCATGGTACAACTCCTAGGTTGAGAGAGCATCATGCTATTCAAGTTACCAGTTACTGTAATAGGTTGATTTCATTATGATGAAGAGCAGACAATGAAAGCAGTGAAATTAATACCAATGATCGATCATATCTGATAGGAAGAAGTAAAAATTATGCAAGCTTCAGTTCAGTGTGCAGAGCATGGTACCAAGACTCAATAAAAAACATAGAGCACAAATCACTACTCCCGTTTGTTGGAAAGGCCAAGCCCAAAGTAAATTCAGTGGTTCCACAAACTGCCCATAGAACCTCCTACAAAGATCGTTGAGGGATGAAAAAGAGAAACTTTGGAAACAATTTTCACCCTAGCTGCAACGTCCATTAAGGCAAAAAATAGCTTGACCATTATCGTCCAGTGTAACATTAAATGTGGAAGTAAAATTGATCTCCTACTATACAAAGTGGAGGCCACGTCAATTCTGTGAGGAGAGGACGCCAGTGGATAGATAGTGCTTGGTGGTTGTCACTACAGGGCTTCGACAAATGGCATGGCCTGATTTCCTTTCACGTCAAGCCT
This sequence comes from Lissotriton vulgaris, assembly GCF_964263255.1. Classification (NCBI taxonomy): domain Eukaryota; kingdom Metazoa; phylum Chordata; class Amphibia; order Caudata; family Salamandridae; genus Lissotriton; species Lissotriton vulgaris. The sequence continues at coordinate 814,012,287 of NC_141696.1, read as the reverse complement.
AGCTACGCCCTTTATCCAAGAGGTCCAGTTTGTTGACGAAGAATGTTTTTTAGCTATAATGTGCATGCAGCATTGCAGTCCATAAAAATGGATAATGATACAGCCAGGTCGTTGGGGTAATATCAGACGTTGCAACGCAGGGCATTCCCCACGGTATTAAACCACATTGACCTTTAAACTGGTTGTAATACCTCTCAAGGCTTTACAAAGCATGCCTTTTCTCAGTAGTAGTGTTGTAAAGCCTGGTGATACATTTTCCTTTTTGGGGTGCAACTGCCTTTTTTCTTTTAATCCAATTACCTCTAATCGCCCCTGAACCCTCAGAACCTGTTAGTTTCCTTTACCTGTAACTGCCCCTGAACCCTAAGAAAACATTTACCCCCCTTTACTTCTACTTGCCCTTGAACCCTAAATAACAGTTCTCTCTGTCTACCTGTAGTTGTCCATGACCCCTAGAAAACCCTCATACCGTTTTCCTTGACCTCTCCATTCCTAAAAACACCATACCTCCCTGTATCGCTACCCTTCACTGAGATTAAACCTCCCAAAAACCTTTACCCCTTTACATATGCCCACTTCTGATAAAAAAACCTTATCCTTTTACCTCTACCCTCCCCAGAAACTTAAAAACCCTTTACCTCCCTTCACCTGCCCTTAAACCCTGAAAACCCTTACCTCCCCATATCACTATCTGCCCCTAACCCTAATACCTTACCTTCCTTTGCTTCTACCCTCATGCTTCCCTTAACCCTTACCCATCTCTTAAATACATTTTCATGACCCATTTGTCATTCAAAAAAATACTTAACCTGCATAATAAAGTATTGCATGGTAAATTATAAAAAAAAAAGGGACCTGCGTGGTAACACCCTCCGGGGTGAAGATCGCGAGGTAAAGGCTGTAAACCTCTATTGTATAATAGTATTGATCTATGAATCCATTTCATGGACCCAGAGAATTTCGTGGAGCATTCCAACCTTGACGCTTACAGCTGCAGCAACCGTTTTACGACTGCAAGCCATATTACCTGCACAATTTAACTTCTTTTGTTTCCTTTCAGTACAGACAACAATAAGCTGTCTAACCAAGCAACAGGGTACACAGATTATGCCTTCTTGCGGGCTGTGGTTGCACCCATACCCCCACTCACACCCACAAGGCCCTCTAAGTGTGAGGATTTCATACGGTTTCCCATGTTAAGAAGCCATAAAGGACCATTGTGTTCTAGACATGGTCCGGTAAATCCATATGCTGGAGTTTGTTCAAAGAGCATCACTGATCAAAGATTCACAAGCATCTCCAGTTTGATTTACCATAGTACTGAAATAAGGAGCCCTCAAGCTGCCCCATATCTAAAAAAAAATAGGTTATACTTCCAGTTTCTTTCTCATCAGGAAAAGGTATGGTGAATACGTCCCTGTTTTGTATCTCTGACAACTAAACAAATAACTAAGAAGTAGTCTTTTTAAGTGGGCACACTGCCAAGGGTTCTGCAACTACTTCAGGAAAGGAAGTTCAAGTTGCATTAAAAATAAAGATGCATATTTCCACCCAAGCTCCTGTAGTTCGAGCTGACAGGTTGCCAGTATCAGTTCTGCTGTTCAGCCTGAAGTCAGCCTTGAGGACATTTACCATGTGCATGGACCCAGTGACAGTCTTTCTACGCTGACAGGGTCACGAGGTGTATCACTATCTAAATGAACAGTTGTTCAAAGGAAGGTCTTAATTGGTGGATGAAAGACCCACTAGATCCTGCTTAGACCTATTCAATGAGTTGGCCCTTTCTCTGAACTCAGACAAATATTAATGCCGTTCATCTACTTTGATACAACTCTGAAAGCTGCACTCCACACAAGAATAGGGAACGCCTATCCATCAGAAGACCAAATTATCAGACAACAAATGCTGGCAAAACAAGTGAGGAATGTGGCAGGTGTCATTTTATCAATTCATATCTGTGCTGGGCATGATCTCCTCCTGCATTCTACTAATTCTGAATTGCAGTCTTTATATCCACCCGTCTCCAGCAGGACATGGATGTACAATAATAGCAAGCTACTGATTTGCTCAGTTATGTTTGGCTTACTCCAAGAATAAAAACAATAAATTGGTGTTTGTCACAGGCCAACATTTTGAAAGGCCTGGCCAACATTTCAGAATTCCTGGCCAGGCCTTTCTGTAGGATTAAGCTGATGATTGCAGAGGTGCCTATGGAGGGCTGGGCTGCAATTTGCCGGATTTGTAAGGGAGGAGCACCATGATCCCATTGAGAGAAATCACGCATCATTGTGCTAGAGCTTAGGGCGATCAGACAAGTCTTTCAATCTTTCCTCACAGTGATAGAAAACTCTGTAGGTCTCATAAGATTAGACATGTCAATGTTTTACATGAGCAGACAGATAGGAATAGACGTTCTACTCTGGTCTGAAGAAGCACCATCTGGCTTTAAGTCATGGTATCTCCATGAAACAAAGCTTGAAACCATTATTATGTTGTCAGACTCTGTTGAATGACCGGAATCTGAGTGGCAACTAAAACATCCTTAAGTCTTTTATATTTGGGGCCACGCGAACCTGAATCTGCTGGCAACAGTGGACAATATGAAACGCAGGTTTGCGAATTGGGATTGAGAGTTTGTAGCGAGGGATGCCTTCTTATTTTTTTAATTTTGTTGATTCATTTTGCATCTTAGAAACATCATTCAACACATATAAGTTACGTCACAGCAACACGGAGTCTGAGATTAATATTAGGCAGGCATATACACTTACAGTAGTAGGCAGCCTTACATGTCTTCTTTAAATGTAAAAGTTAGGCAGTAGACAGCATGGAACAGTTTAACATGGCCATAAGTAATTAACAGTATGACATAAAGAGGCATGTCACTTTTTAAATAATCTCTTCCTCCAACATCCCAGCCTAGACAGTACTTTTAGACCAATCTCGGTGTCCTTGCAAGGGTGCAGTAGAGAAGTGATATATGTCTCATAGCTAACTCGGGGGCCTGATTAGGTGTTCGGGATAGGTGGCGTGGTGGTCTGAGAGTGTGCAGATGCATACTCGCAAGGTGCAGGGTCTGTACGTTCATTGTGTGTCTTAACCCATGCCACAAATGGGGCCCAGATATCTTTGGGCCTAGATGCTGTGAGCATTAAATCCCAGTATGCGGTCAGCATCTCCTGGCAATAAGCAACATCTTGTATCCATGTGTCTATTTTGGGTGCTCCCACTGAACCCCAGTGTATCGCAATACACTGCTTGGCCAGGAGGATCATCATTGTCAACAGAGGGCCAGTGCCCGGAGGAACCTCGGCCACATGACCTAGTAGAGCTGTTAGTGGAGTGTGGTCCAGTTGGAAGCTTGTCACTTCATGATAGTGTGGAATACGTTGTCCCAAAATTGTGAGATGGGCTGGCAGGCCCATGCTAGGTGGAGGAAGGACGAGATGCCTGTGAGGTAGCGCATCTGCAACATTTGGCGTCCGGTTGCAGGCCCATTTTTGTGCAGTGTTATAGGTGTGCGATATCTGTGCAAATATTTTAAATGGATGACCTTCAGCTTGTAGTTGGGTGAAAGCGACTTGAGCTGAGTGCAACAAAAGGCCCATTGTTTCACCGTGGGGGGTGGATCGAGATCACCACTCTACTGCTCCAGTGCCATAGGTCTCTTAATCGGCGAGGTTCGTCGTGTGTTGTTGTAAATGCTTGTAATGAGTTTCTTGGGCGACATATTGGCTAAAATGTTCTCTAGCACGGCTAGTGTCATAGGTGCCGAGGGGACGGTAGTGTGAAGTCGTCTACAGTTGGCTCTAAGCTGGTAGTATAGGAAGAGTTCCAAGATGGGGGTCTGGGTGCAATCGGGGCTCTCTAGTCTAGCAAGGAAATCTTTATCCGGATGAAGGTCGTCTAAAATAGCAAGCCCCATCTGACGTCCACGTTGGATAGAGCAATTGTCTTGCATAGGAGGGAAACTAGGGTGATGCGCCCGTGATGTCGATTGGCCATATAACAGTGGCACCTTTGCGCGTCATCTAAGACCCTCTCATGCCCATCTTAATGTCTTCACCAAATTAGTTTCCTCATGTGTTCGTTTATAGATATAGTAAATGGCCGCCGGGAGCTAGCCTGGGGAGGCGACCTACCTTTCCACCGCAATATGGGGTTGGAATGGAGTGGGGTGTGACCAAAAGGGAAGATATTGAGCCTGTACACTCCGTGCATATAGCTCGAAATCTGGTGCCCAAGTCCTCCCAGCTCAAGTGGCAGTGGCAGCACCTCCCAGGAGATGCGCGGTTGTTTACCCACCCAGACGTGAGTTATAAGGAGAGAGAGCAGTTGCTGGGAAAAAAAACCTGTGTGAGAGGAAGGGGGAAATTGACGGACAGGTCTAGAAGCTTAGGTAATATTACAATTTTTGCAATTCCAATCCTGCCTGCTAAATATAACGGCATTTGGCCCAGATGGCTATTTTACTCTCACGCCAAGTGATCAGCCGACCATAGTTCATGCGCCGGATCTCCTGAATATCTCTACTAAACCATATCCCCAGATATTTGACCGCACCATCAGCCCAGACTAGTGGGTAATCCAAGTTAAGCGCAATTAAGGCTGGTGTTAGGGCGACAAGCGCCTATTTGGCCCAGTTGACGTGTAGGCCCGGCATTCCTCCAAACTTTAGACCTCACACAGCGCAGAATTAAGGTTAGTCTCTGGTTCACGTATGTATAGTGTAATGTCATCAGCGTACATTGATATTATCAGACCTCTGTCCGAGAACCCCAGTCCTCTAGCTATATGATGCTGTTGCATTCTGGCTGCCAGGGGCTCCATTGCTATCGCAAATAGAAGGGGTGAAAGGGGACACCCCTGTCTAATACCGCACATTATCCAGTATTAGGGGTGTCTTTCATAGATTCACATGCCTGAATCATTCCCCGTCGTCGAGACGGGAGCCTCCGGTAAATAAAAAAGTAATGTCCATAGACATGCATAGAGAGAAAGGGTCCAAGGGTCTCCCCTTAGTAGCCTTTCCTTGTCCTTATGTAAAAAGGACCAAACTGACATAGTCAGCCAATCAGCTCCGACCTCCCTCTAGAACCTTCCTGGGAGGAGCCTCAGTCCCTCAGATTTTCTACCGCACGTTGTGCTAGGGAGTCTCCTGCCTGAGCTCTCCTCAGGATTACTCTAAATTCACCAAACTTTCTTTGAAAGTGTTCTCTGAAACCTCAAAACTCTTCAAGGACTTCTTCAACACACTATCCCTGAAGTAAGTGTGTGTTTCTACCATCTGGATCCCGCTACTTCAGTCTCAGAACTTCACATAAAATGCCAAAGCACTGATGAGGAACAGGAGGAATTCACCTATCAGGAACACTCCGTCCACGCCAGTGTCCGCACTGAAGTCACCCCCATGATATGCTTACCAGCCACCCTGGTTGATGACTTACGACTTCTTGTGCAAGACTACAAGCAACGCTTTCCGGAGGCTAACAGAGGCGGTCAAGCGCCTAAGAGTCCCGCACCAGGGGACAAGGGGGATCAGACACCTCCAGCTCAAGTACAGGTGTCCGCACCGGAACGCACTCACCTTCCCCCATCAAACCCAACACGACGTCCAGCCTCAAGTGGTGGTTTCTTCGGACGATAAGGAGGAAGAGGAAGAACTGGAGGAAGGAGAGGTCCAGGAGGTTCACTCGGACCACTCGGACCAGGATGAAGAGGATGAATATATAGCATCATCCCCAGCTTCACCACAACCACGCCAAGCGGACTCCCCCCCCGGTCGACATTGCTGGCTTCCACAAGCTGGTGGAGAGAGCGGCGAAGAGATTCCACATGGTGGTGGAATCCACGGAAACTGACTGTTTCCTGCACAACTTTAAGGAACAGACTCAGAAATCTGCAAAAGCTGTTCCGATCATAGAATTTTTGTGGGAACAAGGAAAGAAGTTAATGCTAACTCCTGCTTCAGTGCCGGCGGTGGTCCCACGCCTAGATAAGAAATACAGAGCACCACTCACTGCGGCGGCTTGCCTTAATGGTCACCCCAAACCGGACTCGGTAGTGACGCAGGCGGCCCAGAAACACTCCCGCAACCCTTCCTCACCACTGTCCGCTCCCCCGGACAAAGAGGGCAGGAAACATGACACGATTGGTAAACGTTTCACATCCACATCGGCCATGTCCATCAAGGTGGCCAACTCCATTGCCTTGCTGGGGCGTTACAATCGCCAGCTGTGGGAGGACATTGCCCCTTACGTAAAGGAACTGCCTGATGACGTCCAGGGTGAGGTGAAAGCGCTCCTCGTGGAAGGTCAATCTTCTGCAGCGGAACTCATAGACTGTGCTATCGACGCAGCCATGACAGGCTTCCGTCAACTTGCGGGAGCTGCTGTACTGAGACGCCAAGGATGGCTAAGAGCGACTTCATTCCGCCAAGAAGTCCAAGCAAAGGTTCTGGACATGCCCTTCGACGGCCAGCACCTGTTTGGAGAAAAGGTCGACGAAGCTCTACAGGCCATTAAGAAGGACACAGACACGGCAAGGGCACTGGGCTCTCTGCAGTCTAGAAACCAGTCCTTTCGGGGCAACAGGCCCAGAGGTCAGTCCTCCTATCGAGGCTCATATCAAAACAGGTCCTCATCCTCGTTCTCATACAATCACAAAGGCCAGTACCAAAACAAACAACAGCAAGGCCGACAATCTTCATTCGGAAGGTCAACCTACAGAGGTAAAAATACCAAGAGGGGCGCTGGCGGCCGCCAGTGACAGACTACTCCAGCCAGTCCAAACACCATCTCCATTCTTTCAAATTGGAGGAAAGCTGACCCATTTCCTTCACAATTGGCAGTACATCACCACGGACCGGTGGGTTCTTCAAATTATTCGATTCGGCCACTCTCTCGAATTCACCTCCATCCCTCCCAATACCCCTCCACGCAGACGGACACACAAACATCCTCGCCTGCTTCTGAAGGAACTTTCGACAATGCTACAAAAAGGAGCAATCGAAAGGGTTCCGGCATCCTCAAAGGGGACAGGATTTTACTCCCACTTCTTTCTTGTACAACAAAAAGAAAACAAGTGGAGACCCATCCTGGATCTCCGGGGACTCAACACCTTCCTGCGGAGCCAATCGTTCAGGATGGTGACGATCCAAGAAATCCTGGGCATTCTAGAGAAAGGAGATTTCATGGTGTCACTGGATCTCCAGGATGCATACTACCACATCCCCATCCTCAAAAATCACCGGAAATTCCTAAGATTCGAGGTGGCGGGCCGTCACTATCAGTTCAAAGTCCTGCCGTTCGGCCTCAAGTCCGCGCCGCGCATTTTCACGAAATGCCTTGCGCCAGTGGCAGCCTTCCTGCGTCAACTGGGCCACCAGGTCTTCCCCTACCTAGACGACTGGCTGGTGAAAGCACCCTCACCTGGGGACGCAATCACGTCCTCCAACGCCTGCACCAATCTCTTTCAAAATCTGGGATTGACGCTCAATCTCAAAAAATCATGCATGGTCCCCGCAACAAAGATTACCTTCCTAGGAGCCATGTTAGACACAGTGTGCACGAAAGCCTTCCCCTCAAAAGAGAGGACAGACAAGATCTTATCTCTGGCCACGGCTGTGGCAAAGACAACGCACCTGGAAGTTCGGACTTACACCTCCCTCCTGGGGATGATGTCTTCCTGCATACTCCTCATCCCGCACTGCAGGCTCAGAATGCGGCCCTTGCAGGAGGCACTCGCGAGCCAATGGACCCAAAGCACTGGCTCCTTCGAGGACATCCTTCGGATCACACCGAAAATTTGCAAAGCTCTACAATGGTGGACACGTCGCCAAAATCTAACAGTGGGCTTACCGTTTCTCCTCCCAGCATCACCGCTGGTGATAACAACGGACGCCTCCCTAGGGGGATGGGGCGCGGTGCTCCAGGACCTACAGATCAGCGGCAAATGGAATTCTCAAGAGCAATCGCTCCATATAAACCTCTTGGAGCTAAGAGCAGTGTATCTGGCTCTCCAAGCCTTCTTACCCCGCATCCAGAAATCCCCAGTGCTCGTCAGGACAGACAACACCACGACGATGCACTATCTAAACAAACAAGGGGGAACGCGTTCGCTCTCGCTCTCACGCGAATCGCAGACGATCTGGAACTGGCTGGTGCTGCACGAAATCCAACTCAAAGCGGAATATGTCCCGGGAAAGGACAATACCATCGCGGACGCCCTGAGCAGGCAAAAGTCCCTCTCCCACGAGTGGGAACTATCGGACAGCGCCCTCACTCACATCTTTTCTCTTTGGGGAGTCCCAAACATCGACCTCTTTGCCACCAAGAGGAACGCCAAATGCCCGTGCTACGCAAGTTGGCATCCCCAACCAGGATCACTAGGAAATGCATTTTCCATCGGATGGTACAGCGTCTTTGCATACGCCTTTCCTCCATTCCCGATGATTCCACGGCTCCTCAGAAAAATGAAGGCGGAACCATGCACCCTGATCCTGATTGCCCCGTCCTGGCCGAGGCAACACTGGTTCTCGGATTTGCTTCGACTCTCCATCAAATCACCGATTCGCCTGAACCAACACCCGGCCCTTCTGACGATGTCCAACGGGCAAGTGCAACACCCGAACCTCCAATCGCTCAAATTATCAGCCTGGCTCCTGAGCACAGAGAGTTCGGGGGCCTAAATATCCCACAAGACTGCAGGGATGTACTAGCCAAAGCAAGGGCAGACAGTACGAACAAGACCTACTGTCTCAAATGGAAGAGGTTCTGCATATGGTGCTCAGACCAGGGCTTACGGCCCCTCGCCATCACACCTGAACAGATATTACCATACCTCCTGCATTTGGCCCAGTCGGGACTGGCGCATGCATCCATCAAAGTTCACCTGGCAGCAATCTCGAGGTTCACCAGAACGGTCACAGGACCTTCTCTATGGTCTAGTCGGCTAGTCAAGCAATTCCTCAAAGGGCTATACAGATCCTTCCCGAGGCCTCGAAGTACCTCCCACATGGCAGCTTAATCTGGTACTCAACCAACTCATGCGCCACCCGTTTGAGCCCATTCACAGGGCATCTCTTCAACACCTCTCATGGAAAACAGCGCTCTTGCTCGCTCTAACTTCGGCCAGAAGGGTTAGCGAGCTGCAAGCCTTGTCCATTCAAGAACCATATCTACAATTCAGACATGATAGGGTGATACTGCGACCAAACCCTAAGTTTATTCCAAAAGTACCTTCGGACTTCCATCTCAACGAACCATTGGTCCTTAGGTCATTCTTCGCCAACCCTTCCACAGCAGCGGAAAGATCGCTGCATTCTTTGGACCTTATGAGGTGCCTGAAGTTCTACCTGGACAAGACTAAGGATCTCAGAAAATCCTCACAGCTGTTCGTGGCATACAGCAGGCCACGAATGGGCCTACCCCTCACGAAGCAAAGCATCTCCAGATGGATCTCCTCTGCGATTTCATTCTGCCACGACAAGGCCGGCCGGCCTCTGAATGATCATGTTACTGCTCATTCCACCAGGGCGATGTCCACGTCAGCGGCGCTGTTTGCAGGAGTGCCAATCCTGGACATCTGCAGGGCGGCGACCTGGAAGTCACCGCATACTTTCTCCAGACACTACTGCCTGGATATCGAACTCCAGAAGGATGCGGCAGTGGGCCAGGCGGTGCTTCGCCATCTCTTTCAGTAAGGTGAGCCTTCCTACATCCCGCCTTCCAGGTATGCACATTATTGCTCTGATGATATTATGTCTAAGCTGTCTCTTTATTGTATGATATTATATGCATTATCTACTATGACGGCAGAGCAACTCTGTTTTACAAATGTGCTACTATGATTGCTAGCTACTCTGATTCAGGCATGTGAATCTATGAAAGACACCCCTAATACTGGATAAGAAATGCGTTACTTACCTGTAACAGCAGTTATCCAGTATTGGTGTCTTTCATAGATTCACATGCAACCCTCCCGCCTCCCCGGGAAGGACTCACCTCCCTCTCGGAACTATACTACGCCAAACCTAGCTGGGTGCGTACGAAAATCTGAGGGACTGAGGCTCCTCCCAGGAAGGTTCTAGAGGGAGGTCGGAGCTGATTGGCTGACTATGTCAGTTTGGTCCTTTTTACATAAGGACAAGGAAAGGCTACTAAGGGGAGACCCTTGGACCCTTTCTCTCTATGTATGTCTATGGACATTACTTTTTTATTTACCGGAGGCTCCCGTCTCGACGACGGGGAATGATTCAGGCATGTGAATCTATGAAAGACACCAATACTGGATAACTGCTGTTACAGGTAAGTAACGCATTTCATATGGGGAACGGGTCGAATATTAGGTCGTTGACTTTGAGCCTGGCAGCAGGGCGGGTGTAAAGCAGTTGAATGAGCTTTAAGAAGTTGGTGCTCACTCAGTTTCTAGGCAGTATAGCGAAGAGAATCAAACGCTTTGGTAGCGTCTAGAAAAGCGGACAAGGCTGGCAGGCTCGGGTCAAGTTGATGGATAATTGAAAAGAAGGTGCGCAGATTATGCAAGATGGATCTACCTGCTATAAACCCGGATTGGTCCGGTCTGGCTGCAATCTGGAGAAGGGGTTGCAGTCTGCTGGCAATCAGCTTAGCAAGTATCTTGGCATTGATGTTAATAAGGAAGAGTGGACGGTAGGCATCACATTTGTTAACGGGGTTGTCCGGCTTCAAAATTGTAATTATTGTAGCCTTGCATCGTTGGAGGGAGGCAGCCCTTTTCAAGTGATTCCTGATAAACTGCCAGTAAGTTGGGGGAGTGGGGGGGGGGGGTAGCTTTTCAGCGTATGTTTTATAAAATGAGGTTTTCAGCCCTTCCAGCCCAGGAGCTTTGTCTCCAGGCAAGTCTTTTATCACCCGAGTTACGTCTTCTGCCGAGAAAAGGGCATCTAGATATTTGCAGTGGGAGTCACTCAGCCAGACCAGCTCGGTAAAGTCTAAGTAGGTCTGCAGTTCTGGGGGTTGGTCCGTTTTGTGTGGCTGTGTAGAGGGATGTATAAAAATCCTTTAATCTCTCCAGTGTAGCAGACTGCCCACGGATTGGGCTGTAGTCTTCATCCAGCAATTCAGTGATATATGAGGAAGTGCGTTGTTGCTTAAGCGTGCTTTCTAAGGTTCTGCCTAGGCGGTCCCCCCTCCCCGTATCTATGGACTCTGGCGTGCTTGCCGAGGAAATGTGTTTCACAAATTGCTTCTGCTTCGTGTTCGTATTCGGAGAGCTTTTCGCGGATAATGGCTAAGTGTGCAGGGAGGCCATTGCAAAAATATAATCACTCCTCCTGATGTATCTCTGCATCTAACTTCTCTAGGGTGGACCTGATAGACTTTAATACCCCAAGTTGTTTGGCTATGCAGGTACCTCTTATGACGGCTTTAAAGGATTATGATAGTGTGGAAGGGGAATCTACTGACTTTTCGTTTGCAGGAGCTCCTCGCGCACCTCCTCTCTAGATGCTGCATTAGTGCGTGTGGTGGCAGGTGCCAGCTGAAAGCTTGTGCTACCGACATTGGTATGGTCCAGGTAAACACAACAGGGGCGTGGTCCGACAGGGTACGTGGCATATGTCTGATGTCGGTGGTCCAAGAAGCTATGTCTCCGGACAGCAACCAAGCGTTGAGCCTGGACCATACGTTATGACATGTAGAGATGCAGGTTCCTTCCTGGGCGTCCGGGTGCCAGAAACGCCATATGTCAATTAGACCGTACTCCTGAGCTATAGAAGTAATGACGCAATCATGTGATTTGCTTTGGGGTGTTGTGGCCAGGAGCTTCCTACCTGATGAAGGAGTCCTGCATGACAACATTGAATACCCCCACTACCCCCCCCCGCCCCAATAGGTCTCCTCCACCAACAATGTAATCTTAGACCAAATAGCCTCAAACAGGGCAGGGTCATCAGTATTGGGGCCATATACAGTGGCCATAGTCATTGGGGTAGTGTGTTAAGTGCCTCTCCCTAGGACTAAGCTAGTGGTAGTCCAGCCAACATTGCATTTTATCATGATTGCCGTCCCATGCTCGTAGTTAGAGTATACTGCCGAATGCACTTCCCCCGGCATCTACTGTGTAGCTTGGGGTCAGTGGCGCACTGGAGATGGGTTTCCTGCAGGAAACATATGTCAATCTTATGCCTGATCAAATAGGCATGGACCAGCCTAGCCTGTGATTATTTAGGCCACATATGTTCCATGTTAAAAATGTGACTGCTGTCATTTATTGTGGTCAGGAGTATGGCATGCATGCCACAAGTGCCGCAATGGATGTGTAGCTGCTGTCGAGTTTGAATTTCCCATATCTGAGCCAAGATCTTTTGTAATTCTGTGTGTCTTGTCTCTCCGTGTGCATGCTGGAGTGAATGGACTTGGCGTGTTAACAGTAACCCCCACCTTTTTCTTAACATATAGATCTCCCTATCCATCCCACCTCCCACACCAATCCCCCAATTAGGTTGTGTATGCCCTACCCACCCCCTCTCAAACAAACCAATAAAAGAAACAAACCGTTTTAACCATGGGAGTTCTCCATGTGGGGGCATGAGTTACCGGCAAGCTGCCCTGCAGAGGTGGCCGAGTGGCCGGGCTGTCAAATCGGTACAGGGATCGCTGGCAAGATAAGTTGATGAGTCATAAGTACTAATGTAATGAGGGGCAGTTCCAAGATTAGTGACCATCAGTTATCAGCTGGAGCAGCATAGGTAAGGTGATGTGATCTGCGGCTTCGCAGCCTCAACCCGCTTTCAGTCATTGTCACTGAGTCCAGCCACTGTTTCAGCTAGTTGTGTTGGGCGAGTTGAGCGTTGCCAAGAGCAGATATATTGAACAAAATTAAGAGCAGATTTGGCGTCTGTGAAGAATTGAGCCTGGCCAGCTTAGGAGGTTTTTAGTTTGGCTGGATAGAGCATTGCGTACGGAATTTAAGCAAGTGTAAAGAGCGGAAGGAGGCAAATAAAGAATTTAAATTGTTTTATTCTTAAAGTAATATATAGACCCACTGGTGCTAGAGTCCAGGCATCTCTTCAGTTCAGCTCCAACCGCTTCACTGAAGTAGAACCTGGATCACTAGAATACAATAGCAGAATTCCATATTGCATAGCAAAGAGTCTAACACAGAAGAAGAACTACAAAACTAATAAAAGAAAACTACAATAGAGATGGAAGACATACACCACATGTTCCTTTCTAACAAAAGGAAACAAATAAAATAAGGAAAACAAAATCAACCTAAAACATAATCACAGAATTTCTTAGGTAATTTCACATTTCTTCTAGATAACATGGGAGCATCTAGAACAGGGGAATTTAACGAAATGTCATTTCCTAGATCAGTGCCCACCGAATCAGAGAGAGGTAAGCAAGCAGTGTCAGGAACAGGAATAGGAGAATTCTCAAAATTGTCACTGGAAAGGACGGGACCAGGATCTGGAGATTCCTCAGCATTGTAGGTGGAATGAACAGAACCAGGAACAGAACAAGCATTGTTATTGTCATTGGAAAGAGCAATATCATCAAACAAGGCACCATCTCCCATTTTAGAAAAGAAACGCTCTTGACCAGGTTTAAGAATTATTACAGAACTCTTGCTCCACCAACCTTTATCCTTAAGCAGAACAGTGGAATTGGTGACACCCTCAACTTGAAAAGGTTCAGAGAACTTAGACGAACCCTTGGGGGTGAAAGATGGTCTGATAATTCTAACCCAATCACCAATAGAAACATTTTTGCTTTTAGAATGATGGGATAAATCATGATAGGCCTTACCAGACACACGAGCAGAATAAATATTGTCCCTAGCCTTAATAATAGAATCCTCCAAACTGATTTTATTAGATTTAGCACTACCAATTAAAGGCATGAACATGCATCTAGGTTCTCTGCCTCTCATTAAAAAATAAGGGGATATGCCAGTGCAAGAATTGGGAGTCAAATGGTAACTCCAAAGTTTCTCCTTAAGAAACTGTAAAACATCAAGGTTGCTTTCTAAAGCGGCCTGAACGCCTTCCTTAAAAAATCTGTTAGCCCTTTCCACCTGACCATTCGAGCGAGGACTGTAAAGAGGAGCTCTAATGGCATTAACCCCAAACTTTTTCAAAAATACTTGCATCTTACTGGAAACAAATTGGACACCATTGTCCGACATCAAAGAAACTGGCGCACCCTCAACCCTGAAAATGTTGTCCAAAAAACAAACAACTTCATCAGTGGTGGGGTGTTCTACAAAAGAAAAATAAATCCACTTGGAGAAATCATCAATTAACACAATGAGAAATCTCATCTCTCTACCCAAACAGTCAAAAGGTCCCGAAAAATCAATGGAAAGCCTTTGCCAAGGACCTGTGGGACCATTACCTAAAGACAACGGTTCAGAAGCAACCTTCCAGTGCTTATCAGAATTGAGACAAACAGAACAATTATCAATGAATCTTTCCACTGAAGCGTCTAAACCAGGCCACCAGTAATGGCACTTTAGCAGCTTCTTGGTAGCAGACACACCAGGATGCCCAGAATGCGCTAACTGAATAATTCTATCCCTGAGGCCAGCAGGAGGGATGAACAAATCTTGTCTTATCAAAAAATCGTTTTGAATGGACAATTCATCGGAGACTTGAGCAAAACTTCTTAGAGGTAACTCTAAATTCTTTACAGAAGGCCACCCATTGGCAACATAAGATTTAACCTTTTGCAAAACACTATCATTAGAAAAATGATGTCTCCAATCCTTCTCCTCAACACCAAAACAACAGAATTCTAAAGCGTCAACAGAAGCCACTACACATTCGTGCAGATCAAGAAGTACATCACCAGAATCATCAACAGGGGGTAATCTGGACAAGCAATCTGCGGTAACATTTTTTCCACCAGAGATGTGTTGAATGGTGAAGTTAAATTCTTGTAACCTCGCAATTAGTCTGACAAGTCTCGAGGAAGCATTACCACTTCTCACGCCGTCCATCATGTAGACAAGCGGTTTGTGATCAGTTACCAAAGTAAAAGGCCTTCCCCACAAAAAATTCTTAAACTTTTCGACAGCCCACACACAGGCAAGAGCCTCTTTCTCAATGGTGCTGTAGTGAGCTTCTGCACCCCTAATACCCCTGGAGATGAAAGAAATGACACGTTCTTTGCCCTCAACAACCTGGGTGAACACTGCACCCAAACAAACAGTGCTGGCATCAACAGTCACAAAGGAATCGCCTTCAGGGTCAAAAGTGTTTAAACCGGGTGCCTTAGCAATGAGATTAACAACCTTTACAAAAGCAGAATCATGAACATCTGTCCACAAAAATTTAGCACCTTTTTTTAGAAGTAACCTAAGTGGCTCTACAACCAAGGCATACCCTTTCACGAACTTGGCATAGTACTCGCTCAAACCAAGAAATGAGCGCAAGGTATCCTTGTCTTTGGGTTTACTGCAATTCTCTAAACTGGAAATTATGTCTTTCTTTGGAAAAATGCCTTCCGAAGTTATTTTATGGCCTAAGTAATTAATTTCACTGACCAAAAACTTGCATTTATCTTTACTCACTGTCATACCCTTGTTGTTCAGGGTACTTAAAACTTTTTCCAGGATAACATTATGATCAGGGATAGTCTTAGCGAAGATCAGTATATCATCTTGAAATGATTGTACACCTTTGAGACCATGAAACAAGTTCTCAATCAATTTTTGAAAAACACTGGCCGCTGAGGCTAAGCCAAAAGGCATTCTAAGGAATCTATACAAGCCAAAAGGGGTGATAAAAGCTGTCAAGTCTTTTGATTCTTCTACTAAAGTTACCTGATGATAGGCGGATTTAAGATCAATAATGGAGAAAAATTTTGCCCCATTAACCGCCGCCAACATTTCCTGTATCCTAGGTAAAGGATAGGTCTCAATAACAATGTTTTTATTTAAAGAGCGAAGGTCAACACATAACCTAATATCATTATTCTTTTTAAGAGCGATAACTATAGCAGAAACCCACTCAGAGCTGTCCGTAGATTCTATGATACCCTGAGAACACAAGTCGTCTAAATGTGCTTTGAGTTTATCTCTCACCCCCAGAGGTACCATGCGGACTTTGTGTTGGACCGGTAAAGCATCCCTCTTGAGTTTGATTTTATGAGAAAATCCTTTTACCTGTCCAACAACATCCTCAAAGACCTTTTCATGCTTATGAAGAATAGAAGATAGGGAATCATCCTCTAACGTAATACTGCTGACAGGCATATCTCTTAATTGAATTGGGTGATCAGAACCTGGGCATAAGTTAATGCCAAGCTTGCCAAGGTCAAACCAACCCACAATATTCTTTCCGTCAATAGCCACGTAAATTTTAGTAAAGATTTGGCGAGTCTCAAGTTTTAAAGAATCGTGAAAGAAACCCAGCATTTTAATTTTAAAATTACCAAACGCCTTGGGATTTATATCGGAAATGTTAAGCTTGACGCCACTCCAATTATCCTTGAAAAATACGTCAGATAAAATGGTTACAGGCGAGCCAGAATCAGCCATGGCTTCAAACTCAACCTTTCCAACAGAAACAATACCCAAAGGAGCTTTGAAAGGGAGAATAACACTGTTAATATAATTCTCAAAAGAATCATCATAAATGGTGATAATCATATTATGCATATCATTTTCAACATCAGAAACATAACTGACTGTAGTATTTACATTTCTCTTAACCGTTTTACAGAAAGCAGAAAAATGACAATTTTTGCCACACTTGGTACATTTCTTTTTTAGAGCAGGACAATCGGAGAAATTCGCTAAATGTGATTTAGAACCACACCTAAAACAGCTTAAACTAGACTCCCTGTTAGTCTTGAAAAGATTTTTGCTTCTAGTTTGGACTGAGCAAATGGAAGAAACACTTGCATTTTTAATAGATTCAGCTTCAATGATTTTAGAAGATTCTATGGACCTTTCAATGCCTTTGGCTAGATCAATCACCTCTCCTAACGTAGGGTTGCGGCACGCCAAAAGTCTTTCTTGAACCTTCTTTGAGAAGCAATTAAAAACAAATTGGTCTCTGATAGAGAAATCAACAAGTGCTCCAAATTGACAATTGGCAGCTAATACCCTCAAAGCAGCAACGTAATCTTCAACTGACTCATCAGACAATTGTTTTCTTTTATGAAAAGCATGTCTCTCGATTAACACATTAGGTTCATCTTCGAACTGCTTTTCAAGTCTGGCAACAGCTTCTAAAAATACATTCCAAACATCTCCTTCACCTCCCGGTGCTGCGATAGGTTCAAGATTTTTAAAGATCTCAATTGCAGCTGTACCTAGATAACTAAAAAGAATAGCCTTTTTCCTTTCAGGTGAGAATTTAGAACCATCAATTGCAACAATATAATTTTCGAAGGACTCAAACCATTTTTTCCAAGATAACTTAGGTTTTCCAGGAATTTGAAGGAAAATAGAAGGTTGGTTGCAAATTTGAGAAGAAGCCATAACAGACAACAAGTGTGCAAATCACTGAAATTAGCAGAGACTTGCAGTAATAGATAAGTGTGCAAATCACTGAAATAAGAGAACTAGCACTCGTAGTGTAAGTGTGCAAATCACTGAATGAGTAAAATGCACTTGAAATGGCAGTGTGCAAATCACTGAAGAAAACTTGCACTTGAAATGGCAGTGTGCAAATCACTGAAGAATAACTTGCACTTGAAATAGCAGTGTGCAAATCACTGAAAGATAACTTGCACTTGAAATGGCAGTGTGCAAATCACTGAAGAATAACTTGCACTTAAAATGGCAGTGTGCAAATCACTGAAGGGTAACTTGCACTTAAAATGACGATATGTGCGTCATTGAAAGGTAATCTGCAGACAAAATAATAGTGTGCAAATCACTGATGTAAAATAAAGCAAACATGTAATGCCAAAATGAATGGTATCTGAAGAATAAAGTAAGGGAATCACTGTGTTCGCTGAGGGATTGAAAACGGCTTTAAATTGGTGAAGAAAGAAAGACGAATCAAGCCTCATAGAAACAAGTACGCGCTTATATTGTGAGCGTGTGGACAGTTTCCATGACGATCTTGAAACGCGTAGTTAAAATGGCCGCCCGTTGCGTGCAGAACGATGCGTTCCAGTGAGCTCACACGTTGGGAAAGCGTGAATACGTGACTGCAAGCAGCGTCACAGAGCTCAGAACGCGGGGAGACGTGGAAGAGTCTTGAATGCAGGCAACCAGCGCGAGCGGCAATTAACGGCAAAAAGGAAAAGTAAGGGCCGTTTTGAATCCTTAAAGTTAATAAAATCGTAACAGTACCTTAAAACGAAGTAAAATTACGAGATTTTCACAGCGGATGCCTGGATCTTCAATAGGAGGACAATGGTAGCCGGTACAACCACGCAGGGGTCCGAATCAAAGGGCTTCAGGAAAGTAGAAGTCTTCTTTTCTTAAGAATAGCTACACAGTGGGTCAGTAATTAATTAATTAACCTCGTCGCCATTGTAAAGAGCGGAAGGAGGCAAATAAAGAATTTAAATTGTTTTATTCTTAAAGTAATATATAGACCCACTGGTGCTAGAGTCCAGGCATCTCTTCAGTTCAGCTCCAACCGCTTCACTGAAGTAGAACCTGGATCACTAGAATACAATAGCAGAATTCCATATTGCATAGCAAAGAGTCTAACACAGAAGAACTACAAAACTAATAAAAGAAAACTACAATAGAGATGGAAGACATACACCACAGCAAGTTGCAGAAGGCGCTTCGCAGGAAGAAATTATTTCCGTGCAGCTTTAACCAGAGTGGTACAATCAGGGAAGATTCATCTGTTGTTGCCTTGGTGGTTAATGAGACCATGGTCTCTGCTTCTTTTGAAAACAGAGTCTCTATTGCAGTAGTTTGAAAGTCGCACTATTATGGGTCTAGGCGTGCCTCCGACAGGTGGTTTTGGACCCAATTATCTATTCGCACGTTCTACCACAAACACATCGGATAGTGCAGTTGGAAACAAGTTGTGCAATAGAGATTCGATATATAGCTCATTTTTTTTGATTAGCAGTAGTTTCTGGAATCCCAACGATGTAAAGGTTGTTACGCCAGGAGCGTACTTTCAAGTCATCATTCTTCGCTTTAATCACTGTTGGGACCTTTTCCATGTTGAGGAGATGCTCTTTAGATTCGACTTGGTACTGGTGTGCTTCCGTCGGTCGGTTCTCCAAGGCATCTAGTCCGGTTTCATGTGAGTCCACTTGACTCTTCACTGTGTCTAGTCTGGAAATGAGCATGTCCAGGTTGGTGTCAATAGATTTTAGGTTTGTACGAGCTTCCAACATGATGGTGCGCAGGTTTTCTTCTTGTGTATCGCCTCCGTGATGAAGCTCAGTTTCGAGTTCAGACCTGGTGTCCATATTGCTGGTGTGGTGCTAGTTTTCAAATGAGTTTGGATTGCTTAGAGTCGTTTCTCCCATGTTATAAGCGAATATTGTCTCTCAATCTAGGGATCAGGTGTCTCTCACTTCTCTGGGATGCCTACGCCTGAGCGTTCTTGCAAATAGATATATGCGCCGAGGTTTGTCACTGCTCCGCAATCGGTCCACATAGGCAACAGGGCCTCAGGGGGAGCGGGGTCTAGCACCTGACGCCCAGACAGTGGGACCGCAGCTGCATGTAGGTCCCAGCCCCAGCGAGATGTCAAAGTGCTTGGGGTCCTAGCGCCCTGCGTCGTCCCTGCCCAGGGTCAGCACCAGCCCCCACTGCGCCTCTGAGCCCACAGGGCCTACAGCCTAGCAGGCAGCTTGCGGCGCTCTCAGCCACCAGGGAAGGCCTCAACCCAATACCCTTATGTCATGGAGGGCCCGCCCGCGTCCAAGTTAGTTTAGCCCCGGGGGCTTACGGCTACTCAAATTTGCCAAGGGCAGTCGCACTGCGATCGTCCGGCTCGGTCTGTAGGCCTGTGCGTCTCCTTCTTCGGTCTCCGCTTCAGTTCTGGAATGCTGCATCTGTGACCTCAAAATTGTCACCAGGCCCGCAGCGGTCTGCTCCTACTGTGTAGTTGTTTGTTTTTATCTCGTTGTAAGGGGTGAGCAACCCGGACCTTGCCCCTGCGGGCAGCCTCTACCGAGGCCCGATTGGGTCCCACCTCCCATAGGCTGTAGCGGTGCACTTCGGGGCATGGTGCAGATCTCATCTCACCTCGATTTCAGCACGGCTCTGCTCCTCCAAGCAAGCAAAGGCTCACGCCCAACAAGTTGTGGTCGGCGGCGTCAGCGGCAACATGCAGCCAATGGGGTGATAAGTTCCAGGGCAGGAGTCGCCCGAGCCGATGTACCGGCCTTCGGTCGGCCTCGTCTCCAATTGCTTCAGAGCGTCACAGGCTGCTGTTGCCGCTCTGAGCTGCGCTTCGCTCCAACAAAAAGCTTGTTCTGTCCCTCTAGATATGCGGAGTGTGGCTCGTAGTATCTGAGAGCACAATCGCCCCACATGTAGTAGGATTATGCAGGATTGAATGCCCGGCCGGCAGAGCCTGCTTAGCAAGCTGCAGTCTTGCAGCTCGGCCAAGCCACTTCTCCCTGAGGGATGCCTTCTTGAGGTCTTGGTCAAGGCTTACGATTTTCTACTACTTTATCTCTTCATGGGAATAGCATGCTTGAGAGAACCCCATATTCTCATTTTAATTTTGTTGGCCTGTCCTATTGGTACACAGACGTCTTTCTGCTCTCATGAGCCCTGTGTATTGTGCTGGATGTGCACTCGTATCTTTTCCAGAGCTCTGTAGAGATTTTCCACCATGACTGATCATCTCTCCGTTTTGTCAATGTTTGCTGAACTACGTAAAATCCCTGTCCTAGATATTTCTCCTTGATTTTGTTGTTGTTTGATCTGTTAATGGATTTTTGCAATAGAAAAGATTCAAGAGTTCAGCACAAACCTAAGTGATACATTTACACAAGGGTAACCAAAGCAGGTCGCTTCAGCAGACAACCACATCTATGGATTTACAGGGTACTCGGATCAGTGAGGCATCGCTATCATTACTTGATATGCAGATCTATTCGTCTGAATGACCGATTTCCATGTTTCCGCTAAGCTCCAACATTCTCTCGCCTTTCAGTAAACTCAAGGAAATAAATCACATTGTAATTAGGCGTGTATTGTCCTATTGAGTACTAATAGATCTGGGTTCCACATCACATAATGTAACAGATAGACATATGAAATCAAAATATAATTATTGCTGACTTCAAGCAGATTGCGAGGGATCAAAACATTTTTATAACTAGAAGAACTAACTTAAGGCAAACCAGTTCTCAAAGCGTCCTTCCCAAGACGAGTGTTGAATGCATGTAATCTGCTGTAAAACCAATATTTCCCAGATATTACATTCTCCTATTTATGTGGCTCTACATGGATCATACCAACCCATTTGTCCCATAAAGGTGGGTATCTAGCCCCTTTCTCTTCTGGACTCCAATTCCTTATTCTGGGGGATATCCATTTCTGGGTCGCGGTGTATATTCATTTGAAGAGCCATGAACATCGAGTTCTTGACATTTCTCCATGATGTAACCTCGTAGCTTAAGCAAGACCAATGTCCGTTATAAATGCAGCTGTGGCAGAGAGAGAGGGTTCTGTTCCTGGTATCTGACTAAAGTGCATCACTGCGTCACATTTAAACCCATTTCCAGTCCTGCTGTGCTGCCTGTGACAGACCCATTTATGGCTTAGTCACTGCTCTTTGTGCTCACCTAGCGGCCATTTGGTGGTTCAATTAATCCTAGTTGTGTGCAAGAATCATCAAGGAATTCATTCTTGAAATGATTCTTCAGAATGTATCCATCGATGCAAACTCCAGCAACTAGAGCTCAATGCTATGAAAACACTTTTAGAGACCGTTGACAAGGCAAACAAGTCATTATGTACGGTGAAAAGGTCGGCTTCCAGTTTATTACCACAGTACAGCAAAACTGGCAGGAGAAAACACTGTTTACCTCCTCGTTGATAGTTTGTTAGTTACTTTACGCATGGAAAGAACTCTCCTAGTAGTCAGAAGGCCTCTTCAGTGTGATTGTATTTTACTGCTTAAGGTTAACCCCTTGTCTCTTGGTTTTGGCTAAGCATCTCTTTATCGTTAAACAAACACACAGGACACATTTCCATAGCATAACCCATATATGAAAATGTGCGAAGTGTAATAAGCTATTTACTACCATTGTTTATTTGTTTTAATTTGTATTTTTATATTGCCTCATTAGCAAGGTAAACTACTGCACAGGGTACCAGGTGCATAGCCACAATATATTTAAAATGTTGACATTGAATATTGACGTGGGAGCAGGGTCGTTTCTATCCCACCCCGTGGAAGGTATAGCACAGACTTGTCCCAATTAATCCTATAGCTGGAGAAACTCCAATACTCCTCAAACAAGTGGAAAATTAGTGGTAGTCGTGGTAGTTTCAGTAATATCGCGGACGATTTTGAGTTACATCTGCCTAGGTGATTTTAGCTTCCATTAGCTCTCGAGCTTCCGTGTCCAACACCGCAGTGATTACGGACTCGTAATACTGTGCAAAATGCGGTGTCTTGCAACGGTATAGCCTAGTAAAACCGCTCATATTAGTGGATGAAGACCCCACTGATGGTCTCATAAATTTATTAACATTCACCATTCGGCTCCATTATTCATTTTAGGCCTCTGCATCCCTCCTACCTAGCCATGCCAGGAGTTTCCCAGCCTTATTCCCAGTGTTTGGGTAGCCTCTGTGGTGTGGCAAGCATTTGCTTCTTTGCTCCCTTCTGTGCGAGGGTCTTGGTATTCGGATCTCAGGAGGTCCAACTGCCTGAGCCAGGGGGAATCCAGCTCGGATCCCAAGTCACCCTTCAGCTCCAGAAGCCGGCTTTTAACCTGCCCCAGGGTCCCTATCGCCGCCTTCTACATGTAAGCTATCGCGTTTTGGGCTCTGTAGCGAAGAACCGTCTTATATGCTTCCCACTACACTACTTTGAATGTAACTGAGCCTTAATTTTCTTTAAAATACAGCACAGTATCTACCTGTAGTCCCATGGCAACATTAGTTGCGCAGATCCCACACATTGAGTTTCTATGCTACCGCCCACCACTACTCCCTCAACCCAATCTTACTGGCAAAGGGGAGTGGTCTCAGAGTGTCCGGGCCAAGTATTCTGCATGTTGTGTGGCTTCCACCTCCCCAGCCGGGTTTAAGAGATAGTCTGACCTAGAAAATACCTGGTTGGCCCCTGAAAAGTATGAGTATCCTCTGTCGGTGGGGTGCACGTGCTGTCACAAGTTCGAGAGGCCCAGTGTTGTATATTTATTACCATTGAGGGGAAAGGCCTTTCTGGTTCATTGAAGGCTTCTCCTCTTATGAACCATGACTCCTCTTATGAAACATGGCTCCTCTTCACTGCTGAGCCAATCAAACATGCAACACGCCCGCCCCCAACTGCAATCGTCATTCCTGTGAGCTGTGGGACTTGTTTTAACATTTTGTCCTCTGCCATAATTTTTTCTTTTACACTCTATCATGTTTCTCATTGTTATTTATTGTGGAACTGTGCGAGCACCTTTTATGTATTGTTTAACCCCTTCCATGCTGGTGACGAACCCCAGCCGTCACGCTCTGCGGCGCTCGTGTGCTGATGACGGCTGGGGTTCGTCACGGCCCGCCCTATTCTTTTGTTTACCGCACAGCGGCGGAAACGGCCCAGCATGGAAGGGGTTAATTAACATTTTTCTGTGTGATGTTGTCTGATTTATTATGGGTACCTTATTCAGATTTGTTTTTTTAGCCTTGTATGGTCTTTGTGGGTTCTAAATATTGTTTTTAATTTTCCTTACAGCTATGTATAATTGTAATCGATTGTTGTCTTTATGTAATAAATTACTCGCACCACTGTAGCTGTTATATTAATCTGTCCCAGGTTCGGGTAATGGGGCCGCCTGTGGTATCCTTCTTCTCTTTCAGTTTTAGAGTCTTAACATGTCATTGTAGAGTGTTACCCATGTAATTGAGAATGTGTTATGTGTGGTGTTCTAAATCAGAGAAGCGGTTGGAGCTTATCTGATTTAGACGCTTTGCTCTGTGCTCCAGTGGGCAGAAGTAATTGATTTGGCCAAAGGGATTGAAAGATCTATGGAGTCTTCTAAAGTCATTGCTGCTAATGAAAATAAGTGTACTAATGATGCCTCTGTTTGTGCTGTTCAAATGCGTAATAAGAATAATTTTCAGTCTGGTAGAATTTTAATCTGTTTTAGGTGTGGTTCAAAGGTACATTTGGCGAATTCTCCAGATTGTCCTGCTCTCAAAAGGAAATGTACTAAGTGTGGTAAGATTGGTCATCTTGCATCTTCTTGTAGGATTCAAAGGAAGGGTGGTAGATCTGACACCGCTGTTTCCAGTGTTTTTGCGTTCATGATGATTTGGAGAATTTAGTCATTACTATTTATAATGATTCCTTTGACAGTCACATAAATAGTGTTTCTCTTCCTTTCAAAGCTCCCTTAGGAATAGTTAATGTTGGGAAAATTGCCTTTGAAGCTATGGCTGATTCCGGTTCGCCTGTGACCATTTTATCTGATGTTTTCTTTTATGAGAAATGGAAAGGTATCAAACTGGCCGAATCTGATATTAACCCTAAAGCTTTTGGTAATTTTAAGATCAAAATGCTAGGCTTCTTTGAAGACTCATTAAAATTTGAGTCCCGTGTCATTTTTACCACAATTTGTCGCAATTGATGGGCAGAACATTGTTGGTTGGTATGATCTTGGTAAACTTGGCATCAATTTATGTCCTGGATCTGATCATCCTATTCAGTTGAGAGAAATGCCTGTTCACAGTGTTTCTTTGGATTATTCTATTTCTCCTATTCTTAATAAGTATAAGAATGTTTTTGAAGATGTTGTGGGGGCGGTCAAAGGCTTTTCACACAGGATCAAACTTAAAAAAGGAGCTTTACCCGTACAACACAAGGTTCGCATGGTACCGTTGGGTGTGAGAGACAAGCTTAAGTCGCACTTGGACGGTCTCTGTTCTCAGGGTATCATAGAACCTACTGATAGCGCTGAATGGGTTTCGGCTATCGTTATTGCTCTTAAAAAGAACCAAGAAATTAGGCTGTGTGTAGATCTTCGATCTCTCAATAAAAACATTGTAGTAGAAACATATCCTTTGGCATACAAAATATACTCCAGCGTCTATGTAACGAGAGAACTAAAAAAAGGAAGTTCCCACCAAGAATAAAAACTATGAAGTTAAATGAACATAAGAATTGATGTGGGGGGAGGAGCTTTGCTGGCAACCAAGATGGCCGCGTAAGCTCGGAGCTCCGCGGACCCTCCGACCCTCCGCAAATATCCTGTTGGAAATCCTGATCCACATTAGTGGATTCTACTTGGTGGATGGTCGCAGACGCGGGAGCAGCTTTCCGCTTCCAAATTGGTGGTTCCTAGACGAAACTACGTCGAGTTGAACTCCGTGCCAGGGATGCGCCATTGTCTCCCGGATGGTCGCTGCCCTCACCGACGCTCCGCACGATTGGAATGCGAAGCGGGTTTCTTGTGGTCCCTGCTGACGGAGTGCTTGAGGCTGCGGAGTTGCCTACTACCGGCCTGGTGTGATTACTGACACTGCCTCTGCTTTGGTCGTGTGTCTCTTGTTTGGGAGGAGTAGCCCTTTGTTCTCCTGGGACCCAACATGGCTGGCAGAGGGGACTCCGACAGAACGTCGAACAGAGGTGTTCGTAGGACGACCCAAACGCAGCAGAACAAAATCGACCGGTATGCTCAGCAGCGGACCTCGCCCACTGTGGTGGCCTCCTCTAAGGACCCTCACCGTACAGGCTCGCCTGAAGGCTCCGAGCCTACCCTGAGCGACGTTTTGGGGGCCATCGCGGGCATTCGCTCAGAAATGCAAAAGCAACATGAGGTCCTGACTCACAAGGTGGACACTCTGGCTGTGGACCTTACTCTTATCAGGGCTGACTTGGGGAAAACTAACGACCGAGTGAAGTCTCTTGATCTCAAGACCTCCAGCCTAACCACCGACGTCTCGGACCTGCAGACGGAGGTCCGGACCCTGAGACTAGCCAACTACCAATTTTCCAGAAGACAGGCGGACTTTGAAGGACGTGCCAGGCGGCAGAATGTCCGTATTATTGGTGTTCCGGAGGGTGCGGAGGAGGCGGCAGTGGACCTTTTTGTGGAGGACCTGGTGCAGGCGCATCTCGCACCTTCAGGCTTGAGCAACTTTTTCTCGGTGGAACGGGCCCATCGGGTCCCGGGCGGCCCGCCGAAGTCGGGTGTGTCGCCTAGACCCATCATTGCTCGGCTCTTCAACTTTAGAGACCGGGATGTTATCCTTCAGGCGTCCAGACGGCATGGACCGCTCAAATACCAGAACTCCGAGGTGCACTTCTATCCGGATTTCACTAGGGCCGTGCAGAGGCAGCGCCAGAGTTTCGCAGGTGTGAAACGGCGTTTAAGAGAAATGGGCTTTAAATACTCGATGCTGTTCCCTGCCAAACTCTCCGGATTGAGCATGAGAGCCGTGCCCTGTTCTTTGATGTGCCGGAAAATGTAAGTGACTGGCTGGACACTTTGCCACAACGCCGGGACGAACAGGACGAGCACTCCGGAGGCGCAACTGGTGGTTCCGACCTCTAGGACTTGTTTCTACTTTGCTGATCATGGTGGTTGGTGTCCCTGCTGTCTGTGACTGACAATACCAATGTCACATCGATGTTGATGATTCTCCTGTCGTTTACAAGGAGGGTGGCGGGAGGGATTCGTGGAGATTCCTTACTCCTTTGGGGACTTTTTGTAGACTAGTTTATGGGGCGACAGGCACACTGCTGGTTGGGGGGGCTCTTTAGTCTGCTGCAGGGGTGCAGGGTGGGGGGTGGTGTTGGGAAAGTTCGTTTGTTTGTTTACTTTTCTCTCTTTCTATCTCTTAGGCAATGGGTTGTATACACTGTTCAGTTTCGATGGCTGTTGAGGTTTGCTGGGGTTGGGTGGGGTTGGCGACACGATGATGGGGGGTAAGAAACTACGTGTACTCAGTTGGAATGTTAACGGGTTGGGTGACCGCATCAAGAGGGGGGTCGTGATTCAATTAATTAAACGCCACATGCCCGATGTTGTTCTCCTTCAGGAGACGCATCTGGTTGGCAATACGTGTAAGGCGCTTAACCGTAAGGGATACAAAATGGTTGCCCACTCGGGGTTCTCCTCGGGCTCTCGGGGGGCGGGGGTTCTTGTTCGCTCATCCCTTCCTCTTGAGATCGACGTCACTCTGATAGATGAGAGGGGGCGCTACGCCGCAGTCACGGGACGGTGGGAGGGGCGTGCCCTGACATTACTTTCAGTTTACGTTCCCCCGGGCCTGCAATCTAGCACTTTCCAAGACCTTGGTGGCGCCATTTTAAATTTGCCTGCTGGTTTGTTGATAATGGGGGGTGATTTCAACTCGGTTTGCTCCGGCTCCTTGGACCACCATCCGCCTAGAGACCTCCGGGGCTCCCAACTGTGGTTGCCCTCTTTCCTTGAGACTATGGGATTGGTGGATAGCTGGCGGCTGTTACATCCCACGCTCCGTCATTTTTCCTTTCATTCCGGAGCCCATGGCAGTCTATCTCGGATAGACTATGTTCTCACATTGGCTGCAGATGCGCCTGCTGTCTCTGAAGCCCGATTTTTGGCGCGGGGCGTTTCCGACCATTCCCCGATGTGGGTCTCTTTCGACTTTGACATTGTTTTGTCGGATCGGCCGGTGGCCGTTAATCCATGGTATTTCCGCAACCCCAAGACTCGCATTCTTCTGGCCAAGGCCATCAACCTCTACTTTTCTGAGAATGAGGGTTCGGTTCGCTCGGCCGCGACTCTATGGGAGGCGTTTAAGACTGTCCTGAGGGGTGCGGCTGTTGCTCTTATAGCAGAGGCCCGTAGAGCCAGGGATGCCGACTTGGTACACTTCGAGGAGGAAATCATGGAGTTAGACTCCCAACTGGAGGCAGACCCCGATCCTATTCTCCTGCATGACTTCTCCCTCAAACAGTCGGAATACCGTGACCTCGCCACGAATGCTGCCCTTACTATAGCAAAGGAACAGCAGGGTCGGATATACGACGTCTGCGATAAGGCTGGGAAGTTGCTAGCCTTGCTGGATAGGAGGGAGATGGCTAGCCGTGTCGTACCCGAGATTTTGGGGGACGACCGAGTTGTCGTTTCCGATCCCAGCGCCATTGCCGAGTCCTTTGCTGACTACTTTCGGGGTGTCTACAAATCTGTTTTGGACCGGTCTGAGATTGACTCGACAGAGCTTCTCTCGACGGTTGAGCTTCCCTGTCTTTCGGACGAGGAACGCGACGACTTGGACAGGGACATCTCAGTTGATGAGATTGCCCTTGCAATTCGCTCATTGCGATCGGGCAAGGCGTCGGGCCCCAATGGCATCCCAGTTGAGCTTTATAAGGTCAGGCCGGATGTGGTTTCCCCGCACCTGCGTAACATGTTTCTAGAAGCGCGGGACGCTGGCCTACTTCCCTTGGACCAGAGGTTGGCCACCATTGTGGTCATCGATAAGGATGGGAAGCCGAGAGACTTGTGTCGCTCTTATCGGCCCATCTCTCTCCTCAATGCCGAGCCTAAGATTCTCGCCAAGCTACTCGCCAATCGACTGATTGGGGTTATAGGCGACTTATTGCACCCGGACCAGTCGGGCTTTATTCCTCATCGCAACACTGCCCTTAACCTGCGTAGACTCCACGGCGCCATGGCCATGGCTCACACCCTGAAGAAGCCGGCGGTCCTTGCTTCCTTGGACGCCACGATGGCTTTTGATTCTCTCGAATGGAGCTACCTCTGGGCGGTGTTGTCGAAGCTTGGTTTTGGCCCGGTGTTCATTGCCTGGGTAAAGCTCCTTTATGCTGACCCACTGGCTAACGTTGCCGTCAACGGCCGCATCTCGGCATCTTTTGCCCTTCATAGAGGCACCAGACAGGGTTGCCCCTTGTCGCCTCTTCTGTTCGCGCTCGCTCTTGAGCCGCTCGTGGCCACGATGCGCACACACCCGGATCTGCATGGCATAAGCTGGGCTCCTGGTTTCGAGGACAGAATCTCTCTCTATGCTGATGACATTCTGCTTTACCTCACCTCCCCTTGCAAGTCCCTTATAGTGGCGTGCGATGTACTTCGACTTTTTGGCAGGTACTCTGGCCTCGTTATCAACTGGGCCAAGTCCTCCCTATATGTACTGAAGGGGGACACACCACGCCTCCCTAGAGGCTGCAACATCCAGGTGGCCAGCCAGGGCTTTAAGTATTTGGGGATTTATATCTCCTGTAATGCGAGGGTGAGATACGACCACAACTTGCTTCCCCCTCTTCAGCGCCTCCGGCGTGATGTGGAGGGTTGGCGCAAGCTCCCACTCTCTTCACTTGGTCGCGCGGCATTATTTAAGATGATGTCTTTGCCCAGGTTTTTTTACGCCCTGCAGAACACTCAGGATCCGGTTCCCGCTTGCTATTTTCGAGAGATTGAGAGCCTTCAACGTGCCTTGCTCTGGGATGGCCGTCGCCGTCACGAAGCTCACGCTTCCGTGGTACGACGGGGGTATTGCACTGCCGGATGTGCGCAGATATTACTGGGCCTCCCAGTTGGCGGCTATCAATCATGGTTTCTACGGCCCGGTAAACAACCCCGGCTACGCCATGGACAGGTGGCTTTTTGGTGGTGGCAACTACTACAGGGCACTGTATTCGAGGTCCCTGGACGGGCGGATGTCGGGTCCAACGAGAACCGCGATTCACATCTGGCGTACGATCACCAAGGCGCAGGGCTGGCAGGGCAGGCTGACTAGATTCACCCCCTTGTATGACTCCGACATTCTGGGCAGGCTATGGCACACAAGGGCTTTGATAAATGGGACCTAATAGGAATTTCCAGGGTGGACGATATGGTCTCTAAGGGCGAGATTAAGACCTTCTCTCAGCTACAGGCGGAGCACCAGCTGGGCGGCACAGAGTTTTTCCGTTACGCCCAGCTGCGACACGCGCTGCTTTCTGCTAAGCCGGCAGAGGGGGCGATCCCAGAGAGCTCCCCGCTAGAGGACAGAGTGTTGGACGGCCATATGCCTGACCGTGCCATCTCTTTGTCGTACAAGAAACTGATTAATGTTCGCACTGACCTCCTCCTCGGTGTGCGGGAGCAATGGGTGCGTGATGGCCTTGAGATCGACGATGAGGACTGGCAGAGCGCTGTGTCCTCCCCTAAGGAGGTCGCCATTTCCTCTCGTCTTCGGCTGGTGCAGTTCAAGATCTTACACAGAGTATACGTGACTGGCCCCTGGCTTGTACATATGAGCTTCTCAATCGATGGGCTCTGTCGCCGTGGCTGTGGCGCTTCTGCCACTTTTCTGCACATTCTCTGGGAGTGCCCCTTCATAGCTTCCTACTGGAGACGGGTGCATCGGATTATGGACGAGGTGACTGGGGTAGTGGCGACTGCGGAAGCTAGGAGATGCCTCCATAACATCTGGGAGCCGTCCGATCACAATGTTGCTCAGACGCAGTGGGTGACCCTTGGCAACATTGTGGCTAAACGCGATATTGCACAGAAATGGGGGGCTGTGACGGCTCCCCTGGTGGTACAATGGAAAGCCAACATGGATTGGTGTATGTTTAGGGAAAAGACAGTCTACGTTGCCAGGGGTAAGCCCAGAAAGTGGTCGAAAGTGTGGGGGGCCTGGAATGCTTACAGGGGAGAGATTTGCTTGCCCCCTGAACCTGTCTCTTTGGAGGAACATTTGTCGCCATAACCTGTGATACCAACTGTTTTATGATATACTGTTGAATCCTGTTTCTTCCTTCTCCCCCCCCTCTATCCTGCTCTACTCTTCTGTATTTGTGCTCAAGTGTACGCTGCTCCCTGCCCCGCTCCGGCACTTCTACGGCTTTCCCTGCTCCATTGCCACTCTTCGACGCTTTTGGCGTCTTCTTCTTTCCTTGTTCTACTGTTCCTTCTATCATAAAATATAAAAACAACCTTCATGGTACTGTGTTAAATGCTCTTGCACTATTGCTCTCCTGATTCACGATGATGCCTTGCCTCCGGGATGTTAGGCTGAATAGCTGTGTGCACTTTTTCAAATAAAGGTTTTAAAAATTAAAAAAAAAAAAAAAAGAATTGATGTGTATGGATTCCCATCATTCACCAAGCCTGGTGATAAGCTTCATCATTTGGGTATCCTTGATGTATAGAATGACAGACTAGCTCTATAGGCATCAGAGCTTACGAATGTCAAATGGGTGTATTTCCAAGATGAGCAAGATGTAATACATGGGACCCCAAAGAAAATGTTTTTTTCGTGGGTATTTTATTAAATGCAGTGTAAAAGTGAAGTGTGAAAAAATATAAAATTGGTGCCTGAACAGACTATCTCTTCTTATTTGTGTCAGTCACGATCAAAGATTAAAAACATGAACGCCAGGACTAGTTTTCACAAATAGCTGTCCTAGGCAGTGGTGGTCAACATGTTTCAGCACGTTAAGGCGATAGAGCCATGTGCTTTCGTCAGGACCTCAACACAACAAAACTGCAATAACTATTAATTACAATACAAAAAAAGGATATGGTGTGAGTAAAACATCTCACAATTCCCATTCCTTCTTGATATCTTCAATTTTCTGAAAGATACAGAACACAAAAGATTCTTGGAGAGAAACGACCAACAAAGTTCGCTCTTAATATGTGGCCACAAAACTTTCTGCCTACATATACGCCCCTCAATGGTGCTTGATTCCATCTTACCTTCGTAATATGGAAGATAAAGCCTCACCCCACCTGGCAACGGCTCAGGATGTAAGAGGCACCGCTCTAAAAAGAAAAATACACCAAACTAAAATTCTTGTGGTGCATCAGACTTTAACATTTAAAAACAATAACATCAATCCTCAGTACACAACCCTAAAACCATTCAGCATTAGGTACACATTTCACATGTATGTAATTTGGCACCCAATAATACATGTCAAAACACAGACCCTAGATGTAGAGATACGGAATGCTCTAGGGTACATTCCAACAGAATATATGTATAAAGTTCATCTGTTACACATATTTGAAAAAAAGGTTGTAGCTACTTTCTCATATGCAGGTACTCATCCTACATCTATATGAACCCATTAGGTCATGTGCTGCCTCTGTTAACCAAACAGCCTAGTCTTAATAAAACAAACCCATATCTGTCCTGTGGACCGCGTTCTGCCACACGTTTGTTTAGCATAAAAACCAACCAGACAACTGTTTCTATAGTTATCGATATCTTGAGCATACTAAGCACCTTTCTTTAGCGCAATGCGTCTACATATACAACCGCCTAAGTTAGAGGAAACAAACCCCTAATTGCTGAATGCTCAGCATACTTCCGCTCGATTGTTAACCTAAAGGGGACATTCAGCATGCCACTTACCTTTCCGTCAGTACCTCGGACGGTCAGCAGAGCAGTCGGGGAGGTACCGAACGGATGGTGAACCCGGTATTAGTGTGCTTGGCTGCTGCAGCAGTCTTCCGATTCTTGCTCCGTGATCCCGCGGTCTCCGAAGTCCCGCGAGATTACGGATTGTACTACAAAAAAGCAGGGAATTGTAGTTCTCTTGCGGCCCGATCGAGTTGTGGCAAATTAACATAAGCGAAAAAATGCTTACACATAGCATAAGGGCAACATTTATCCCTCGCAATGCCATCATTTTACCTAGTTGTAGAGTGCATATAAAAATGGGAGGATTGTTGGACATTCTTGATCTGGCATATTCAGGCAGAGAGAGGAGAGTTTTTTTTATATATATAAATGGTGATTACGGATTGGACTACAAAAAAGCTGGGAATTGTAGTTCTTTTGAGGCCCGATCAAATTGTGGCAAATTAACATAAGCGAAAAAATGCATACACATAGCATGAGGGCAACATTTATCCCTCGCAATGCCATCGTTTTACCTAGTTGTAGAGTGCATATAAAAATATTGTTGGACATTCCTGATCTGGCATATTCAGGCAGAGAGAGGAGAGTTTTTTTAATATATATAAATGGTGCACAACGCTAGTGTATGGGAATATTTACAAGGAATAATAAAAGCTAAGAAAGATTGTAAAGCATTGATTTGAGTTATTCCTTCTTTCCAGACATATTATGTTTGTTGTGATAATCACTGTTAGGGAGCACTTGCATAGAACAAAGACATAGCTAATAAAGAGTTACACCTTTATACTTAAAAGAAAAAAACAAGGAAGTCTTTATAGCGAAGACCATGGGATACAGTCATTTAATCCCTTCGTGTCACTTTTAAGCCTGAAGACCCAGCGCTGTTCTCAGAAAGAATTAAAAGAGAAATTGCTATCATTGTGGAGGAAGCAGAGAGTGAAGGCTGGATAACAGCTCATGAAGCTAAGTTCCTAATTACGAGCAAACCCGTAATGCCCTATTTCTATGTCCTCCCAAAGGTTCATAAACCTAATAGACCACCTTTGGGACGACCAATTATATCAGGAATTGGGTCCCTGCTAGAACCCTTATCCACTTTTGTCGATTTATTTTTAAATCCCATGGTGAAGGAAACTCCAACGTTCCTTCAGGACACTAAAGATGTCCTCAGACTCATCCCAGACATCGAGTAGAACTATGAGACAGATATACTTGTATCGTTCGATGTAGAATCCCTCTACACCTCAATCCCACAGGACGAGACTCTTGACTCCGTGAACATGCTCTTGTCACAACGCAATTTAGATTCCATCACACCACCATATTTCATCATGGCGTGCGCACAGATAGCCATGAAAGAAAACTTCTTTCGATTTGAGGATACCATCTACCTCCAAACATCTGGCACGAGCATGGGGAGCGTTTTTGCTCCCAGCATGGCGAATCTTTATGTTCACGTCTTTGAGCAGGAACATATCCTCAACCAGAACAACCCTTATCGCAACTCTATCCGCCTGTGGAGGCGATACATTGATGATATTTTGGTTATCTGGAGAGGAGACATCTCAAGTGTGAATGAGTTCCTCATGTGGCTGAATGGAAGGAACAATTTCTTGAGGTTTACAGTAGAAATAAATAAACACACACTCCCCTTTCTGGACCTTCTGATCACTGCCTCACCTGATGGCCTTGAGACTGAATTGTATACTAAACCCATGGCAAGGAATTCCCTGTTGAGCTACAATAGTCACCATCCTGTAGCCCTCGGGGACAACTTGCCTTATGGGCAATTTCTCCGTATTCGGAGAAACTGCTCTACAAAAGAAAGTTTTTCTAAACACGCAAAAACTTTAACATCTCAGTTAATAGAGAGAAACTATCCAAAGAAAGTTGTTAGGCAAGCGGCCAAACGGGCCAGCATTAACAACCGAGAAAGTTTACTCGAGGTGAATACCAAACAGACCATGACCCAGAGACTGACATGTGTTAACACATTCTCAACGATGTCCAACGAGATAAAAAAATCCATTCTGAAAAATTGGAAGATTCTCAACGTGGAAGGTGATGGCCTGCCCCGCCCTCTCTTTGCCTTCAAAAGAAACAGCAATCTACGAGATAAGTTGGTGCATACGAGACCCCTCGCAATTAAACCTATTGCACAGGACACCATCTGGGGCACCCCGAATCTACAGGGTCACTTTCCCTGTGGTTCTTGTAAGGTATGCCCTATGACCAGTAAATCTACAACAGTAGATATAGGCACGGAACGCCCGTGGGTACAAAACAAGTTAACCAACTGCAACACCGAGCGAGTGGTCTATCTGATCACTTGCCCCTGCAGGCTGCAGTATGTGGGCATGACTACACGCAAAGTTAAACTGCGCATTATGGAGCATATGAGCACAATAAGGTGTAAAAAACAAGCCACAAAATTAACTGCCCATTTTCTTGAAGAAAATCATAAACCTGAAGTTATGGTATGGACCATTTTGGAACAACCGTATATTCCACAGCACGTTACTGACATTTCTAAATTCCTTTTCCTCAGAGAACAGCGCTGGGTCTTCAGGCTTAAAAGTGACACGAAGGGATTAAATGACTGTATCCCATGGTCTTCGCTATAAAGACTTCCTTGTTTTTTTCTTTTAAGTATAAAGGTGTAACTCTTTATTAGCTATGTCTTTGTTCTATGCAAGTGCTCCCTAACAGTGATTATCACAACAAACATAATATGTCTGGAAAGAAGGAATAACTCAAATCAATGCTTTACAATCTTTCTTAGCTTTTATTATTCCTTGTAAATATTCCCATACACTAGCGTTGTGCACCATTTATATATATAAAAAAACTCTCCTCTCTCTGCCTGAATATGCCAGATCAGGAATGTCCAACAATCCTCCCATTTTTATATGCACTCTACAACTAGGTAAAATGATGGCATTGCGAGGGATAAATGTTGCCCTTATGTTCGAGGCATGTGGGCTGCTGAATTCATATCTGTGCATAGATCGCCGCCTAGTGTTGGGTCCGGATGATTGCACATTGTTGTCCTGGAAGAGTCTTCGAAGTAACACGAGATAGGTGGCTCCTCCCCTGGACTACAGTGCGCATGGGCATCGACTCCATCCCCAGATTGTTTTTTTCCGCCATTGGGTTCGGATGTGTTTCGGTTCCAGGGCTCGACAAATCATGTAAAATGCTCTAGACCTGCAGGTCTAGTAAACTACAAAATCTCCTCGACCTAACTTAAATGAACTTGACCTCAAACTCTGAAAACTGAGCAAATGTGACAAGTTAGCAAGATTTAAAAGCATTTTTATTGCTCATTTACTTCGTGAGCAATAAAGATGCCTTTAAATCTTGCTTTCTTGTCACATTTCCTCTGCTTTCAGAGGCAGAGGTCAAGTGTCAAGTTTGTATTCCTACTCGCCAGAAAGGGCGAGTAGGACCTAAAAATAGCTCGTCCTTTATCAATCTCACTCGCAAATGCGAGCGGTCGAGTGAATTTCTCGAGCCCTGGGTTCCCTCTGTCTGAATCGATAGTTGTTTAACTTACTTTGCTCGAGACCAAAAGGTCTTTAGGACTTGCGTCGGTATTGTCTATCGTTCGGGTTCGTTTTTTCCTCGGCTCCGAACCAACACTGCCCTTCCGCGTGCTTTCGGCGCGGACGGGCCTACACGACGCTCCAACCTACTTCCATCATGGAACGAAGTCCATTTAAACGGTGCACGGTGTGTGCCTCGAAGTATCCACATATCGACGTACACCCGGTGTGCAATAAGTGTTTGTCGCCGAACCACGACGAGGCCAAGTGTATGGCCTGCTCCAAGTTCCGGTCAAAGAAGACACTCCAGCTCCGCCGAGCTGCGCGCCTGGAGGCCCAGCGATCGGCACCTCCTCCTGCAGACATCTTCGACACGGAGGATGTCGGCGACAACACTATCCAGGAGATCACAGAATCTAACCCGGCGTCGGAGGACGACTACGACGCGGAAGACGAGGATTTCGATGAAGTCGTCGAGGAGGTAGGGGACGACGACGGGGCCCTTGCCACCGTAGAGGATAGCTCGGACGAGGAGCTTCCTCAGACTGACTCCAGGGCCAGCCACCTTTCTAAGGCCCAGGTCGAGGGATCGCCTTCGGGCCTTCCCCAAAGCCTTGATTCCCGTCCCACGGCTCCGCCTTCCGGCCCGGCCACGGACATTGATACGGCACCACTCACGGTACAGAAACCGAAAGTGAAACCATCGGTCTCGACGCCAGACGTATCGAAACCGAAAACGCTAGTCGCGCTGGTCGGGTCGAAGACTTGGGAGGCCTCGGCGCTGAAGAAATCCAAGATGGCCGTCGAGCTCAAGGGCCACGCCAAAATGGCCGACCCGAAGGCTGCTGCATCGAAGCCGAAGGTTAAAAAGACCGACGCAGCTGCATCGGCGCCGAAGACAGTCGACGCACATAAGAGTCGCCTCGATCCCAAGAAGGCCGACTACCATAAGAAGGCCGCTCTCGACCCAAAGAAGCGGCAGGACGACCCCAAGTCTCTCACTGCCTCGCTTCCACTCCACAAGGCCAAGGGAGCAACTGCGTCGGCTCCGAAGACTGCGTCATTGGTCGCCATCCCAAAACCTGCTTCAGAAGACTCTCTCGAGCCGGTGCGTCCCTCCGCCTCGTTCACTAAGAAGGTTACGGAGTCCCTTCAACGTATTAGGGAGGGGGCCGCAGCAGTCGAGCCGAAGGACCCTGTGCCGCCCAAGCCTCCTCAGAAACCGGCAAAGACGCCAACGCCGATTCTGTTCACGTTGCCGCCGAAGACGGCGCCGAAGGCTTTCACACCAAAACCTGGGGCCGGAGTGCCCGTGAAGATATCTTCGATGCCGAAGGCATCGTTAGTGGTCCCAAGCCCACGGCACCGACCGCTGGCAGAAGAGGAGCGTCAAGAAGTGATCATTGACGCCAACACGGGCAAACTCTCTCTCCTTAAGAGAAAGATCACTCCTGAACCACAATTGGAGCATTACCAAATTCCACTAAAGAAAAAGATGGACTCTGCTGGTGCCTCTCCCTCTATGGAGCCTGTATCACCACAAGCACATGAACTTTCACCCACTCATTCCCATATGGAGGAGGGTGACGGCAACGACGAGGATGAGTATTCCTATCCAGTCTACTCAGACCCAGAAGATGTGACTGAGCCATGGTCTGCTGGTGGCGATCCTGGGGACCCGCATTCGGGGCAGGAGCCTCAGCTTTTTTCGGCCAAAACTTCCCCAACAGAAGACTCTGCAGCTTTCAATGCACTCATTGAAAGGGCGGCAGCCAATCATGACGTCTATCTCCATGCTGACCCAGTGGACGTCGACTTCCTCTTTGACACCTTTTCAGTCTCTGAAAAAACTGTAAAAACTTTGCCAATGCTAAAAGGGGTGTTCAAACATGCGGCAGAAGTCTTCAAGGAGCCCACCCGAGCAAGAGTCATCAACCCACGTATCGACAAGAAGTACAAGGCAGGGCCCACTGATCCTACTTATATCAAAGGACAGTTGCCTCTGGATTCCCTGGTTGTCTCCAATGCACGCAAAAGAGCCAACTCACAAACTACGGGTGATGCTCCTCCCCCAGACAAGGAATCAAGTTTTTGAGGCTTCGGGGAAAAGGGTGGCTGCGCAGGCAGCCAACATATGGCGCATATCCAACACACAGGCGCTACTGGCGCGTTATGACAGGGCACACTATGATACTCTAGAGACCCTTTTACAGCACTTACCCGATCAATATAAGGAAGCAGCAGAAATGTTGATACAGGAGGGGAAGCTTATCACCAATGCTTCGATTAAGTGCGCTCTGGATGTGGCTGATACCGCCTCAAGAGCAATTAACACTAGCGTTCTACTTCGTAGACATGCATGGCTCAGGATATCCGGTTTCAAGCCAGACATTCAAACTACCATCTTGAACCAAACGGTCAACCCAGACCACCTGTTTGGCCCAGAGGTTGATACCACCCTCGAAGATGAAAAAGGACACCGACACTGCGAAGTCTATGGGTGCCTTGCAGTCCCAGCAGTTTCGGGGTGGTTCCTTTCGTCGCTCCAATAATAGAGGCACCTCGAGGGGTCAACTGTCACAGTCAACGCAATTCTTCAAGAGCAACACCCAACCTTCCTATACCAACAAGGGTCGGGGTGGATACCGTGGCAACAACGTCAAAGGCAGAGGACGTGGAAATAACAGCTCCAGGTCCTCCACTGCCAACAAACAGTGACGCCCTGTCACTGCCCCCCGACCACGCAACACCGGTCGGGGGGAGACTCCAGCAGTTCCTGCCCATGTGGAAGTCCATCACCACGGACAGGTGGGTCAGATCTCTTATCCAATACGGTTATTGTCTGGAGCTCACATCCACTCCACCCAACATACCCCCAAACAGCCGTCCTATGTCCGGCGAGCACTTGCACTTGTTGCAGCAAGAAGTCAACGTCATGCTGCAAAAAGGGGCAATAGAGATTGTGCCCCTGCAGGAAAGAGGTACAGGAGTTTACTCCCTGTACTTTCTAATTCCAAAGAAGGACGGATCCCTCAGGCCCATCCTAGACCTCAGACCGCTTAACTTTTACATTCGGTCAGAACATTTCCATATGCTCACGCTGCAGCAGGTTCTCCCACTGCTTCGGCAAGGGGACTTCCTGGCAACTCTGGACCTGAAGGATGCGTACTTCCACATTCCACTGCATCCTTCACACAGAAAGTACCTCAGGTTCACCATTCAAAACCAGCACTACCAGTTCAAGGTTTTGCCTTTTGGGGTCACCACGGCGCCCAGGGTTTTCACAAAGTGCCTGGCGACGGTGGCGGCGCATCTAAGACGTCAAAACATCCACGTCTACCCCTATCTGGACGACTGGCTCATTCAGGCGAAGTCGGCCCAGCAGTGCGCCGACCACGTGTCCCACACCATTCACCTTCTGCACGATCTGGGGTTCTCACTGAATTACCCAAAATCCCATCTCCAGCCCGCCCACATAGGGCAGTATCTGGGTGCGACCATAAACACTCTAGCGGCCACAGCGCAGCCGAATTCAGTAAGAGTCAACAGCATTCAATCGCTGATCCAAAGATTCAGACCTCAACACTCGCTTCCAGCAAGAGTGTTCATGCAGTTGATAGGCATGATGGCCTCCTGCATCTCCATAGTCCCACACGCGAGACTACATATGCGTCCGCTTCAGGAGTGCTTAGCACGTCAGTGGACTCAGGCTCACGGGCAGTTAAAAGACCTAGTGTTGGTGAGCGGTCGGGCATACAACTCTCTGCATTGGTGGAATTCACAAAACCTTTGCAAGGGCCGACCGTTTCAAGAGCCTGTGCCGCAGATTATCCTGACAACGGACGCTTCTCTCCAAGGATGGGGAGCGCATGTACTCCAATACACGGTGCAGGGACTATGGACGCTACAGCAAAGGAAGATGCACATCAATGTACTGGAACTGATGGCGATCTTCATGGCCTTAAAGGCATTCAAAGTACATCTGTGCAACAAGGTCGTGTTGATCCGGACGGACAACATGACGGCCATGTACTACATTCAGAAGCAGGGGGGCACACACTCTCCACAGCTGTCTCATCTGGCTCAGAGCATGTGGAAGTGGGCCATTCAGAGGAACATTTTCCTCATGGCAGAACATCTCCCAGGCAAGGACAATCAAATGGCGGACCTGCTCAGCAGGCACAGCCACCAAATGCACGAGTGGGAGATACATCCATCAGTACTCCAACCGTACTTCCAAAGGTGGGGTCATCCAGAGATCGACCTGTTCGCCATAAGGGAGAACGCAAAATGCCAAAGCTTCGCCGCCAGGTTCCCACACCCGCAATCGCAGGGCAATGCGATATGGATGAACTGGTCAGGCAGATTTGCGTACGCTTTTCCCCCAGCACCTCTGATACCGCTGGTGGCGCGCAAGCTCAGGCAGCACTCGATGACTCTCATCCTAGTTGCTCCAACGTGGGCTCGCCAACCATGGTACACCACGTTTCTGGAACTTTCCGTGGTACCGCATCAAAGGCTTCATCTCACACCCAGCCGTCTGACGCAGAGCCATGGCGACCTTCAGCACCCAGATCCGCAACAGCTCAACCTGGCGATCTGGCTCCTGAAGTCCTAGAGTTTGGCTACCTCAACCTTCCTCCCAATTGCATGGACATCATTCGGGAGGCTAGGAAGCCCACTACTAGAGCATGTTATGCGGCAAAATGGAAACGGTTTGTCATCTATTGCGCAAACCACAACATTGATCCACTAGATGCTTCTATTCAGAACATCATCTGTTACCTGTTCCATCTATACAAGTGTAATCTGGCATATACTTCCATTCGCATTCACCTGTCTGCGATGGCCGCATACCTCCAAAATAGACAGCACCTTTCACTTTTCAAAGTGCCTGCCATCAAAGCATTTCTGGAAGGCCTCAAGAGTCATTCCGCCACAGACTCCACCAGCTCCTGAATGGAACCTCAATGTGGTTCTTACAAGACTGATGGGTCCTCCCTTTGAGCCACTACATTCCTGCGAGATTCAGTTCTTGACATGGAAAGTGGCTTTCCTTGTAGCAATTACATCGCTACGGAGGGTTAGTGAACTGCAAGCCCTCACAATCCAAGAGCCTTTCTTCCAGGTTCATTCAAACAGGGTAGTGCTCCGCACTAACCCTAAATTTCTACCCAAGGTTGTGTCTCAGTTCCACATCAACCAAACCATTGAGTTGCCGGTGTTCTTTCAAAATCCAGAGTCACTGGCAGAGCGGATGCTCCACACCCTTGACGTTAAACGGGTCCTAATGTATTACATTGATAGGACCAAGGAGTTTAGAAAGACTAAGCAGCTTTTTGTTGCCTTTGCGCCACACCACAAAGGTAACCCTATTTCCAAGGCTGGTATTGCTAGGTGGATCGTGAAATGTATTCAAATCTGCTATGCAAGGCAAAACGCACTCTTACCATTCCACCGAGAGCCCACTCCACCAGAAAGTTGGGGGCCTCTATGGCTTTCCTTGGAAACATTCCCTTAGAGGACATATGTAGAGCAGCCACATGGTCTACCACGCACACATTTACTAAGCATTACTGTGTAGATGTGCACTCCAAACAGCAGGCAGCTGTAGGGCAGGCTGTTCTCAAGACACTTTTCCAAACTGCTGCAGCTGGCACGGGCGGCCGCCGCTAATGGAGGGACTGCTATGTATTCTATGCACAGATATGAATTCAGCAGCCCACATGCCTCGAACTGCAAATGCTACTTACCAGTATGCATCTGTTCTTGGCATGTAGGGCTGCTGACATTCATATCGCCCGCCCTCCTCCCCGGCGCCTGTAGCAGCTGCAGTGTTTACATATAATTTCATGGCATGGTAATCATTCGCTGAGTTTCACTCCATCTTGGCCACAATGGCTAAAAACAGTCTGGGGATGGAGTCGATGCCCATGCGCACTGTAGTCCAGGGGAGGAGCCACCTATCTCGTGTTACTTCGAAGACTCTTCCAGGACAACAATGTGCAATCATCCGGACCCAACACTAGGCGGCGATCTATGCACAGATATGAATGTCAGCAGCCCTACATGCCAAGAACAGATGCA
Organism: Lissotriton vulgaris; assembly: GCF_964263255.1. Classification (NCBI taxonomy): domain Eukaryota; kingdom Metazoa; phylum Chordata; class Amphibia; order Caudata; family Salamandridae; genus Lissotriton; species Lissotriton vulgaris. The sequence goes on along the minus strand of NC_141696.1, from coordinate 813,970,183 downwards.
TACTGGTAAGTAGCATTTGCAGCTATGTGTATGCATTTTTTCGCTTCTGTTAATTTGCCACAACTCGATCGGGCCGCAAGAGAACTACAATTCCCAGCTTTTTTGTAGTACAATCTGTAATCTCGCGGGACTTCGGAGACCGCGGGATCACGGAGCAAGAATCGGAAGACTGCTGCAGCAGCCAAGCACACTAATACCGGGTTCACCTTCCGTTCGGTACCTCCCCGACGGCTCTGCTGACCGTCCGAGGTACCGACGGAAAGGTAAGTGGCATGCTGAATGTCCCCTTTAGGTTAACAATCGAGCGGAAGTATGCTGAGCATTCAGCAATTAGGGGGTTGTTTCCTCTAACTTAGGCGGTTGTATATGTAGACGCATTGCGCTAAAGAAAGGGGCTTAGTATGCTCATGATATCGATAACTATAGAAACAGTTGTCTGGTTGGTTTTTATGCTACACAAACGTGTGGCAGAACGTGGTCCACAGGACAGATATGGGTTTGTTTTATTAAGACTAGGCTGGCAATCTTTCACGTATTACTTACATAGAAGGGACATATTACTACTATGCTATTGAAAAGTCATCTCACTGACTGTCTGTTTGGTTAACAGAGGCAGCACATGACCTAATGGGTTCATATAGATGTAGGATGAGTCCCTGTATATGAGAAAGTAGCTACAACATTTTTTTCAAATATGTGTAACAGATGAACTTTATACATATATTCTGTTGGAATGTACCCTAGAGCATTCCGTATCTCTACATCTAGGGTCTGTGTTTTGACATGTATTATTGGGTGCCAAATTACATACATGTGAAATGTGTACCTAATGCTGAATGGTTTTGTGGTTGTGTACTGAGGATAGATGTTATTGTTTTTAAATGTTAAAGTCTGATGCACCACAAGAATTTTAGTTTGGTGTATTTTTCTTTTTAGAGCGGTGCCTCTTACATCCTGAGCCGTTGCCAGGTAGGGTGAGGCTTTATCTTCCATATTACGAAGGTAAGATGGAATCAAGCACCATTGAGGGGCGTATATGTAGGCAGAAAGTTTTGTGGCCACATATTAAGAGCGAACTTTGTTGGTCGTTTCTCTCCAAGAATCTTTTGTGTTCTGTATCTTTCAGAAAATTGAAGATATCAAGAAGGAATCGGAATTGTGAGATGTTGTACTCACACCATATCCTTTTTTTTTGTATTGTAATTAATAGTCATTGCAGTTCTGTTGTGTTGAGGTCCTGACGAAAGCACATGGCTCTATCTATCGCCTTAACGTGCTGAAACATGTTGACCATCACTGCCTAGGACAGCTATTTGTGAAAACTAGTCCTGGCGTTCATGATTTTAATCTTTGATCGTGACTGACACAAATAAGAAGAGTTAGTCTGTTCACGCACCAATTTTATATTTTTTCACACTTCACTTTTACACTGCATTTAATAAAATACCCACGAAAAAAACATTTTCTTTGGGGTCCCATGTATTACATCTTGCTCATCTTGGAAATACACCCATTTGACATTCGTAAGCTCTGATGCCTATAGATCTAGTCTGTCATTCTATACATCAAGGATACCCAAATGATGAAGCTTATCACCAGGCTTGGTGAATGATGGGAATCCATACAAATCAATTCTTATGTTCATTTAACTTCATAGTTTTGATTCTTGGTGGGAACTTCCTTTTTTTAGTTCTCTCGTTACATAGACGCTGGAGTATATTTTGTATGTTTAAGTCAGTTAAGGGGCTACATATTCCAGCTAGTCTTTAAACTTTGGCCTCCGACCCTAATTCAATTTCTCTTTGTGTTGTGAAACATATCCTTTGCCCAGAATACAGGAAATGTTGGCTGCTGTAAATGGAGCAAAATTTTTTTCTATTATTGATTTAAAAGCAGCGTACCATCAAGTCACTCTGGATCAGGATTCTAAAGATCTGACGGCGTTTATAACTCCGTTTGGGTTATTTAGATTCCTGAGAATGCCTTTTGGTCTGGCATCAGCTGCCAGCGTTTTCCAGAAATTAATTGAAAATTTGTTGCATGGTGTGAAAGGTGTCCAGTCTTTTCAAGACGACATTTTAATTTTTGCGAAGTCTATTGATGAACACAATGTCACTTTGGAAATAGTCTTAAAAATTCTTAGCAGCAAAGGCATGACTGTGAGTAAAGAGAAATGTAAATTTCTTGTTAAAGAAATTGACTATTTGGGTCATAAAATCACTCAGGAAGGGATCTTTCCTAAAAAGGATATCATCAGTAATCTTGAAAATGCCAGTAAGCCTCAGGACAAGGATGCTTTACGTTCCTTTCTTGGGTTAGGAGAGGACTACGCTAAATTTGTTAAAGGTTATGCTTTGGTTGTCGAGCCTCTTAGACAATTACTTAAAAAAGGTGCTAGATTCATTTGGACTGATGTTCATGATTCTGCTTTTCAGGGTGTCATCAAGCTTATTGCCAATGCCCCGGGTCTTAAAACTTTTGATCCAGAGGGGAAGTCTTTTGTAACTGTGGATGCCAGCGCAATTGGTTTGGGAGCTGTTTTCACGCAGATGGTTAATGGCAAGGAGAGAGTTCTCATTTATTTCAAGGGCTGTTAGAGGTGCTGAGGTACATTGTAGCACGATCGAAAAGGAGGCTCTTGCCTGTGTGTGGGCTGTGGTGAAGTTAAAGAATTTTTTGTGGGGTAGGCCTTTTGTTTTGGTGACTGACCATAAACCGTTAGTCTATATGATGGATGGTGTCAGGAGTGGTAGTGCTTCCTCAAGGTTGGTTCGGTTGATTGCAAGACTGCAGGAGTTTAATTTTGAGATTCAGCACATTCCTTGTGGTAAGAATTTTGCTGCTGACTGTTTATCCAGGTTGCCTCCACTTGGTGATACCCATGATGAAGTCACTGATCTGCATGAGTGTGTTGTAGCTGCTGTGGATGCTGTGGAGTCTAGCAATTTTGGTATTGATGCGAGTGAATGGAACGATCATGCTTGTAAGGACAATTTATTAGCTAAGGTCAAGTCTTATGTGATTAATGGTTGGCCTTCAGTTAAAAATATTGAATCTTCTTTGAGGAGTTTTGTGCAGGTAGCGAACGAGTTATCCATTGAAAATGATATTCTGTTGAGGAATGATTTATTTGTTCCACCTGGTAGCCTTAGAGAAAAAATTGTTAGGTTGGCTCATTCTGGTCATCCTGGTGTTTCTGGTACACAGAGGATACTTGTGTCACTATTGGTGGCCTGGATTGGATTCTTTTGTTGAGAGGTTTATCAACAACTGTGCCGTTTGTGTCAGGTCTGACAAACATTGGAAGGTGTCTACTGAACTGCTGTCTGTTTGTGAGGCTCCTACTGGTCCGTGGGAAAGGCTTTCTATTGACTTTTCTGGACCCTATGATTGTCTCAGCAGGGAGAATAGATTTTTAATTGTCCTTGTTGATGATTTTTCCAAGTGGCTACATTACTCTTTTGTGGAGCATCCTAGTACTGATGTTGTCGTTGGTTTTCTGGACAATGTCTTCAGAATTGAAGGGGCACCTATCTCCATTAGGTCTGACAATGGTGTTCAGTTCACCTCTAGTAAAATGGGAGCGTTTCTTAAAAAGTTTGGTGTGTCTACTAAGAGGGCTCCTCTTTATAGTCCGCGTTCAAATGGTCAGGTTGAGAGGGCAACAGATTTTTTAAGGAGGGGATCCAAGCTGCTTTGGAGAGTGATTTGGACGTTTTTGACTTTTTAAAAGACAAAATTTGGAGTGATCATATCACTCCTAATACCTGTACTGGAGTTTCTCCTTTTTGTCTCATGAGAGGCAGACAAGCTAAATCTTTATTTTTACCTCAATTTACAAACAAGAGCTGTTTGTCTGGGAGTTTTGAGTCCTCTGTCTCTAAAGCCAGAGATAACATCACCTCTGCACGGTTATCTGGCAAATCTTATCACAGGTTTCATCATTGTAAGAGCAAAGTTATAAATATTGGTGATTGGGTCAGAATTGTTAATCCCTCTCACACTCCCAAGGGTTTGTCCAAGTTCAGTAAGCCCTTCTTGGTTGAACAAGTTTCTGATTCCTCTGTTTTTCTCAAGGGCAGAGTGTGGTGGTGTAAAAGTTCTGTGGTTGTTATTAAACCTGGCCAAGAATATTTTTTTGATAAAAAGGAGATGGAGAGGATGATGTCTGGTTTGATGACTCATGTGATTCGTCTCTCAATCCATTACCTGTGGGCTCATGTGATTCTTCTCCTAGTCCTTTTCCTGATCCTGTTTCGGATTCACATGTTCTTGTTGATGATGCTGTTTCTAGTTCACCTGTTCTAGATTCTCATGTTACCCCCAAGAGATATGTTAAGTTGCCCAAGAAATTTGATGACTGTTTTGGATTAATTTTTCTTTCTTTTGTTTTTACTTTTCTTTGGTTTTTTTGTTTGTATTCTTTTTTGTTTTCTGTAAAAAGATACATGTGGTATCCTTCTTCTCTTTCAGTTTTAGAGTCTTAACATGTCATTGTAGAGTGTTACCCATGTAATTGAGAATGTGTTATGTGTGGTGTTCTAAATCAGAGAAGCGGTTGGAGCTTATCTGATTTAGACGCTTTGCTCTGTGCTCCAGTGGGTCCTTGGATTAAACTTAATAAATCCATACTTTTAAACCTTTACTGCCTCCTCCACCTGTTGGATGTAACCATTTCCTGTGATTTGTCACTAGACATCGTGCAACTCCAGATGAGGGCTTCTACGTGATCTCTTGCCCTTTCTGTGTTTGTTTGGTTCCTTGTGGGCCCTTTGCTGGTTTAAAGAACTGCAAGTCTGTTAGCTCTACATTCTCAAAACCTAGGGATATGTACCTTCCCAACCTTTCCTGCTGAGAAGTCGTTGCTTGAGGAGTCAAAACATAAATTATCCCCTTTTGGAAAGCTTATTACAACACTGCAGAATATAAAAGTATTTTGTTTTGTTTTCTTTCCTTACCGTCTGGAGTAGTCCTCAAATGAACAGTGCATGATGACCTATGACTCTGGCATAATGTGGAAACTGTACCTGCGCATTACCGTTGTTTTGTATTGCCACACCAATGCATCCAAGAATGAACGGCTTTGGGCCTAATTTAAATGTGCCTTCCAGAAAAGCAAAGCATTCAGCAATTAGTTAAAAATGACATTTTACCTCCTGTTTTAATCTTGCAAACAAATATTGATTTGTGAGCGTGCACTATGAACAACCAATGAAGAAGAACCTAAAGCATGGTTTGTCTATGTGCATTCATGAACAAAGAAGGTAAAGGTGAACAAAGCCTCCAAGTCACGTGATGAGACTGTGTGGCCCTGCAGTCTACAAATAACCCAACAGTGAATTGATAAAGCAACTGAAGTTTGTTTGCAATTTGTCTGTGCCTGCCCTTTTAGACTTGATGTGCAAGTATCACTGCCACAAGTTCTTCACTACGGTTCAGCTGCTAAAACCTCACAAGTCTTCCAACTTTTGGAGCAACCAAGTTATTTAAAAAGCATTAACCACTTATTTAAAGGTTTTTAATCTGGTCGTTTATGGGTGTTTTAAGTCTTTTTAGTCTAAACAGAAGATAAAACTATTTGGAGAATAACTTTCAGGGAAATCCTAAATTATTAATATTTTTTCTTTTAGAAATGAAAGTATCATGGCTGTTTGGGTTCTAATAGTGTGAGATGGCTCTTTTGCAGGAAACGAAGCAAAAAAGGTGAAAAGAATGGCAAAGGTTTAAGGCATTTTTCTATGAAAGTTTGTGAAAAGGTGCGGAAGAAAGGGACAACTTCTTACAATGAGGTGGCAGATGAGTTGGTAGCTGAATTCAGTACTCTCGATAACCATATTTCACCAAATGAGTCGGTAAGTATGTTGTGATTTTTTTTGACAAATATTTTGGAAGTGCAACACTTGTTAATGGTTTTCCGATTTCCATTTTAACTTGCTTATGCTGTATAGATTTTTTTCTTCGTTATATCATTAAATATTGGATTTCTTCGGATACAGTTATTTATTTTTCTCCAGCAGGCTTATGATCAGAAAAATATAAGACGCCGTGTATATGATGCCTTAAATGTACTCATGGCCATGAACATAATTTCTAAAGAAAAGAAAGAAATCAAGTGGATCGGTTTGCCTACCAACTCTGCTCAGGAATGTCAAAATTTGGAGGTAATAAAATAGGATTGCACTTATTTTTCCATTCTATCCACGATTTTATTGACCTGTCTTTTAAATTGTACTTGGTCAATCAACACTGGGTTTTCCTGGCTGTTCTGACATCTACACCAATCAACTTATTATTTGCAGAACCTTTTTTGGCTAGTGTTTCCCTGCGCTTGAATCCTGTAGCTCATGCCCTCTTCCAAAATTGTCACATGCCAATTTTGTTCTTTTCTTTTATCTAACATTGTTCTAAAATTTACAAATCAGTGCAACATGATTCTGGTATGCAAATCTTGCAAAACATTATACAGAATGTCAGTAAAGGGTTCGCTATAGGTGGCGTGTGGGTTACAGAGATCATAACCTGGCAAAAGCACTGACATTTTAGGTTTGAGGAACATTTTGTTGCACTAAAACTAAACAAAAATAGCTATCAACTTTAAGTTAGAGGGGGATAAAGATGTCAATAAGCAGAGTTGCATGGAGTCCGATGGAGGGAACGATGTAAGTTTCATGAAGTGTTGGTGATATTGGTGAAAGAAGGACTCTAGTTGGATTGTGTTATGCAGTTAAGCTGTGGGAGGAAGGGCAAGAAAGTTTATTGAAGTCAGGAAGTGACACAGGCCAAGTGGAAAGGTGGGATAGACTTGTACTTTTCAAGGCTGTAGAGAATAGACCCATTATGTGTCCCAGCTGTCTGTGATCTATTGTTTTCGGAGGCCTTAATCCTCTTCTCTGTGTGATGCCTTACTTTCAAACTGTGCCCAGCATAGCACCTCTGAGCGTCAAATAAAGGGGGTGTCGGCCGATTTTCATTGAAAGATAATCACACGTTTGGGGGCGCTAGAGGGCGCACGGCAAGATGGCCGCACTGATGTGAGGCTCTGCCGGACTGAGCTCAAATCCTGCATTTATCCTTGACATCCTGCCATTATCACGCAGCACCTTGGTTGCTACGTGTGCCTGATTGCATGGGGCATGGAATAGGGCGGTCTCCGGATGCCTGAAGCCCTGCAAACGAGCGATCTGAAGTGCGGTCCCCCTGCGGGGAAAGAAACCTCGTGGTGAACGGGACCGTCCCGCAACGGCTGAAGCGGAGCGCGACTGGCGAGGAAGGAGCGGCCCTGCGACGTGTGGAGCCGCAGCCAAGAGAAGTACAAATACAGTGGATCGGGCAGTGGTGAATCCTGACGAGAGCCTGGAAGTGTGCGGCAGCCCGGAGATCTGTGACAGCGGCGGCCGACAGCGACCGGTTTGGCGCCCATCTGTGCTGGTGGCGGTGAGTGGGGAGGCGACCTAGGAAAGGCCGGGGCTGCGGAGGCGGCGCTAGGCCGGACTGGGCTGCGTGAGGTGAGGTGAGGTGAGGTGAGGTGAGGTGAGGTGAGGTGAGGTGAGGTGAGGTGAGGTGAGGTGAGGTGAGGTGAGGTGAGGTGAGGTGAGGTGAGGATGGAGGCGGAGTGGCAGTGACCTTGGCGGCATTGTGGAGAGTTGGAAGGGATCTCTTTGCACTTTGGTGGTCGAAGGGAGGAGAACGCACTGCGGAGGGAATTGTCTCGTCATTGAGCTTTGCTGGTCATTGACTAATAGTGGTGGCGCACGTGTGGCAGCGGAGGATATGCTGACATAGGGCACTGGAACTCTCACCACTTTTACATTACTGGCGCTACAGCTGAGTCTTGTGCGTGGTGTCCCTTGCTTGCTATTTCCAGTTGGCGTACCGCTTGGAGACTAGATAGCAGCTTTGCGGGCCTAGAAGCAGCAGTCTCACTATATTAGGCCGGTGGCAGCATGGGCAGGCCGGAGAGGAATCAGCCTAAGCTGAACTTTGACGCCAAAAAGTCTACATTATCATCCTCACAACCCCCAATGGACACACGGGGGGGAAACCGAATTTAGAAAATACATTACTGGCCATGCAAAGGACTTTGCAATCCATCGAGGGCACAATGGAGGCGGTCAACCTCAGACTTGATCATATGGCTACGCAGTTTGATGGGCAGAATGAGAGAATGACCGAGGTGGAGCAGAGAGTGTCAGCTACTGAGGACGGCCAATGGACAAGTTGGAGCGAGAACTGCTATCCCTAGAACGTCGACACGAGCTACAACCGGCGGAATCTCTTTAGGCCGACATCCGGTTAAAGGTTTCTGAGTATAATGACCTAGCAGATCAGGAGGTAAAATTTTGGTCCAAACTTACTAGGGCAAGGTATTATGGTGAGGGAGGACGTCCAGGACGTGGGCTAGCAGACAGAATTAAAGAACCATGTGCTAGACACTGTGGAGTACCGGAAATTATGTATGGGGACGTCAATGTGACGAGTGCTGCTAGTGTTTTGGATTGCTTTGTACAATATTATGAACAAATGTACAGGCATAGGGAGACGGCTGGGGAGGAGGACATTGCGCAATACCTGGAGGACATAGCATTTGTATGGCTGTCGAAAGGTCAACAAGAATTCTTAATGCATCACATCACATAGGAGGAGTTCCGCGTAGCCATTTCGGCTCTGCCAAATGGCAAAGCGGCAGGTACTGATGGATTACCGTCTGAGTTCTATAAGGAGTATGTAGACCTACTGTTACCACATTTGGCAATGGTCCTTGAAGAGGCCTTAGAACAGGGACAGTTGCCGGCCACGATGAGGGAGGCTCTATTGGTGGACTTACCGAAACCGGGCAAACCACGTAATCAATGCGAGTCGTATAGGCCGCTCTCCCTGATGAATACGGACATTAAAATCATTGCCAAGGTACTTGCAACGCGATTGCGCTTGATACTGCCTGTTATGGTGCTGCCAGACCAGTCTGGTTTCATTCCTCTCCGCTCCACGACACAACCTGAGGGCTTTGTTCGCGGTTTTGCATCTCCTTAAGCCGGACCTTGCTGCTGTGGCTGTGTTGTTGGATGCTGCTAAAGCATTCGACTCCGTTGCCTGGCGGTATATGATAACGGTGCTGCACCGTATGGGGGTGCCCTTTTTCTTTACATCCTTGATAACCCTGCTCTATACAAACCCAATAGCACGGGTGCGGGTGAATGGTCACGTGTCGGCGCCATTTCCTGTGCAAAGGGGGACCAGGCAGGCCTGCCCACTCTCACCCTTACTGTTTGCCATTATATTGGAACCCCTAGCTTGTATACTGTGGCAGAGATATGCTGATACGGCTCTAAGATTCCCTCTCAGGTCCCTGGCGGTGTCCATGTACGCCGATGATATGGTTCTGTATGTAAGGGAACCTGCCCAAAATATGGACGGTGTTCTACGGGAATTTATTCCGTTTGAGCACTTTTCTGGCCTATCCATTAATTGGGACAAATCCATGTTATTGCCTCTCACGGATATCACGCAGCCGTTTCCATTGGAATTCCCCTTGGCATGGGCCACAGACCCTGTACGGTACCTGGGGATCTGGGTGCACCGTGACTCCCAAGAGATGATTCGAGCTAATTACGGTGTGGCTATTTCAAAACTGGAAGATCAGGTGACCCGATGGATACGCCTGCCACTTTCGTTTGCTGACCGGGTCTCTCTGATTAAAATGGTAGTCTTGCCTAAATTTACTATTTTGTTAACGTTCCAATTGCCCTAACATCTCACTTTTTTGCACAGCTTCAGTCATTATTAATCACGTTAGCCTGGGGAGGAAAGAAGCCTCGAGTGAAATGGGATACCTTAACGAAGCCATATGAACTGGGTAGGTTTGCGGTGCCGGATATGAAATTATATTATCTATGCGCTCAGGCTCATTTCGCTACTTATTGGATCTCGGCACCACCGTACACGCCGCACGTGGCACTTGAGGCCAGCGCAGTCTTGCCGCTACCCCTAAAGGCGATGGTAGTAAACCCATATTCAGTGTACGAGAAGGGTGAAGTGGACACGGTACAGTGTACCGCTAAGGGGTGGGGGGAATTGGGCAAGCGTTCGAACAGGCTACCGCTGTACGCGCCCGAAATGCTGTTACTATATCATGCAGATATCTCGGTCTCAAATGAAGTGGGAGCATTACAAGTTCTGCAGGGTGCCGGTGTGCACACTATGGGAGATATTTTTCAGGATACTCAGTTTCTCCCGTTACAGACGGTACTGGACCAGGTGCCGAACACAACCATGGCCACCTTTATTTGTCAGGTTGTGAGCTGCAATATGAGCCTTATATTAGTCTTTTCCGGCAGAACCACCTGTGTTGGGCGCTTTGCAGATACTGTATACGACAACTAATCGGGCGAAACTGATCTCGCGATTATACTAAGCGTCACAGGAAGCGTCACAGGAAGATGAGGGAGGAGGGGGTGAGATTGCAAGGGCAAGATGGGATGCGTGTCTGCCTGATCCCTTGACTGATGATGAATGATCTGAATGCTATTCCATGACCGGCAAATTTGCAGCGAATGGGAATTTTCGACTCATTCACTATAAATTCTTGCAACAATGGTATTATACGCCTGAGCAACTGACCAGGTATGGCCTTCGAGAATCATCTGTTTGTGTGCGTTGTGGATTGGATGGCGCTGACTTTTTCCACTTGGCCTGGGGATGTGCACGAGTGGCTGATTTCTGGGCAGGTGTGACTGCAGCGTTATCCAAAATTACTTCCATTGAGATTACTACGGACCCGCGCCTCTGTGTATTGGGCATAGCTTCTAGAGTGCCTAACCGGAATGAGGAAATTGGTTGTATTGGCACTGCAGATTGCTAAACGAAAGGTGGCTGCTTGCTGGGGTGGGAAACGGGCGCCTGATGTCAAACTGTGGCTGCAGGACATGGCATATTGTCGTGATCAGCTAACTTGTTATTATGAAGAACTACCTGCTACCTCGCGCCCACGAGATATCTGGGGCCCTTACACAACGTACATGATATCTAAGCTTGATGCTGACTGATGTAAGATTTCATGCGAGCGTGCACTCCCTGAGTGGACTATTCTGGTTTGTACTACATGGATGGCTGTTTCCTGTCAAGTTATGATTGTGGTATCAACACTCCTTGTCCCCTAATGTGAATGGTCACTGTCACCTTGTTATCTGAAGCCACTTGACCTTGCCCTGGTGGATCTGTGGTGTCTTTCTCTTCCTACGTGAATCTAGTGTGTGTGAGCCTGAACTGTTTGGTGTCTGCACTGTTAATGCGACAAATTCAAGTCCTGATTACCTTAACTCTCTTTTGACATTCTGTACTACTGCATGCTGCCCTGATTGGATTCCGGTTGTTGGGGAGGGGGTAGTTGAAATGTTGGCAATTACTACTGTATACCAAAAAAACAAAAATTAGACTGCTTGTACTTGAATATTGACTATGCAAGACTTTGGATTAACATATTGCTAAATTTTAATAACATGCTATGAATAGTTGATGTTATTACTTGACATGTTGATTGAAGCATGGATATCACCCTAGCTTGCGGCCGGCCCTGCTTGCGGGTTGTAGGCCAAACGCTGTGTTCTTGCATTAAGATACAATAAAGGTCTTCAACAAAAAAAGATAATCACACATTTGGCGAGTAGCAGGGTGAAGTCCAGGATTCTGATCACAGATCAGCAGTTTTTAAGTCGGCGGAAGATTTCAAGAGCCCCTTTTTCCCATGTGGGACGAAGGAGTAAGCCGGGTGCATGTGGGTCGTGTGCAAATGATTTGGTCCCGGTAAAAGGACAGACAGGACCAATTCATATGTTGGAGGTCTTTGTCTAAAAAGGAGGTGGAGTCTCCTGGTAAAACCCTTTAGAATTTGCTTCGGGAGAGGTATGCCCAATTCCTTTTTGTGTAATGTTCTCCCAAATTCTTCCTCTCATAACTCGTGCAGCCGTTGATGGGTGACTGGGAGTGAACTAATTTGCAATTTATTTAGCCAGGTGATGGTGTTTGGCATTACCAAGAGTGTACAATACATGGTTAGGTTGATTGGTGGGTGGTCTACTCCCGACTGTTGTGTATGTAAAATGTAAGGTATAAGCCTGTAAGTTAAGAATTGCACTTAATGCAGGGTGATCTGGTAGTTCCCTGAAGTCCGTACCCTTTTATAGCGACTTCTGAGAGAGTTGTGCTAGTTTAGAAGCTAGAACTCCGGAGTTAGCTTTATAGAAGTCCACAGAGAGGCCGTCCAAGCTGATAGACTTGCTGGAGGCTAGGATTTTGATGATGGCACTTATTTCCTGGTGTATTACAGGGTGCTCTAGTTCTTCCTGGGTAGTGCCCTTGACTCTATGGATATCTAACTCGTTGAGGAATTCATGGACTGCTACTGGAGAAAGGTCGGGGGCAGTATTATAAAGGGGTACTATAGAAGTCGAACAGGGTCTGACAAACGGCTTGGTGAGAATAAAGGAGGGTACCAATCCTGTTGCGGAGGGTCATAACTGGGGAAAGCATCTAGAACCTGTAAACCGAAGCCAGCCAAGGACGTGGTCTGACTTGTTCATCTCTGCGTGTGTATGGGCTGTATACACTGTCAAGTTGAGGCAAGAGTTTTCAAGCCAACGTGCTTCCTCCTTGTGGAGATCACCCAGAATTGCCCTCGCTGAGGGTTTGGATACAGCCCTGCATTCTGCGTCTGTGTATTCAGTCTCAAGGGACTTGTGAGCACCCACTACCGCTTGAATGCAATGGCCTCGAACAACCACTCTCAGTGATTCCCATTCATTTACTTTTGTAGTGACCAGTCCCTCATTACCTTCGAAATATCCAGTGAGCTGGGATGCTAGGTCTTATCTCAGGAACGAGGAAGCGAATCGCCATGTGGGTACTGGCTTATGGGCCTTACCAAGGCTAGGCTCAATACCATAGGGTTATGGTCTGAGATCTCTCCCTTAATAGTCATCCTGTGTGACTATTAGGGGATATGCTGTGGTTGTAGACCACCCTGTTCAGTCATAGGTACAGATCGTGCGTGCGTGGGTGAGTAAAAGGATGCCTTATTTCAAAGATGCCAGATAGCAGAAAGGGACCAGTGGGGCAGCCATTGGAATAGTGTTGCCACGTTCAAAGTAGATTGTGCACTTGGGAAAAGGGGATAGGATCTGTCGCATCACGTCCTGCACACAATTAAAATCACCTCAGAGGAGCCAAGGGATGTGGACCCAGTCTGCTAGCCTCCCTGTGCGGAGTATATATATGCCCGTTGATCTATGATTGAGGTGAGGATTACAAACTGGACCCCAGCTCTGAACCAAATTAGGTGTAGGTGAAAAAGTTTGCGCCTGAGACTTGCTCCACCAGTGCCACTGCATGTAGCGGCTCTCTGCTCGGTCAGTATGGGATTCTTGGAGATGAGCAGTATGAATTTTGTGCTTTAGTGACAGCAGGTGGATTCTGTAATGTATGGAGGGGGTTATTTATGCATACAAAAACAAGATACCCCCTACTGTGATTAGCCTATCTCTCCATACCAGCCCAAGGAGATCACCTTATGGTATCAAAAGGACTGGAATTCCAAGTGGCATGCTTCAGCATAGAGTGCTCGTCCAGATACATAGTGTATCTGGATGGGCTCAACATTGGTATTCAAGGGAGATCTTTGGTTATTGGGTGATATCCTAGATTTAAAATAGTCAAAGGTGTCCTGGCAGGCTAATTTTATTTTCAAGGGTACCTTGACAAAGTGAAAAACAGGTGGGCATGCTCTAAGGAATTAAGTATCCTCTGTGTCCCTGGGTCAGCATCTTTGAATCATCACACCAATTCCTCACCAGGCTATTTGGCTTTTGTTAGGATCCTGTTAGTATCCGATTTGTGTGCAATTGTGAAACTTCCACTCCCCATACTTATAGATGCCATACACACTGACACGTTTGGTCTCTATGTTCTCATTTCTCTGTAGGTAAGGGAGGGATAATTAATCAAGCACGACATCATTACATATATCTATTTATTTCCTTATACATGTCCCCAAATGATCCCTCTGATTATTTCACATCAAGCCGGACCAGTGTGTTAGCAGTACAAAGCGTGAGTCTCCATTAATTACTTGAAAAATGTGCATATCAACTTCATGCTCTAGGTCGGTATACAGTATGCAAGTATTATCCTTGAGATTACCAAGATATTGTGTGTGCTACATTCATGCATATAAAGTGTGATTTCTGCTCATTCGTTGAATCTTATTTAGAACTCTGTGATGGTAAGGAGGCTGGTGGACCTTGTATTTAAACTCTGTTAACAAATGGATAAAATGACATCCATAAGAGTGTAAGGGTCTAGGTAGGTTCTCCTAGTCAAAGCACCCATCAAAGCCATCCCCTATGTATGCCCATCCTAATTCATCAACAGACTCTTCCCGGCCGTGAACCCATTTGGTTCCTCCTTCCCCCGCATCTTAGCATGGGAATATTTTCTTGGCCTTGTATAACCAGAGTTCCTCTGAGTAATGTGATCATGGTACGTCATCACCTGCCGACGTGCTGCTGTCTCATTGGGTGAGTGCCAAAGAAGGCTGTTCTGCTGTCAGTTTCTCTCGTTTTGTATAGAAAATCGCCCAAATGTATTCTGTTGTGAGATGTTCTTTTACTGCCTATTCTTTTGGGTGTGTCGAAAAAGGCCCAAATGTTCTAAATGTGCTGTATAGAAACACCCAAGGCTAAGACTTCCCAGGATTATACCTTAAATAAGAGTCTGGTATTCATTCTCTCTAGGGCTCTTGCTTTCTTGCAATATCAGATTATGTACACAGACTCAAGATTCTTATGGGCTATAACTTTCATTTGGTGAAAATATAAAAACAAAAAAAGAGCAGCCGTGTGATGTGGTTACTCATATGATGCACTCTTGTACTATTTTATTATATATATTATTCTGATGCGGGGTCCCCAGGAATTACCTCTAATCTGCTTTTTCATATGTAAAGGTGAGTCAGGATTCTGTGTCATTAGTGACATCCTTTGGATCTCATTTAATCCTGTTTTATGAGCTGACAAACAGTAGATCCGATCCATCATTGTTCTTTCTCATATAGTGCTCTCTGGGTTCATGATATTCTCTTCTTATAGACATTCTATTACTGCCCAGCTCAGGTTCCTAACTGTATGTCTACTGTCCAAAAGCGCTAAGACATTCATGTTGTATTTTGACCACACCTTAAATTACTGCGGTGTTCGCAAATTCGAGTCTTTACCTTTCTCATCGCCATGCTTTTATACCTAAGGTTCCATAGGCAAGTGATCAGGTAAATAACTTGTGTGGAATTGCAATTAATGTGTTTTTTAAGAAAACACACTATATTCAAGCCTAGGTCAATCGTCTTAGTCTTTGTTGTCAAAATACTGACTGTCTTCATGGGTAATGTCTGACCATTATGGGTTTCCACATTAAGGATGATGTCGCTGCTTCCTATGCCTTTTATGGTCTTGAATGCGCTAAGAGATCCCTCAAGTTAGCATTGCATCTGTGTGAGAAGAGAGGGTTTTCTAATCTTAGATTGCGTTAGATAAGAGTTCAGTAGCTAGGCAAGGGACCCCCTCTATTGGACGGATGAGCCTGGGAGTAAGAGGGGAACTTAACCAACCAAAATGAACAAGAACACTCCCCTATGACCTATATTACTATTACACAAGATTAAATCTGGTATGGGTATCAATATGTGCCATTCATCAAATATTTAATGCATTACAACAACAAGGGAATTTATAAAGTCATATTTATATTTTTCCCAAACTTTTTTTACTTTTTTTGCTTCAATATACTAAATACAATTATTTGAAATGGATAAAACGACTTTTTTTTGCTTTTTTATAATCGTGTATACATTTGAACAATTAATCATACAAAATTAAATTAAAAACCAATGACCCCCATTGCATAACAAACCTACTATTCAACTCATACATTCTTCACAATTGTTCACATTCATACAAGACACTTGTACACATCTGTTTTTTTCCGGAGAAACACAAGATGTAAACCATTTCCCACAAGATGTACAAAAACAACAATAAGGTCTGGACACGAAAGTTCGACACGCGTTTCAGTGGGGTATCACAAGATTTGAACCACCTTCTTCAGGACCTTGTCCAAGTCAGGCACAGTGTCGCACAGGCAATTAAAAAAGGGAGAAAAAAACATGTTTCCTGAAATGCAAGTTCCAAGTACAGAACTGGGGCACAAGAGTCTTTATCGTGAGTGGATGGCTCTATATTTTAATTTCACATTATAGAATATACGTATGACCGTCAATGTATCTTGTGTAGGTCAATGCTGAGCCTTGGCCGAGATAAAATCACAGATAATTTGATAACGAGTATTGCTGAGCCTAATGTCTCCTATTGATATATGGTTTCACAGTACACGGCGTGGTCAACCACCGGGAGAGGAAATGTCTCCACCGAATGGTCCAAGAATGCTCAGAGAATGTGATCTGCATTGGCAATTCCCGATATGCTGATTTGGTTCTTCATAGTTCTCCGCGTCCCTCCATGGTAGCAGCAATTCTCCAATTCTTGATGAAGATCTTCGTTATGACTTGAGGCTAGATTAAACGTGGTGACACGTATCATCCTCTCCTCTTCCTGGTTCCTCAATGTTTTTTTAAAAAGCTTCTCTATTTTGGTTACATGCTCTTTTCCTTGACCTCTGTATGATCTTCTCTGGATAGTTTCTTGCTTTAAGTTTCTCTGTAAAAGTATCTGCTTGTTTTTGAAAGTCTTCTCTTCTACTGCAGTTTCTACTAAGACCTAAAAACTGTCCATATTGTGGGTTTTCTTTCAGTGGTCTATAATGGAAACTGTTGACCATAAGCAGGTTGTTTTTTTTTTGTTGGTTTCTAATAAGTTTCTTTATGTAGCATGCCATGTTCCTTTGCTGGTTCAAGTAGTTGAGCCATGTACAGAAGGGGGACAATTAATTCTGGTCCCCTTCCCACACAATCTAAATATCATTTATGTACCTCTCCCACAGTTTATTTTGGTTGACAAATTGATTATTGGTGTTGAGTATTCTCTCCTGTTCAAAGTAGTTTACATACAGGCCTGCCACCCTTGGGGCTAATTTGCTGCCCTTTGTTCTTTGTACTTGTTGAAACAATGTGTCCTCGAATTCAAAGTAATTCTTTGTCAATGCCATTCTTGCAAGACCAAATGTTGTGGGGTGGAATAAACCCAATCTCTAGAGTACAGGAGTTCCTCCAAAACTGTTAAGGTATTCCCTTGAAGAAAACTGTCATACAGACTCTTTATGTCCAAACTTATGAGGAGGTTGTTCTATGCATCAAACCTTATGTCTTTGAGCAAGTTCAAAAGATCTTTTGTATCTTTCAGGTATTTTGGTATACAATGTACCATGGGGCATAGGAAGTGATCACACAAAATCCTGATAAGGGCTCTAACACAGAGCCTATCACTGAAACTCTTGGGCAGCCTTTATTAGAAATTGTGTTTTTATGCATTTTGAGCAGGATAAACAAAAGCAGGATTGTTGGATCTGTATTTATTGGAAATTGAGCTTCATTTTTTGAGACCATGTTTCAGTCTCCTTTACCATGTTATTTCTTTCTCCCAGAAGTGAAGGAGTTTGATCTGATTCGAGAACTACATAATTCTTCCTGGCCTCTAGTAGGCGAAGTCATTCTTGTCTGTAGTACTCTGTGTTCTGGATCACAATCATACCTTCTGTGTCTGCATATTTAATTGTGATCTACAGGTCAGACCTCAATTCAAACTGTTCTGCACGTCTTTCTTTTGCCATGTTGGGTAAGGTTCTGATTTTAATTGGATCAATCATTTTCACTTCTCTTGTACTCACCTGTTGTAAGAAAGTGACTCTATATATACTGGACCAAAGTAAGGTACAGTGTGTGTATGGAGTCCCCAGTCCCCAGAGGTTTGGCAGAGGCTAAAGTTAGATATAACCTTACTCTCTAAAGTGGTAGCTTGGTCGAGCAGTGTAAAGCATTTGTTGTACACACTCAGTCAGCAAATGGTCTCACACACTCAAGAACTGAACTCTAGGCCAATTGTTTTTTATCAAAAGATATAGTTGTTTTATTTTAGAATCAACAAGGTATCAAAATATACTTTCTCAGAATGAACTACTTAAGTTAAATACTCATCAAAGAGGCAATAGACTTTTTGAATGCAATAGTTAGTTTGTTGCAATAGGCAACACAATGCATTATTGGGCTCAATGGGAATTTTCAGTTAAATGCAATTAATTACTCTGTAGATTACTTTTTTAACCACAAGACTGGATCCTAGATTCAGTCCTGGGACTTGTCCTGTTAACAGTTAAGTAAAAGCGTTTTGGTTATAGTAGTGATTTTTAAGGAATATTATTGTATTTTAAAAGTTGACACTTAGAAACTTTTTCAGTTGAAATTACCAATGTTATCCTACGGAAGGAAATTCATTTTGCAGGTAAAGTATGCTACTGGTAAGTACGGTTAAAATTACTTTTCAGGGTTTGTGCTGGGCTAAAAGGTGCAGCACTGAGGTCTCTCCTGATAACAGATGAGTAAATCGGAATTCGTTGTTAGGCTGATTTTAGGTGAATATTTTATATTTCAAAAATAATTTTTAAGTGAAACCAGTCAATGTTAGCCTATAGAAGAAAAGTGAGTTATTGGCTTTTAGGTAAGTACTCGACTGGCAGAGTTAAGGTTCTGGGCATAGACTCCAGGGTCTCCCAGGGTCCGTTAGGTACAGTTGGTACACCCTCAGCGGCACATGTGCAGCCGGGTGCAAAGGTAGTTAGGCCCAATGTTATCCAATGAGAGGCAGGGGGATTTCGGTTGGTGGCTGCTGGCTAGCTGGCCACGCGGCTGTGGGAGCTGGGCTCCAGGACACTTGCTCATGGTAAATGGGGAAGTAGAATAGGGCAAAGATTGCACTGCCAGGGGCCCTCAGGCGGCTTAGTGCAGGGTGCTTTTGATGCAGTTGGGCGCTCAATGTTAATAAATGGAGATCTTGGAAAGTGGAAAAACGCTGCAGGCTCGGGGACGGAGATTCTTCAGGAGCGCCCAACACTTTGAGAGGTAAGTTGGGGTCTTGGAGGATAGGTAGGCATCCAGGAGTTGGGCCCAGGGGGCCGTGGGGCGCCTGGTGCAGGGGTGTCTTTTGATGTCGGGAAATCTTACCCTCAGCTGGTCACGTTTGGAGGGGTCCCTGGTTGTGAGGCTGCAGTTGTCGTCTGGTTCGTCGAGAAGGATCTTTGGGCACTGGATTTCGGGTCCCAGTTGCCAGGGGGGGTAGTCCTCGAGGTCTTGGGTTACTCGGGCAGGTGCAGAGTGATGGAGTCGCGGTTCCTGGCTGGCACCATGGGTATTACTGTTGGAGCCGATCCACTGCTCATGGGAGTCCCAGTCTCTTTCAGAGTGTCCAGGCAGGCAGGTCCTCCGGGGTTTTCAAGGTTGCTGCTTGCAGGAGTCGCCGGGATTTAGCAGGAGCAGGTTCAAGGATCGACAGGCCTGTAGGGCTGGGGCCAAGTCAGCTGGTGTCGTCCTTTTGTTAGCAGCTGCACAGTGGGTCTTCTTCTTCTTGATCTTCTTTCTTGCTTTCGTATCTGGATCTGAGGAAGGAAGGTTCAGGGTGCCCCTAAATACTGAATTTAGGGGCGTTACAGGTAGGGTGAGGGCAGAGACCAATACGTCCCTGTCCTTGGCTGGGTACACCCCCTAACCTGCTCCTCTCCTGTGGGAGGGGGGCAGGAGCCTAGCTGTGAGTTGGTAGGGCTCCCTATCCTCAAGATGGCGGTAGCCCGGAGTCGTGCTTCACCTCGCCTCCTTTACCTGAGGGGTGGAGTTGGCACAGGCTGGCACACTCTTTCCTGACGTTTGGTTTCCCGCCAGTCTTCCCGCCAGAGTGGGGGTCAGAACTGGTGGGGCCCAGTTGCTGAGTACAGCAAGTGGCCTGGAGAAGCTCACAAGGGCGGCATGCCTTTGAAGCTTTCCCCTGCCCATCCTGGGGGAGGAGACCTAGCACCTCGCCCAGGATGTGCATTGTTGCAGGCCCAGGAGAGCGGGGGCTCTCCACCCAGGGGTCCAGCAACATGTCTGCTGTGTGGCTGCCTCTCAGACAAGACGTGGATTGTAGGTTAGGTTTCAGGGGGCATCTCTAAGATGCCCTCTGTAGTGCATTTTACATTAAATCCCACACAGGCATCAGTGTGGGTTTAATGTACTGAGAAGTTTGATACCAAACTTGTCAGTCTTCAGTGTAGCCATTATGGTGCTGTGGAGTTTGTAATGACAGCCTCCCAGCACCATATACTCTTAATGGCATCACTGCACTTACAGTACCCAGGAATGGTCCTGGGTGTTGTAGGGGCACAGGGCTCCTGCACCTGTACCCACACCACTGGCATACGGCACCCAGCTAGAGGGGTGACTGATGTATGCCAGGGCAGTGGGTTTGTGGGCATGGCACACAGGGATGTGTGCCATGTCGACTTTGTTTGGTTCTGCACCAAGACACTCTGCCTGCAAAGGCAGTGTGTGTGTGTCGGGGTGCAGGGACCCTAAGGGTGGCACAATAAGTGCTGCAGCCCTTAGGGGTCTTCTATGGTCACCATGCCCTGGGTACCCATGGTAGCATTTACCAGGGGCTGGCATGTGGCCAGAGATATCATGAGGTGTCCAGAAGCACACCCAGATTTTTCAAAGCCTTTGTTCAAATGAGTTTCCTTATCCATTTTCGTATGCCGCACCCGTCGGTGCGTCGTTCCTTCCGCACCTGAATACAATAGAACTGCAAATTGGTGACCCGCCTGTGTAGCAGGCCGTACAAAGGTTGCACAGCTGTACACTTCCACCAAAGTAATCCAATTTGAATCATTTTATTTTCCTTTTATTTTCTCAATTCCATTCATTTTTTAACCATTCACGTCAAAAGTTCAAAGTGGGGAAGTGTGGCTCACTGGTTAGAGCAGGCAGACCCTGAAGCAGGGGTCAGACCCGGGACCAGGGTTCAATTCCTGACGCGGCAGGGTGTTGAGCTCAAATGTCCACGGACTCGATAATTCTCGCTTCGGTGCCTGACCTAATCATGGGCTCAAACTCTGCAACTCTGGGCATTAAGCTTGCTTACTCTCCACAACGGCCCCCCCGCGGCGGGATGCTTGGCTTTCACCTTGGGGATGCCCTGTAGGGGCTATCTCACAGGGAAAAACCAGGACGGGTTCCCAAGGCAAGCGCGGAGATATCCCTTCGGGGGTCGATTCTGGCGCTATATAAGAATGCAATAATAATGATAATTTGTCAACTTTTTGTTTTTTTGTGATTCAATGTATTGCCCATCCAGGCCTATACAAGAACATTCAGCTAATTTTTTAATCATTCACCAGATTTGATGTTCATCATACTCTATGCATTTCGGTTCTAAAATAACCTTCCTCAGGAGTATCTATAAATAATGAAGAATACATGGATTTAAAACACGGTTGCATATAAATCACACCATTGATAAAGACATTCTTATCCGAAGCGTACATGTTTAAAGTGCCATTAAATCATACCCTCCTAATCCCCCTTAATACCTGCAAGCTTCCACTCGACAATATTATGTGTGACCCTCCTGTTTATCCCCTCATAACTATAACACACTATACGTTACCCTGCAGCTCCCGGTGCTAGAGTCGGCGGACAGGGATGTGCTGGAGGCGGACATTACGGTCAAGGAAGTGGAGGATGCCATGGGGGACCTGCAGACAGGGAAGACCCCGGGCCCAACGGGTTTCCGGTGGAAGCATTCGGTTGTGTGGCTAGCCACATCGCACTGCATATGTGCAATATGTTCCATGAGGCACGGGAAACAAGGCGACTTCCGAGAGATCTGCGATTGGCCACGATCGTGGTGATACATAAAGTGGGGAAATCACAGGGCGAATGTAGCTCATACAGGCCTATCTCCCTCCTAAACTATGATACGAAGGTCCTGGGGAAGATCCTTGCTACACGCCTGGGAGCAGTGATCCAGTCACTGGTCCACCCAGACCAGTCTGGCTTTATGCCCCACCGGAGCACGAGACTTAATTTGCCCCGTCTGTTCGGGGTTCTACAGACAGCCGCCGTACCCAGTGGGGTTCCGGCGTCCTTGCTCTCCCTGGACGCCCATATGGCCTTTGATAGTATCGAATGGAGCTATATCTACGCCGTACTGGAGAAACTTGGTTTTGGGGACAATTTCTGCTCCTGGGTGAAATTGCTGTACACAGGGACGCTGGCGCGGGTCCGAGTTAATGGGGCCATGTTCCGCGAGTTCCGATTGGGGCGCGGCACGAGACAAGGCTGTCCCCTATCCCCGACCCTCTTTGCCTTGGCACTAGAGCCACTGGCGCACTCAGTGAGGACGGACCCTGGTGTGTGGGTGATAGAAATGAGAGGCGGTTGGGAAGAACGTATATCGCTCTATGCTGACGACATACTGCTATACACTGAATGCGGAATCGATACACCGGCTAATGGCTATGTTATGTACTTTTGGGGAATACTCCGGGTACCGTGTCAATTGGAGCAAATCCCTAGGTTATGTTTTGGCAGGACCCCAACCGCCCGCAGTGGATGGCTGTGAAGGCCTGGTTTGGCGAGAGTCGTTTCGCTATTTAGGGATATGGATTACACCGTCTGACTCTGAGTTCCTCCGACTCAATGTGCAGACACAACTTGACCGCTTGCACAGTGACGTGCAACACTGGCGGACCCTCCCGGACTCCCTCATGGGCAGAGCTGTACTATTTAAAATGATGGCCCTGCCACGTTTGTTGTACGTGCTCCAGAGCTCCCCCTTTCCGATCCCGGATCATGTCTTTAAAACGGTGGAGGCAGAGCAGTGCTCCCTTCTGTGGAGCGGGGGTGTCCGCGGATTGCCCTTCATAAACTACAGCGCGGTCCCTATGAGGGGGGACTGGCAGTACCTGATATCCGCCTATATTATTGGGCGGCCCAGCTGGCTAATGTTAACGGGTGGGTATTTACCCCGCAGGAGGAACCGGCGTATCGGGTGGACCATATGGCCCTGGGCGCGGATACTTATTTTGCGGCCCTCTACTCCAGGACTCGGCGTGGCCAGCCTTTGCCCCTTCAGACCGCGGTGGTGGTCCAGATTGGAAGCGGGCAACGAAATTGCTTGGTTGGGAGAGAAGGCTCACGGCTCAGACGCCCTTGTGGAAGAGCGACTTCCTCAGGGAAGTCGTACAACTCCGCGACCTACGCCAATGGAGCCTGATAGGCATAGATCTATTGGGAGATGTCTGGAAGAGGGAGCAAGTGGCGGAATTTGCGGCCCTACAATCTGAATTCCATATGGGGAATTCCTCCATTATCAGCAATTCAAACATGCTATATATTCACACTTATCATCAGGGGATCAGATACCTGAATACCCCCCACTTGAAGACAGGTTGCTGTTGGATCCAATGATTGATAAGGCTATATCACTCACATATAAGAAACTAATTAACAATATTCCAGATACACTTGGACCACTGCGGGAAAAATGGGAATCCGAATTGGGCTTGTTAGAGGACGATGATTGGAATGAGGCCCTGCAGTGCCCCAGAGAAGTGGCGTTTGGAGCGAGATTCCGCTTGGTGCAGCTCCGCATCCTTCACAGGTCCTACACCCCACGCACGGTGCAATTTAAAATGGGATATGCGACATCACACTTTTGCTTGAGAGGGTGCGGGGAGGAGGGCACATTCTTCCACATCCTTTGGCACTGCCCTAAAATTCGTCCATACTGGATTAGACTGAAGGAAATAATGGAGGAAGTGGTAGGGGTGGAGGTGCCGCTGGAGGCTAGGTGGCATATTTAGGAGTCACAGGAGAGGTAACATGGCCCAAGGGAGATAAGGTGTGGTTGGCTTTCGCAAGCATGGTGACAAAGAGGAAAATCGCATTTCTCTGGGGAAATGACCTGGTACCGGCGATAGAGGAATGGGAGCGAGACATGGATTGGTGCCAGAGGGTGGAAAAAGTCATCTACAATAGTCGGGGCTGTCCTAAGAAATGTGAAAAGATCTGGCAGGCCTGGAGGAGGTACAGAGGGGAGTGGCTGGACGACTCGGAGGATGAGTAGTGGGGCCTTCACTTGCTAGACATTGCCCACGACATGCAAATTATTTTTCCTTCCAGGGAAGTAGTGGATCTGGGCTTGGATTCGATTTTGCACTTTCGGTGGGGAGGGAAGGAGAGGAGGGGAGGGCAAGAGGGAGGATGGCTGGGAGGGCGGGGGAAGGGCCGAAGGATGGGGTCGGGCTAAAGGTCACACTGGATTGGAGGTAGACCATCACTGTACCCGCTAATGATTGCATTGATGTGATTTTTCAATACTGTAAACACTACTGCTTTTTCACTGCTCCATGATGTGTCTTATGATGGAACTGTTTCTTTCAATAAAAAGATGTTTAAAAAAAAGAATGTCTTTATCAATGGTGTGATTTATATGCAACCGTGTTTTAAATCCATGTATTCTTCATTATTTATAGATACTCCTGAGGAAGGTTATTTTAGAACCGAAATGCATAGAGTATGATGAACATCGAATCTGGTGAATGATTAAAAAATTCGCTGAATGTTCTTGTATAGGCCTGGATGGGCAATACATTGAATCATAAAAAATAAAAAAAACGTTGACGAATTGAACTTTTGACGTGAATGGTTAAAAAATGGATGAAATTGAGAAAATAAAATGATTCAAATTTGATTACTTTGGTGGAAGTGTATGATTTAAAATACCGACGTATATACAGCTGTGCAACCTTTGTACGGCCTGCTACACTGGCGGGTCACCAATTTCCATGTGGCCAGAGATGCCAATTGGGTTTTAGCTTCAATACAGTTTTAGGGAAGGAACACCTGTTCAAAGGTGAGACTTTCTACTGAAATGCTTGATGTAGGAGGGCAGAACTTTGATTTCTTACATAGACCTGTGTCACTTCTGTCAATATCTGATTTTCCTTGCCCAAAAAAAGGCTTTCAGTTTAAAGCCCCTAAAACATTCAGGCAGTTCCCAGTGAATTTTGAATTTGTCCAACGCAGGAGTTAGTACAAAGCCCAATCTCTTAGTAAAAACTGTGTTTTACCGGGCTCAGCTCCTTATTGCTTAAGTTCACCAATAGGCTGTGTGGTACTCTGTGCAGTTGGGGGTGTTCCTTGTTTGTGTTCTGAGTTTGCAACCTCTGGTTGTTCTCTACCCAGTGGACCTGGGTATCCATTTTCTTCCTTCCTCTTTGTTGCCCGTGACCTATACCTAAAAAAAGTTGCTCCTTTGCAGGAAGGAGGCCTGAAGGGCGGTATTGCGATATGCTTGTTCATCCAACCTGTAAGAAAGTACCTCTGTATACACTGCACCAAAGTAAGGTTTAGTTTGCACAGAGTCCACAGTCCCCAGAGGTATGGCGGAGGCTAAAGTTAGATATAATCTTACTCTCTAAAGTGATAGCTTGGTCGAGCAGTAAGGCAGTATCTGAGGACAGTGTAAAGCATTTGTTGTACACACTCAGTCAGCAAATGGTCTCTCACACTCAAGAACTGAACTCTAGACCAATTGTTTTGTATATAAAAGTATATAGTTGTTTATTTTAGAGCCACAAGTAGGTATCATGAATACTTACTCAGAATGAGATGTTGCAATTGAATACTTTCAAATAGTAGTTGACTTTTAAATGCAATAGATACAGTTGTTGCAATATGCAACACAAGTTAAACACAAACTAACATTGAGGTCAATGGGAAGTTTTAAGTAAATGCAATAAAATCACTTTACAATGAATATTTGTATGTTTTGAAAATCGACACTTAGAAGAAATTCTGGCAAAAACCAGGCAATGTTATCCTATTGGAGGAAATCAGGTTATCGGAAAATCACGGTTGTAATTACGTTTCAGGTTCTGTGCTGAGTTCAAGGATACAGCACTGGAATCTCTCCTGGTAGCAGGTGAGTAATTTCGTTTTTCGGCTGATTTTTTGTGAGTATTTTAAAGTTGCAAAACTCGACACTTAAAAGAAATTCTGAGTGAAACTCAGCCAATGTTACCCTATGGAGAAAATCAAGTTATCTGTCTTTGGGTAAGTACTCGGCTGGCAGAGTTAAGGTTCTGGGGGTAGACTCGGGGGTCTCCCAAGGTCAGTTAGGTACAGATGTTACACCCTCAGCGGCACAGGGGCAGCCGGGTGCAGGTTGAGTAGGCCCAATTTTGTCCTATGGAGGATAGGGGGTCTTGGGTTGGTGGCTGCTAGCAGGCAGGCCACTCGGCTGTGGGAGCTGAGCTCCAGGTCAATTACACAGGGCAAGTCGGGAAGTAGGGTAGGATAGTTTCTGCACTTCCAGTGGCACTCGGGCGGCTGACTGCAGAGTGCTTGCGGGCCTTCGGGCACCCAATGTAATTCAATGGGAAAGCTGGATGTTGAACAAAGGCTGCAAGCTCGGGGACGGAGTTTCTTCAGGTGCGACCATCACTTCGAGAGGTAAGTTGGGATGTTGTAGTATAGGTAGACACCCAGGAGTTGGGCACAGGGGGCCGTGGGGCGCCGGGTGCAGGGGTGTCTTTTGGTGTCGAGAAATCTTACCCTCAGCTGGTCGCGGTTGATGTGGTCACTTGTTGTGAGGCTCCAGGCGTCATCAGGAGTCTTGAGGAGGGTCCTGGGGTACAGGATTCTTGGTCAGTCGCCAGGGGGACTTCCTTGTGGTCTTCGTTCACTCAGGCACAGGCCGGGCTTGGCGGGTGCAGTGTGCAGGATTTGCGGTTCCTGGCTGGCACCAGGGGTTGTTGCTGTTTGAGCAGAACCACTGCTCATGGGAGTCCCAGTCTTTAGATGAGCAAGGCAGTCAGGTCCTCTGGGGTTTTCGAGGTTGCTGACCACTGGAGTCGCCGGGGTTTAGCAGGAGCAGGTTCAAGGATCAACAGGCCGGTAGGGCTGGGGCCAAGTCATTTGGTGTTGTCCTCTTGTTAGCAGCTGAACGGCAGTTCTTCTTTCTTATTGTTCTTCTTCTTGTTTCAAAATCGGGATCTGAGGCAGGACGGTTCAGGGTGCCCCTAAATACTACATTTAGGGGTGTTACAAGTAGGGTAAGGGCAGGGATCAATGGGTCCCTGTCCTGGGGTGAGTACACCCCCTATTCTGCCACTCTCCAGTGGGAGGGGGCTGGAGCCTCGCTCTGATTGGGTAGGGCTCCCCATTCTCAAAATGGGGAGAGCCCGGAGTTTTGCTTTACCTTGCCTCCCCCACCTGAGGGGTGGGGTTGGCAGAGACTGACACACCCCCTTTCCTTCCTTTGTTTTTCCCGCCTGTTTTCCCGCCAGAGTGGGGGTCAGAACCGGTGGGGCCAGTTGCTGAGTACAGCAAGTGGCCTAGAGAAGCTCACAAAGGAGGCATTCCTTTGAAGATCCCCCTGCCCATCCTGGGGGAGGAGACCTAGCACCTTGTCCCAGGATGTGCATTGTTGCAGGCCCAGGAGAGGGGATGGCTCTCTACCCAGAGATCCAACAACATGTCTGCTGTATGGCAGCCTAGTCAGCCTCTGTCAGGACACTGGTTGTGGGTTAGGTTCAGGGGGCAACTCTAAGTTGCCCTCTGTCGTGCATTTTACAATAAATACCACACTGTCATCATTGTGGGTTTAAGGTGCTGAGAAGTTTGATACCAAATTTCTCAGTCTTCACTGTAGCCATTATGGTGCTGTGGAGTTCGCAATGAAAACCTCCCAGCACCATATACTGTTAATGGTATCACTGCACTTAGTGACCAGGAATAGTCCTGGGTACTGTAGGGGTACATGGCTCATGCACCTGTACCCACACCACTGGCATAGGGCACCCAGCTAGAGGGGTGAATATGGTATGCCAGGGCAGTGTTTTGTTGGCATGGCACACAGGGATGTGTGCCATGTCGACTTTTCGCTTTATTCTGCACCCAGGCACTCAGCCTGCAAGGGCAGTGTGTGTGTGTGTGTGTGTGTGTGTGTGTGTGTGTGTGTGTGTGTGTCAAGGCACAGGGCCTATAAGGGTGGCACAGTAAGTGCTGCAGCCCTTAGGGCCTTCTCAGGTCACAGTGCCCTGAGTACCTAAGG
The DNA here is from genome assembly GCF_964263255.1 of Lissotriton vulgaris. Taxonomy (NCBI): domain Eukaryota; kingdom Metazoa; phylum Chordata; class Amphibia; order Caudata; family Salamandridae; genus Lissotriton; species Lissotriton vulgaris. The sequence goes on along the minus strand of NC_141696.1, from coordinate 813,942,041 downwards.
TACCATTTAACAGGGGCTGACATGTGGCCAAATATGCCAATTGGGTTTAGGCTTTAGTACAGTTTTTAGGGAAGGAACACAGGCCCTGGGTACCTGATTGGCAGGGACCCAGGGCACACCAAGGAAAAGTTAATCAGTCATCAGGCAAAAAGTGTGGAGGGGGGGTTACTGCAACAGAAACCCACTTTCCTACACAACCCATGTACTGTTGTGGAGGGGGGAGGGGTTGTTAGTAAAAGGGTGGTGGTTGGAAGTATTCCATCCCTTCCCTGGGATTTTCTTTCCGTTTACTACTCAGTTCTCCTTGTTGGTCCTCTTCACTACTCCAGACTACATTGTCATTGACTTAAGGATCCCAGTGGAACATGGAATGCTACATACAGAAATTTATTATAAACCAACAGACAAAAACAACGTGCTTATGTTCGAGAGTTTCCATCCATGACCGCTGTAACCAAACCTACCATACACACAGTTTCTACGTCTTTGTAGAAAGTGCAATATAACAGAAGACTTTCAAAAACAAGCAGATACATTGACGGAGAAACTTAAAGCAAAAAAGTATCCAGCGACAATCATACAGAGGTCAAGGAAAAGCGCACGTAACCAAAATAGGGAAGCTCTTTTAGAAAACATTCAGAGAAAACTGGAAAAGGAGCAGACCATCTGTTTCACCACATCTACTATAGCCTCAAATAATATAAAGATATTTAACAAGAATTGGAGAATTCTGAACTTGGCAAACTTATATTAGAAAAGCTTCTCTTCTCTCACACTCTATACCAACCTGAAGGACCTCTTCGTGCATACAAGACCACAAAAACAAGCAAGGCAAGCAGCAACATCATCCTTAATGTGGAACATCATCAGGGTGGTATGACATTACCCATGCAGACATTGTAGTTTCTGTAGTTTTACTACCAAGACAATTGACCTAGGCTTGATAAAGAATGTGTTTTTAAGAAAACATACCAGTTGCACAAGTTATTTACCTGATTACTTGCCCATGCAACCTTAACTCACCCTAACGTATGAAAATTGCAGTTTAGAGATTGTAGGAAGCTCGCTATGTATATGATATTATCACTAGGTGGTAATAGCGCGCACATATTCTAGGGGTTTCCTGAAAGTGTACAGGGTGCAATGTAAACCTAAACATGCTCCATTAGTGGTGGTGTGGGCGAGCAGCCTTAGACCTAACACAGAGCAGTGCAAGACATTTATTGCACACACATGATCAATAATGGACACATGACTCAAGAAGGAGATCCAGACAAGTGTTATATTTATTTATTTATTTTTAGAGTTTTCTATAGCGCGAACTTGAACCGATTAGGTTATCAGAGCGCTTTACATAGCACCAGTTCCGTTACATGTTATCACAGCAGTTTACATAGAATCAGTTACGTTGCACATTTCAGGATCTTGAACCGATTAGGTTATCAGAGCGCTTTACATAAGACAGCATTCGATGTCCAGTGCCCTCCTCCGCCGTGTAGCGGGGGACCTCTTCCAGCCCTCCGAAGTCGTCGAGCTGTCGGGACTAGGCTCCTGGAATTTCAGCTGCCCCTTTACAAGGCACTTTACATAGAATCAGTTACGTTACACATTTCAGGAACACATTTCTTTTTGCTCTAGTGGATAGGGTTATCTCTTCACACGGGGGAAGGGATACACCTGGCTATGTTCCAACAGTTCCACAGGCGATTAGTCGTTAACGCTATAATTCCAAACACAGGGAGGGGATACACATGGATACAATCTAAAAATCAAATAGGATACTAGTCGTTAGAGTTATCTTCTATCTTGACATGAGGGATGTGACTGGAAACACTCTAAGGGTAATACAGGGGTGGTAGAGAGTACAAAGGACCGCTGCAAACACTACACGAGTACCAGCATAGAGGAGGGGTGGGTGGGATGCAAAGGTCTGGAGGGAAGGGCTAGAGTCCAGCGAAAACTGTCCAAGAAAAAGCATCAGCATTCACAGTATAGAGGAAGGGTGGGTAGGATGCAGGGTATGGAGGGAAGGGACTAGTCCAACGAAAAAGTCCTCCAGAGTCCACCAGGGCACTATCCTCTGCGTTCGTGTTCCCGTAGCCTGCGTCTGCCGGTCATAGAAAGCGTGTCCCCAAGGGCGCCATCTTGAAGTCAGGCACCGTTGGCGCTAAACAGCGTGGTCAGCAAGGGGGAAGGGGGGGGGGGGGGCACATCTCTGCCCTCGGGCCCAGGCCCGTCCGCGGCGGAGAGAGGGGTTTGTGGCCCCCGGATCAGGCCGGTGGGAAGGCCTCAAGGCGGCGCCGTCATCAGCAGGGGCGCCGCCGTCAATCACCGGCCCTTTACTGGTGTGCCCCTGGAGTGCCCTCAGAGTCTCGGCGGGTGACAGCGGGTGGCAGCGGGGGACGCAGTGGGAGCCCTACATACCGCTCAGGTGATCAGCGCCTGTCCGACTCGCCCCCGGTCTCCGCTCCTCTTCCTTGTTGTTCCTCAGCCCGGGCTGGCAGCGGGCGTCCGCCATGTTGGGTCCCCGGCAGGGATCGACAGCAGCCCGCCAGCGCCGCTCCACAGACACCAGCAACGAGGTGGCAGCGGGGGACGCGGTAGGAGCCACACATCGGCTCGGGTGAGCAGCGCCTGCCCGCCCGACTCGCCCCCGGTCTCCGCTCCTCCTCCCTGCCGCTCTACAGCCCGAGCTGGCAACGGGCGGCCGCCATGTCGGGTCCTCGGCGGGGATCGGGAGCACCCAGCAATCACCGCTCCACAGGCACCAGCAGCGATCGGGGCAGCCCTGCAGATGCCCCACACCCTCCGCCACAACTAGGAAGCGTGTGCGTCGCGGGGGGCCCCCCCAAGGACGCCGGGCTCCAGGCCGGAGCAGCGCGCGGGCCGGGAGCCGAGACGGTCTCCCAGGCACCGCCACCATGTTAGCACCTTTTTATATAGCAAAATACTTCAGGTCTTCCAATTGAGCCAATGGCCTATTCAGAGCAAATTCTCTGTAGATCTTTACGGATTATTTTTAATGGTTACAAATTATAGCAAATGCCATACTCCGTAGGAAATTAAAATCACATGTTAAGAGGTCAAACAGATTTATACTGGTGCCCATGTGCAAATTGCAGCCAAGACAGCACTCTGCATCAGTTACCATTGCCATAGGAGCCAGCAACAGTGGTAAAGGGACTCCTACAGCTCCCTGTGAACATGAGACGCTCCCCGACCCTGCACACGGTCAGGAAGGACCTCAAGACCTGGCTCTTTGACTGCTCCGGAGCTATTAACCACCACACACCAGGTTTCTACAGGTATGGTGATTTGGGACAGAGTATTTGCAAGCTGATAAATCCAACAAGGAAAAAGACCGTTCCACCAAGAAAAACATCTTGTCCAGTACACACATTTAACAAGCACATGCAAAATGCCCACATCACATTTTGTGTACATGTACCATGCATGAAGGCAAGGGAGCCACTTCAGTGGAAATAGGTAAATCATTAGACACTCTACAAAGGTACAGATACAACAGCATGGGCTTTCTGCACAACAAATCCACTACCACCACCCTTGGCGGTCACTCTTTGGGTCATCCTTCTGCCGTTTCAGATCACTACTACAACGAGGAGGGGGGGGGGGGGAGGGGGGGGGAGTAAAGAAAGCACCTCAAGAGATTTGATGGCTTGTTCATTTAACATGAGAAAAAATTCCTATCAGGGCAGCAGAGCTTTTCAAAGCTGTGCAGATCTCATCCCAACTGAGTTTGGGTTATTTCTCACTCTGGAGCCCATACCGGGAACTCAGACAATGTAACTGCAAGAACGTTGGAAAATGTGTTCTTCCAAATTGGCTGAGTGCTGAAGGAAAAGACTTGAAACTTTTAGAAAGTGTTACTCCCTTAAAAAGGAGATTGCTCCAGGTTTAGTTGATGGCAAGATGTAGATAAGATCAGCCCAGGGAAGGGGTCAACATGCCCCCACTTACGATATAATTTTTTTTAAAAGCTACCCAACTTTGCCGGAGGTCCCCTGCTACCACTCTGCAATCACACCTCCTGCTACACTACTGGTTGAGGGGATTAAGTCCCCATGGCTCCTGAGGGCCACAGGACTTTAGTGGTCTTCTTACCACAACCAGTAGTGGGACAAAAGGCATGTTTGAAGAGCGGTGGAGACTAGGGAAGTTGCGAACCACAACCACTCAGTAATCCAGCTGTGTGGGGCTTACTGCAGGTAACAGGACAGGTAGTTGGCCACCAAGGACCCTCAGAAGTGCATCGGCGTGAGTGGGTGGGGCGTTTGTAACAATGGGGTATGGGGGCATGGCTATGTGGGTTAGACATGACAACTTGAAACATTTTGATTTTTGTTGCATTGTAATGCACATTATAATGCAACATGGTGAAAAAATGTTAACCTAATAAAATTGTGTAAAGCATTCTACATGTTGTAAACAGGAAATGATTGAGGGGCATGTGATGTATGCCCCCCCCCCCTTAAAATGGGGTTGCCCAGTTGAAGGCTGAAGCTTAAATGTGTATGCGTCCTGTGCTGGGTGTTGTGGCATATGAAATAATTATATGCAAAAAAAATGAACTAAAGAAAGCTGGCTCACCAGTGTTTGGCTCTTTCGCAGGATGAGTGTGGCTGAAAAAACTGACGAGCGGTCATTTTGGAAATATATACACACACAGCTTTCAGGTAGCAATAAAAATGTAAAGATAAAGCTTGCGAATATGTTCCTACTACAGAGAGAGATCAGACGTTTGTCTAGTGGCAGTTTTGATGCCAAATTAGCGCAGAGGGCCTTCTGCAAAGAACAGATCTGTGTTTTTGTGTATAGCTAAGTGAATTAGTAACACTTGGGTGTTACAAATGCTTTTAAAAACAGACTAAAATGTATGTGAGAGGGGCTACGGAAAGAGGAGGGGCACGTTTGCTGGGTGGTAGTGAGGGAATCCAAGGAGGTGATCATTCCATGTATTTGTAAAGCGCACGTTCGCCCGTGGGAATCTTGGCACTGAACATGTTTATTGGAGGTCATGAAGTAGAAGAGCAAACAGAAAGGAACTTCATTTTACCCAATTAAAGGTACATTGTCCTATTTTTAATTCACATGGGCCTTTATTAAAAACAAACCACATACATTTGTGAAAAACTAATCATTTTTGTTTCTTTTAAAACATATACGTATATAAATATAGTAATATGAAGTTCCCTATGATTTAGTGGATATGGATATTTCTTCCTCCTTGCCGTTTCCTTTTTTCTAATTTTGTAGTTCTTTACCCAGGTACAGGAGGGTAACTTGGGTAAACCCAAATATGTTTTTATATATTGGAAGTCATGGGCGCCAAGGGGTCACAGTGCCACCAGCCCGAAAGGCTGTGATGATGGCTATGTGGCAAAGTAAAACAATACTGTCTTTTTTCCCTTTTTATTGTCTTTGAAGAACCTGCAGATTTTGGAAAGGCAAAGTAATGTGACTTAGTCATTATAGACTGTTGCACACACCTACTGTTTCAAATAAACAACACAACTGCCTTCTACCTAGGATAGTGTTTTTTGCAGGATGGTTTTAAGCACTAACTGAGATGGAGCCTCGTTAGATGAATACTGCCCAGGCCCAACATTAGATTTTTGAGCCCAGCTTTGAGGCAGAATCAGAGAAAGAAGATACAGACCGCATCTGAGGGAAGAGGACAATGGAGCAGAATCTGGGAGTGATTTTTCAGTAAGCGCAATTCCATCCAACAACATCTTCCAGCAATTGAGGGAGATGACGATGACAGTCATGCTGTCCCTCCGCAAGCACAGTCTGTGCAGCGGAACAGTAGCATGTTAGACCAAACTAGAGAGCAGACATGTGACGCAGCAAGCACAAAGAGTGCATTCTTGGCAGCCTCCCAAATTTAGTTCAGCCCCAAATGACACCTTTCACTGGTGGCGCAGGATATAATTCTTTGCCAACTGACTAAGTCCATCTCTTTTTGGAGGTCTACATCCTTGACGAAATTGTGCAGCAATCCAATCTGCATGCCGAACAATTTTTTTGAGGGAGCATAGAGGCACACGTGGGCCTCATTCTAGGGCATATGAGTGTACTTCCACTTCTTATGGGGAGTTGAAGATAATTTTTTGCCCTATACTGAAAATGAAGGTAGTGCTTAAACCAACCTCTGTCCTACTGGTCTACTCGCATAGTTTGGATAACCTTTCTTTGCACAGTACATGAGCGGAGATTACTGTGGCCTGAGGTAGTCAGTGGTCAGCACAAAAGATTCCCTCAGGAGCTTGTTTGTAAGTAGCCTAAGAAATTCAACAGCACTGTGTTGCATTCCATTGAACTGCTCGCAGTCAAGTTCTCAGATAGGCATGATTTATACATGCGCACTACAATTCATGAGAGCAATTACCCAGTCACGGTTCGGGGTCAAATGGCAAAGTCCACAAGCCCAACTGTACACTTGATTAAAACAAGTACATGTGTAGAGTGGACAAGAACGACCAGGTTCTTCGATCATACAATGCGAGCCATAAAACTCGCACTTGGTATAAGAAACGGTTTACCCGCCTTATCAAGATGGCAACATACAATGTGTATGGTCTTTATCGTCAGACAACCACAGGAAGGCCCATTTCTTTACTTTCAGTTGTCTGATTTCAAAGTTTCACTGCTACAGAAACAGCAGCCTCCATTTCATATGTTCTGGCAGACGTGGTACGGCCGCAAGAGCGACAATTTGCCCATGGCATTACCGCAACAGCCAACAAGCATTTACAATGCAATGGTTTCGCCTTTGGAAAAGTTAGAGTTATTGGCATTGTAAATGACAAAATTTGTATTTATGTGTTGGTTTTGAAAACAGATAAATAAATGGCATTGTCATTTACATTGCCATTAGCTTAATCTCTGCAGTCACCACTCTGCACTCCCTAGTCACTCCCTAGTCACTCCCTAGTCATTATGCTTTATTTATACTTTATTTTAAGAATTCGGTCTTCTTAATAAGATAAGTTTTTAGTTAAAAATGCTTTTTACTTTCAAAAATCGACACTTCGAAAAGTTTTCACATTGTCCAATGTTATCCTATAGGGAAAACAATATTGTGGTTCGGCAGCTAAGTATCGAACTTACAATTTCAGTCTTCAGAGCCAAAAGTCAGCAAGAGCCAGGGTTCAGGTAAGTACCAAGACTGCAACACCAGCAGCAAAGGGGGAGCTGGGTGCAGAGGTCAAAATCGTAGCTCAACCCAATGCTTTCCAATGGAGACAGGGGGTGCCTGGAGCCACACTGCTAGCAGGTAAGTAGATCGATTGCAGAGAATAAGCTTTGGGGGTTAGGTTAAGCATGGGGGGGGGGGGCACAAACCAGCACCAAACCTACACCACCAGCAGCACAAGGACGGTGTTAGAACTGGCTATTTCTGGTAGGCTAAGGCTGACGCCAAATCCAGGCAGAAACCACCATTCTAGTGAGGGCAAGGGAGTCACAAGCCAAGATAACCCCTGCTCACCCCCTGGTAGCTTGGCACGAGCAGTAAGGCTAAACTTGGAGGCAATGTGTAAAGCATTTGCGCCAGCGCACAACAGCAACAACATACTAGGCACACCACAAAAGGAACTCCACACAAGGTTATTATAAAATAACTTTTGTATTGTAAAAACACATCAGATAGTATCACACAAAATAAATGGTGCCAACTGGCACGGGCAATATTCACAAGGGATTATGTACAGGACAGGGCCACATGGGCCACTGTCAGAATCAGAAATAGTACTTTTAGAATAAAAAAATAATAAAGAATAAAAATCATAGTAGCACAAATTAGCAACTATAGCACACAACCAGTAACCACTGGTAACAGGAACCAGGACCTCACTAGGACCACCTGTACTAAAAAGAACAACCACCTAGGTATCACACAGCACCTAGGAGTATAAACAAGAACACATTACCCATGATGCATGAAACACATTCAGAGGAGTAATACAGGAAAACACATGATGCCTAAAAACATTCAGAGGTGTAAGACAAGGGAAACACATGATGCATAAACCTACACATTCAGCGGTGTTCAGAACAAAGCACATGATGCAATAAAATACATTCAGAGGTGCAGCGCAAGAAGACACATGATGCCTAAAACATTCAGAGGTGCAGCGCAGGGAAAAGGAAGACACATGATGCCTTAAAACATTCAGAGGTGCCCCAACACAACTCAATAGCGCAAAAACACACAGTAGGCAATTACCATCCTAAACATAGCAGGTAACCACATTGCGCAAAACTCACATTAGCAATTACTATTAAAAACATAGAAATCACATTGCGCAGAAATCACATGCCAGCCCCCATTTAATAAAGGGTCTAAAGAGCCCCGTGTCCAGAATGTCAGGGTGCGCTGCCATGCAGCGCCAGTCAGGGGTGCGCCACTGGCGCAAAACCTAAACGTTGCAGGTGCCCACTACTTGCTGGGCACCTGAGAACATCCCAAAACCTAAACAGTGCAGCTGCCCACTAATTGCTGGGCAGCTGGGAATCATCAAAACTGCGACAGGACCCTCACTGACCCCTAGGCGCAAACTGCGCCCACTGCTGGAGCCACACAGGCTCTGGGCATATCACATACCCCAGACGTTGGAGCCACACAGGCTCTGAAGCACTCGTGTCCCCTACGAGCCTCACTGGGCTCTTTAACACTCAGTAAGGGCGGTCACGAGCCTCTCTGGGCCCTCTGTAACTCAATCACAAATGCCCATGGAGCCTCACTGGCTCTGAAACAGGTAAGGCCCCCACAAGCCTTTCACTAAGGGGGAGGGGCGGGCACCGGCAATGTGCCCCGACGTCTCCCCTCTGCTGGAAATGGTGCGCGGAGCCCTCGTGGGCTCCAACTCTCTCTGCGTCCCTCCCGGACCGTCACTCACCAGCTTCCCGCTCCTGACGGAGGCGGAGGGGGGCGGCAGCTCCTCTCTTGACGCGGCAGCTCTTCTCCTGTGGGACTTCCTGGGACTCCTGGGAGCCCCGCGCTGCAGTCGGCGGCCTCCGCCGCCATCATCACTTCACCCCCGGCCTCCTCACACACAGCAGCTCTTCGGCCAATCCGAGCGTGGCTCCAAGACAAGCCCCTCGTGACGCCGCACTTCCTCTCTGCCGTGGTCCAACCGCAGCGTGGCCCTCGGGACGAGCCTCCCTCTGACGTGGAAGCTCCTCTCACGCTGCCCCAATCACCACGCGGCTTTGAGGACGAGCCTCCCGCTGCCAACCAATGGACTGCACGGCTCTCGAGGCAATCTTCTCCGGCGGCCATTAAACACAGCTCGGGCCGCGGCGGTGAACAAAGGGGCATAACGAGGGGTGAGCACCCTCGCTATTAAAATAAAATAGAGAAGCGAGGTGGCACTCGCAAAATAATCTCATAAAAGGGCAAAGTCGCAGGGTAGGCTCCTGCCAAACCTCACACAAAATGCGTGACTGCGACACGCTAGCTATGGGTCAAAATAAAGCGCTCTCCCAGCGCTATAGCAATATAAAGCGCTCCCAGGCGCTAGGGGGAATCAGGAAAAGTCCTGGGGGGGTAGGAAGAAGGACCAAAGGATCCCAGGGCAAAGCAAAGTCAGCCCAAGCAAGGCAGAGGGGTCCCCCAGAAGTCCTCCAGACATCCAGGGGCTGGGCAGGACCCAGGGATTCCCCTGGGCCCAAGCAGCAGCACGCCCCTGGCAGATTCAAGTCAGAAACAAGAACAAATTGGAAGGGGACACAGCCCCTTCTTATACAGAGAAAAGTCTTTGAAGTCTTTGTGCAGGCAGTGTGAGAACCAGCTAGAACTGGTTATAGGGAACTCTCTTCAGTGTCAGTGTCAGGGACAGAGGTGACAGTCACCCAGCGGGAGGTGGAGCCAGCATTCTGGTCAGGCAGGCACAGCCCTAGTCACTCCCAGATGCCATCTCCTCCCACTTCCCTGGCAGCAGATGCAGCCTTTCATCCACGGGCTGACTCAGACAACCTCCTAGGGCTCCCCAGCCCCTGTCACCCTCAAACCAGTCAGTCAATCCACAAGCAGGCCCAGGCACTCTTGGACCAGGCTCACCAGCCAATCACATGCCAGACACAAATTACACAAATATGCCAACTTCTAAAAGTGGCACTTCTACACTAGACACAGTCATGCCGCATATATCATTACACAGCATTCAATCTCACTAGTTCGTACATATCAAACTCGACCCTGCACTCCCTACACATCAGGAACTACCATGGGCATACATATTCCCCATTCATTCCTATGGGAGGGCAGGTCACTCACCACACATACACAGAGAGCTCAAGCACTTTACACTGTACCACAGTGAAAAAGTGCGCAGAGGCCTAAAATCACCAACACCAGGTCACAGAAACAGGCTAGGAAAAAGCAAAAAGTCTCAGGGTGAACCTGCCTAAAGGGCCGGGTCCAACAGACGGCCAGGTGCAGGGTGCAAATTCGACGTTGGGCGTTTGTTTCTTTTCAGTGTGGGTTTTCTTGACTGTAAAGAGGCTGTAGCCGTTGCACCATAGGTTTCAGGAGGAAGACCAGCAACAGCAGCGGTAAGTTGGGATGTAGAGGGTCGTAGGGGCTCCTTTGGTTCAGCTCACCAATACCCAGAGGCTTCAGGTGCAGGGGTACCTTTGGACGTCGGAGTCTACTTAAAAGAGCCGGTTGCGGTCATGGGGAGCCTCTGGTTTCAGACTGCAGGCACTGTTGTGCGGACAGGAGAGGTCAGCCAACACTGGACACAAGGTCAGGATCGCTGGGGAGACTTCACTGCACAGGTGAGCCACTCAGACTCGGGCTGTGGGTATCGGGTGCAGAGCGGGCTGGGGACGCGGATGTGTGTGGTTGGTAGAGTGAGGGTGGATTTTCTATTTCAGTCTGGATGACACACCAGTTAGCAGTATTAATGTATTTGTTCTTTCTATGAAAGTCTTCTTGGTATCATCATACCTTGACATTGGTACTGTCAATATATCACGTAATGGTGTGGTTCAACAAACAGCCTGGTGTTGTTGTTGTAGGTTTTGTTTGACTATTGCCATGCTGTTCATTACCATTAATGAATGGTTTTTAGAGTGTATGGTGTCTTCCCTCAAATGGGGGTTATTCACCAGAACGCAGGGTTTTATTTAGCCCTGTGTTTCTTCATTTTATTGGTGGTTTCCTTAACATGTCTGGCATTAACATACCATTTGATCTTTCTTCTTAATAATGTTTCAAAGATTTTTGATCTTTTTTTTGGCACATTGTTTCCACAACCAGTTTCTGTAATGGCTCAATGTTCAGGTGCGGAAGGTTTCACAGGAGGAACGGATGTCTGTGCCCTGGCGGGGACTTCTATGGCTCCACTGACGTCAAATCCGGAGAAGACGTCACCGCGGAGCCGTACAACATCGTCCCCCAGCGCTCAGAGGTACTGCTGAAACATGTACAGTTCCAGTCTGGCACCTGGGGAGAATTTAAAGTTAAGGAATCGGCGCCTAGACTGTCTCTCTACCAGATATAGCGTTACCGAAGGTAAGTGTCAGATACCCCACAAAACTCACCTGGGCTTGTGAAGTAATTCTGCAGAGACGACACAAACCACCGCCCCTGGTCCCAAAAAAACCCCGCGGGGAGTAACACCCGACAAGGATGAGATGGATCCAGGGATCGGGGCCAAAGGAACAAGGGAAGTGGCTTTTGGTGGTAGGGACTTTGGGTAGGGTCTTGGCACAGCTGAGGGAACAAGAAAGACCCTATTAGGACTAGGTACTACCCTTGTGCCGAAAACACCCCACAAAACACATGCAGACAGGAGCCCCTGCTTCTGGCACTCGCCACAACTCGTTGTTCGGGTTGGCTCAATGAAGAGGTCAGTGAAGAATTGTCCAGGAGCCTTGCTTCCTTGGCAAGGAAAACGAAAGAGGCGCTCCTGCGCCAGAACCACCAAAGAACCACACGAAATAAGGTAAGGCGCTTTTGCGCGGAAAGGGTGTTACGAACAAGAACTCCAGGGCAAGCGCTAGAGCACGGCCCAATGTACAGTGCTCCCACGCTTCATACGTGTAGGTAACAAGCAGTAGCGCTCCTGCGCAACCGCCAAAACAAATGAAGAACCAAATGTCAAAGCGCTCCTGCGCTTTCTAATGAAACAGGCAGTAGCGTGCCTGCGCTACGGCCCAAACAAAGGAACAAAGGCAGGAATGTAGCAGTGAGTCCTCGCAGCTACCTCCTAACGGTGCAATCAGCAGCGCTCCTGCGCGGCTGTATCCTGAAGACAAAACACAGCGAGCAGTCACGTAACGCGTGAGGCACGGGAAGCGTTACCGTGACTCGAAGTAGCCACCCCTCCGGTAGGGCAGTAGAAGACCGGACCTCCGACGTCTGCTGGGCTGAAGCGCGGTTGCTGGGCTCTGTGTGTACAGAAGTATCAGAAGCACCGATCCGGCGGGCTTCACGCATTTTAAGCGTGTTCCCCCGGAAGTGCTTGGTGAAGGTGTTGTGGTGGAGGACTAGACCGGGACACCACTTCCGGCCGGAAGTGAGTATCCCGATGCCTACATGCGTCCTGTTGCGCCCGGAACAGCGGAAAGCCGCCACACGACAGTAAGTAACTTTTTACTTTGGTACCTTTGCCTGGTAGGAAACCTATCCTTTGGTCAGAGTTGTTTTTCCCCAAGGAAATCAGTCTATATCAATACTGCTTTTTAGGTTTCGCCTACACATCACTTGCAAAATCTATTGTTTTAAATATAAACTTAAAAGGGCTTGCATCCCTCCCCCTCTCTTTCCTGGCTTCTCATTGGTTTTTGTGTGTGCCACTTACTTTTCCTCTATTTCTATTGGCTGCAGCATATTTTCATGCATTTACCAGCGCTTGTTCCCATAGTCCCGTAGCCAAAATATTGTTAACATGCGCTTTGGTGGAACTATTTTTTCGTAAAGTTTTGCCTCTTTTTTGCAGCAGATTTAGATAACAATTTATTACCAGAGAGATTCACTGATTTGACCAAAATCACAGGATGTTGCGCCTTCGAGACTCAAACCGGGATCAAGCCTCAAAGGTTTCAGCTTCTATTTCGATTGGATGTTTTGTTTTCGTATGTGAAGGCCAAGGCTTGGTGCCCTGTGGCTAAGATTGCATCAAGGTGTAATGTGGATGGTGACTACAGCTATTGCAGCATCGCTATATCCTCTCCAGGCCTGTGTTATTAGTCGGGGAGCTCTTACCTTCGTCCAGGACGATGAAACCATTGTACTACCAATGCTTGTTAATTATTGAATCCCAGCGCAGTCGTTCTGACTCAATTCTTTTGTAAAATATCTTCTCATTCTGCCGTGTTTTCATACTGTACTTATTACATTTCGCGTTTTCCAGATCTCTACTTTGTGTGTGCTATCGCCTACATATTGGACATCTGTGTAAAGTAGTGGAGCCCTAAGTCCCCATACTGAATTCAGAATAAAACAAACATCTTGATGGCGAGCAAGTGCGCCCGGGCCTTTTCATTAACCTGAAAGGTGCCGCCTATGATGGACTGGTGAGGGGCTCGTACGTGGGTGGTAGAATGTGTCCACGCTTCAAATTCTTGGGGTTGAACATGCTATATTCGAATAGGCCACTCGGTGGCAGCATTGCCCCTTCAAAGAAGTAGAACGTTTCCGGCTTTGCCTCGCTCAACAGCTTTCTTTACTGGTGATTTAATATCAATAGAATCTCTTCAGCAAAAAGTGTCTAGATTTCCTTATAACAAAACATCTGGGATTGATTTTTAAAAACTTTGCGTCGTGCCAAGCCACAAAAAGTGAAGCACACGGGCGTAGCTAGAGCTTGTGGCGCCCGGGGCTACCCCTCAGATTGCCGCCCCTCCTTTGCTGGGGAAAAAGGACGGTGGCACTTGAAAGATGTCCGAGTCTCCGAGAGACGCGTAGTATTGCTGCTAACAGTTACCTCGATCATGCAAGTTACATGCACATACATGACACGGTCATTGGCAAAGCCAATAGCTCTGGCGAAATACTATGCCAATGGTTGTTTTGTTTTTTATAGGCACTGTGAGATCAAATGATTTGCCCAGAATCACAGGATGTTAATTGAAAAAAAATGGTGGGGTTTCTATAGAATTCCAGGAGTGTAAATACCAGGAGAATGCAGCTCAGCAATTCAACTGCATCACGGAATAACAGCAGCAATGTAATTTACTAAAGGGAATGTTTTCTATCATCTGCTATTTCCATCCATTTCCAATCAGTATGGCAATGGCTAACAGGGTTTACAGAACGAAGGGAATGGGTCTAAGTGAGATAGATTAGCTGGAAGTGGAGAATATTCCCTAAATACTATTATCTGTACAACTAAGTGTTTTAAATGAAACTCCCAGACAGGAGGTAAGTTTCAAAATGTATTCCATAAGTACTTGCCAACGACAGGCAGCGGCCAGCCGGCTTGGATCCCAAGATGAATGGAATTGTTCACTGGAATCATCGCCAGCCGCTCCATTTGCCTGCTTGGGCCGAAGTTGAGCAATAACCTTATCACAAGCATTAGAGATGTAGCTCTAGCATGGTGGAGCACAAGCTGCACCATGCACAATTCACGGTCACCAGCTCACCTTCACAAGAATTATTTTATAGTTGCGTGCGTGCCGCTCACCACACAGACAAAATAAAGCAACAGGCTGGCTGGGCAAGAAGAATGGTGGTGGTCTCCACGCACTCAGACTCCAGTTCGGCACGACACGACGAGGGGCAAGCGTAGTCAAGTCAAGTCAAAGAAGTTATATAGCGCACTACATACCCAAAGGGTCTCAAGGCGCTTAGGGAGGGGAGGAGGATTACTTGTCAAATATCCACGTTTTAAGTTGCTTTCTGAATGCTAGGTGGTTCTGGGTAAGGCGAAGGTAAGTGGGGAGTGAGTTCCATGTTTTAGCAGCCAGGTAAGAGAAGGATCTGCCTCCCATGGTGGTCTTGTTGATGCGAGGAACAGTGGCGAGGGCTTGGCTGGAGGAACGTAGTTGGCGGGAGGGGGTGTAGAAGGACAATCGTGAGTTGAGACATTCTGGTCCGATGTCGTGGAGAGATTTGTGTGCGTGGGTTAGCAGTCGGAAAGTGATCCTCTTATTGACGGGTAGCCAGTGGAGGTCTTTCAGGTGACCAGAGATGTGTTCGTTGCGTGGGATGTCTAATATGATCCTGGCTGAGGCGTTTTGGATTCGTTGGAGTTTCTTCTGGAGTTTAGCGGTAGTACCTGCGTAGAGGGTGTTTCCGTAGTCCAGTCGGCTCGTGACCAGAGCATGGGTGACTGTTTTTCTGGTTTCGGTGGGGATCCAGCGAAATGTTTTTTTGAGCATGCGAAGAATGTTGAAGCAGGATGAGGATACGGCGCTGACTTGTCTGTTCATTGAAAGTGAAGAGTCCAGGATAACGCCTAGGTTCCGTGCGTGGTCTGTCGGGATGGGAGCTTTTCCGAGGGCTTCCGGCCACCAAGAGTCGTCCCATGCAGAGGGGGATGTACCTAAGATGAGGACTTCTGTTTTATCTGAGTTCAGTTTCAGACGGCTGTGTTTCATCCATTCGGCAACTTCTTTCATTCCTTCGTGTAGGTTAGTTTTGGCGGTGCTGGGGTCATTGGTGAGAGAAAGGATCAGTTGAGTGTCATCCGCGTACGAGATGATGTTGAGGTTGTGTTGGCGGGCGATGGCCGCGAGGGGGCTCATGTAAACGTTGAAGAGGGTGGGACTGAGTGAGGACCCTTGAGGTACGCCGCAGATGACTTCAGTAGCCTCCGACTTGAATGGTGGAAGGCGGACTCTCTGGGTTCTTCCGGTGAGGAACGAGGTGATCCATTCAAGTGCTTTTCCTTGAATTCCGATGTTTCTGAGGCGTTGTAAAAGGGTGCTGTGGCAGACTGTGTCGAAGGCTGCAGAGAGGTCGAGGAGGATGAGGGCGACTGTGTCTCCATTGTCCAGTAGAGTTCGAATGTCGTCTGTTGCTGCGATGAGGGCGGTCTCAGTGCTGTGTTTTGCTCGGAAGCCAGATTGTGGGGAGTCGAGGGATTTGTTGGCTTCGAGGAAAGCGGCGAGCTGGTTGTTGACAGCTTTCTCGATTACTTTGGCCGGGAATGGAAGGAGGGAAATGGGGCGGTAATTTTTGAGTTCGGTGGGGTCCGCTGTGGGTTTTTTCAGAAGGGCGGTGAGTTCAGCGTGTTTCCAGCTTTCCGGGAAGGTGGAGGAGTTGAAGGAGCAGTTGATGACGTCTCGGAGGTGCGGTGCTATGACGGAGTCTGCTTTGTTGAAGATGTGGTGAGGACATGGGTCTGTGGGGGATCCTGAGTGGATGGAGTTCATCAGGCGGATGGTGTCCTCAGTGGAGATTGGGTTCCAGTCGTTAAGGGTGTTCAAGGGGGGAGAATGTTCAGTATATGGTTGGGTGGGTTGGTCTCCGGGTTGGTTGTCGAAGCTGTTGTGGATGTCTGCAATTTTGTTGTGGAAGAATGAGGCTAGGGAGTCGCAGAGGGCTTGAGAGGGGGTGATGTCGTTGGAGTTGGCCGAGGGATTGGTAAATTCCTTGACTATGTTGAAAAGTTCCTTGCTGTTGTGGGCGTTGTTGTCAAGTCGATCCTTGAATGCTGTTTTCTTGGCCTTTCGGATTAGTTGGTGGTGTGTGCGGGTGGCGTTTTTGAAGGCGTCCTTGGTGCTGGTGGTTGGGTCTTTTTTCCAGGCCTTCTCGAGGGAGCGACAAAGTTTCTTGGATTTCTTAAGGTCATCAGTGAACCATGAGGCCTTCTTGCTGCCAGGTTTGCTTTGACGTTTTTTCAGTGGTGCTAAGGTGTCGGCGGTGTTGGATAACCATAGGGTGAAGTTGGCGGCGGCTTGGTCTGGGTTAGAAGAGTGGGCTGGGGGGTTTTGAAGAAGCGATGAGGAGATCTGGTCGATGGTGATTTTGTTCCAGTTTCTTTGCAGAGTTGGTTGGGGGTGGTTGATGGGTTTCGGCTTGTTGTAGGTGAAGTGAACGCAGCTGTGGTCAGTCCAGAGGAGATCCGTAGTGTGGCTGAAGGAGACATGGTTGCTGGAGGTGAAGATGGGGTCGAGTGTGTGACCTGCGATGTGGGTGGGGGAGGTGACCAGTTGTTTAAGTCCGAGGTTGGCAAGCTTGTCCAAGAGGGTGGTGGTGTTGCGGTCGTTGATCTTTTCAAGGTGAAAGTTGAGGTCTCCCAGAAGGATGTAATCTTTGGAGGGGAGCGCGTGTGGAGTGATGAAGTCCGTGATGTCTTCGCTGAATTTTGCGCGGGGTCCTGGTGCTGTAGAGGAGGGTGCCTCTGAGTGTGGTCTTGGGGTCGATGTGGATCTGGAAGTGAAGGTGTTCGGAGTTGGCGAGGTTGGCGTCAGAGCTGGTTGAGATGCGGATTGATTTTTTGTGGACGATAGCGATTCCACCTCCTGTGTGGCCGGTACGGTCCTTGCGTGTGATCTTATAATCTTCAGGGATGGCAATGGTGATGTCCGGGGCGGAGGAAGCGTTCATCCATGTTTCTGTTAGGAAGGCGACGTCTGGAGAGATGGTGTCCAGTAGATTCCATAGGTCAATGGCGTGCCTGTGGACCGATCGGGTGTTGAGCAGGATGCATTGTAGGTGGTTGGGGTCGGGAATCAGAGGTGTGAGCGTAGCGGAGTTGGTGACGGTACCGATGAATTTGCAGGAAATGCAGGAGAAGGGTCCATGAGTGTGTCCAGGGGCGGCTAGGACGCAGTTGGGGGCGCGACCGGGGTTGAGGGCTAGGAGGGAGGAGGCATCGTAGGTAATGCGGGCGGGCTGGGCAGCGCGAGGGGCAGGGGGTCTGGCGCTGGGTGCGGTCCAGGCGCGGACGGGCGTAGACGGGCTTACCTTTGGCGCACCTTCGGCGCGGATTGGGCGCGGTCGCTGCGCGTGAACGCTGCGCGCGGGAACTCCTGTCATATATGGATAGTGGAGGGGGAGGGGCGAGGGCGGCTCAGCTGGGAGGCGGGGCGGGCTCAGGGAGCACAACAACAAAAACAACGGAGACAAAATGGAGGGGGGAGCAGAGCAGGGCGCCGGGGGATATCGCGCAAATAATTCTAATGCAGGCACAAATGTTCCAACCTAGCGATATTAAAACAAATACGCTTTCAGGTGAAATTGCAATGGCTGTGAGCGCGTAACGCGTCAAACTGCTACGGTGCTGCGCCGGCGGCGAGGGCTGGCCAAAAATGTCCTTACAGGGCCGTCATTGGTTGCGCTCGCGCGCGCTACCACTGGATTGACGGCCCTGGAGGACTAGTGTGAGCGAGGCTGGGAGGGGGGTCCAACAACGGTCGTCACACAGACAGATTGGTGATGAGTTGACGCGGATTTTCGAACGAACGCCGAACCGATTTCAGTTACACTATTTATAACGTTATTGGTATGGCATGCAAATTGCAATGTAAATGCAATCCCTAGAAATAAGAAATTGTCTGTGCTAGAGCCCGCCGCGGCCGCAACGGGCCTCGGCCTCCAGTCAGTCAGTCATAGCTGCCAAGGTTTCAGATTGCTAGGTGTGACATTTTTATAATTTTAGTATAATTATGAGTGACATTTCAGCCACTATGAGTGACAATTTCTCACAAGCAATAATCAAGCAATGAAACATATAGGGAAACATATAAATATCAGTAATTACACCTATTTGAACAACAAGAAAGTCTAAGAAGTAATTGAACTAAAGTGTGCTAACAGGGGCCTGCGAACATCGCCGGCGAGCTGCTCTGCCAATCAATGGGCCTGTGCTAAGTGGTGGCCTGAGTAAAAGCAACCCTGAAAACCAAAAGTAAACCAAACATAAGCAAACGCTCGACT
This sequence comes from Lissotriton vulgaris, assembly GCF_964263255.1. NCBI lineage: Eukaryota > Metazoa > Chordata > Amphibia > Caudata > Salamandridae > Lissotriton > Lissotriton vulgaris. The sequence goes on along the minus strand of NC_141696.1, from coordinate 813,923,179 downwards.
TACCATATGTTTAGAGATCATATCCAATGTGGAAATCAGCATATTCACACCATGGGCCAATGTTGGCAGCTTAGCCATCCCTAAAACAAAGTTATCCACCAAGCAAACTGATAGCCAACTTGTGGTAACACAGGTGGAAACAATCCTTTTAAACACGTGGCGTAGTTCATCTACAAACATGTAAACGAAAGTTGTGCCAAGAAATATAAGAAATACGTGACATTCTGCAGTGAATCATACTGTGCTCACTAACCATGCCTACTACGTGAAAATGATATCAAGCACTTCTCAGTCAAAGCAAATGAATAGTGATAATCACAACAATTGTAAAAAGCACAAAATGCAGCGATTGCTGCCTAAATTAACAATAAACTAGACCTTAAACCAGATGATGCAGTTCAAGACACAAAAGTTTCCATATAACAAAATAAAAGAGAAAAATGAATCAATGCCCCCATGATTCTCCATTTGCTGTTGAATAAAGAGAACTCCTGCTGGTGCACAGTTAGATCTCAATTTTTCCAGGAGGCCTCCGATGTAATGGAATATGTAAAAGCTATTTGAAACTCTCAAGGTGCAACATAACCAGGCCAGGCAAAATAAGAATATCTGAATGAATTAATGATGGTCCAATGCATTCCATTATTTTCAAAAACTTTTTTTAGATGCTCGAAGGCAAGAATTTCACTGGATATGTGTGCCCCTGCCCCCTGGCCCCCGCCTGCGAGCCTCCAACAAATGAACAGATTATGTTCATGAACTGACAGGGGCGGACAAGTGCTCCCCTCTTAACCAACATGATAATGTGTTGTCAGGTGAATGTTGCGAGTGTGAGTGGGCCATACACAACTCCAAATTAAAACAAGTCCGAGTCCTACCTCATTGTCTTGTCCAGCAAAAGTCTGAGTGCGAGTCAACTCCAGCTCGGAAGTGTATAAGCACTGCTCTGCCAACGGGCGCGCTCGGGAAAAAAAGCTGCCGCCTGCCCCCTGAATGGCAGTGCCTTGCAGCCTAGGAGGCCACTCACCTCCATGTGATCACAGGGAAGCGCGCCTTTAGAAAACAGTGACGGTGAACTGCAAAAGACATCGTGGATGTGTCTTGATTAGTGATTCGCCAGCCAGGCTGTGCTGCGCCTGCGCCAACTCTCGAATTCACCATGCGTCAATCTATTTAATTTTCAGACACAGTCACATGCACGCTTTTCGTAGCACAATTACCTCTCTGCTGAAGCTATTTTTATAGCATGCCTTGGGGTGGCCGGGGGTCCCTAATTATGCGTGACTGATGCGGACACCAGCACTGAAATTTGTTAGCTTCATGCTTGACACTTGGCAGGACTGGTCAGTGCCGGCCGCCTCAAAAAAGGTGCCGCCTGGGGCGGACAGCCCCCCCCCTAGCTACGCCGGTGACGCGAAGTGTAGATCAGCTGATACTTCATAGCGCAATTCTTTTTAGTTGAAAAGTTGGCTAAAAGTAATGCAAACAGTGCTTACGTGTGGACCTGCACTCAACATAATCGGTCTGGTCTTTCTATCCCTGGACATTCCGGCACGGGAAATACCAAACCATTCAGAGTTGCCTGGCCCCTCTGATATTCTACTCCGGACAAGTCCTACTGGAGTCCCAAATAGTAGTGTGTTATAATCTGAAGTTAGTTTATCTTTAAGGAATCCTGTGAGGTCATATAGAATGTGACCTCCTCACAGGGCAGTTCGAGTTGGAGTGGGAAGCTGACTGGACGTTGATGCTATACTTCAATAAAGATACTTATATTACCTAACTTAAGTATCATTTGATTTTAACAATGGCGACGAGGACGACTTAACTTGATAGGGGACAAGTGGATAGCATCGATTCCCCAACATTTCACCTTGGGACTTATTTCAGATTTTGTTTGATTTTTTTTAAACGGAAAAAAAGGAGGAATTCGGAACATCTGGACTGGACTGATCGAGGATTACATTTGAATTGAACAACTACGACTTCGTGTTCAATATCTAAGGTACTTTATTGGAATTACATACTTCTTGTGTTTCACAGCGCTGGCAACCGTCTCTGCGTTATTCAACTCTGAGGTGGCTTCCATACCTTGGGAGCTTTGAACATTCTCTGCGCACGTTCGTGCTTCGCAACTTAAGAATGCTCCTTTGAACGCAGAGTGACGGAAGTGTTTACCAGCGTCATCACGTAGAGGTGAGACTAAACGTGACCCCACACACAAACGTAGGTGCCATCTTGGACTTAGCCGATTCAACCGAGCATAGACGGAGCGTACGGGGTTAATCAGCGCACAAACATCGGATCAAAGACGCAACCTTTTATAATCAGAAGTGCCATCAGCTTTTTTTTTCAGATCGTGTCATCGTCCAGCGCTGATTCCGTTTTACTTGGAACATCCCCGTTTGGTGATATTTCACGGTATTTTATTATTTTCCACATTTGAGACCTATTGTGAAGAAACAGTAAAGACTGTTTTAACTAGGATTACCACAAGAGACATGCTATTTTAATGTAACTTATTTATTTTTGAGATATTTCTTTTGGAAGACTGAATATTTTTTTTTTAGGATTGTTCATAATTTTTTTTCTTCATTTCCTGACAACGGTGACCACTTTTATTGTTTTGCTCTCACTAACTTGACAGTTTCCTCAACATGGCTACGTCTACTTCAATGTCCCAACCTCTACCCTTTCTTTCTGAAAAAGGAGATCCGATATTACCATGGCAGCTATGGAGAAATCTTTTTGAATCATACATTTTAGCTATTGGGGGAGAAAAATTTTCTGCACTCAGAAAACAAGCAATTCTTTTACATAATTTGGGAGTAGAAGGACGTAATATATATGACAGTATGGATTTACTCACAATTGGAAATGGGGAGGGCGAGCCTTGTGATGTATATGAAATGTCAATGATGATGCTACAAACATATTTTGGTCCTTGTATAAATATTGTCTTAGAACGACATACGTTTTTTACAAGGACACAGGGTTCTACTGAACGTGTTAAGTTATGTAGCGTCTCTTAAAACTTTGGCACGTACATGTGAATTTGAGGAATTGTCTGATTCTTTAGTCAGGGATCAATTAGTGCGATGCATAAATAGTACTCAAGTCCAAGAAAAGCTTTTATCAAAAAATCCCACTCTTGATGAAGCTATCAAAATTGTAGAAGGCATGGAAAACACCTCATCTTGGGTAAAAGATGAAAAAAGGTCACGAAGAAAAAAAAGAGTTAGAGAGTGAGATTCATGCTGTTAGTGACGAACACAGTTTTGAACAACGTACGAGTGTGGGTAAAGTTGTTGCTAATGACAAGTTTAAAAAAACTGATAAGGATGTTCTCACATGTAATTTTGTGAAGCCTAATGGGAATGGTGAGGACAAAGGGGGAAAGAGTCACTTAAACCTAAGTGTTTGAGGTGTGGGAGTTTCACACATTTTTTGAATTATCCACAGTGCTATGCAAAGGATGCGGTATGCATGAAATGTGGTATTAAGGGACATTACGCTCGAGTTTGTAAAGCAACACGGGGTTCAGAAAAGAAAAATGCTGATGCAGTACGCATTGTAGTGTCTAGCATCAGTGAAGAGGATGGTAAGATTGATGCTGACAAAATCTCAATGCCAGAATGTGATATCATGGTGAATGATTTCAAATTTGTAGTCTTAGCTGACTCTGGGTCTCCCTTCACCATGATAAGCAACAAACAATGGGATGAGGTTGTCGGGTTAGATGACACTGTTTTGCTACCTCCTGATATAAATCCAGTCAGTTATGCAGGGGCAAAGATCACTGTTCTTGGTTATGTAGAAGCTTGTATTAGATTCAAGAACAGTAAGGCGGTTGGAAAGGTTTACGTGGCAGTGAGAGGGGACAATTTGTTAGGTTGGAGGCATCAACGTGATCTGGGGATCATGCTTAATCCATCTGCTAAAGATCCTAAAGACCAGGTTATGTTGGTCGATTGTGAAGGTAATGGTGGTACTTTTGATAATCAGAATTGTATGTATTTTAAGAAATTCCCTGACGTTTTCTCTGATGATTTGGGGTGTCTCAAGGGATTTGAGCACAAAATTATTCTTAAAAATAAGGCCATACCTTGTGTACACAAAGTGAGGAAAGTTCCCAACATGATGATGGATCCGTTAAAGTTGGAGTTGGATAGATTATTGAAGTTGGATGTGATTGAGGAAATAGAGGCATCAGAATGGTTGGCCCCCATTGTTTTGGTTCCGAAGGATGGTGGGGCTAAGATTAGGATGTGTGTGGATTTGAGAGGATTGAATGAGTGGATTTGGGTTGACAGGCAACCATTACCCAACATTTCGGAGTCACTTAGTACCTTGTTTTCAGTGTTTTGGACTTATGGTCCGCATATCACCAGATTGTTTTGCATAAGGAGTCTAGGCATCTCACATCATTTGTAACACCTTTAGGTGCATATCGTTTTAAGAGGATTCCTTTTGGATTGGTATCGGCAGCAGCATGTTTCCAGAGGGTCATGAAGAAGGTTTTAGAAGGAATTAATAACTTCATGTTCTTTCAGGACGATATTTTAATTTATGGGAAGGGAGAGATTGAACATAGTAAGACTTTGATCAAAGTTTTGGAAAGATTGAAGGAAAAGGGATTGACTGTGAAAAAGGAGAAGTGTCGAATTGGTGTGGAGACTGTTACGTATCTTGGCCATGTGATTTCAGGTGAGGGCATACAGCCAAAGTTAGAGTTGGCAGAATGTGTAGTAAAAGCTCCGGTACCTAGTGATAAAGATCAAGTGAGGTCATTTTTGGGACTTGCAGAGTTTTACGCCAAGTTTGTTCAAGGATTTGCTAGTGTAACTGAATCTATTAGGATGTTACTCAAAAAGGGTACGCATTTTGTGTGGTCGGAGGATTGCCAGGAAGCTTTTGTAAAAATTAAGGAAGAGATTGGAAGAATGCCTACCCTGGGACATTTTGATGTGAATAAAAGAAACATTCTAACCACTGATGCTAGTCTCAAGGGTTTGGGCGCAGTACTTTCTCAAGTAGTAAATGGTGAGCAAAGTACTGTTGCATTTGCTTCTAGGGCACTTAGGCAAGCAGAAGCAAACTATTCCTGCATTGAAAGAGAGGCACTAACAAGGCAGGGAAGGTCCAAGGATTCCAAGGCTAAACAACGCTTAATAAGCTGGTTTCATAGGTAGATGGAGACACACTCCAAGCTCTAGACCTCTTGAGCTTCGTAAGGATAAGTGAGTTTGAGAAAAGGAAAGTGTGTACTCTGTGAGTCAATATTGTGCTTTTTGGGATGAATACCGGTTCTTTCAGATTTTCATATAGAAGACACGACTACTTCGAGTTGCAGTGTGACATCTTTAATGTTGTGTTGAGACATAGACAGCCGACACGTGTTTCGCCCCCTACTGGCGAGTTGCGCCGGGGCTTTCTCAAGGCTATTTACACAAATGCAGCGTATAATACAACTGTTTCCATATTGTCAAAATTCCAAAACAGGAGTTTCAATACTCGCAGAACAATATTCTTCTGTAAGATTGCAGAGGGCTAGTCGCTGCAGTTCGGTCCCTGCCCGCGGCTCTCGGCATTCGGTATTAGGTATGAAAGAGAGGCACTTAGTGTTTTTTGGGCAGTTCAACACTTTAAGTTTTATTTATGGGGAATTCCATTCTTGGTAAGAACTGACCATCGACCTCTTGTTCAGATTTTTTTCTTGCAAGCATAGTGAACATTTAACGCCTAGAATGAAGCGTTGGAGTGAGGGTCTGCAGGAATATAATTTTCTTGTACAATATATACCAGGGTGAAATAACAAATCTGCTGATTGTTTGTCGCGGCTACCGGTGGAGGAAAAAAATGGTGACGACAAAGAAGAATGTGTATTTTGGGTTGCTGAAAATGCACCGACACAAAATGAATGGATCGATGGTGTGATCAAAGATAAGATTTTAACCAAGCTCAAAACCTGGATAAGTCAGGGATGGCCAGACTACAAATCTTTGGATCAAGAAATGAAAACGTATTGGTCCGTTAAATATGAAATTTCCTTTGTGGTGGACAATTTGCTAAGAGGTCTGAGGGTGATTCCTCCAATTGAGTTTAGAGACAAGATTATTAACACTGCCCATGATGGTCATCTTGGAAGGAGTCTTACTAAGGCTAGAGTGAGGGAAAGATACTGGTGGCCCACTATGGATCGTATGATTGAAGATGTGGTTAAAGATTGTACTTTGTGTGCATCTAATGACAAGTCGTATGCGACCAATTGTTCACCTTTGTCACCGGTTGAAGTTCCTGAAACTGTGTGGACGAAGCTAGGTTTAGACATAATGGGACCATTTGATTTGTTACCACCTAGTGAACGTTTTGTCATCCTATTGGTGGATTACACATCTAAATGGGTGGTGACGAAGTGTACACCTTCTGTAAAGGCCAAATCTGTTATTGAGTTCCTCAAGGGAGTGTTTGCTTTTGAAGGATTACCTAAATTCTTGATAACAGATAATGGTGTGCAATTTGTCTCTGGTGAAATGAATGATTTTCTCAAAAACTGTGGTGTGATTCATCTAAAACAGCATTATATTCTCCTCAGGCTAATGGTTTAGCAGAGAGAATGAATCGACTTGTTATAACTTGTCTTCAGCGTGCGTTAGATACTAAGATGTCTCTTAAAGAAATCTTGAGAGATACCTTGTGGGCACATAGAGCCACACCTAATGCTGTTACCTTAACATCTCCTTTTGAAGCTTTGAGGGGCAGAAAAGCGATTTCCAAGCTAAATCCATTTTGGATGCCTGCTATTGAAGGGTAAACCTTATCAGTTGAAACGAAAAAGGACAAGATTTCGGATTACCAAAATAAATACAAAGCAAGATATGATTCTGAAATGCATGTGAAAGGAGGAAGTGGAATGTTGGAGACAAGGTATTGATAAAAAATCCTAGGCACACGTTTAAAGGCAAAAGTACCTTTATGGGTCCATTCACTATTGTCTCCATTAAAAAAAATGTGGTGAAGGTCAACAATGGTAGCATTTGGAGTATGTCTAGGTTAGTCAAATGTTTAAAGAATCATCCTAGTCTTTTGAACCATCAAAGTTGTCGTCAAGATGATGTTGTTGATACAAGGTCATTTAGTTGTGACCAAGGTGCTGGAACTTCTAGAGCTGGTTTAACATCTACTGATTCTAGTTCAAGTGATTCTTCCAGCAGACAACGTCATTTGCTGGTGAAATTTAAAGATTACATTATGTCTTGAATTGCAGTCTTACAGTTTTTCTCACTATAATATTATTATTGTATTTAATCTGACCATTTCTCTTTTCTGCTTTGTTATTTATTTCAAGTTTCCTGTTGTGCTGCTTTGTGTAATTTGGTGAGGAGGGGATGTGTTATAATCTGATGTTAGTTTATGTTTAAGGAATCCTGTGAGGTCATATAGAATGTGAGCTCCTCACAGGGCAGTTCGAGTTGGAGTGGGAAGCTGACTGGACGTTGATGCTATACTTCAATAAAGATACTTTTATTACCTAACTTAAGTATCATTTGATTTTAACATAGTGCTTTTCCCACAAGTTTTTGCTTGCAATGGGAAAGGTCTCAAGTCCACTGGAGATAGCAGGGCCACTTTACCCTCACTCCTAAGGTAGAGAGCTCCTGTCTCAGGAAAGCTAAAGTGTATTTCATATTTCCATCCTTGATTGCTCTGCTGTTACTGCCGCTAAAAACACAGAGACCTGACCGCTGAACTGATCAACCTAGGGGAGAGATGTGGCGCAGCGGCCAGGGTAGCTGACTCCGGAGCACGGGGCTTACAGTTCGATCCCCAGCTCTGGCGGCAGCTCAGCCTAGCACCACTCTAGGCAAAAGCTTGCTTAATCTTACTGACGGCCCCCAGCGCCTTGAGACCCTTTGGGGTGATTTGTTCACACTTTACAAATACCTGGTTATTTCACGTAGTCCATATGTCACATAAGCCACTCAATGCTGCTACATACCTCTAGATGTAGTTGAGCACTACCTGGGGGCGAAAGGCATTAGCAACCCACATACAAACCATTGAGCTGTAAAGCCCCATTTTTAGGTTTTGCTTGTTAGGTTTTGCCTGCACAGTGCTTGCGCTGTGCTTGTAAAATCTATTGTTTTTAATTTATCTTAAAAGGGACTTACATCCTGCCTTCATTTTTTATTGGTCCATATACTTGGCAGTTTACTTTTCTCTGTTTCTATTGATTGTAGCCTGTTCTCCCTCCTGTGTCTCTCATCAGTTTCCCTTGGCCTAACTACTCATTCCCATCTGCATTAGTGGTTTGAGCTTTTCTTCTTTTGGTTAACGCTGCATACCGTTTACTGTTCACATTTTATCTTTCCCTCTAAATACCTAATATTGCTATATGTTACAACTAAACAGGCGGTCACAAATGCAGTTATCTTGCAGGCAGTAGGGTCATCATTTGAATGGTGCAGCGGGTGCAGTGGCACTGGGGCCGAAAGATGTCATAACTGTAAATACCAAATATTGCTATATTTTGCTACTAATAGGCAGTCATAACTGCACATATCTTGCAGGCACTAGTGTCATGATTTGAATGGTAAAGCAGGTGTAGTGGCATCAGGACCAAAAGCTCTAGGCACCCATTAAACACAGGTTATTGCCATGTTCTACAACTAAACAGGCTTTCTGTTATATTGTACAACTACTCGGCAAGGGGTAACTTAAAAAAAAAACTTATGAATCTCATAGGCAAAACCTAATGCATTTCCTAATGCTAGTTTGATTAAGTTTCCCAAACGTGGTCCAATTAATATTGGTATTTAACCTAATGGGTCCACAGAATGTCCTAGCCTCTTCATAATTGGTTTTGTATAACATTTTATTCATCGCATGTGTGACTGTATGATTGCGTGACTAAGTTGTTGAATTGCAAAGTATAGCACTGGTACATGGGGGTTGTGTGGATGCATGAGGGAGCTGGAGGAGCAGGTACGTAAGCGATTCGTAAAAACATTTTTTTAAGGCACTGGGTGCAGAGGTGCTTCAGACTCTTAATTCCTCCTAGGAAGTAAGCCTCCTTTTCTTTGGGAAAGGAGGCAGCATGGAAACCAGCCTCGACTGCCAGGCACCCTTAAAACCCTGCATATTTCAGGATGAATAAATAGACGCATTTTATTACTGCAGAATGCTTCTACCAGTATCTCAAGGATTGGAGCCCCAGATTTCTGCTTATATTTCGACTCCAACCTTCGATGCTTTATTTTGATAAATGAAGGCGAAGGCTTGGTGCCCTTTGGCCAAGAAGGCATCAAGGTGTGATATAGATGGTGTCTTAGCTCTGAAGCTTCATCTCTGCTTCGACTGTAGCAGAAGGGTAGTGGTGGACTGGCGATCTTCCTTTAAGCCAGTGCAGGGCTTGATGCTCAACTCCCTCAAGAGTGATGCTCTGTATTGGTGCCAGGCCATTTGTGAGATTGTGTCTTTACCGCACGGATGAGGGTGGCACTCATAAACCTTGAGTTTTTCTTTGTGCGTGGTCCCGCTGGCGATGACTCTGAAGGGTGTACCTCAACTTCCTCAGAGGCGTCTGAAGACACCATTTAGTAACTGGGCGTGTGCTTAGTGGTGCGCCGATGAGGGTTTTCCTGCTCTTTCTCAACGTGTGGAGGGGTGGGAGCTTGTCCCCCAAAGAGAGCTAGAATATCTGATATCGACCAAGGCTGCATCTGCAAGTGTGTTTAAAGTCTTTTCCTCCTGTATGGTCTTGCACTGGAAGTTGACAGGAATTGCCCATCAACTACTCGTGCACCGAAGTGAGACAGAAGTTCCAGACGTCGTCGTGATCCGCCCAGGGGTAGTTTGTGCTTGTGTGGGCTGACATGTTGCAAAGCCAAGTCCTCAGTAATTGAAAGAAGACGTGGCCAGGCACCGTGTATCTTTTCATCGGGACAATTGCGTGTATTGGAAGTCTAGATAGCAAACGCAGTTGTCCTTTGTTAGAACTGATAAACTGAAACAAAGCCCACAGTTGCAGCATGCAAACCTGTCTGTGTCGGAGCTATGGCTTAACATGTCCAAACTCGATGACTGGAAAACAGTCTTAAGGTTGAGTTAGTGCCCATGTGCATTGTGGACTACGGGAGGAATCACTCCACATCCCGTGACTCGAAACAGCTTGTACTCTCTGATACCCACACTAGATGTCAGATGTATGCAAAGCATGTGAATATACAGCACTACATTGTACGAAGAGATGCCTAGAGTGTAGTAACATTTTCTTTTAATTTGTTGGGTAATTCTTGAGGTGATAGCGAATCATAAATTATACACCAACAGTTACTTTAATTCATCCATACACCCAACATAGCACCCGTTCATTACCATCATCTTACACTCACCAACATATAAAACACTGATCATCATGCATCCGAGTAGCCACCATATACCAGTGCTGTATGTTGTCACTCCAAGAACATGGTCATATCATCATTTAGTCTTTAACACACTTAACATAACTTATATCCTCTCAAACACCTCTCATTTCAGACTTTCTTATTTAATAGTGCATGAGTTACGGTTGAGGTGAAACTAGCACCTCAACACCTGAATTTCATGACTTTAGTTTCCATGTGAAAGGCACTGGTAACATATCGGACACCCTTAACTCCCTTTCAACTTTGTTTGTGTTAAAAAGACTCCAGGCACTCACAGGTAGGTTCAGGTTGTAGGTTTATTCCAAAGGAGAGAAAACAGCTTAACAACCACATAAGACCGGCAGAAAGCGCAGTCAGGCTTCAACTGATTCCCCAAGAACCCCTAGCCATAGAACAACAAGAACATTCTACATTGCCTACGTACAACATAGTGAGAATACCACACACCTCCCCCCTTTAGGAAAAAAAAACAAGGATAAAAAAAAACACTAAAATCTAACTTAATCTTTCATCCTCACAAGAGCATGTATGATACGTGTACTTCTTCTTACATCATTTCCTTGTTTGCCAAAATGATCAACAGACTCCAATGAACTCTGTACAGGACCGATCAAACATTGTTCAATAACAGAAGAATCACAATTACTAACATTCTCTGTAACAACACAAGAATCACTTACTGTATCAGTTTCAGTATTAACAGATTTAGAATTAATATTAGAATGTTGATTATTTTGTAAAGTATCAAAATTATCGAAGACATTTTGAACATCTTCATCAAATTTAGGTTGTGCCTACTTCTTATCATTGAAAATTGACTTTCAGACCTAAAAATTGAAACGCGTCTAAAATTCCATATTTTTCCTCCCTCAACTCTAACAGCCTTACTGAATACTTCTATTGCCTTCAATGGATCTGACCATTTTGCCCATTTATAAGAAGTTGAAGATCCCAATTTCAAACGTACCAAATCCCCTACACGAACCTTATGACTAACAGTCCTCTGTTTGAGGTTTGTTATACATTTTATCCTGATACTTCTTGACACGTTCCTTAACTTTGTTAAAGTCTACTTTTAACCTATCAGATTCATTCGATTTCAACCACCATGGCAATCATTTTGAACCTGCTTTCCTACCCTTAACAGCTCAAAAGGAGAACAACCAGTGATAGAATTAGGGGAAATGCGATAGGTTAATAAGGTTGCACGTAATGCTTTCTTCCAATCCAACCCATTCTTTTTTTTTTTATTTTTTTTAAAGACCTTTATTGTACATTTCCAGTATAACACAGCGTAAGGCCTACAACCCCTCGGGCCGGCCGCAACAGCAATAGAGTTCAGGCATCGTCAACAGGATAACACAGCCGCGTGGCCGACAACCCGGGGTCCGGCGGCGAATGGAAACGAAGCGTACCATAATTCAAACATTTTCAGGTATACGATATGGCTTAGGTCTGAGATTTTACCTTTAACCAAGTAACAAAACATTCAATGTAAATTAAAAACACGTGAAATACCAACATTCGTTCGAAGGCGACAAAATAATCGTTCACATTAGCAGTATACTGTATGTTCGGTAGTGCAGCCAATAACCCCACCCCCATATCACAATGCCCGTCCAGCCGAGGGGCAGAGATCAGCACGTCAGGAGACCCAACCACCGATACGCAAGGTCCAGGTCCAGCCCTCAATCTGAAAGGCACTCGTCTGGGTCAACTCACAGTGGTTCACATATATCCCCCCTGAATTTGTTCCACGCCCCCCAGACTAGAATCCAACCCATTCTTAACAGCCAACTGAATAGCCTCTTTAATAACCCTATTGAAGCGCTCAACTTGACCATTGGCCTGTGTGTTGTAGTTTGAAACTCTCTTATGCACAATGCCTTGTTCTTTGAAAAACAATTCAATTTCTCTGCTAATCAATTGTTCCATTGTCTGAAATAATTTCAGAAGGTAAACCTTCCCGACTAAAAACATTGTTAGGAAAATCTATTACCTGAAAAGAAGTAATTTTTTCCACAATCTTTATTTCAGGCCATTTCGAAAAATAGTCGATTAGAACCAAACCATAAACTTCCTTCAAATTAGAAATAATTAGAGGTCCAATTATGTCAATTCCATATTTCCTCCATGGACCCTGAGCACATTCAATCGGGGAAACTTGCACTGACAATGGTTTTACAGATTTGTCACTATTAGAACAAGGAATACATTCCCTGACCCATCTATCAACCATAGTGTCCATACATGGCCAGCAATAACATTCACGTAAACGCCTCTTGGTAGTAGACATTCCCATATGTCCCTCATGGGCAATCTTCATGAGGTCTTCCCTAACATTAAACGGAGGAACAATTTTGTCGCCTCTTGTGACAATATTATGTGAACACATAAGTTCATCTCTGTTTTAAAAAAAAGAACTAATATTACCCGTTAGTTTCCTCTCCTCTGGCCAGCCATCTTTTAAGTAATTCACAACGGAACACAAGATATCATCATCAGATATTGCATTCTTCCACCCCTCTTCTGAAATTACTACAGCATCAGGTCCATTAATGTCCTGACTAGTATATGCAACATCACATTCCTCAATGTACTCATTCTCATTTTGAGGCAATGATAACCTAGACATACAATCTGCATGTACATTTAGTCTGCTTGGAATGTATTCTACGGTACTCTGATACTCTTGTAATTTAGCTTCTAATCTAGCCAATCTAGCAGTTAATACTCTTCCACCACCCGCTGCTAACATGTTTACTAAAGGTTTATGGTCCGTCCTGAGCAAAAAATTAAGTGCCCCACAAAAACTGACGGAAATGCTGAGCAGCCCATGTGCATGCTAACAACTCTTTTTCAATTGTAGAATAATTATATTCCGCACCTCGTAAAGTTCTAGAAGCATAAGACACAATATTTTCTTCATCAGCACTTTTTTGTAAAAGTACAGCCCCTAAACCAGTGTTACTTGCGTCAACAGCTACCACACACTCTTTACCAATATTAAATGGTTTCAAGAATGGAGCAGAGCAAATTTCCTTTTTAACTCATCAAATTGTAACTGCTGATCTTTACCCCACAAGAATTTTGCATTCTTTTTAAGTAATAATCGCAATGAGGATACTTTAAACGCATAGTTTTTTACAAATTTTGCTACTATAAGCATCGATAGCGGCCGGCCTCCGGGTTGTTGGCGAGACGCTGTGCACTCCTGACAGTGCTCAATAAATGTTTTGCACCAACAAAAAAAAAAAATAGTTTTTTACAAATTTGCTGAAATATTCTGTTAAACTTAAAAAAGAAAACAATTGTTCTTTATTGCTCGGTGAAGGTGCCTTTGAAATCCTTGAAATATAATCAAATTTTGGCTTAATTCCTTCATTGGATATCTCATGTCTCAAGTACTCAACCTTCTCCTGCCTGAACTTACATTTCTTAAATTTGAGTGTTAAACCTTTTGATTGAATACTGCTCAAAACTGCTTTCAGATTATTGTCGTGTTCTGCAACATAATTTCCATAAACTAATATATTGTCCTGAAAGGCGATAGCCCCTTTACAACCTTTTCTTTCATCAGCCGTTGAAAAACGGACGCAGCACTTGCAAGGTCTAACGGCATACGCAAGTAGCGATACATGCCCTCCGGCGTGACAAAAGCTGTTAAGTTCTTAGAATCATTTTCCAACACAACCTGATGATAGGCACTCGCAAGGTCTAATGTAGAAAAAACACAAGCCCCTGAGAGAGTTTAAATTAATTCATTAATTTTTGGTAAAGGATGTTTGTCAGTCCAAATCTCCTTATTTAGGCGGCGAAGATCCACACATAAGCGGAGCTCGCCATTGCTTTTAAGTGAAAGAACAATTGGAGAAACCCATGGAGAAGATTCAATGGGTTCAATGATATTTGACTTTACCAGATCATTAAGAATATCTTTCAATTCATCACGATAAGCTAAAGGGACATTCCTAACCCTCTGCCTGACCGGTATAGCATTTTCCTTTAGTACAATTTTATGTTTGAATTGAGCATATTAACCCAACTTCTCTGCAAAAACCTTTGGAAATAATTTCCTGATATCAGAAACAACATCTTCATTATCTGAAGACACAATGTAAACTGGTGGTGAAGCATTAGGATCTAATTTTATCCCCAAGTCTCTTTGATGAGGCCATCCTAAGATAGATTCTCCCTTCCGAGCTATATATACCTTTGCTCTTGTAGATCTACCTTTAAAATTGAGTTCAGACCAAATGAATCCTTCTAAATCAATAACTTCCAGGTTTAATGTCAGGACTTAAATATTCACTATTTGGCCACAACTCCTCAAAAATCTTTGCCAATAATAGAATACCAGGCACAAGAGTCCACCATCATTGAAACCTCTTTACCATCAATGTTGAACATACATGAAGGAAAACCGTTACAATTGTTAGAAGAAATGCAAGAAATACAATTAAATTCACTGAATACCTCAGTTGTTTCTTCATCATCCAGAGTAATACAATTAACTTTTTGAATAGAACAACACATTTTTCCAAAATGTCCGCTCTTTTTACATTTCACACAGATGTTGTTTAAAGCTGGACAACTCTTAAAGTTTCCTACATGGTCAAAGCTGCCACACCTATAGCAAATTATAAATGTATGTCTGTTGCCCTGTCTATTATCTTTCATGACCCCATCTTTTTTTTATATGGGTTCAACATTTTCTTTTGAACAGCTTGACTTTTGACAATTGAGACTTCAGGTACAGACTCTTATATTTTAACAGCTAGACCTTGACCTCTAATTTCACTTACAAACTTCTCAGATTGTTCAATTCCTTTCGCAATGTTAATTACAGCTTTAAGAGAAGTTTTAGTTCCTAACCATAACCTTTCTTGGATTTTTTTACTTTTTGTTTTCATCATTATTTGGTCCCTTAAAACTTGCTCATAATTAATCGTGTCAAATGCACAGGACCCTGCTAAAGCACGCAAAGCTGATATATAACTCTCAATGGATTCATTATCCTTTTGTGCTCTAGAATAAAATTTAAAGCGTTCCATCACAGTATTAATTTTCTTTCCAAATCTAATGCTTAGTGGTTTAATTGCAATATCAAAAACATCAGATTCCTCAGAGTACTCTAATGGACGTAATTCTGATAATTCTTTTAAACCTTGACCCCTAAAGATAAGCGTAGTAAATCAAGCTTCCTTTTAGAAGAGCATCCATCGTCTTCTAAAACGTCTACATACGCTTAAAACATGGGATACCATAAGTCCCATTCCATTTTTGTTTCTCCTGCTGTCTGTAAAAAATGAGGTGAACTATTATATTAGACATGTTGGTCAAAAAAAAACTATGTCTATATATACTTTAAATAATCTAAATCTAAAACCTGGATGAACCCTTACCAATACGCTTTTGTAAATAAATTGCACAGTTAAAAACAAACTACATGATAAATGTTGTCAACGCACAGAGTAGCGTGTGTATCACTGTAGTTTAACTTAATGAAACGCTCTTGTTAATTTTAAAGTAGCGTGTGCATCGCTGTAACATACTCATGATGCATGAAGAAACAATTTCACAAATAGCCCCAATCCAAAATGGCCGAAAACTTCACGCGACGTGATGACGTCACACCCACAATGCACTTTGCTCCCACAATCCTCGATGGATCGACGTAAGCTGAAGTGATGATGCGCAGCCAGGCAACAAGAAGCGGTCGCGAAGGACAACGTTCTATGGATTGCCATTGGACTAGGCGAGTGTTTTTCTCAAATAAAGGTGTGAGTTTCCTTATTTAAATTTCCCAAAATGTAGTGAAATTTGTCTAAAACAATACCCAAACACGAGTGAACTGCCGCAAGTGCTATCAAGTGCACTAGAATAACTGCTGCAGTAGCAATCAATGCTATACGTAAAATTCCGCTTTTAAAGTTATTTAAAATCCATAAATAACCACATTTAGATAAAACTCAGCCGCTGGTGCAATCATGGCACAACGTACAAAACAGCCGCTGGTGCTTTAATGCACAAATCCAATAAACATTAAAAGTACCTTAATCCACGAAGTGAATGCGGTCCTCTACCTCCAGGGATAATACTCCCATCCTCGTCGCCAATATGTTAAAAAGACTCCAGGCCCTCACAGGTAGGTTCAGGTTGTAGGTTTATTCCAAAGGAGAGAAAACAGCTTAACAACCACATAAGAACTGCAGAAAGCGCAGTCAGGCTTCAACTGATTCCCCAAGAACCCCCAGCCATAGAACAACAAGAACATTCTACATAGCCTACATACATCATAGTGAGAATACCACACAATGCATGCTCTGTTTGTATATTGCTATCCTATCCAAAAGGCCGCAGAGGGGTTTATGGGGTCAGAGGCAAAGATGCAGCCAATCAGTGCTTGAAAGATAAACTAGAGGTGATGTGATAAGATTTCTTTAGGCCGTTGATGAGCCATAGTTGAAATTGAACAACGGTTCTGAAGTCTGTTTCTGAGAGTAATAATTTCATCACTTTCCTCAGAAGGGATAGTTGGTTCTAGGGAGTTTTGTTTGTGTATTTAGCTATGTATGTTTTTCTTGAGGATGAGGTAAATGTCTCGGTTGAATGAGTGACGTGAAATTGGGGGAAGTTGGATTACTTATCTGTCCCGGTTCCTGTCTTTTCTGTTTAGTGATTATATGTGACAACATGTAGACAAGTCTGGGCAATTCTGAGTGTTAAATCTGCTCAACTGTTTTTTTAGATTTGTGAGCTACCCAGCTGAGTTTGTCTCTGGGGGAACAGTGACGGCTGTGAAACTCTGTATCCTCGGTCATTTTCCTTTTTTTATAATTTGTTTTTCCCCTTTTAGGCCTACTGTCTTAGAACAAGCTACTTCCTTCCCGACCCTTAATTTATTTTGCGTCGTCCCACATGCATTGGGTGTAATAAGAGGAAATTGGGTACTGCTCCTTAAATAAATTCTTAGCAGGTATACTGAATTTTTTTCATTTCATTTGGCAAGGCTCACTTAAGAGTGCTTCTTTTTCAAACTTTGTTTCTCAACTAAGCTTTTGATGTGGAAGTAAACAGTTGCATTCCATAGGGTTTAGCCACTGTTTACTTTCTATTTGCAAAGGTAGGGTTTTTTTGCCATATTTTTTCAGTCCAGGTAAACCTCATCTCGCCAGCCTCCCCATCAGAATTCAAGCTCTTTATTCAGTTGGAAAACATAGAAGCTTTACGAGAAATGCTGATTTCCGTGAGTAGGTTTGTTCAAGCGTCTGTTTTGCTTCTTTTGCAGGTGACCTCTATACATAGAAAATTGCTTTGCAGTAGCGTGATATAGGTATATGTGTTGAATATATGATTTATCCAGTATTGGGGTATCTTTCATAGATTCACATGCCTGAATCATTCCCCGTCATCGAGGCGGGAGTCCCACGGTAAATAAAAAAGCAGTGCCAAAAGCACTCTGTAGTAGTAGGCCCTAGAAAAGGCCTGAGGCCTATATTATAGTAGCCTATCTACATCGTTATGCTAAAAGGACCAAAGTCTTTGCTCCAACCAATCAGCTTACAGCACCCTCTAGAACCTTCCCTGCAGAGCCAGCTCTCCTCAGATTTTCGCCGCACGTCGTGTGGAAGGGAGTCTCCCTGAGTCTTGACTCAGTTTTTTCTTCAGAGCTTCAAGATGTCTGACAAGAAGGCCTTGTTTAGACCTTGCAGAACCTGCGAGAAGAAGAGGGTCCATGTGGATGACCAGCATAAGGACTGTATTTATTGCCTTTATCCCAAGCATGAGGCAAAAAGATCTGCCTTACCTTCCCTTCTAAGACCTTAAGGGATAGGGAGGCCAGAGTCCTTTTGTGGCTTAAATCCTCTTCCACGGATGATGATGACAGAGCCTCTACCTCTAGCAAGAGGGCGAGGTCTCAAGAGGATAAGACAAGTGAGGGGAGAAAGCATGCTAAGACCTCCCACTCTACTTCAGGCTCTTCACAGAGATCCAAACATTCTGTCTCTGGAGCCTCAGCCACCAACGATCCGGCAAAGAAAACTGAGTAAGACTTCTGCTGTCCCCTCTCCAGTGACTACTGTCTCTACTTCAAACTCTTCTTCTATGGATATGATATCCACTACATCTGTTACTACTCCGATTGTGTCTACAAACATTTGTATTGTGACAAAAAGAACTCTCGTGGACGACTCGTCGATGAAGACGCCTTCATCATCGAAGAATTCGTCATCCAAGAAGAGCCCGTCGACGCCGCTGTCGACGACTGTCTCGTCGACGACGAGCCCGTCTTCAGTTACCCCGTCGACGACCGTCCCGTCGACGGTGGCTCCATAGACGTCGAGTCCATCGACGTCTGTCCCGTCGACGTCGAGCCCATCGACGACGGTCCCGTCGACGATAAACCCGTCGACAACGGCATCTTTTCAGCAGGTGGATGCACCTTGGTCACCGGGGCCATCAAGACCGATGGGATCAGCTTTATTAAGGCCTATCGCTGGGAATCAGGCCTTTTGTATGCCAATAGCGACAAAAAACTTTCAACTCGTGTCTTACAAGAGACAACAAGGTTCATATATATCACCACTTATGCCCTCTCATCTTCTGGAATCTTATGCTGATGATGAAGAAGATGACTTTGAGGACGATGATGATGAGGGTGCTTTTGGTGTGGCACGTCACCCATCCGAGCTCGTCATCAAGTGCCAAGATGATGACGAAGACGAAGCCTACGCTGAACACTACTACCAGGAGGATATCATAGTGCCTCATACATTGGAACATCAGAGACGGCAAAGGGTCCCGGAAGTCACTCAGTTGCCGCCTAATTTGATACAAGACTTACAGGCTATGCTGGCGGATTACAAACAGCGTTTTCCACCACAAGTGCCTCAATCTGTTGCTGCAGTTCCTCCTCAGCAACATCCACCGGTTTCTCCAGTCGTGGAAACTCCGCAACCGGTCTTGCCTCCGCAAACTCCGGATACGTCATCGGAAGAGGAGGTAGAAGATGAGGAGTTGCCTAACGTACCTTCATCAGACCCATGGGATGAATACGTTCTACCCATGCCATCCCCTCCAACTCCACAACCTTCAGATTCACCGCCTGAAGATGTAGGTGGTTTTCACAACCTGATGCAGAGGGCATCAACCAGGTTTAAGCTCTCGGTTACAGTGGAGCAAACGGAGTGTTTTCTCCATGACTTTAAAGAGGAAACAAGAAAGATATCTAGAGCCATTCCCATTATTGAGTATATTTGGAAGGAAGGCATAAAAATAATGAAGAACCCTGCATCTGTGCCTGCTGTGTTGCCAAGAATAGAAAAGAAATATCGTGCTCCGTTCTCTAGTCCGGCGTGCCTTATTGGTCTTCCACGCCCGGATTCGGTAATCTCTCAGGCGGCGCAACAAAGGTCAAAGAACCCAGCTACCCCTATTTCTACTCCACCGGTCAAAGAGGGGTGACGCTTAGACCTTATTGGGAAGAAGTTTTCCACTATGGCTGCAGCATCCATCAGGATAGCAAATTCAATGGCGATTATTGGGCGCTACGATCGCCATATGTGGTCAGAAATGGCTGGCTTCATAGAGCTGTTGCCAGAGGACAAAAGGCAAGAAGCCAGGAAAATTCTAATGGAAGGAGAGCGGGCAGCGGAGGAATCCATCGACTGCGCTCTAGATATGGCAAATAAGAATTTCAGACAGTTGGCTGGGGCAGCTGTCCTGAGACGTCAAGGGTGGTTAAAAGCCACTACATTTCGTCCAGAAGTTCAATTGAAAATACTGGACAGGGCATATGACGGAGAGTCCCTCTTTGGGAAGCATGTCGATGAGGCTCTCCAAACGATTAAGACTGACACAGATACTGCAAGGTCACTAGGATCATTGCAATATAAAAGAGGATCGTTCAGAGGAGCTAGAGGACGAGGTTATTCGTCCAGAGGAAGTTATTAGTAGCAAGGCAGGCAATATCAACAACAATACCGCCAGAACTATCAGTCCTCTTATAGACAATCTGGATCGGCTGGTTTCTCTCGCCAAGGAGGAAGAAGGCGCGCAAACAACCAAGGACGAGACAGTCACAAGAAACAGTGAGAGCAATTGGGCGCCACCTCCAATCCATTACCTTCCCGTGGGCGCGAAGATATCTGCCTTCCAACAGCAATGGCAGAATATAACAACGGATCGGTGGGTGTTAGACTTGATCCAGCATGGTCACACCCTAGAGTTCATCACCAAACCTCCAACAACTCCGCCCAGGGGTCCCCCTCCCCCTCGTCTTCACTTATTGTTCAAGGAAGTGCAAACTATGCTTCTTAAAAATGCAATAGAGAAAGTTCCAAATCATCAAAGAGGGGCAGGTTTCTATTCCCGTTTTTTCCTCATAAAAAAGAAAACAGGGGAATGGCGACCGATCCTAGACCTGCGCAATCTGAACAAATATCTCAAGAAGCAGGGATTTCGAATGGTCACCCTCTCGGACATTCTCAGTTGCCTCAACGAGGGAGATTACATGGCTTCCTTGGACATGGAAGATGCATACTTCCACATCTTCGCAATGGCGACGGACGCTCTTGGGTAGAGCTCCGTAATCAGCTCCCCTTCCCTGAGCCGATTATCCGCTAATTTCCATCGTGGCCGCCTGGAACTGTGAGCGGACCCCCCCCCCCCGGAGCTCACTGCGGCACTTCTGGCAGACTTTCATTTTCGGGCGCCGACGGGGCCGACCCCGACCTCTCCTGCAACCCTCCTGCGGGACTGGGCGCCCCCTGACCGGCGGAGCAGCCGGGAGAGACCGAGGCTTGGGCCTAGCGGGCAGGCCCCAACGGACCAACCACACTGAGTTGCCTGGGACCCACGGGCTGCCCACTGCCCCACCGGGAGAACCCACCAGAGGTCCGGAGGCCGCCCCGCATAGCTGCAGGACACCAGAGACGGGCCCGGACGGCAGGGGGAACGGGCGACCCCCGCCTACATCGCGGTCTCCACACGCCCGCTGCCCCGGACAGAGGTGAGGCACAACAGGGCCCCCCCCCCTTGGCGCACCCGAAGCAGCCGGGGGGCAGGGATCGACCCAGGGGAGGCGCGGGGAGTAGCGGGAGGCCCGATGAACAGCAGCCCTCCCCTGGGAAGCCACACAGCAGCCGGCGCCACCCGGGGAGCCCACCACACCCAAACGGACACAGAGGGGCCGGCGGGGAGCGGCAGCCCCCAAGCCCGACGATAAGGGCCTGAAACCCAGGCCTGGGAGTCACGCCGCTGCCGGGGACGGAACGGCCCCCCCCCCTGCACCGAGGACACACGGAGAGGCATCCAACGCCGGGCCCCCCTCCCACGGAGGTGGAAGCTGCCTGGGGGACAGTGGGGCACACGTGCTGGGAGGATCCGGCCCAGACAGTGACGCCAGGACCCCACGGGCACACACACCGCACACGCCTCCTCGGCCTCTACTACACCCGGACCGGCGAGGCGCAGTCATGGGGCGGTAGGGTGAGGAACCGCCTGACAGACCCCCCCCCCTGGGTGCAACAACAACGGCCTCGATTGAGGAGACGGCTGCAGACCACTGAGCCCCCCACCCAGGAGTGAAGCGATTCCGGGGGCACCACCATCGAAGCAGCACAGGCGACGACCCTGCCGGACGTGCACCACCTGCACATGTCCGGGGGAGTGCGGACCCGCACCGGGACTGGTGGGGCCCCGTCAAAGGGGAAGACAGACAAACTGCTGCACAAAATGGCCGCCGAACAATTGGCCTCGAGGCTGGACAGCGTGCTGGCAGCTGTGGAGCGCATGGAACAGTCACTACAGCAGACCAGAACCTCTCTGGAGTCCAAAATAGATGGAGTCGCTGTGGACCTGACCCTCCTGCGAGACGACCACAGGAAATTATCCGACCGGACCAAGACCCTGGAAGGCGCAGTGAAGGAGATTGAGCCCAAGGTCACCCAGACGGACAGGCAGGTGCAGGATCTCCTGAACAGAGTGTAGTTCCTGGAGGACAGGGCTGAGGACGCGGAAGGGAGGGCGAGACGCAACATCAGACTCGTGGGGGTTCCTGAAAAATGGGAGGGGAACCACCCAGCGCAACATGTGGAAGAATGGCTTCGGACCCTGTTACCCGAAGGCTCGCTATCACCCCATTTCGTTGTGGAGCGCGTTCACCGAGTGCCGACGAGGCTCCATACCACCGGCGCCAACCCGAGACCACTGCTCTTCAGAATACTGAATTATAGAGACAGGGACACGGTGCTGCGGGAAGCACGACGACTGGGCGAGATATGTATAGACAACGCGTCGATCATGTTCTTTCCTGATTATACCATCCAGGTACAACGCCAGAGGCACGACTTCATGGAAGTGAAGCGGAGACTACGCACCGCGGGCCTCAAGTACTCCCTACTTTTCCCTGCCAAACTGAGAGTGGTGGCGGGAGACAACACCTACTTCTTCGGCACCCCTGAGGAGGCCAGTGAGTGGCTGGACGGGGGCACGGACACGGCACCCAAACGCTCTCGTGGAGGCGAGACGAGGTCCAGGCCGCGCGGGCCGCGGCGCCGCCGACACAGAACTCAGCAGTCCCAGCATACGGAGGAAGGGGCACGCCACTCTCCCCCGCTAGACCAGATGCTCCTTGAACAGCGCGATGCACTCCGGAGGGTTTCTCAACTGAGCAACTCGCCCTCCCAAGAGACGGCCCTAGAAGACGGTCAGCAGACAGTACCAAGCGACGACAATGAGACCATATACGGGATCCCGAACTCACAGATCTCGGTGGACCTGCCTGTCGTCACGCCACAAACCTCTGACCTGACCTGATTCACTGATTCCGCAGGTGAAGTTTGCAATGGTTTTGTCGCGGCGAGGGGGGGCCGGCGGAGGTCGACTGGACGATGGAGCGCAACTGGCGCCCGCCACTGCTGGGGGTGTCTCCCTCCCCCCCCCCCCCCCCTGCCTGCCGATTGAACAGTGGACACCTGGAACAGTGAGTAATGCCCCTGCGGCACTGGTGGTCGACGGGGTGGGTAATGGCGGGGTTGTCTTTCAGCATGCACCCGAACTTGGTCGTCTCCATGAGTGGGCCCGGGCGGGAGGGGGCTCCTCCCAATAGGGGCCCACAGCCCACATCACATGACACTCTGCCCCACGCCTGCAGAGACTCACGCAAGCGGGGCCTCACACGAGCAGAGTAACTCGGAGCACCGGAGCACAGACGGTGGCCACCAGTACCCTGTATTATATGGCTCGGGGAAGAGACTTGATTTCCCTAACTGACTACATATCCTCCTTGTCGAGATTGTGCTTAGCGCACATTGCCCCTTAGACAAGTAAGGTTGTTCCTCTCACTTGAGAGCATGGACGGTGGCCCGTTTTGCCACTGCCCTTTTGGTATTTTAGTGGGGTTTGCCCGCTGTTGGTTACTGTTATTCATTGTTTTTCCCTGCCCTAATGTCTTCCCGAACATTGCTGAGTGTACTATGGGGGGTGGATACGAGAGAGCTGGGAGAACCGCTGTGAGAGCACTCGGTGGAGCTGCTGTTCGTAGGAATGTTGGGGGGGGGGTGTATACTGCCAAAATGACTGCAATAAAGCTGTGTACCTGGAACATTAGAGGCATGCACACACCTGCGCGTAGGTATCAAATATACTCCTACCTGAAAAGGCAACATGTGCAGATTGCACTCCTGCAGGAAACACATCTGTGTGGGGCGGAGGTGACAGCGCTGAGGCGAAGATGGAGGGGACAATTGTATGCCACTGAATACTCCTTGTTTGCCCGTGGGGCGCTATTGTGGGTGAAGCCGGGCACTCCCTTCACAATGTCGGAAGTTCACACGGAGGGGAGGTATGTCCTGGTAAAGGGCCGTATGGACGGGCAACCAGTAGTTCTGGCATCCATTTACGCTCCAAACACGGACCAGGGCACCTTCCTGGCGCGTATATCGGAGAAACTGGCGCCCTGGCACGGCGTCCCATGGATACTGGGGGGTGACTACAACACGGTACTGGACCCTGTGATGGACCGCTCGGTCCCGCCCAGGCCAGAGGCAACATCCCTGGGGGCCACGAGGGCACTCACACAGTGGGCGACACAGTGGGACCTGAAAGATGCATGGCGCGCGCACAATCCCGACGCTAGGGTATACTCTTATTTCTCAGGGACGCACACGTTGCACGTCCGCCTTGACAGGTACATGGTGTCAACGGAAATGTTGCCACACATTACTGACTCCCAATACCTAGGCCGGACACATTTTGACCACAACCCCCACACCCTACACATGGCTTGGGAACGCCCGCACCCGCCCATCCCCACATGGCGGCTACAACCTGCTCTGCTATTAGACGCCCCCTTTAGGGACTCCCTGCAGGCCTGCGTAGCACAATACTTCACTGACAACTCAGACACAGCGTCCTCCCCGAGAGTAGAGTGGGACGCCTTCAAGGTGGTGATACGGGGACACTGCCTGAGCGCTCAGGGAAGCATACAGAGGAAGTTGGAGGTAGAACTGCGCAGGGTGGAAGCGGACTTACTCTGCTGGGAACAGGAGGCGGTGGGTGGCACAGGAGACCGGCTGAGGGAGGCCCGAGCGGAACATGAAGCATTGCTGGAAAGGCTACGGCACGTTAACTTCGCGGCCCATTCGGCGCGGGTGCACCAATACAGTGACAAACCCAGAAGGCTACTGGCCTGGCTGGTCAGACAGGAGAACCGCATGGAGCCTGTGTCCGCTATCCGTACAGCTGAGGGAGAGATAGTGTACACCCAAAGCAAGATACATCAAGCGTTTGTGGGGCACTACCAGGCCCTATAAAAATCACAACTGAGGGTCTCCGCGGCCTACATTGCGGATTACCTTGTAGACATCCCACTGCCCTCCCTCAGACGCACAGCAGGACGCTCTAGGGGCACCATTCTCACCGGAAGAAATGCGCGAAGCCATTTTCGCACTGTCCAACGGCAAGTCCCCTGGCCCGGATGGCCTACCCGCCGAATTCTTTAAGGCATATTCGGACACGCTGATCCCAGAGATGCTCAAATTGTACAACAATGCAATTGAGGACTCTGCGCTCCCAGACTCGCTCAATGAGGCAAACCTGGTCTCACTACTGAAGCCAGGCAGGGACGGTACACACATGGGGTCCTATAGACCGTTAGCCATGCTGAACACCGACTATAAAATCTTCACCTCCCTCCTGGCCCGCCGCTTGGCCCTAGAGGTCCCAACCCTGGTGCATGCGGATCAGAATGGCTTCATGCCGGCGAGGAGCACCTCCCGCAACCTGCGCCGCCTCTTCCGGGTTCAGGAAGCGGCCGCGACGCATTGGCCTAGATCGGGGTGTCTGGTCTTGGACCTGGAGAAGGCTTTCGACTCTGTGGAGTGGCCGTATCTGGGGGCGGTATTGGACAGATTCGGAGTAGGTGATGCCTTCGCGGACATGGTCGGACTGCTCTACCAGAGACCCAGTGTCCGAGTGCGGACGGGCGGGCTGCTGTCAGAGAGGGTCAGGGTACGCAGGGGCACCAGACAGGGCTGCCCCCTGTCGCCCCTCCTTTTCTCTCTAGCCATTGAACCCCTGGCGGCTCTACTACGGGACAGAGGAGCGGAATGGGGGATCCCGCTGGCCGATGGAACACATACGGTCTCGCTCTATGCGGACGACCTGCTGCTCTATGTGCGGGACCTTACCGCGGTACCCGCCGAGCTGTCGGACATTTTCCAGACCTTGGCGGAGGTCTCGGGCCTTAGGGTCAACTGGACCAAGTCCGGAATCTACTCGTTCAGCCAAGACCAGGAGGAATGTGATGTGCGCCTTGGAGGGGCCCGGCTCGCTTGTTACCCAACCACGTTCAAATACCTCGGGCTACACATCTACAGAGATCCGCAGAACATACTGGAGGGTAACCTGGTGCGTGCTATCTTCTCATTGCGAGCCCAGGTGTCCTTCTGGAAAACTTTGCCATTGAATGTGCCCAGCCGGATAGCACTATCCAAAATGATAGCGCTCCCCAGGCTGCTCTACCACTTCGCGAATACCATATGTCCCCTCGCGGATATTCCGCGACCTGGAATCAATGCTTCGCCGCTTGATCTGGAACGCGGGACGCCCGCGCGTGGCACTGGCTAAGCTGTACTCCCCGACTGCGGAGGGAGGACTGGCAGTCCCCAACATGGAGCTATACTACCTAGCTGCACAGCTACAATGGGTGACGTACTGGCTTAGCGACACACATCTCGACGACACGGCCACTGCGGACTACCAATGGACCCACCCCCAGGTGTGCGCCCTGTTTCACCCGTTGACCAAGGGACCCCACCCTCTACCCCTACATATGGCTGTGGCCCGCAAATGCTTTGTCCGTAGCCTGAAACTGACGCAGAACGTCGGACCGTATGCTCCTGCCCTCCCCCTGATGGGCACCCCCAGGAGGAGTGGGATGGTCACGCCACGCAACCTGGAACACTGGAACGCAGCCGGAGTAGAGACCATGGGCGACCTGTATGCTGACGGGGCCCTGCTTCCATTTGCGGAATTGTCGGAGGGCACGGGCCTGCCCGCTGGGCAATTCTTGCTCCACGCGTCGGTACTGCGGGCATATACTGACTCCTGGGGGGACATCCAGGAAGAGCCGCCGATGGATCATCTGATCCAATACCTGCATGTAATGGGCAGAGGCTCACACATTACACACTGGTTAGCGCAGGCGCTTCTCATCCACACACAAAAACCCACGCAGCAGATCAGGGACAAATGGGCAGCGCACCGAGGGAGGGAGGGACTGGACAGATAAGGAGTGGAACCTGGTTCTAGCCAGCCCTGTGAACGTCCCCCGCAACTCCCGCTTCCGTATCATCCAGCTGTACATATTACACCAGGCATACTTAACACCAGATAGAATAAATAAGTATTTCGCGATCAACACTGCCGCTTGTCCCAGATGTGACCTGCTGGGCGCGGACATCCTACATATGCTCTGGCACTGCCCATCTCTGGCTACGTACTGGGGGGAAGTGACATCACTCCTGACCCACAGCACAGGCCCGGGATTGCCTGACACGTGGGAGGCATGCATTCTTGGGTTGTATAAAAGGACTAAACTGAACAAAACGCAAGCCCGGTTCTGGGATCTGGGCCTCATCACGGCCAAGCGGCTGCTCACTAGGCACTGGAAGCGGCGGGAACCACCTACCCCGGCACACTGGTTCGCATCCTTCACTAACTGGGCCAGAGCAGAGGTTACGGCACTTCACCGGGAGGAAATAGCAGGTCTGAGGCAGTTCCCGATTGCACAGCTCTGGGATGGCATCCTGGGGTCCCTGCAGGGGGAGGGCGCAGTCAGAGGGCTCACGTAGAGAAAGCAGTGCTGGGCGAGCGCCACGGGGGCGACAGCTCAGTAGACGGAACCACCACGCATCGTGCCCCGACCCTACCCCCACCCCCCCCCGATTTGGACACCGATTACCCAGCGCGCAGACCACAGACACGGCCAGCCACCCACACGAGTGTTCACCAGCAGACACCGCCTCATAATTCGCCCCCAGCTCCAAGTCGTTGACACCGCTCCCGCAAGTACACTCCACCCCCCCTATCCCCCCCCACCCCACCCCTTCTCCTCATATGTTCACATGTTTGTAGTATCGGACTCCTGATCACCGGCTGTAGCCTCAACAACCGTCCACGACACGGTGGACAGACGCCACTAACCGCGCCCCCGACAGCGAGTCCAGGCGCGGGCGACATCTGCCACACCAACAGCTAGGCTACTCCACTTGACTGCTACACGCGCCGCTAGCCAGGCCGGCGAGACACCACGACCCACAGGAGCTGTCCCACTTCGAGTCCGCGATCATTTGCGCATGCGCACCACTGACCCCCTAATGTACTGACGCATTATCAGTGTACACCACACCGTCTAGAGGAGTCTCCTTTTAGCACTGTGCAAGCAGGACAGACACGACACGACGCGGCGCAGCCGCGAAAGGAACATTGGGACACGCCGATACGAACTGGTCTGTTTAGTTTGCTGAATTCATGGCTTAGTTCTAGAAAAATTGTAAAATAAGACGTCACTTATGGAACTGTTTATTTGCTGAACGAAGGTAATGTGACCATAATACCTGAAATCTTACATGCCAGAGACAAGTGGGGCGCAACAGCACACCCTCCCCTGCAGACCTTCACCCTCACGATCTACCGCTCTTTTGCAGCCGGCCCGCAGGGTTGTAGGCTTTGCTATATGTACTGCACTTTTGAATACTAATAAACGTCTTACAAAAAAAAAAAACAGGGGTCAAGGGGTAATGCCCTTTCGATGCGATGGTCAGGGACCTATGCATACGCTTTTCCTCCGATCCCTCTGATTCCACGAGTGGTGCGCAAAATGAAAATGGAGAGTTGTCGCCTTCTCCTCATTGCTCCCAAGTGGCCTCGCCAGTATTGGTTTCAGGAACTCATGCTACTTTCTCAGGAACCACCGATGAAACTGCGGGTAACTCCGAAGCTACTGTCACACAACGAGGGTCAGGTACTTCACCCAGATCCTCAATTGCTGAAATTGCACGCATGGCTCCTAACTTCCTAGAATTCGAACATCTCCAAATTCCTCAGGACTGCCGAGACATTTTAGAGAAGGCAAGAGCCCAGAGTACATTAAAAACTTATCGTCTCAAGTGGAAGCGTTTTTGCGCATGGTGCATCTCTAGTGCTTTACACCCTATAGATACGCCAGCAGAAAAGAATTTTACCCTATTTATTGTATTTAGCGCAATCTGGTCTTTCTTTTTCGTCAATAAAGGTCCACTTAGCGGCCTTATCTAGGTACAGAAAGATGGCTAACACTCAATCACTCTGCTCTTCATCGCTAATCAAACAATTTATGAGGGGTCTGTTCCGAGCTTATCCCCCAGTGAAGCCCTCACCACCGGAATGGGAGCTCAACACGGTTCTATCACAGCTGATGAAGCATCCGTTCGAGCCTATCCATAGAGCCGACCTAAAGTTCTTGACATGGAAGATTGCTTTATTACTGGCGCTAACTTCCGCAAGAAGAGTGGGAGAAATTCAAGCTTTCACCATAAAGGAGCCCTTTTTACATTTCTCCCAGGACTATGTCACTTTGCGAACGAATCCAACGTTCATACCGAAAGTGCCTTCCCAGTTTCATCTAAATGAGCCTGTCAAGCTGAAAGTTTTCTTTCCTAACCCGTCAACCCCGGCTGAAATAACATTGCATTCTTTGGACATCAAACGATGCTTAAAATTCTATCTTCAGAGAACCAAGACTTTGAGAAAGTCAGATCAACTGTTTGTAGCTTATGGCCAGACTACATTGGGGAAAGCGGTTGCTAAAGCTTCAATTTCAAGATTGATCGCATCCGCTATTAAATTCTGCCACGTCAAGGCTAATCGACCATTGACAAGATCTGTTCGATCTCATTCCACAAGAGCTGTGGCAGCGTCTGCGGCTTTGTTTGCAGGAGTGACGCTTGAGAACATTTGCCGTGCTGCGACATTGAAGAATGTCCACACGTTTACAAGACACTACTGCCTACAATCAGCAAATCAGGATGATGCGGCAGTGGGCCAAGCTGTTATACGTCACCTGTTTCCATAAGCAGTATGTTCAGGTACTAATGTTGGCTTATTTCATATAAAGTACATGCAATTCAATAGATTATTTTAAATATGCAGACACATGCTAACATGTTGTCTATTTTTGTATGATGCTTAAGATTTCTTTCCAGAAGGAAAATGCACAATTTCAATGTTGAACTTGAACATGATTTATTAATAGATTAATATCTAGGCGTTTGTTGGTTGTTGACGATACATTCATGGGGGTGCACTGCAATAAGTCTCCCACCAACCGCAACCGACTTTGCCTGGCTTACTGCTTGCTATTCTGATTCAGGCATGTAAATCTATGAAAGATACCCCAATACTGGATAAGAAAACAAGTTACTTACCTGTAACTTCAGTTATCCAGTATTGGTATCTTTCATAGATTCACATGCACCCACCCTCCTCCCCGGAGAGTCAGTTCTCTAAGTTGGGGATACTTGTTCCCACTTGTGCTACGAAAATCTGAGGAGAGCTGGCTCTGCAGGGGTGCTGTAAGCTGATTGGTTGGAGCAAAGACTTTGGTCCTTTTAGCATAACGATGTAGATGGGCTACTATAATATAGACCTCAGGCCTTTTCTAGGGCTTACTACTACAGAGTGCTTTTGGCACTGCTTTATTTACCGTGGGACTCCCGCCTCGACGACGGGGAATGATTCAGGCATGTGAATCTATGAAAGATACCAATACTGGATAACTGAAGTTACAGGTAAGTAACTTGTTTTCTTATGTTTCTAATGGATCTGTCATGCCACTTCTTTAAGGCTAAAAAATGGTTAGCAAAAAATGAATCTCAAAACATTATGAAATCCTGGGGTCTATTAAAGAAATAGAAGAGTGTGGTGAACCACTACTAGACAGTTTGGGAACAATAAACATAAACACTACAGAACCAAAGACTATATGCCACAGAGCTAACTGTGGGCATTTCCCTTTTAAGGACGAAATCCCTCACTCACCAGAGGTGACATGCTTCATATTTGGGATTCTCCTCTCAAAGGAAAAACCTAGTTCCTCTGGGGGATACAACCCCCTCTCTGAGAGGGAGGAGCTCAGGGATGGTTTGAATAGCTGGTAGGATATGCTATGTGATGTTAATATGAATTTATATAGCGCGTTATCACCCAGAGGTCTCTTTATTTATTTCAGCCTCGCGCTGTGTTTGTTTAATAAATTTAGCCTTTAGCCCCCGGTGCCCTGTGACCCTCCATCTTGTTGTGTGTCCCCTGGCCCGCCCCTCCTCCCTGCTACCGCCTCCCAGCTGCTGACCCTCCCACCCACGAACAGAGTGCTCCCTACCTGCATTTATTTAATTAATTCCGCCTCGCGCTGCATTTATTTATTTATTTCAGCCTCGCGCTGTGTTTGTTTAATAAATTTAGCCTTTAGCCCCCGGTGCCCTGTGACCCTCCATCTTGTTGTGTGTCCCCTGGCCCGCCCCTCCTCCCTGCTACCGCCTCCCAGCTGCTGACCCTCCCACGCTCCGCCCCCTCCACCATCCATTTATGGCCAATGCCTCCACGCGCAGCATCCACACGCTACGGCCTCGCCGAAGGTGCGCCAAAGGTAAGCCCGTCTACGCCCGTCCGCGCCTGGCCCGCGCCCAGCGCCAGACCCCCTGCCCCTCACGTCACCCAGCCTTCCCGCATTACCTACGATGCCGCCTCCCTCCTAGCCCTTAACCCCGGTCGCGCCCCCAACTGCGTCCAAGCCGCTCCTGGACACACCCATGGACCTTTCTCCTGCTACTCCTGCAAATTCAGCGGCACCGACAACATCTCCGCTACGACCACACCACAGATTCCCGACCCCAACCACCTACAATGCATCCTTCTCAACACCCGATCGGTCCACAGACACGCCATTGACCTATGGAATCTACTAGACACCATATCTCCGGACATCGCCTTCCTTACGGAAACATGGATGAATGCTTCCTCCGCACCAGACATCACCATTGCCATCCCTGAAGACTATAAGATTACTCGCAAAGACCGTACCAGCCACACAGGAGGAGGACTCGCTATCGTCCATAAGAAATCAATCCGCATCTCAACCAGCTCTGACGCCAACCTCGTCAACTCCGAACACCTTCACTTCCAGATCCACATCGACCCCAAAACCACACTCAGAGGCACTCTCCTCTACAGACCACCAGGACCCCGCGCAAAATTCAGTGAAGACATCACGGACTTCATCACTCCTCACGCGCTCCCCTCCAAAGAATACATCCTTCTGGGAGACCTCAACTTTCACCTTGAAAGGATCAATGACCGCAACACCGCCACCCTCGTGGACAACCTCGGCAACCTCGGACTTAAACAACTAGTCACCTCCCCCACCCACATCGC
Source organism: Lissotriton vulgaris (assembly GCF_964263255.1). Classification (NCBI taxonomy): domain Eukaryota; kingdom Metazoa; phylum Chordata; class Amphibia; order Caudata; family Salamandridae; genus Lissotriton; species Lissotriton vulgaris. The sequence goes on along the minus strand of NC_141696.1, from coordinate 813,890,771 downwards.
AGGTCACACACTCGACCCCATCTTCACATCCAGCAATCATGTCTCCTTCAGCCACACCACGGACCTCCTCTGGACTGACCACAGCTGCGTTCACTTCACCTACAACAAACCAAAACCCAACATCCACCTCCAACCTACCCTGCAAAGAAACTGGAACAAAATCACCACGGACCAAATCTCCGCTTCGCTCCTTCGAAACTCCCCAGCCCTCTCTTCTAACGCCAACGAAGCCGCCGCCAACCTCACCCTATGGTTATCCAACACCGCCGACACCTTAGCACCACTGAAAAAACGTCAAAGCAAACCTGGCAGAAAGAAGGCCTCATGGTTCAACGATGATCTTAAGAAATCCAAGAAACTCTGCCGCTCCCTTGAAAAGGCCTGGAAAAAAGACCCATCCACCAGCACCAAGGACGCCTTCAAAAGCGCCACCCGCACTCACCACCAACTGATCCGAAAAGCCAAGAAAATAGCATTCAAGGATCGACTTGACAACAACGCCCACAACAGCAAGGAACTTTTCAACATCGTCAAGGAATTTTCCAACCCCTCGGCCAACTCCAACGACATCACCCCCTCTCAAACCCTCTGCGACTCCCTGGCCTCTTTTTTCCACAACAAGATTGCAGACATCCACAACAGCTTTGACAACCAACCCGGAAACCAACCCACCCTACCATCTGCTGACCATCTTCCCCCCGTAAACACCCTTAACGCCTGGAACCCAATCTCCACTGAGGAAACCATCCGCCTGATGAATTCCATCCATTCTGGATCCCCCACAGACCCATGCCCTCACCACATCTTTAACAAAGCAGACTCCGCCATAGCACCGCACCTCCGAGACGTCATCAACTGCTCCCTCAACTCCGCTACCTTCCCAGAAGACTGGAAACACGCTGAACTCACCGCCCTTCTGAAAAAACCAACAGCGGACCCCACCGAACTCAAAAACTACCGCCCCATCTCGCTTCTTCCTTTCCCGGCCAAAGTCATCGAGAAAGCCGTCAACAACCAGCTCGCCGCCTTCCTCGAAGCCAACAAATCCCTCGACCCCTCACAATCTGGCTTCCGAGCAAAACACAGCACTGAGACCGCCCTCATCGCAGCAACAGACGACATTCGAACTCTACTGGACAATGGAGACACAGTCGCCCTCATCCTCCTCGACCTCTCTGCAGCATTCGACACAGTCTGCCACAGCACCCTTCTACAACGCCTCAATAACATCGGAATCCAAGGAAAAGCACTTGAATGGATCACCTCGTTCCTCACCGGAAGAACCCAGAGAGTCCGCCTTCCTCCATTCAAGTCCGAGGCCTCTGAAGTCATCTGCGGCGTACCTCAAGGATCCTCACTCAGTCCCACCCTCTTCAACGTATACATGAGCCCCCTCGCGGCCATCGCCCGCCAACACAACCTCAACATCATCTCTTACGCGGATGACACTCAACTGATCCTTTCTCTCACCAAGGACCCCAGCACCGCCAAAACTAACCTACACGAAGGAATGAAAGAAGTCGCCGAATGGATGAAACAAAGCCGTCTGAAAATGAACTCAGACAAAACAGAAGTCCTCATCTTAGGTACATCCCCCTCTGCCTGGGCCGACTCCTGGTGGCCGGAAGCCCTCGGAAAAGCACCCATCCCGACAGACCACGCACGGAACCTTGGCGTCATCCTGGATTCTTCACTCTCAATGAACAGACAAGTCAGCGCCGTATCCTCTTCCTGCTTCAACATTCTTCGCATGCTCAGAAAAACATTTCGCTGGATCCCCTCCGAAACAAGGAAAACAGTCACCCACGCTCTGGTCACGAGCCGACTGGACTACGGAAACACCCTCTACGCAGGTACCACCGCTAAACTCCAGAAGAAACTCCAACGAATCCAAAACGCCTCAGCCAGGCTCATATTAGACATCCCACGCAACGAACACATCTCTGGTCACCTTAAAGACCTCCACTGGCTACCCGTCAATAACAGGATCACTTTCCGACTGCTTACCCACGCACACAAATCACTCTACGACATCGGACCAGATTGCCTCAACTCTCGACTGTCCTTCTACACCCCCTCCCGCCAACTACGTTCTTCCAGCCAAGCCTTCGCCACTGTACCTCGCATCATCAAGACCACCATGGGAGGCAGATCCTTTTCATACCTGGCTGCTAAAACATGGAACTCACTCCCCGATTACCTTCGCCTCACCCAGAACCACCTAGCGTTCAGAAAGCAGCTTAAAACGTGGATATTTGACAAATAATCCTCCCCCCCCTTCCTAAGCGCCTTGAAACCCTCTGGGTATGTAGTGCGCTATACAAATTTTATGACTTGACTTATGACTTGACTAAGCGCTAAAATCCACATTCACATTCTAAATCCACATGTGAAGAGGCAGCTGTGTAAATGAGGGTGCAACGAAACAAAACGTGTGAGGATAGTGAAGTTAAAACTAGTTAAAGAGCGTAAAAATGATGGTTTATTTAGATAAGCCCCTACCAGGATTAAAAAACAGTACACCAGCGGTATGGATTTAAACCGCAACGGTGAGACAGAAAGTAATGGTCCCCAGATGAAGCATGTCACCTCTAGTGAGTGAGGGATTTAGTCCTTAAAAGGGAGATGCCCTCAGCTAGCTCTGTGGTATTAGTCTTTGGTTCTGTAGTGTTTTTTTCTTGTTCCCAAACTGTCTAGTAGTGGTTCACCACACTCTTTGATTTCTTTAATAGACCCCAGGATTTCATATTGTTTTGCGATTAAGTGTTGGGGATTAAATCCTGTGCGGTCTTAAAATTTCCCTGGGACCCCTTCGGCTTTGAACCGTTTTTTGTTTGATAGCAATAATGAATGGCATAAACTTTACCATTTTGTTATTCATTAATTTCATTTATTGAGTAACCTACGAAATGGTAGTGTGTAACTGGTTCCCAAAAAAAGCTTCTAATTCAGCGTTGTTTCAGCCTTAATGTCATGAGCCCCTCAACTTTCGCAGAGCTGAAAATTGTTTAGTTACAGTAAAAATGTTTGGTTAATTATGACGTTGCAATTGTGTTCTTTTTTTGTTAATTTTTGAAAACCTTTATTGTGCAAGCAGAAACGTACAAATACGGGCCTACAACCAGTCAGGCCGGCCACAACACATTACGGGCGCACAAAATAGGATAGAAATTCTCCAGCAGTTCCTCAGCATTCCGTAAGCAATCAGTAAACATTAAAAGTCCCAATGTAACCGATAGGAGCAGGATAAGAGAAGGTTAATTTTATATTATAATAGGAAGTATAGCAGGAACATTGCAGCTATTAGTTTCCGAATTCCCATGGCGGGCAGTTGGCGAAGCAGCAATACAAAGGAACAGTGAGAGTCAGAAGCAGTAGCAACAATTGGCGAAGACAACGCATAGTTCCCACGTTGCAAATCAGTTCCCACCGCTGCCCACCGTCCACCCGTCACCACTTGAATATGTGCTGGTACCAATCAAAGAAGTCAGAACTGCAACACAAAGATAGCCTCCGCTATACTAACCCAAAGAAGGGGAAAAGGAAGGAAGGGTAAAAGAAGGAATGTGAAAAACAGTGAAGAAAGAACGCAGCGTCGCAGCATGCGCCCCATGGCGGATAAGGCACTCAATAATAGACCCGCAACCGGGATCGAGGCAAGTAGGATGTGTAAGTGTGCTATCATTATCATTAACGCGAAGAACTCACGTCCTACACTGTTAACAAACACCCCATGGGGCATGCGTGCAGACACAGCGTCCCGATAAAGGGATACAAAAGAGCCATAGAACTAAGAAAAAAGAAAAAAACGAACAATATACAGACCCCATCCCACCCACACCACCCTGCACCCCTGCAGAAGGCTACGGCCTACCCCCCCAGCAGCGTGCCTGTCGCCCTAAATAGAACCCGAAATGTAGAAGAATCTGAAAGTAAAGAAAGAACACTACAGACAAAAATAAGAAGGAAAGGGGGAAGAAAAAAACAGTGGGAGAGGAGGTATGCAATCAAACAGTCAGCTCCCACCCCCCGCCTCAACACAATTAGAACCCACGGCGAGATGAAATCGACACAAAATCAAACATCAGGAACATGAAGAGGAATTGGTCATACTGTTACAGCTGCGAAAAGTCCACATATCCACACATTAATTAGCAGTCCGCCGAGGCGAGTCCATCTCATCCCTGTCCTCTCCTGACCAGTACTTTAGGCACGGAGTGTGCGTAGGATCGGAACAAGGCAGGCCAAGAGTGCAAAGCAGGGGATCCAAGTCTCGAGCAGCAATACAGATAATGGCGGCCTCGGACCAGACTGGCGAAGAACAACGTCAGGAGCAGCAGGCAGCGTGGGTACAGTCCCGCCGACCAAAGGGGGGAGGATACCCCCGCGGAACAATCACTGGACCTCCTCCAAGCATTTCGAGTCAAAAAACCGCCGGGTAACCCAGCGAGACTGACCTGGACGGACCCCGGCGTGGGGCCCTCTGCCACGTCCACCTCAAGCAAAACCTCCTGGAGACTTGAGGCAACAGACATTTGAACTCTCAGATGAACGGCGGTCGCATTCTCTTCAACAGCCGGGGGAGACAAAGAAGCACATTCCCTCGGTCGGGCTGCATATATGGGGGGCAACTCAACAAGCCCGGCGGCAGAGCCGCTATCCTGCACAGCTGCGGCAGAAGCCATGGTTGCACGCCAGGAACACAAGGCGGCAAAAACATCGCCAATCGTTGGCTCACTCCCACACTCTTCAGCCAACGTGCAGTTCGACAGGCCAATTTCGCCGCCCCCAACAGGTCCGAGACCCGGGGCGCCGACCCCCATTTTGTCGGCGCAATGAGGCCGCTACGTTCCCCGACCCCGATCCGGGCCGTCAACCAAGGCTCGGCGGAATCTCGCCGGTTCCCGCTAATGGCAATCTTGGTGCAGAAAGATGGGTCTCCAAGACACTGGGGGTAGCCGGCGCCACCGTCTCATGGGCGCCGCCTGCCGATTCCGGGCGAAGGGCCTTTTAGAGGATCTACTAGCATTTCGCAGGGCCGTGAAAGGGCCGTGAAAACCTACCTGTTTTAAACTTTTTATGTTGACTCTCACTTTTTTCCTCGCGTTGTGTTATGTTCACCTTTTCCATGCGCCAGGACGCTCCTTCGCTGGAGCAGCTGCGCGCAAAATAAATGTAGCTAACATAACATAACATAACAAGATGGCCGGACAGGAGAACAAAGGGGGGACAAGCCTCCTGTACGGTCAACCCCCGTCCCAGGGAGGCAGCGCCCGCAGCTGGGCCCCCGGGCCACCAGACCGGGCCCGGTCAGTCGCCACCTGTCTAACCGCACATTGGCCTCTCCAGCCGACTCCTCTCCTCCACCAGGAGTCGGCGTCGATACCCCGCTCCGGCCGACCGTCGCAGGCGAGTCCCCGGCCTGGACGCCACGGAGGCGCCAGAGCAAACAAGGGCACAGCTCAAGATCCGCGGCACCCAGGAGCACCCGGGACAAACGGTGAGTGCAAGCAGCCTTTCATAGTCCCATATTCCGTCGAATGTGTCTCCTCGGGGCAGGATAAGGTACAGGATTTATGGTTCAGGCAGGAAGGTTGACGGAGCCGAGCTACAACGCGGCCATCACGGTCGCGAGCTTGGCTCCTCCTCCTGCAATTGTGTTCTTGATTAAAAAAACTATTTTTGGTGCCATCTGATTTGGTTGGGTTACTGTTACAAACATAGACAAAATCAGTTGTATTTTTTCTGTCTGTGCTTTGTCCCGTTCAGTTAGAGTGCCTTCCATACTGTGTTCCTTGGTACTAGTGGGATAACGGACCAATTAGAAAGCTTTGCCTTTTTGCCAAGCAGTCTTCTTTCAGTGGAAACAATTCCTCATTAAGCGGTAACAGTTTTTTGTGTCTGCATTTTGGACTCTCGTTTCCTTGAGGGTTGTGGTATTTGTCAGGTGATGCCTTATAGGAGTTTAAAGTAAAGGACTGGGAGCTCACCTGAGGGGTAAACACTGACACCAGACACCCCCCCGCCAACCTGGTGGCCATCTAAATGTTGACAGACTGTTGACGATTGGCTTGTTCTACACTTGATTAGGCATGACCCTTGTAAGCACTGCCCATTCTCTATCTCTCGAATATGCATATTGAGGGTTTCTCAGCTGAAAGCAGTATCACAAAAGGGTGTTGCCTGTATGGGCTCAACAACGCCTTAAGGCCCAATACTCTGCCTGACGCATCTTGCATCAGACTGGACAAAGACAGTGTTTCTGACTCTTCTTAGCATGCACACTACAGATAATGCACAATCCAGTTCACAGCACTGCAGCATTCCGCAATCTAGACAAACAAGTGGTACCAAGAGATCATACGATTGGCAGATGTGCTATGTACCTAACATTGCTATTGTAGCATTTGCTCATTCTATTTGGGCACCACTAGAGATTTTTATATAACCACGTGTCGCCTAGAGCACTCTACATCTTGGAAAATCATGTTTATAATGCAAATACTGAAAGACTTGTTACTCCTTGTGTCAAATCATTGCTACATTATGCTCTTTCAGCATGTATTCACATTTTATTAGATCCAAAACTACTTATCTTGTGTTGCTGACCATTTACCCATCCCCTATTTGTTTGGGTAACATGTGTCCTACTGCATTAACACTTTTTTTGTTGCTCTTGAAATCTACCGTTTCTTTTTACTATGGTGGACGATAATCCCTTTCTTTTGTATTAGGAGAAGTCCAAGGATAAGACTGGTTTAAGGTTGATAATTTTGTTTTTGTTTCTTATGCTAGTCTGTGTCTAGGGCCTCTTTTATTGGAATAAAGTAGCATTAAGGAATAGCATTAACCATCCTCATTAAAAGTAAGTTGATCCTTCCCCAGTAAAATCGATCTTTCTTATTCATAGCTGTCAATTGTGACCTGTTTTTCCAAGTCCCTGTTAAAACTTGATCACTACTGGTAACAAACCCAATAAGACACAAGATAATATTTTGTGGGATTTAAACTTTTCACAGATATCTCAATTGTAAACTGTTGAAGTTTACATCATTGCAGGACTTGCACGTTTTTAAACCTATATTCAAGATAAAATTCTGTTTTGAGATGCTCTTGTTGGCAGAGAAATTTACAAAGGTTGTCTATCTGAGGATATGCCCATCTTCTCCAAACCACAGTTGCAGGCATGTCTTAGTGGGGCACATTTTAGTTTCTTGATTTTTCTTGAAGGGACAAGTTTTACAGATCTGAAAGAGACACGTTAGTGATGATTCCTTACCTTAGAATTATCCCCAGGCGTCAGACTGGATCCGGAAAGTTTTGATTAGCAGTACCCCTGCGTGTCAGTAGGTGGCGTCCTGCGGCTCTGAGTCCGTCACTGGCGTCGTAAGCGCCGAGATAACGTCACAGGGACTACTTAGGCGTCACCCATGCCCGCTGACATCAGTTTTCTTTTTTCGCACCAGCAAGCGCAGATCCGTATTGAGCACTCACTTTAGTCACTTTTTGACTGCTATTTTGAGACCTTTGTCTCCCCCATTTTTTCTCCTAGTGCACGTAGGGATGCCTGGCTTTAAGTCTTGTGGGTCCTGTCGCTGTAATATGTCGGTAGCGGACCCCCACAATGTTTGCCTCTACTGCCTGGAGACCGATCACGCCTCCCGGGACCGCCGGGACCATCGAGCCATGGCCACCAAGGCTTGCAGGCGCAGAGCCGGAAATTGCTGGAGGTCCAGCATTCGTCACATTGTCGCTCCAGGTCTAGGGGGACCGGAGCCGTCGCTCCTCAGGCTCCAAGTCTTCACCTTCCGATTCCGGTAAGCGACTCCATAAAAAGAAGTCAAAGAAGCGTGTTCGCTCTCCGACGTCCCCCCGTCGCTCCTCTGGAGCCTGGGAGTCCCGCTGCCTACCAGCTATACCTTGGTCTGTCGGCTACTTCCGAACAGATGCAAGAGTTCCTTGCTGCCATGGACCGCCTTTTTAGGCCTCGGGCCCCGCGGTCCAGTGTCCAGATCCTGTTGGCCCGGTGGCTCCGCCACCAGCTCCAACCCCGGCGCCACAGGATCCTACGCCGTTGTCTCCGGCCCCGGTGCCACGAGGTGTAGCGTTGCCGGCTCCGGCCCCGGCGCTGCCCTCTGCGCTGCACTGGGTGCCGTTTATCCCACCCCTGCCTCGGTTCCAGGACCATTTTGTTCCGACCTGGGATCCGCATTGGGAGGCGGCGCCGGTCCGGCCCCAGCGGCACAGTTCCCGATGCTGTTCTTCTCTTCTCCGGCTCTGCTGCCGCGACTGGCTCCCTCTATACCAGATTAAGACTGGGAAGGGTCCGAGGACCCACTTCCCCGGCATTGTGACTCCGTGCAAGATTGGGTGGACGACTTGAAGGATGCAGGCGACCTCGATGTCTCATCTGACCCGGGGTTTGCCTCTCCCCGCCTACCATGGAGGAGGGTGCCTCCTACACGATGGTGCTCAATCTGGCTGCTGAGGCCCTCAACTTTGACCTCCCCACGGTGGCTCTCAAGACCAACCTCCTCACCAAGGTGCTCCAGACGGCGTCTACTTTGTCAGAGCCGTTGCTTGCCTTTAATGCGCCCTTATGGAGGTCCTCCTGGGCACTTGGTCGAGGCCAGCCACGGGGGGCCCGGTGGATGAAAACGTCGGCAGACGCCACTGACCGGCGCCCCCGCTTTCTTGACCACTCCCCCTACGCCTGAGAGCCTGGTCAATCAGGCCTCAACGTCGCAGAGTGCCTTTCCCACGACCCTGCTGGACTCTAAAAAAAAAAAAAAAAAAAAAAAATGGACCAGTTTGGGAAGCGGTTGTTCTCTTTGGCCAGCTTGAGGCTGTGGTTAGTAAACACTGCCTGCTTGTTGGGCAGCTACTCACACGCGGTGTGGGATGCTGTTGCTCAGGTGTTGCCTCAGTGTTCTGAGGAGGTGCAGGCTGTCCTTTCACAGACGATTGCTGAAGGTAAGGATGCGGCTAAGTTTGCCATTCGGTGTGGGTTGGACACCGCCTACTCATTGGGCAGGGTGAGTTCTACGACTGTTGTGTTGCGGCGCCACACCTGGTTGCTTTGGACTGGCTTCTCGCCCGATGTCCAGAGCTCACTCATGGACCTGCCTTTTGATGGCACCCGCCTGTTTGGCGACAAGGCTGACAGTGCACTGGAGGGCTTTAAGGACTCGCGAGCTACGGCCAAGTCCATGGGTCTTTCTGCTAAGAACCCGGCCTCTCCTGGTTTTCCTTCCTTTCATGGCCAAGTTAAAGGCACCCAGGCACGCCCCTCCAACAAGCATGTACAGAACCAGCCTCAGCGCTGCCGTGGTCCCGGTTTTCGCAGGGGTGGGTCGGGGAACCAGTGTGCGGGTCCGTCCCCCTCCACCCCTGCTGCTTTCCCCTCCAAACCTTCCTAATCTGAGCTTCAGGGAGCACCCCATGTCGGTGGGTGGCACGATCCGTCACCACCTCCCCCACTGGCGCAAGATTACATCAGACAAGTGGGTGCTGCAGATAATCTGTCAAGGTTACTCCCTTCCCTTTCAGTCCTCCCCTCCAGCCTTGCCACCTCGGTGCCACCGCATGTCGGGGGATCACTTGGTTCTTCTCTGACAGGAAGTTACGGCCCTCCTGGCCAAGGGGGCCATCGAGTGCGTTCCTGGGCCGGAAGTAGGGAGTGATTCTTATTCCCACTACTTTCTGGTCCCCAAGAAGGACAAAGGGGTCTGCGTCCCATCTTGGACCTCCGGGACGTAAATCGCTTCCTCCGGAAGGAGAAGTTCAAGAGGCTGACTCTGGCTTAGTTCTTAGCTGCCCTCGACCCCGAAAACTGGATGGTAGCATTGGACTTGCAGAATGCATATTTTCACATCCCCGTCCTGCCGGCCCACCGGCGGTTCACGGTAGGTCAGGAGCATTTTCAGTTTACCGTTCTCCACTTCGGCCTTACCAGCGCCCCTCGGGTGTTCACGAAAATGATGGCGGTGGTCACAGTTCATCTGCGCAGGTCAGGGGTGTCCGTCTTCCCCTACCTAGATGACTGGTTGTTGAAGGCAGTCGTCACCCACCTTCAGACTACGCCGACCTCCTGCTTTTGCTGGGGTTCTCCATCAACTTGCCGAAGTCACACCGGAGTCCCTCTCACAAGCTCCCCTTCATCGTAGCAGTTCTGTATTCGACGTAGTTTCGGGTATATCTTCCCCAGCAGCCAGTCCTGGATATTCAGGCTATGATTCCGATCTTTCAGCCTCTGTCCCGGGTTTCAGTCAGGATGGCCCTCCAGCTCCTGGGCCTCCTTCTGGAGCTGCGGGCGATCCGACTTGCACTGATGGCATTCCGACCTGCACTGAAGGCATTAAGACTTGAACTGAAGGCATTCCTTCCCTCTGTGCTGGGGGGTGTGGTGCAGGTGTTCACGGACAACACCACCGCCATGTGGAATCACAACAAACAGGTCGGGGTGGGGTCGTGGACCCTATGTCAGGAGGCTCTGCGCCTCTGGACATGACTGGAACATCAAGGCATTACCTTGGCGGTTCACCACCTGGCAGGTTCTCTGAACGCCAGGGCGGATAAACTCAGCCACCGGTGCATGATGGATCACGAATGGCATCTGACCTCGGATGTGGTGCAAGGTCTCTTTGTGCAGTGGGGAGAGCCCTGGTTAGATCTATATGCCACAAAAGAGAACGTGTAATGTCACCAGTTCTGCCCGTTGGAATTTCCAAGGCGGCACTCGCTCTGCGATGCTTTTCGTCTCGAGTGGAGCTGCGGTCTGTTGTACGCTTTGCCGCCTGTACCACTTCTGCCCAGAGTGCTGAAGAAGATCAGGCGTGACTGGGCCCTAGTCATTCTTGTGGCTCCGGACTGGGCTCGAAGAGTATGGTATCGCGAGCTACTCAGTATGAGCATCGATTTCCCCCGATCCGTCTGCCTCTTTGGGAGGATCTTCTGTCGCAGCGGCAGGGGACGGTCCTTCACCCGCACCTGTCCAGCCTCCACGTCCATGCGTGGAGATTGAGCGGCGACAGTTGACTGCTTTCGACCTTCCTCCCGAAGTCGGTAATGTCATTCTGACAGCCAGGCGTCCTTCCAATAAAACGATATACGCCTGCCTATGGAACACATTTGTGGCATGGTGCACAGCAAAGGCTGTGGATCCCCTTTCTGAGATGCTTTTGTTTTTTCTGTCCTTGGCACAGCAGGGCTCTGCTCTGGGCAGTATCAAATGTTATCTTTCTGCAATCTCCGGCTTCCTGATCAACCGTCTCTTTTTAAGTCCCCGGTTGTTAACCGTTTCCTCAAAGGCATTACACAAACACACGTTCCCTCCCGTGCCTTTCATAATGCCTCAGTAGGACTTGAATCTTGTCTTGACTTACCTGATGTGCGCTCCCTTTGAGCCCCTTCATAACTGTCCCTTACGTCTTCTCACCTTAAAGACGGCTTTCCTCGTAGCTATCACCTCTGCCAGAAGAGTGAGTGAGCTCCTTTCCTTTCAGTTCATCCGGACAAGGTGGTTTTATGGACCCGTGCTTCTTTCTTGCCAAAGGTTGTCCCGCCCTTCCACATCGGGCATTCAATTGCTTACCCCACCTTCTTTCCGCCTCTGCATCCTTCCAGGGAAGAGGAGAGGCTCCACCGTCTGGACCCAAGTCGTGCGCTCGCATTCTTTCTGCAGCGTACACAACAGTTCCGGGTGGATGATTAGCTCTTTGTTGGCTACGTGGGCGCCAAAAAAGGTCGGGCTGTACACCAGCGTACCATTTCCCGGTGGGTCGTTCTGTACATCAAAGCATGTTCTTCCTTGGCCAAGAAGGAGCCTCCTGTCGGACTGCGTGCCCATTCAACCAAGGCCACTGCAGCCACTACTCCCTTGGGACACAGCGTTCCCTTGTAGGACATTTGTCAGGCAGCTACGTGGGCCTCGCTGCACACGTTTACCAAGCACTACTGCCCTGACAGTCCAGTCCGAAGAGACAGCTTTTTTGGCCGCTCTGTTGTCCGTGACTTCCTGGTGTAAGTTTGTTCGCAGACCCTCCACCGGGGTTGGTATTGCTGGGGTATCTATTCTAAGGTAAGCAGTCTACCACTAATGTGCCTCTTTCAGATGCACAAGTTATTACTTGTGTAACGATATATCTGTAAGAGACCTTAGTTAGTGGTAGATTCCTAACAGCCCCACCCATCCTCCCCGTTCTGCAAACTGATTACTAGGGTTAAGGTCATCGCTTTTTAGGGCCCTAGTTTTTATGCACCAATGGTCAGTGTCTTGTATGGCTCTGTGTACCTGGCGGGGAAAGTCGTGTACAGAACTGACGTCAGTGCGCATGGGTGGCGCCTAAGCAGTCCCTGTGACGTCTTCTCAGCGCTTACGACGCCAATGACTGATGCGGAGCCGCAGGACACCACCTACTGATGCTCAGGGGTACTGCTAAGCAAAACTTTCCGGATCCAGTCTGACGCCTGGTGATATTCTAAGGTAAGGAATCTATCACTAACTAATGTCTCTTACAGATATATAGTTACACAAGTAGTAACTTGTGCTTTTGTAGTGGATAATTTATATAACCAAAAATAATACAAGTCAATTTAAAAGTATTTTTCTTTTTAAGGTGGAGAGGCAACGACGACTTGAACGAATAAAGCAAAAACAGTCGCAATTACAAGAACTAATTCTACAGGTAATGATATGAGAATAGTCTTAAACATGCATCCCCAAGTACGACATGCTTCAATAATTTATTTGATCTCTTGATAACTGCAATCTGATTTTTTTTCTGTGCACTCACACTTATGGCTTAGTGCACCCCGAGGCAGAGGCAAACTTAACTTGTCAATGCATGGTTATCATATATTGCAAATGGGTTTTATTTTGAATGACTAATTTTAATTAACTGTAGAATAAAGAAATCTTTTTTTTTAAACTCGTTTGTGCTGGTTACTTTTACTGCAGGCTTCAAACTAATTTGCAGCATTGAAATTTTATTTCCCTGTCTTTCCTCCACATTTCATTGAAGATTTAATGAGATTTTTTAATTAGAAAAAAATAAGCAAATAGCCAAGTAAGGAAACAATGGGAAAGCAAGGATATGTGGTTGGATGTTAATTGGGGGGTATATTCTTATGGGTAATAGATGAGTCTTAGTCACCGTTTGATATGTTCAGCCATTCAACGATTAGCGTAGACTCTGATATCTACGGAATCATCTGCTTGTGTTTTTTTCATGTGGGCGTGTCCCACTTCCCTCCGTGGAATAAAAAAATGCCTGCCTTTTTTTAGCATTGTATTTCTTGGTTCTTGAAGGATATCTTTGGTGACCGTTCGTAGCCAGTTCATGTAGATGTAAGCAACCGGGTACCTTGTTAATTAACATTGTAAGTGCCCTAAAATTACTGCTCCTGAAGACACCAGGATGATCTGTTTGCAAACGATGATTCGATTTTCACACTACCAGTAGGTTCTTCGATTTCAGTTTTACCCTCTGTGCTTCCTAAGCAACAACTAGTACCTTCACTTATGTACATAGCTGCCAAGTAGCTTCATGTCATGTGCCTCTATCAGCCAATCTTGGCTATTTACCCTACTATCTATGCTGGGATATTGGAGTCCATACTAAAGATATTTAAATGGAAATTGGTCCTAAAATGCAACTTGCTGCTGGCTTAAATGCCAGGACTCCTCAAAGTGTCATGTTTTATGAGGCCGCTTTGCAACCCTGAAATGATTCTTTCTTGCATTATTCACAAATGGGCTACCTAATTTTCCTTGTGGGCAATGCCAGTTGCAAAAACAACATGCTGAAACAGTTGTTCTTTTTCTTACTCTTCTTCCTTCAATACAGAAAAAGATTCTTCTTCACACTAATCACACCATACCAACGACAGAAGTCTGCTTCCTCAAGACTAGGGGCAACTTGATTATGAAATGGTTAGGTTATTGCTTTAAGAGCAATTTCGAAGGGTATCGACTAAGTCATTGGTGAGAAGGATCCATTTCTTTATTAAAGGAGTAAATACCTCCTACGGTAGTGTTGACATAGTTGTGTTCTTATTTTCACACTCTACTGCTTCAATATCTCTCTACACAACCATGACATCTTAATGATAGTGCTGGTAAGGTGTTTCAACCAGATTTCCTCCTCAGATCTTTTAGATTTGGAGTAGAGGTCCTAATTTTTTCTACAGAGTGGTGCGAGTGAAAGAACAACCTTCTTTCTCAGCAGCAGGGAACCACCCAGGGGTCCTACCTTCAAATACACAAGGACAGAGTAATTATGCTGATCAATCCACACTTCCTCCCCCGGATCATATCACAGCTCCTTGTGAACCAAACAATTCAGGTCCTGGCTTCTTTCAACAACTGACAACAAAAGCTGAAAGAGTGCTGCATACGCTAGATATAGGCAGAGCCACGATATGCTGTGTCTTTGTGCATACTCTGCGGAACATCTGAGGGTCTTCATGTTGGCAGAAGCATTTACCTGGAACCACTGGTGGTCACGCTGGTAGTCTCCCCTGCCGCCGCCTATACCATCACGTGGTTGCTGTGCGGGGAGACTACAGGTTCCAGGAACCTCGGCGGTCACGCCCATCTACACTCACTCTCGCGCCCGGAGGTGCTCATAAGGGAGAAGCCTCTGCGGCTGAGCGGGGGTCTTTTCGCATACTCCGCGGAACATCTGAGAGGTTTCCTCTTGACAGAAGCATTTACCTGGAAGCACTGGTGATCACGCTGGTAGTCTCCCCTGCCGCCGCCTATACCATCACGCGGCTGCTGCGCGGGAAGACTACAGCTTCCAGGAACCTCGGCGGTCACGCCCACCTACACCGACTCTCGCGCCCGGAGGCGCTCATAAGGGAGTAGCCCCTCACGCCTCGCGGGACGCGCGCGGGCAGCGCCGGGAGAAGCCCGGGACAAGGGCGGGGCCGTCTGTGGCTGTCCGGGGCCGGAGGAGGGCCGGGCCGGGCTATCCCCCTGACAACTATCCTGTAATATGGGTAAGCGGAAACTACAATCTTCCATAGACAGAGGGGGTGTAAAAGTGAAGGTGCCGAGAAAATCTGCCAGTATTATTTCGTACCTAACCTCCGCAATTGGGGCTCTGAATACCGAAATTGCCAATGCTGAACGGGAATTGGGGCTGGATGTAAACAATGCCCAATTGACAGGGATCTCCCCGAAGAATATTGCGTTGACCAGAGAAGTCCCCCTGGAGCCTCTGATCATAATTGAGCCAATTGAAAATGTCTTGACATTAGACCCCAGTAACGCTAATGGGGACGATTTGGGAAATCCAAGAGTTGTCCCGAGCGAGACCTTAGATACAAGAGGTCAGCAAAAAAACTCGAAGAAAGCTGTAAAAAGGCCGCATAAAAATACTACATTAACAAAGGAGATTCCAGGTAAAAAAGGGCAGATAACCCAGAAACCCTACGGAGGAAACTATACGGGACTTGATCGAAGATATTTTCTCTGAGAGACTGGAGATTGCTTTGTCTACCATTGCTAAAGACATCATTGATACCTTGAATGTATGTGTGGCAGGGATACTAGAGAAATGTGAGTGCCTGAACTCCTTCTTGGTGTCCAGGGATCAACCCTCGGGCTGAAGAGAAGTTATTCCCCCTCTAAAGCATAGAACTCCAAAAGATTCTATACCTAGGCAAGGGAGTGAGAGTTTGTTACCTAATCCCCCATGATTCTGACCACATTATCGCCTCCTACTAGTCTAAAAATGCCTCGAAAAGGTAGTGGTGACAGGGTCTTGCAGCAAGGTACAGGAAATAACAGTTTTGCTACCATACAGATTGGCCAAAAGATTTGTAGGGAGCCTCAGATAGGTAGAGATCTTTTACCTCAACCTACAATTAATCTCCCTACTGAGGCTTCCCCTTTGGTGGCAATAATAGTGAATGTTCCACCTCTATTAATGGGAGAGGTAGAATCCACAGAAACTCTGTTAAAAACTACAAAGAAATGGTGTGATGCAAATTGCTCTGGTGACAAGGAGATTTCCTCTAGTATAATCATGGCCAGACGGGTGGGTTGGCTAGGGTATACACAAAAATCCCTGAAAGGGGATTGTCTCATTGTGAATTTCAATAAATCCAACGAGTCGGCTCGCCTTTTCTGGGATGCCTCAAAGATAAGTAATGAGGAAGGAGTCCTCAGAGCTAACCCGCTTGGCTTTTTCTACCCCCCTATGAGACCTCGTAATATAGATGAGAGACTACTCTCTGTCCAGACTGGTAGGGTCATTGTGTTCCACCCAAAGCCTTCCCGGCTTACCTGTTTGAGACCATCAACATAGTTTGGTTACCTCCAAGGCGGGGTCATCACTTAAGGTTCATAATACACAAAGATTTGAAAATAGGGAAACATTGGCACTATCTAACCGATTTTCCCCTCTGTCTCAGCTGGAGGAGATTGACTGACTGGAGGTGCCGGTTGGTTTGCCCGTAAATGTAGTTCCTAAAACATACACAGTTAATGGAGATAGGGGAGATAGTGTTAGGCTACTGAGCTGGAATATCGCAGGTCTTCGTACAAAAAGGGACGATAATGTCTGGACAACATTTATAAAAGAGCACAACATTATCGCCCTGCAGGAGACCTGGGATAGGGAATGTAATTTTTGGGTCGATGGTTTTACCTCGTACTTTGTCCCAGCCAGGAGATCGATGGCAGGCAGAGATAGAGGAGGTCTTCTGTTTCTTCTCACAGTGAAAATCTCAGGTTCAGTCAAAGTGTTAGACTCACCCTCCCCTAATTATTTAATTTTGGAACTTTCTACGATTAACAACCCAAAAACATTGTTTATTAATTTTTATAATTCCATGGAAAGTGAGTGCCCAAATGAGCATCTCTATTCCCTGACTAATTTTTTTAACTTATATAAAGAAAGCCAAACCACTTTAGTTTATTACATCCTGATGGGAGATTTTAATATACATTTATGTAAATTTAATTGCCACCTAGGTGAATGCCATGGTCCCGCGCATTCATCTCCCCCACACTTCGAACATAGTCTCAAGGTTGAAGCCTTGGAGGATCTCCTTTCAAATATCGATATTTACGAGCCTGGCTTTTTTGATAGAACAGACAGAGTGGCAACGTACAAAGCTAGGGAATCTGAGACAATAATTGATTATGTATTTTTGTCTCTGGTTCTCCTAGGCTTTGTACTTTTTTATAACGCTGTATGTTCGATTTTCAGTGACCACAATCCAGTTGTATTAGAACTGGATAAGGGTTTTTCAATTTTACATGCTACTCCTACTACAGTAACCCGCTCTGCGGTAAAAAGTAAAGACCAATGTAGGAGTCTAGAAATGGACCAAAGTCATTCCTGAGCTCTTTTTTGAGAATTTAGGTAGGCCGGTTGGAGAAGACTTAGACCTATGTGCTGATCCCTCTAGCAATGTGGCAGATGTAATTACTTCTTACGAAGTAATCTGTAAACAAGTGGCCATAGACCTTACAATGACTGCCAGGCCTAAAGCAAATACTGAGAAAAGTTGGTTTGACCACAAATGCTCCAGAGCTCACCACCTACTATTAAAGGCCCTAAAAAAGAAACCCCGGGATAGATTGCAAATAGTGCTGCTTAGACAAGAGTATAAATCTATAGTGCAGACCCGTAAAAACGAAATTAAAAGGGAAGCCTGGGAAGCGCTGATGACTATAGAAACAATAAGGGATAGCTCAAAGTTTTGGTCCATTGTAAATAATCCATTGTTTTCGGGGACGGAGATCTGCAAGTTGGAGCTAACATTTCGGAGATGGATTGTCTAAGTCACTTTGAAAAAAATCTATGGTAGCCATGAAGAGTATGAACCCTCTCCATTATTGCCATTAACATTTACTGAGGATGCGGTAGAGAAGGCAATAGTAGGCACGGCCGGAAATAAGGCTCCAGGCCCTAACTGAGTCCCCTCCGATCTATACAAGTCTAAACCAAAATTCTGGGCTAAAGTTCTGACAAATGTCTTTAACTCTTCAGTGGAAACTGGGTTCCCGGCATCATGGTCCCGCTCTATTATAATACCAGTGTTTAAAAAGGGCCAAAGAGGGGACCCCAGGTATTATAGGCCCATATCGTTACTAGATTCCTCTGTGAAAATCCTGGGTAAAGTTATTTTAGCCAAAATCTCGGAGTGAGTCACTGATAAAGAAATTCTGTCTAATGCCCAATATGGGTTTAGATCTGGTAGAGGTACAGAGGATCAGTGTCTCAATTTACACCTAATAATCAATAAGTATACTGTTGCAGCTAAGGGATCAATTCACCTGGGTTTTATGGATTTGTCCACAGCCTTTGACCTGGTTAATAGGTCAAGGCTGTGGACTATCCTCCTAGACCTAGGTATTGATCCCATTTTGGTGTACTTTTTGGCCGATCTTCATAGGGATCTGTATGCATCCGTACGGATGACACAGGAGGGTGATTGCACTACAGGGTTTAAATCTGGCTGAGGGGTGCGCCAAGGGTGTATTTTTGCCCCCCTGCTTTTCACCCTATATATAAACTCCCTGGACAAAATTTTGGCAAAGGCTACCCTGGATATTCCGCGTATAGGAGAAACTGTTATTCCTGTACTCCTATACGTGGATAATTCCGTTTTATTGGCACGTACCCCGTTGGGGCTTCAAAGACTTTTAAATTCTTTTGGGGAATTTATGGAGTCATTAGACTTAGTGGTAAACAACGATAAATCCCACGCCATTTCCCTGGGTTCACATAAGTATAACAGATCCCTGTATTGCAATGGGTCCGTGATCTCCAGGGTGCAGGTCTTTACATACCTGTGGATCGTGTTTGATGATAAAGGAACATGGGTACCCCCAACTGGCGGCTAAAGCAAATGCCGTAAGAAGGTCCTCCGCAGCGATACTTGGCTTTGCAAAGAGGTTAGGTGGTAGACCTTGTGAGGCAATTTTATCTATTTATAAAGCGAAATGCATCGCAATTGCGAGATATGGTGCTTCAATATGGGGCTACAAAGAAACTGATCGTATCCAGAAAGAGGAAAATACATTTTTTCGTGCTCTACTACCCCTCCCCCAGTCGACGCCTACATTTGCTGTACATCTTGAGCTGGGTATGGCTATGTTTCAGATTTAACAAGTATGGCCCCCATCTTATTTTGGATCAAAACATGGCTGAACCCAAAGCTTACTTTAAATCATAAGATATTAAGGGACTGTGTGAACCTAGAGAAATCAAAGGAAATACAGTGGTTGTCCTTTATTAAAGTAATGTCTAGGAATTTGGGGCGCCCAGAGATTTTTTCAAACCCAGAGGGACTGGTAAAAGCTGATATAAACTGGGTGAAAGCCAATTTTCTCAGATATAGGGAACAAGAGCGTGAATCTTTACAGCTAAGAAAGCCTATGGTAAGGGCTCATTACCTGTTAATCACGTGTTTCTGTGCAGCCTTACCTGAGAATTGTAACAAAACCATTTCATCGGTGGGTATTAACCAGATTCCGATTTAATCAGTTCCACCTCATCTTAAGTGAAGCTATAGGGTGGTGTAGGCCAGAGGATGCTGCACTTTGTAAGTGTGATGATCACTCAATTCAGGATACCATGCACTTTATATTTTTTTGTACCTTTTATACTGGAATTAGGAAAAAGTATATATTACCATTGCTGAAAGATAAAGGGTTCGTACAGGCATTATTTTATTTGCAATTACTGTAACACCCATTTTCTATTTTCTGTGTTGCAAATTTTTTTGTTGGGACTGTTCGGAGCAGGAAAATAAGATTGGCTGGTACAACAGTCCCATGCATTACAGGAAATTGTTAAATTGTTTTAAACTGATTTTGCGAACTGTATGTAATATGTGGAGAAGTTGTATATAGTATACTTTTATGATTTTTAATTAATCGAATAAAGTGGCACTTGACTACTGAAGGTAAGCCAATTCTTTGTCTCATTTGCGGATTCAAACTTGTGCTCACTAGTGACGAAGGACACCATTACAAGGTGGATTGTACGAACAATCCAATTGTGCTACCAAAAAGCAGGTGTATTCTTAGAAGCAAAACCCAGACTGCATTTTACAAGGAAAAAAAGGAGCCTCCCAGGCCTTCCTAGCAACATAAACTAAATGTGCGGCGGCCTCATGGTCCTAGGTCCACACCTTCACCGAGCACTATTGTATGGACTTCCAAGTGAACAAAGAATCACAAATGAGACCAAGAGAACTGAAACACCTGTTCACACACTCAACCTCATTATCTGAAGGAAACAGTTAGTTATAGATTCCTTACCTTAAAATTACCCTCAGGCGTCAGACTGGATCCGGAAAGTTTTTTGTCAGCCGTACCCCTGCATGTCGGAAGGTGGCGTTGGTCAACTCCACGTCTGTCATTGGCATTGTGGTCGCCGGGATGACGTCCCGGAAGCTAAATAGCCGCCGCCCTCGCTCTCTGATGTCAGTTCTTTTTCTGCGCCAGCAAGCTGAGATCCAGAGAGAGCGGTACCCCCAGTCACTTTTTGAATGCTTTGGGTTTTTTTTGCGACTTTTGTCAACTTCTTTTTTGAGCCGAAAGTCGACTCCTGGTGCAGGAGGGATGCCCAGTTTCAAGGCCTGCGGTTCCTGTACTCTACTTATGTTGGTGACGGATCCGCACCGCGTGTGCCTCTACTGTCTTGAGCGCGACCATGAACCCAAGTTGTGCTCCCACTGCAGAACCATGGTCCCAAAGTCTTTGCGGGAGTGGTCCCGAAAGCTACTCTAGGCCCGGCAGTCGGCACGCGTCGCTCGAGGTCCCAGTGGAGTGGGAGGTCGAGGGACCGATCGCGGAGCCTTCTCCACTCCTTGTCTAATTCTTCGCACTCTGGTACTGTAAGTCAAAGCACAAGAAGTCGAAGAGGCATTGTTGCACTTCGACTTCCCCTCGTCCCTCTGCCGACACGACAGCGGGTGGTGCCCCTCCTGGGGCTCCGTGTGTGGATCCTTCAGGGTCGACTCTGGCCTTCCCGGGACCGGAGCGACCCCTGCCCAGCTGCGTCAGTTCTACAAAGCGATGCATGCCACCTTTGGGCAGCCCAACTCTGCAGGTGCCCCTTTGGGCCCTGCGGACTCCGCACCGCCGGGCCCCCTTGGATCCAGGCCTGGATACGGATCGGCACCGCTCAACCTTATTACACCACCACCAGCGCCTATTCCACCGGCACCACGTCCGCAACTGACCCCGGCTGGACCTACAGCGTGCGTCGACCCCTGCTTCCAGCCTGATGTGGATATGGAGCCAGACCGGCATCGACCAACGCCGGATCCGGCGCCGATGCGTACTTATGTTCCTGTATTCCAGCCTGCCCATTTCCAGCCAGTTTGGCGGCCAGAGGAGGGTGAGGTAGATTGGGAGGGATCTGGTGAACCTTTAACTGATCAATGGCAGTACGATCAGGACTGGAGAGAGGAACTGGGGGATGCCAGTGGTCTGGACACCTCACCAGACCGTGGCATGCTGTGTCCTCCTACTGTGGCTACAGAGGAGGGAGCGTCTTACGCAGTGGTGTTGCGTAGGGCGGCCAAGGCCCTAAACCTCAAGCTACCTACTGTGGCAGTCGGGACTAACCTCCTGACAGATGCTTCTGCCGGCTGCGAGCTATTTGGAGCCCCTGCTGCCGTTTAATGAAGCCCTCACTGACATCCTTTTAGGCACCTGGTCCAGGCCCAACACAGGGGCTCCTGTGGATAGGATGGTTGCCTAACGCCACCGCCCGGCCCCGGACGACCCCACTTGCCTCTCCCAACACCCCTCCCCCTAGAGCTTTGTGGTCCAAGCTTCAATGTCGCAAAGTGCATCCCCTAACGCACCACCGGATAGGGAATCCAAGAACTGGATCAGCTTGAGAAGAAGTTGTTTTCTTACTCCAGCTTAGGGCTGCAGTCGGTGAACAGTGCATGCCTCTTGGACCGTTATTCCCACTCCATGTGGGATACGGTGGCTCAAGTGCTTCCTCAGTGTCCGAACTCTCACCTGCTGTTGCCGAGGGTAGAGACGCAGCAAAGCTCGCCATCCGCTGTGGATTGGTTACTGCTGAGTCACTGTGTAGGTCCATTTCCATGTCGGTGGCGCATCGCCGTCCGTCACACCTGGTTGAGGACGACTACCTTTTCTGGGGATGTCCAGAACACCTTGATGGACATGTTTTGATGAGCGTCGCCTGTTCAGCCACAAGGTAGACAGTGCAGTAGAGCACTTTGAGGACTCTCAGGCTACGGCCAAGTCCTTAGGCCTCTCCACCACGCACCCTGCATGGTCTGCCTTACGTGGCCACGAAAGGGATAGCCCAACATGTTCCTTTCAGAGCCACAGGCCAGCACAAGCTGTTCAACCTCAGCGCGGCCGGGGACGTGGGAACCACCAACGTGGTTCTGGGGACCAGCGGGCGGGCCAGCCCTCTACCGTCCTCTCTCCAACAGCCTCCAAGCCCTCCTAGTCCGACCTTTCAGGCCCATCAAACGCCAGTGGGAGGCAGGATCCTCCGTCATCTCCTCCACTGGCGCACCATCACGTCAGAGAGGTGGGTTTTGCAAATAGCCTGAAGGGGCTACTCCCTCCCCTTCAAGACTACCCCCTCCCCTTCGAGACTACCCCTTGAGGCATGCCACCCCAGTAATATCGAATGTCGGGGGATCAGCTGGCCCTTCTCCAACACGAAGTTACGGCTCTCTTGGCCAAGGAAGCCATTGAGCGCGTTCCAGCCCCAGAAGTAGGTCGTGGTTGCTATTCACACTACTTTCTGGTGCCCTAGAAAGAAAATGGTCTGCATCCTATCTTTGTTCTCAGAGACGTCAACCGCTTCCTCCAGAAGGAGAAGTTCAAAATGTTGACCCTGGCTCAGGTCTTGTCTGCCCTCTACCCTGGAGACTGGATGGTGCCCTTGGACTTGCAGGACTCATATTTTCATATCCCCGTCCTGCTGGCCCACCGGCGTTACCTGCGGTTCACAGTAGGCCACAAGCACTTTGTTTACGTTGCTCCCCTTTGGCCTTAGGAGCGTCCCTCGGATGTTCACGAAAGTGATGGCGGTGGTCGCAGCTCATCTGCGCAGATCAGGGGTTCCAGTCTTCCCTTATCTCGACGACTGGTTGTAAAAGGCGAGCTCGCCCCAGACAGTCGTCTCCCACCTCCAGACTACGGCCGACCTGCATTTGCTGGGGTTCTCCATCAACGTGCCGAAGTCTCACCTGACCCCCCTCTCAGAAGCTCCTCTTCATCGGAGCGGTTCTGGACACAACGTAGTTTCGGGTTTATCCTCTCGAACAGCGAGACCGGGATATTCGGGCTATGACTCCGGTCTTTCAGCCTCTATCCCGAGTTCCGGTCAGGATGACCCACAGGCTGCTGGGCCTCATGGCCTCCTGCATGTCGATCATGCCAGGTGGCATATGCGGGCTCTGCAGTGGGACCTGAAGTACCAGTGGGCGCAGCATCAGGGGAATCTGTCAGATTGCATCCAGATCTCGGAGGGCACTGCACGACAATTGCAGTGGTTGCTCACGAACCAGGATTGGGTCAACGGCAGATCCCTCTCCCTTCCCCAATCAGAACACACAGTGGTGATGGATGCATCCCTTTTGGGATGGGGCCGCCACATGAGAGTGGTGGAGATCAGAGGCCTCTGGTGGAGTCCGAGCTCCACATCAAGCTTTGGGCAATCCGTCTTGCACTAAAAGCATTCCTTCCCTCTGTCCCGGGTAGATTAGTGCGGGTGTTCATGGACAACACCACCGCCATGTGGTTCTGCAACAACCAAGGCGTGGTGATGGACCCTATGTCAAGTGGCCCTCCGTCTCTAGACATGGCTGAACATCAGGGCATATCCCTGGTGGTTCAACACCTGGCAGGTTCACTGAACGCCAGGGTGGACAAACTCAGCCGCAGGTGCATGATGGATTACGAATGGCGTCTTCACTCTGGGGTGGTGCAAGTTCTCTTTCAACTGTAGGGAGAGCCTTGGTTAGATCTATTCGCCACAGAAGAGAATATGCAATGTCAGCAATTCTGTGCGTTGGAATTTCGAAGGCGGCACTCGCTAGGCGACGCTTTTTGTCTCAAGTGGAGTTGCGGTCTTGTATAAGCTTTTCCACCTATACCACTTCTGCCCAGAGTGCTGAAGAAGATCAAGCGTGACCGGGCCAAAGTCATTCTTGTGGCTCCGGATTGGGCAAGAAGAGTCTAGTATCCCGAGCTGCTCAACATTGATCCCCCGATCCGACTGCCTCTTTGGGAGGATCTTCTGTCGCAGCAGCAGGGGACCGTCCTCCACAGAACCTGTCCAGCCTCCACCTCCTTGCGTGGAGATTGATCGGCGGCAGGTGACTTCCTTTAACTTGCCTCCCAAAGTCTGTGATATAATCTTGGCAGCCAGACGTCCCTCCACTAAGACGGTATGCGCCTGCAGATGGAATACATTGGTGGCCTGGCGCACAGTAAAAGCTGTGGATCCCTTTTCTGCTCCTCTTTCTGAATTTCTCTTATTCCTCCTGTCTTTGGCCCAGGGCTCTGCTCTGGGCACTCTTAAGAGCTACCTCACGGCTATTTCAGCCTTCCTCATCAGCCTTCTCTTTTCAATTCCCCTGTTGTAAATAGATTGCTCAAAGGCATTACTCATCTTTTTCCTCCTGTTCCCTTCGTAATGCCTCAGTGGAACTTAAATTTGGTTCTTACCTATCTGATGTGCGCTCCCTTTGAGCCGCTACAGAACTGTCCTCTCAGACTCCTCACTCTGAAAACTGCTTTTCTGGTGGCCATCACCTCGGCGTGCAGGGTGAGTGAGCTACAAGCTCTGTCTTTCAATCCTCCTTTTCTGGCTGTTCATCGGACAAGGTCGTCCTCCGAACTCGACCTTCCTTTATTCCAATGGTGGTCACTTCTTTTCATATTGGCCAAACCATCACTTTGCCCACCTTCTTTCCGCCTCAGCATCCTTCAAAAGTGGAAGAGAGGAGCCACAGTCTGGATCCAAAACGTGCGTTCTCCTTTTATTTGGATCGCACCAAACCATTCCGGGTGGACGACCAGCTCTTTGTTGGTTACGTGGGTGCTAAGAAAGGTCGGACCATCTCCAGGTGGGTCGTTCTGTGCATCAAGGCCTGCTATTCTTTGGCAAAGAAGGAGCCTCCAGTGGGGCTGCGCACCTATTCCACCAGGGCAACAGCAGCTACTAGTGCTTTGGGACTGGGAGTCCCCCTACAGGACATCTACAAATCTGGAGAGACAGCTTCTTTGGTCGTTCTGTTCCCCAGGACTTTCTGGTGTGAACTTAGTTTGCAGACTCACCTCCGGGGTTGGTATTGCTGGGGTATCTATTCTGAGGTAAGGAATCTATAACTAACTGTTTCTTTCAGATGAACAAGTTACTTGCCTTCGGTTACATACAATGGTTAGGTATAGAATCCTTACCACCCCACCAGTCCTCCCCGTTCTGTGAACTGACTTCTAGGGTTAAGGATTTCCTTTCAGGGCCCTAGTTTTGTGCCCCAGTGGTCAGTGTCTTGCATGGCTCTGCGTTTCTGGCGTGGATAGTCATGTTCAGAACTGTCAGCCCGCGAGGGCGGCGTCTATGTAGCCTCCGCAAAGTCATGCCGGCGACCACAAAGCCAACGACGGACGCGGAGTCTACCAACGCCATTTTCCGACGCACAGAGGTACTGCTGATGAAAAACTTTCCGGATCCAGACTGACACCTGGGGGTAATTCTAAGGTAAGGAATTTATAACTAACCTATGTTTCTTACAGATACATTGTTACCGAAGGTAAGTAATTTGTTCTTTAATTCCACCTCCAGGGTTGACCAGATTACGCTACAAAATCGATGCACAGCATGTGAATCTAGAAAGGATTCATGCTGCAAAACAAAATTGTTACTTACCTTTAGGAATAGTTTTACCGCTTGAGGGGTTTACTGGATTCACATGAGACCCTCCACCATCCTGAAAAATGAGGACTGGAAAAATACTGAGCACCATTAAAAGGAAGCAAACAAAGACCGGAAAATTTGCCAAGGGGCAAAAAAATCGGAAGATGGCAACAGCGCACAAGTGCTCAAAGGGGCGTACGTCTGATGTACTGGTATGACGGACATAGCACCAAATGGCTACAGAAGACGCCCAGCGAAAGAGGAAATGAGGACCAACAAGATGATTTCGGACCCAAACTCTAGATGGTGGAATAATGCACAGCGTGTAAATACAGAAGATTCTTCAAGCTGCAAAACTACTTCTACTGTTAAGTAAACATTTCATTTTTATACACTGTCATAGTGGGCACGGTATGTTGGACCTTGCTTTCTCACTTTTGCTGTGTTTAATAAAAATAATGCAAAATTACTAGAGTTGTGCATAGGAATTAAATGTGTGGGATAGGCATGTGTTTAGAATGAGTAAACTGGTGAGTTGTCCACATGATAGCCAGAGTACAGCTCAACCATAAACATTAGTAATAATATTTCACATGCATGTGACGTCTATGCAGGTAACTCATAAACAATATTGTTTTCTATATAGCATTACCAAAATCTTTAGCAACATGAAAATATGTAAATTTATATCCGGTCACTCTACTGCAGCAGTATGTTTAAATTGCCAAAATGGTGACAGCAGGATCTGGGGGTAAGCTAAGCCTTATCTAAAGAACCTAAGATGGCACTGGCCTAAAGTGGCAGCAACCTGATGTTCATAAAGATCCAGCGAAATCCTATCCTTCCTTGGTTAATTTAAGCCTACTGAAATAAAAGTGCCCTGGGACAATCGTATTTCTAATCGTCATCAGAATTTTGAGCTGTGTTCCGTTATTCTTGCTGCTCATTGAATGTGTCCTGAAGGAGGCACTGGTGCGGATCGTTCATGTTACGGTCTGAAGGCCAGACATCATAAGGATGATGAACTGTCTTTGTTTTTTCAAATCTCAGTGCTCCAAGTCCTCAAACGATGTCTCAGTGATACTTGCGTCAGAGCAAAGAATACAAACTGGCCCTTCTATATTACATGAGTAGTCATCGGTTAAGCTTGTTTGTGTATTGCTCTAGATTTAGTACCAGTAGAGAAACAGTGTCTATCTACAAGTGGTGCAGTTGTGAGCCCATACAGTGTCAGCCCACCAACACTTTAACCACAGCTCCGGGCTCTACTTCAACTCCACTCCAGAATATTCTTCTCTAAACAGTCTCTTGAGGTTTCTTTGGGTTAACAGTTGCATTCCTCAGGTTTTAGATAGTATGCCCAAGCGACGTGGAAGACTTGCCAATACATCATTGCATTTGGCTGTTTTGAGGCATTTCTATAAATTAAAAGCAAAAGTATTCCCAGATAGTTTAAGGGGCCCTAACTTCAGCTCCGTCTCGCAATTTTTTTTTTTATTCTGATCCTTGATGTCTCCCTTTTAATGCCTGGTTGATTTGGGTCACAGCCAGGCGGTAGTGGCTGGGTGCCGTGGCAGCTCGTTGTTGCCATCTATGTATGAAGTGTCAGTTGTCTGTGTTAACTCAGAAATGGAAGACTCCTCCTCCATCTCTTTCACTGCTCTGGACAAGGAGTGTAATAACATGACTTCTGTTGATAAATAAAAATCTTAATTTCGAATCTGGCAAAACAATCTCCAGTGACCCTGTGATATTTTGGGGGTAATTGTTTTCAGGCTGCTGTTTGGTCCTGCACCACGTCTTGCTTTTTCCTGGCCCTCATACTGTCTTGCCTGATGTCCTGTAAGAGGTGGGAACTTGCTGCCTTAAGCAGCAATGGAATATGGTTCCTCTGTTTACATCAGAATTTGATTACACATTCCTTACTGTGAACAAATAGTAAGCAGCCAGTCTGTTTATCCCGTCATGCGTTTGTACATTTGTCATTTAAGAACTGTAATTAAGAATGAACTCTTGGTGCCAAATGTGCTCCCTCCAGTAGCATTGTTCTGCAGGGTTATTTTCATTTCCATACATGACAGCTGCACTATCCACACATTTACAATAAGATCTATTCTCTACACGTGTCAGTGTGTAGGCACCAATAGTGACTATCTTCAAGGTTTTATTAAATAGTTCACACACTTGTTGAAGCAATGCTATTCCTGGTTACAGAACAGCCCCCTTTTTAATTCAGCCTCATTGAAATTTTATTGAAGCACTCGGGATACAAAAGAATGTACTTTTAGAATTCTGGCATGAGGTCATTAAAGGGTTTCTGGTTAAGGAATGTCTGCTTTGGCCTAGGCGAAGTATTGAAGTCTTCCATATCTTGTGAGCCCTTAAACTTTAATATTGAGCAATTTTTTGCATGACGACTTCAGAATTTTTTTTGTTGGTGTGCTGTGAACAGTTGATGAATTAATAATATTTGTAACCTTTTTCAGCAAATTGCCTTTAAGAACTTGGTTCAGCGGAATCGCCAGACGGAGCAACAGACGAATAAAACCCCTCCGTCCAACTCTGTCATACACTTACCATTTATCATTGTGAACACCAGCAAAAAGACAGTTATAGACTGTAGCATTTCTAATGACAAGTAAGTCGAGGAATGCAAGTTTCTAAAATACCTTTACTCTTTGATATTTAATATTCTCACTTTTATTGCTAATAACCAATTTTTAAAATGTTAATGTTACTGCAATTTATATAGCATAACAGCTGACCCAGCAAAGGGGCGTCCAGACGCTGACAGCAGAACAGATAACATGGGGGGAGAGGCGGCTACACGGTGGGAAACAGGTGTGTTTTAATGGCCTTCCTGAAAGAGTAGTTAGGGTGGCTCCGAATGTAAATGGGCATCGAATTCCAAAGGTGGCCTGCCCTACTGCGGAAGGAACGGCCTCCTGCCCGCACTCTCCGAAACCTTGGAACCTTCACCAGGTGCTGGCCTAGTGAGCGGAGTTGACGTGTGGGGACATAGGGAGTAACTAAATTGGCCAAAATACTGGGGGTATTGAATTTTAGCGCTTTAAAAGTGATGCAGAGGGGCTTAAATTCAATTCTCCTAGCCACCGGCAACCAATGTATCCGGTGGATGGTGGCAGACACCGGGCAGGACCTTCACAGGCCAATCAGAGATCTAGCTGCTGCATTTTGGGCTCGTTGGAGCCGCGCAATCTCCGCCTTATTTGCCCCTAAATACAAAGAGCAGGCATAATCCAATCTAGACATTATAGATGCCTGAATGTTGGTCTGGCGAGTAGGTGGGTAAAAAAAAACAATAGGGGTCCGAGCTCCCATAATAGCCCAAAACAGGTCCCTGCTACCTTTTTGGTTTGGACTTGGTAGCCAAGGGATGAGTCCAACCATACCCCGAAATTTTTGACGGCCTGCTTTGGGAGCGGGGGGGATTGTGGGGGAGCTATCTAGGCTTACAGGCCACTGTACCTTAAAAATGAAATGAAGGTACAGTTATCGCATAGAAAGACATAATTGTTGGTGAAGCAATCAAGTTTTTATGCATCGGAAACAAGACCATGATCATTCAATTGAAAGTGTACATAAATAGTATTCAGTCTTAAAGTGAGATGAGGATGGTACGTTGATCATAAACATGGATGCATATACAGGCAAATCACAAATGCAGGGGCTTCTTTCATTGAATCATCACCATTAAAAACTGTTTTAGAATCAATCATTTTTATTGTGTGGTAGCAAGATTACAATTGCACAGCTTAGCTGCCTACATCAAGGCACCGGCAGAGCGAAGACTAAAATGCACTACACAGCTTTCAGGTCTATATCCCGGGGGACGACCTCGCAGTGAGTTAAAACCTCAATGAAATCGCAAGGCACCTTAGTGAAGATACCACTTTTATACACAATAAGAAACAAAAGAAAAATAACCTGGTTGAATGTCTGGATTGTCCACGATAGAGGACCTAGGGGAGGGAAACGAGGTCCACCCTTTCTGACGGGCTAGTTGGTCCCATGCTTTGAGGGTCGGGGAGGTGACCGGAGAAGAGTACAGTCCCCATGTTTGCGTGGAAGCCACAGTTTGCGCCATATGTTTCGCCCGGCTACCTTCTGGTCCATAAAGTTCCAGTGTTCGCTGGACAGGGCTCTATTCTATTCGGTGACGTGGCGGAGACAGAAAGCTTGATCCCACTAGCGGGTAGCCGAGCCCCCCAATCTCTTTCGAGAAGGTCACCAGCGCCGACTCGAGACATGGTTTCTTATTATCCCAAAAAAACTTAGAGTCCTTGCAACTTCCGAAGGACGCCTGTAGGCGGATTCACAGATAGCATCTGAAAGATCTATAGGATGCGCTGGAGTACCGTTACTTTTACCACTGCCAATCTCCTGTACCAAGCCAGTTTAAGACGCGTCCAGGCCGATAATGCCTTGACCGTTTGCTCTATCAACAGTGCATAATTGAGGGCGATTGTCTTCGCGATGGACGCGGTCAGCCGAATGCCCAGATATGTGATGTCCGTATGTACCCATTGAAAGGCGAAATCTTGTTGTAGGTCTTGGACCTCCGCCCCGGGGATAGAGATATTAAGAATTTGTGACTTCACAAAGTTGACCCTGAACCCTATGAGGTCTCCAAAATTAGTAAGCTCCCTGGACAGGTACTGCAGAGTTGACCGAGGGTGTGGAAGGTAGATGATGACATCATCGGCATACATGCTAATTTTGTGTGTATCCGCTCCAAATTTGATTCCTGCTATGTCAGGGTTGGACCGAATACGTTGGGCAAATGGCTCCATGTAGAGCGCAAATAAAAGATGGGCTAGGGGACAACCTTGCCGCGTGCCCAGGGCAATGGGGAAGAGGGTCGACTTACAACCATTAACCCCACCGCAGCCGTAGGGGAGGCGTATAAGCAACGAACCCACCGGACGAGGTAATCCCCGAAACCAAAGGCGTGTAGAACTGCCAAGAGATACACCCAGTCGACGGGGTTAAAGGCTTTCTTCACGTCAATCGAGAGCAAGAAGGCCTGAGTGCGAGATCGGTGAACCAAGTCGATAAGGTGTAGGAGCCGCTTGGTGTTATCCCCTCCTTGTCGCGTTGGAATAAAACCGGACTGATCCAGGTCTATAAGGCCATCCATAAGGGGGCTAAGTCGTGAGGCCAAAATACTCGCAAATAACTCTGCGTCAATATTAAGAAGCGAGATTGGCCGGTACGACCCACAGTCTCTTGGTTCCTTACCCGGTTTAAGGATTACTGAGATTGCCGCTTCAGACATTGAAGGCGTAACTTCCCCAGTGTCGAGAAAGGAATTAAAAAGTCTTGTTAAGAGGGGAGCCAGCTCCACGCAGAATGATTTATAAAACAGCGCCGGAAAGCCATCCGGTCCCGTTGACTTAGCTACCTTTAATCGCGCTATCGCCGATATGACCTCTTCTATGCGAATGACTGAGTCCAAGTTGTCAGCCGACGATTTAAGCAAGGGGGTAATATCGCAGGAATTGAAGTATTTCCCTGGGTCATGTATATGGACGTCTTCCCTCGCATAGAGGCGTTGATAGAACTGACGGAAGGTGTCAACAATGAAGGCATCTGTGTTATGCTCCACTGCATTCAGATCCCAGATGGATTGGATCTCAGATCTCTGAGCTTGTGCTCGGAGCCTATGTGCCAGCATCCTCCCACATTTATCCCCACTGAGATTGAATTTGTGCCACAGCCTCAGAAGAGCATGCTCAGCTCTATCTAGGTCCAAGTGCTTTAACATGCGTCGCCTCGTTTCCAACTCTCTCCAGACTCTCGGGCCCCGGTTCGCTTGTGAACTGCCTCTAATTCACCCACCTCCTTTTCCATTTCTGCGCACTTTTCTCTGCGCAGTCCCGCAAAGGATGCCGCAATCTCGATAAATTCACCCCACACCACTAGTTTCAGAGCCTCCCATACCGCAGCAAGAGGAGTACCCACCTGGTCGTTTTCCAAGAGATAGTGTACTATAGTATCTCGGATTCGATTGATGACTTCCTCCGAATGGAAAAGTGAGTCGCGGAGACGCCAACCCGGTGGCGCCGAGCGAGAGCATCGCAACGTGAGTAGTTCGGAAATGATGGCATGGTCTGAGAGGGAGCGGTGGGTGATATCCGCAGGTGAGGGAGGAGAGAGGTGGAGGCAAAAAAATTATCCAAACGCGCATATGTTTTGTGTACCGCTGAAAAGTAAGTGTAGTCGCGCCCACTAGGGTGCTGGACATGCCACACATCTCCCAATCCACAGTCAGCCAACCATTGTTTACCTCCCTGTGACAGCGCCCCTGTGTGATTAGACCTCTGGTCTCACCTATCCATCCCTGGGTCCATACCACATTAAAATCTCCTCCTACCAGAAGTGCCATATCAGGGGAGGCAAGAGCCTCAGACTGAGCTAGACGTATAAAAGGCTGTTGCCGCTCATTTGGGGCATATAAGGACCCTATCGTCATTTGCGTATCTCCCCATTGTACCCAGATCGCTAAGAACCTGCCTTTGATGTCTGCTACCGTGGAAATTACTTTGCATTGCGAACGCATGCTAAGGGGGGCTTTAACGTAGTTTTGGGGTCCTAGCCGGTGAACTCGGTCCATTTGGATCTCTTGACCCTCTTCATCTCCGAAGATCTGCTGAAACAGGGCGCTAATGTAAGCGCAAAGGTTTTCCCCCTCTTCTTTCCAGGGGACCGCTCGAATCCGAATGGTATTACATCTGGAGCGGTTCTCCAAGTCCTCCGCATGAGCCTGTAGATCTATATTCTGTTCTTTGAGACAAATCATCTCTTGTTGAAGTTGGTGCATGTCATCCTCTCTTCCCAGGTCATACTCCTCTAAAGTGGCCACTCCTTCTCCTATGGCGTCGACATCCCGCCTAACCTCTCTGAGATCCGATGAGAGTTGGGAGCGCAGCTCTTATATATCCTCCTTGATGGTTGTGAACAGCTCAACCATAAAAGCTTTGGTTGCCGGCCCGTCGTCGTCCTCCACCTGTGGTGTCTTGGCATCCGGTTTAGAGGTATAGTGGCCCGATGTTTTTTGCAAAAGGACTTTTAGGGGCTTGTCCTTTCTACCTCTGGCTGATGACGTGTCAGCAAGCAGGTTGCAGACTGCTATAAGACGCTCCCCAAACGAATCAAGAGGAGATGTCACTCCAGCCCCATGCAGGTCCGACTCTCACAGGTGGGCTGGTCAGCAGACTAATCTGGGGGGTGAGCAGAGTTAGTCTGCGCTGTATTGGAGATGAGGGCCAGACTCAAGGTTCCAGGATGGCGCAGGTAAGCCGGTTGCCAGGCCTCTCTAGCTGTAGATGTCAAAGCCCAGGTCGGGTGGTGTAGAGCGCTGGAGTAAGATTCTAGACCTGAGAGGGACAGCTGTCTCACCACTGCTGAGCCTGGGGCAGGCACAGGCGGCACTCAAATTTAAGACCTACCAGAGTCAAGGGGCAATCAAAGAAACAGTGGGGGGGCACACTGCAGTTATCAGCTACCTATTCACAGCGCCCCAATTATGCTCACTATGCCTTTTCAGGGGGGCAGGTAATACCACAGTTCAGGAAAGCTGGTCACAAGCTCCAGCGCGGAAATCGCAGCCCTCTGAGCTGCGGGCTGAAGACAGGCCTTCCGGTCGCTGGCGCGCTGTAGGCCACAACCATAAGGCCTCTGAAGCCTCTCAGTATGGGCACGGCAGGAGGCAGCACCAATTCTCGCCGTGTCAATGCCACCGCAGCATGCAGTCAACACTCTTTGCTGCCAGGCCCCGGGCCGAGCCTCTCACGACAAGCCCTGCTCTCGCATAGCCCTGCTCTCACCTCGCGCTTTCTGCCGCAGAGGGGCACGGAACTGCTCGCTCAGCGGAAGGGGGGACTCACGGGAGCAGGCAGCCCCCACCACTCGCTAGAAAGCAGCGCCAACGCCGTCCGCCGACTCGCGTATCAACTACCACACCCGGGCGCAGGATCACCGCCCCTCCACTTCTCACCGCTACACTGCTGAGGAGCCGTCCACTTTGCTGGGCAGGGGCACCACGGACCTTCTCCACGCGCCAAGCCTGTATGGATGGCCCCTCGGTAGCACCAGCGCCGCACCTCACTCAGGCGCCCTCAGTCTCCCGGTGCCACCAGCGCTGCACCTCACTCAGGCACCCTCAGTCTCCAAGTGCCATCAGCGCTGCAGCTCGCTTATGTGCTCTCCGCCGCACAGGGGGCTGCAGACAGGCCACCTCTGGGAACACAAGATGGCGGGCACCTCGTTTCGCTTCTCCCCTTGGACCCGCCAGCGGCCACTTCAGTGCAACACTCAGTCTGCGGGGCAGCACACCAGGGAGGATCAGGCACCAACTCCCTCCACCAGGCGACCTCAGCTACGGCAGCACCGAGGCTTCACAACAGCAGTAGGCACTCGCTAGGCCCGCCGGGCCGCAGCAAAGTCGGGCCTGGCAGACCGAATCAAGCAGGAAAGCCACCACAAAATCAAGAAGGGAGCCTGTTGTCAGCACCCGGACCTCAGTGCAGTTCGCCCCACTCAACGGTAGGCGCGGATGGGCATCAGGGAGGGCGATATAACAATGCTGATGGTTGGCGGCGCCGGAGGGTTAGGAAAACAAGTCCTATCTCTCCGCCATCTTGGTCACGCCCCTAAAAACAGTTTTAGAACTAAAAAAAATATTTTTTTATTTTAGCACTTAGCCGTTGATGGCCTAGGGAATAAGATGCTGTCCCTTATAAGGCTCCAGGTTGTTCAGCTACGATGCTGTAGTCCTCACCTTTAGCAATTCATTTCCTCCTCGTTTTTTTTCCCTTTGTAAAGCTTTTTCATTTTTACTCTACATATGTTTAGTTTTCTCTTGCCGTGATTGCCAGGTCTCATAGTCTACTCTTTGATTTCATTCACCTTCCCCTTGAAATCCTTGCCTTTGCAAATAAGGCCAAAGTGCCCATTCTTTTTACAATTGCTACAGTTTCCCTTGCTTGCTGGACATAGTGTGTCATTGGCTAAATACCTGTCATTGTCCTGTCTTCCCACAAAGAAAGCAATTGCCTTGAAAAGTACTATTCCTCTCCCCAATATTGTGAACCTCCTTTTTTTTTTGTCCTGGGTTTTTAACCACATGCACTGCATTCTTTTTCTCCCCTTCCTTTTTTATGACCGCAGCACATTTCACTGAATGCTCTGTATCCTTTTAGCAATGGACATCATCCAAAGAAGATTCCTCCTTCTGCCACAGTTCCTCTCGCCCCTTTCAATATTGTATCTCAACATAAATTGGTCCTTTATCCTCTCATCCACTAAGGAACCATATTTACATGTGGAGGCCAACTTTCTTAAACCTATAGTATGATTCTCCACCGTTTCCCCTTCTACCTGGCTTCTGCGACCAAAATAGTAACGTTTGAGGATGGTGCTGACTTATGGCAGGTAGTGTCTATCCAATTT
This sequence comes from Lissotriton vulgaris, assembly GCF_964263255.1. Lineage (NCBI taxonomy): Eukaryota > Metazoa > Chordata > Amphibia > Caudata > Salamandridae > Lissotriton > Lissotriton vulgaris. The sequence goes on along the minus strand of NC_141696.1, from coordinate 813,855,402 downwards.
AGCAAAACACACTTCATACTGACTTAAATCTTCACCCACAATGCCCAGCAAGTGATCAAAAATCTCTTGCCCTTCTGAGCCTAAACAGTGCAGGGGCCACGCAGTCTTTCTTACTGAAAGTGATGCCCCACACACCCTGGAATATCTTTCAACTACTTTGTGCCATTTCTGCGACTTAATAGGTGGATACCAGGTGAAGTTAGAAAACACTGTGGCTCTGTTACATTTTGCATGCCTTGAATGTATACACACTCCAAAAAACAAACACCATTAGTGCAGATTAAAGCTCCCTCAAATCAGATCTGCAATCCATATCTGTCCAACAAAGCCTGCGAGGTAGTAGTTAAGATAGAATTGTTAGAATAGCAAATCACTTAAACCACACCTGCAATGAGCGTAAGCAATATTGGACCATACGGTACAGCAGAAATAATGACAATACAATAGGACAAAAAATAAAATATAACAAAGTAATTATTCCATCAGGAATAACGCTGTCACCAGTGCGAAGCAATCCTCAGGACTCGCATGCAATTTCAGTCAGCCCTCCGCAGTTAGAGCATAGTAAACAACCAGATCTCCACAGATATACGGTCCTGTTGTACAGTGTGCGCGTCACTAAAGAGAGAGGAGTGCACATATCACTTACTGAAACGCCTCACACTTCTCTGATGCCCTGTAACGTCACGCCAGACATGCGTAGTGTGCATGTCACTGAGGCTACTAAGTACTTTCTGGATCAATTCCTGGATATCCGTGGACGAATTCCCTGAAGTAAGATGGCCGCCATGCTATGTCACGTGATGATGCATTAAGTGCGTGTGAGGAGGGTCAGGGACCTGAGGCATCACCCTATAACATTACACCTAGCTGGTCTCCTTACCGTCTTTGACGATGAAGATGGTGCAGGAAGCCCAGACTGCCCTATAACGAGGAATCTTTCCCCCACCCCACGACGCACATGACCCGAAAATCGTTCCTCCCGGAAGCGACGGGACTCAGCGGCCTGACCAATGGGACGTCGATAGCAAAAGTCGGGACCAGCAGAAAAAGCTGGAAGTGCAAATCATCAGCACGCCCACTGAGGAGAAAACTACAGAGAGAAAAGCAGACGCCGACAGAGCCAAGGACTCCATATTGTGACGAGGAAACGCTGAGGGAAGTCAAATCGAAGACCCCGAGGCCTGGTCCGAGGAGTGGTGGAGCCCGGAGGACATGCACGAGCCACCACAACTCAGGAGTGTTGTGGCAGACACCGGTACGTGACCGGTACGTGACCGGTGCTGTGGGTATACTAAGGGAGGGGGGTGGGATAATCTGGGGAGGTAGCATATTTATCTCCCTTGCTTTTGCAACTATCTCGTAGCTCATATTTCCAGAAACGCCCTTACTCCTGTTCCTGTGATTCTACACTTGGCTAAAACCCCCTTCACGTATTTACCGTACCTCACATTTGAAAGCCCAACCTCGCACGTGGTGTAGTGACGGACTAGGTTAAGACCTACACACCAGATAGGGTCAGTGACCGCTATTTTCTTCTTTATTTTGAGTGCTTTCAGTACTCCGGGGGAAACTCTACCAAAGGAAATGTCAAGAGCCACCTGTTCAACCTGAGCCGCTTGTACCACCTGACAACACCCCTGAGAGAGAATGCTGGAACATCACTCACAGGAACATTCTGTCACACACCAACAGGATTGTTGTTCTGTTACACTTTATTTACAAAATGATATCCGCCTTCTACTATGGGTTATTGAATACCACCAATAAAATCCTACAATATTCAACCCATACGGCCTCCTCGCTTCTGTTTCATACCTTCCCTGCGACATTGCCCCAGGCGTTGCTGTGCCGCTCAGCAGCGTTGAGTCAGGAGTCGGGTGCAGAGAGAAAGACGTTTGAAAGGAAAAGCAAGGACTCCCTTACACATGAACATTCACGTGCCACAGAGCATCATAGGGCCTTTGAGACGAGGACAACAAACAATGGCCTCTCTCCTGTAGATGGCGGTGAGTTGACTTTTAAATATGTTCATGCATTCCAACTCACACAGAGAAACCACAACCTGTAGGTTAAGAAGCGCACGCGCTTGAAACATCTTTGTGCAAGGAGCTTTTGGAAATGCTAGGAGGGTAGCTGTTCTTAACAGAGTTTGTGTACAGGTGCATAGTAAGTACTAAGAAGAGGCTCTTCCATATCTGAAAGAAACACATCGTGATCGATTCCTTACCTTAGAATTACCTCCAGGCGTCAGACTGGATCCGGAAAGTTTTTGTCAGCAGTACCCCTGCTCATTGGCAAGTGGCATTGTGCGGCTTCGCCTCAGTTGTTGGCGTGGTGGTGGCTGAGATGACATAGCAGCAGCTACTTAGACGCTGCCTTCGCTGCTCTTTCTTTTTCCGCGCCAGTAAGCGCAGGTCCGGAGAGAGTAGTACCCCAAGTAATTTTCTGACTGTGTTTTTGAGGCTTTTTGTCTTTGTTTTTTCGAGTCGATCGACTCCTGGTGTTATAGTGATGCCCGGTTTCAAGTCTTGCGGGGACTGTCATCAGATGATGTCGTCGACGGACCTTTACCGCGTGTGTCTCTACTGCCTGGGGTGCGACCACGACCCCAATGTCGTGCCGTGACTGCCCGGCTATGGCGCCGAAGACTTTTCAAGAGCAGTCCTGAAAGTTGCTGGAGGTCCGGCAGTTGGCTCCGCGCCTCTCAAGGTCCCGGTGTCGTGGGAGGTCGAGGGACCAGTCGCGGAGCCATCACTATTGTTCTTCTGGATCGAAGTCTTCGCACTCGGGGTCAGGTAAGACGAAGCACAAGAAGTCGAAGAAGCGTCATCGCTCGATGACTTCCCCTCGCCCGTCGCGGCTGAGGGTGCGGGTAGTGCCCCCCTCGCCCGTCTCGGCTGAGGGTGCGGTGGTGCCTCCCCCGCAGCTCCGGGGGACCTTACGGTGTCGCCGTCGGCCAACCCGCCCTTCCCGGGTCAGTCGCTGGCCCAGCTGCAGGACTGTGTCAGCCATGACCGGCCTCTTCGGGCCATTGGGCCCCACCAGCGCGCCTTCGGACCTGACTGGGGGTCCTTGCCCTTCACTGTCCACCGCACCGGCTCCGGCATCGCTGTCTGCTCCAGCCCCAGCACCGCAGGGCCTCCAAGGATTGAGGCTGGGATCCCTGTCGATGCCGGTCTTGTTACACATCCACTGACGTCGGCCGTTGCACTGGACGCCACCGCCCCGGGTTTCAGCCCCATAATGGACACAGAACGCCATTGCTCGACTCCGATTCTAACACAGATGGGGATTTTCTACCCCTATGTCCAGCCTCCTTTTGTTTAGCCTGTACATCAGCCTGAGGAGGAAGGGGAGGACTGGGAGGGGTCTGAGGACCCTCTCACAGCTCAGTGTGAGTATGACCCGGACTGGGCAGATGAACTGGGGGATGCCAGCGGTCTAGACACCTCCCCTGACCTTGGCATGCTCACTCCTCCTACCGTTTCTATGGAGGAGGGTGCAAGTTATGCAGTGGTAGGGCGGCAGAGGCCCTCAACCTCCAACTCCCTACCGTGGCCGTCAGGACTAACCTCCTGACAGAAGTGCTTCAGCCGGCGGCTACCTCTGCGGAGCCACTGTTGCCTTTGAATTAGGCACTTTCTGACATTCTTTTGGGCACCTGGTCCAGGCCCAACACAGGGGCTCATGTGGATAGGAACGTGGCCCGACTCCCATCACCCGGCCCCAGGTGACCCCATTTTCCTCTCTCAACACCACACCCCTGAGAGCTTGGTTGTCCAAGCCTCAACATCCCAGAGCGCATTCCCTACCGCACCCCCGAACAGGGAATCCAAGAGACTGGAACAGGGCTGCAGTCTGTGAACCCTGCATGCCTCTTGGGCCGTTACTCCCACTCTGTGTGGGATACGGTGGCGCAAGTGCTGCATCAGTGTCGGGAGGAGGCGCGGACAGTGCTCTGGAAGGCTACTGCTGAGGGGAGAGATGCAGCCAAGTTCACAGTACGATGTGGCCTTGACAGCGCCGACTCTGTGTAGAGCTATTTCCACGACGGTGGCGCTCCACCGCTGCGCCTGGCTGAGGACTACTGACTTCTCGGGGATGTCCAGAACACCCTGATGGACATGCCCTTTGATAGCATTCGCCTTTTTGGCAACAAGGCAGATAGCGCGTTGGAACAATTTAAGGACTCACGGGCTACAGCCAAGTTCTTGGGCCTGTCGGCCACTCGCCCTCCTCCGCTTTTCGCTCCTTTCGTGGCAACGGAAGGGGCACCCCAGAATGTTCGCTTCAGAGCCACAGGCCGCAGCAGCATTCTCAGTGCAGACGTGGGAACCGCAGAGGAGGTTCAGGGGGCCAGTGGGCGGGTCAGTCCACTTCCACCCCGGCCACTACTGCCTCAAAACTTTCCTGGTCTGGTCTTTCAGGCGCACCAAGCGCCAGTGGGTGGCCGGATTCGCCATCACGTCCCCCACTGGTGCACCATAACTTTGGACAGGTGGGTTTTAGACATAGTCCGGAGGGGCTACTCCCTCCTTTAAGACTACGGGTCCAGCCATGCCTCCCCAGTACCACCACATGTTGGGGGATCACTTGGAACTTCAGCAGGAAGTCGCGGCTCTCTGGGCAAAGGGGGCCATCAAGCACGTTCCTGCGCCAGAAGTAGGATGTAGGTGTTATTCCCAATACTTTCTAGTGCCCAAGAAGGACAAGGGCCTGCTTCCTATTTTGGACCTCAGGGACTTCAATAGCTTCCTCAGGAAGGAAAAGTTCAAGATGCTGACTCTGGCTCAGGTCTTGTCTGCTCTCGACCCTGGAGACTGGATGGTAGCCTTGGACTTGCAGGACGTACATTTCCACATTCCCGTACTGCTGGCCCACCGGCATTAACTGCGGTTCTAAGGTAGGCCACGAACATTTTCAGTATACCGTGCTCCCTTTGTCTTACATGCGCCCCTCGGTTGTTCAAGGAAGTGATGGCGTCGGTCGCAGCTCATCTGCGCAGATCAGGAGTTCCAGTCTTCCCCTATCTCGACGACTGACTGTTGAAGGCGGGCTCTCCCCAGAGAGTCGTTTTTTTGCATTTGCTGGGGTTCTCCATCAATGTGCCAAAGTCGCACCTGTTTCCCTCTCAGAAGCTCCTCTACGTCGGAGCGGTTCTGGACACGACGCAGTTTCGGCCTATCCTCCCGAACAGCGAGTCCAGAATATTCAGGCTATGATTCAGATCTTTCGGCCTTTATCCTGGGTTTTGGTCAGGATGACCCGGAGGCTACTGGGCCTCATGGCCTCCTGCATCCTGCTGGACACTCATGCCAGATGGCATATGCGGGCTCTGTAGTGGGACCTGAAGTTCCAGTGGGTGCAGCATCAGGAGAACCTGTCCGATTACGTCCGGATCTCGGAAGGCACTGCACAGTAGCTGCAGTGGTGGCTCCTGAACAGACATTGAGTCCTGGGCAGATCCCTCTCCCTTCCCCAACCGGAGCACACAGTGGTGACGGACGCGGCCCTCCTGAGATGGCCACATGTTAGAGGCGGAGATCAGAGTCCTCTGGTCTCCAGCGGAGTCCAAGCTCCATATCAACCTTCTGGTGATTTGGGTGATCCGACTTGCACTGGAGGCATTACTTCCCTCTGTCAAAGGGAAAGTGGTGCAGGTGTTCAGCCAACACCACCGCCATGTGGTACTGCAACAAACAGGGCGGGATGGGGTTGTGGTCCCGATGTCAGGAGGTACTGCGCCGCTGGACATGGCTGTAACAGCAGGACATTTCCTTGGTGGTTCAACACCTGGCAGGTTCACTTAACGCCAGGGCGGACGAACTCAGCCGCAGGTGCATGATGGATTACGAATGGAATCTTCACTCGGACGTGGTGCAAGGTCTCTTTTACCAGTGGGCAGAGCCTTGGTTAGATCCATTCGCCACCGAAAAGAACGCGCAATGTCAGCAATTCTGTGCGTTGGAATTTCCAAGGCGGCACTCGCTAGGCGACGCTTTTCATCGCGAGTGGAGTCTGTTGTACGCCTTTCCACCTATACCACTTCTATCCAGAGTGCTGAAGATCAGGCGCGACCGGGCCCAAGTCATTCTTGTGGTGCCGTACTGGGTTTGAAGAGTTTGGTATCCCGAGCTACTCAGTATGACAATCGATCCCCCGATCCGACTGCCTCTTCTGGAGGATCTTCTGTCGCAGCAGCAAGGGACTGCCCTCCACCCGAACCGGATGTACGTCATTACCACGCACTTTTACAACGCGTTCCATTACAACGAGGTTGTAACAACGCAAGTCGTTACAACGACTTGCGTTGGGAGGGGGGCGCAAATTAAAAAAAATTTAATTTACTATTCCAACACCAGTCCCCGTGGATAGTAGGGAAGGTGTTTGGATAGTAAATTAAATGATTTACTATCCTTGAGCGCGCCCCAGCGCAATTCGTTGTAACAACTTTCGTTGTTATGACCGCGCCGTAATGGAACGGCGTTGTAACGGTTGCATTGTAAACGTCGCATACCACCGGAACCTGTCCGGCTTCCACCTCTTTGCGTGGAGATTGAGCGGTGGCAGTTGGTTCCCTTTGACTTGCCTCCTGAAGTCTTTAATTTCATTCTGACAGCCAGGTGTCCCTCCACTAAGTTGTTATACGCCTGCAGGTGGAACAAATTTGTGGCATGGTGCACATCAAAGGCTGTGGATACCCTTTCTGCCCCTCTTTCAGAAGTTCTTCTGTTTCTTCTTTCCTTGGCCCAGCAGGTCTCTGCTCTGGGCACTATTAAGAGCTACCTTTCTGCGATTTCGTCCTTTCTGAGGCTCCCTGATCATCCCTCTCTTTTCAAGTCCCCTGTTGTAAATAGGTTTCTCAAAGGCATTACTCATCTTTTCCCTCCTATTCCATAATGCCACAGTGTGACTTGAATCTGGTTCTTACATATGTAATGTGTGCTCCCTTTGAGCCTCTGCACAATTGCCCTCTTCGTTTGCTGACCTTGAAGACTGCTTTCCTGGTTGTCATCACCTCTGCTAGGAGAGTGAGTGAGCTTCAGGTTCTTTCTTGTAAGCCTCCTTTACTATCTGTCCATCCGGACAAGGTTGTGCTCAGGACATGTCCATCCTTTCTGCCAAAGGTTGTCACTGCCTTTCACATCGGGCAGACCATCGCTTTGCCCACCTTCTTTCCGCCTCCGCATCCTTCTAGAGAGGAAGAGAGACTCCACTGTCTGGACCCAAAACGTGCGCTTTCGTTTTATTTCAACTGCACACAACAGTTCAGGATGGATGACCAGCTCTTTGTTGGCTACTTTAGTGCCAAAAAAGGTCTGGCTATCTCCCGATGGGTCGTCTTGTGTATTAAAGCCTGGTATTCTCTGGCTAAAAAAAAAGCTCCGTTGGGGATGCGCGCCCATTCCACCAGGTTGTCTGCAGCCACTACAGCATTGGGACTTTGTGTCCCCCCTACAAGACATCTGTCATGCAGCTACATGGGCCTCGCTGCACACTTTTACTAAGCACTACTGCCTGGACAGCCAAGTCCGGGGAGACTTCTTTGTCCATTCTGTTTTCTGAGACTTCCTGGTGTGATCTTGGTTCGCAGACCAAGCACCGGAGATGGTGTTGCTGGGGTATCTATTCTCAGGTAAGGAATCTATCACTATGTATTACTTTCAGATGAACAAGTTACTTACCTTTGGTAGCTATATATCTGTAAGAAACATTAGTAGTGATAGATTCCTTACCGCCCCACCCATCCTCCCCGTTCTGCGAACTGATTTCTAGGGTTAAGGTCATCCCTTTCAGGGCCCTAGCTTCATGGCACCAGTGGTCAGTATCTTGCATGGCTCTGCGTTTTCTGGCGTGGAAAGTCTTGTACAGAACTGACTTCAGCGCACAAGGGCGGCGTGTAAGTAGCTGCCGCGACATCATCTCAGCGACCACGATGCCAGCGACGGACGCGGAGCCGCACAACGCCACCTTCCGACGCTCAAGGGTACTGCTGACGAAAACGTTCCGGATACAGTCTGATGCCTGGGGGTAATTCTAAGGTAAGGAATCCATCCCTACTAATGTTTGTTATAGATATATTGTTACCGAAGTTAAGTAATTTGTTATTTTGGCTGAAAAAAGGATTTGTTGAAGTGTGCGAAAAGAAGTATTTAAGTGGCTTAGATTTGGGCCTACCTGCAGGGTGAATGAACCAGGGCCAGCCAAGTGTTTATTGAGCCTGTCTGCTTACAAGAAGATTCTGTTCTTCAGGAGCAGCTCACTGCCCATTAGCTTGTGCTTGAGGTCACACACTCCTTATATAAGTGTGCTATTGGATGTTACATATGTGCTCTGGTTGGTTCCTGTACCTGGTGTTTCGATTGAGCTTAGGACTTAGGTTTTTGATTGGCTGATAGGTCTATTGCACTGATTGGTCCCTGTGTCTAGGGTTTCTATTGGACTTGGGCTTAGGATTCTAATTGGTTGCTAGGACAAAGGCTGTGATTTGTTTAAAGGGCTTGGTGTTCTATTGGTCCTAGGGCTTAGGGTTAGTGTTCTGATTGGTTAGGGCTAGTGTTCCCATTGGCTGAAGGGGTCACCAGACCACTAGGACTAATTATGCGTAGGGCTCGAAATGTCTCAGCCCTGGTGTCGAGGCTAAGGGCAGAGAGGAGAAGGGCAGTTTCCTGTTTAGGACAGGTCAGGCCCAAGTCCAGAAATGCTGCCCTTTTTTCCATTCACCATCAAGCACCTTAACCCATCCACAAACATGTTAATACATTCACACAAATGCACTCTGCTCATTTACAACAAACATACACTAACCACAATTCACTATCTCAGCAAACACTCAAAAACCCTCAAACCACACTTATACACCTTTCTACCCCAACTACCACACAATGTCACCTTCACTCACACATAAAACACTACTCTGTCCTATACCACTATCAAATGTACACATCATCAACACAACCCAAATCCACATTATACTTCCCTATATCCCATCCAGACCCTCATTCCCTGCTCCCTACAAAGCACCAACTCTACCCTCTACTTACTCCTGACAGATTCCTTTCTGTCACCACCAACCTTATACTTACATCATTTCATCCACCAACACCCTCCTCCTCTTTTTACCCAAAAAAACACAACCCTAAAATTTCACTCGGCCACACATATTACGTCTTCCAGTGATCAAATCTAACACTCTTAACTCATCCATCCCCTTTCACACACCATATACTTTTTCAAAGCACACCATTTACCTTTCAGCTTCCACTCACCAACAATACTTACATACAAATACTTATCATAAAACATCTATATCATCCTCTCCTCTCACTGCTCCTCAAAATCTAAATCTCACACCCACACTACCTCACAATACTTTCCATCACAAACTAGAAACATACACCCAATCCCACCCTCCTGACTACACAAATTATACACACTCTAATTCAACTCTACTGCCAAGCTTTCTCTCTTCCCCCACACCTAATACAAATACATCAACTCTTTCAACCACCTCTCATCCATTGAACAATTTAGAATCTTACAATATGACCCACATGCTTACAGAAAGAATCTTTGGAAGAAGATTTCTTATTTGAAACTTTAAGAACCACACAGTCGTTGCCTATGTTAAAGGGCATGATCAGGCATGCTGAAGATATTTTTAAAGATCCAGTAAGGGCACGTATTTTAACACCCAGGGTTGATAACAAATAGAAACCACCATCTGACCCAAAAACATTTTACGGTCCAGCTCCCTTTAGAATTCTCAGTTGTGTCCAATGCTCGTAAAAGAGCAAGTTCACAAACTTCAGGTGATACAGCACCTTCAGAAAAGGAGTCCAAACTAATAGGTGCATCAAGCAGAAGGGTGGCTGCGGAATCAGCCAACCATTGGTGTAAGGCCAATACACAGGGTATTTTGGCTAGGTACGATTGGGACCACTGGGACGAAATGGAAGACTTACTCCAGTATCTCCCAGAGGAGGAGCATATGAAAAGAAGGCAGGAACTAGTACAGGAGGGGAAACTAATTTCCAAGTCCTCTAAGTGGGCATTAGATGCTGCTGATACTGCAGCTAGAGGCTTTAACACTAGTATTCTCCTCAGAAGACACGTATGGTTAAGAATCTTTGGATTTGAACCAGAGGTATAGCAGACAATACTTAATGCCCCATTCGACAAAGACCATGTCGTCCTCAAGTGGATGAATCACTTGGACTAATGAAAAAGAACACAAGTGGAAAAATCTATGGAAGAGTTTGTCACCCTTTAACAGAGGCTCCTTTTGCCGCTCTTTTTAAAGGGCAGGCTCAAAAAGTACCTCCACAGATGCCAACACATCTTCCTATAAATATAAACCACAGAATCAATCCTCCGCCTGTCGGGGGAAGACTGCATCACTTTATTCCCATTTGGCAATCAATAACATCAGACAAATGAGCGTTGGACATTATCCTGCATGGTTATTGCCTGGAGCTTACCAGCAATTCTCCCAATATTCCACCTCTTTCACAAACTCTCTTTAGAGCACCAACAACTTCTCAAACAAGGAGTACAAGCTCTTCTAACAAAAGGAGCTATAGAACCAGTTCCAATATAACACTAAGATCAGGGGTTTTCTCACTTTACTTTCTATTCCCAAAAAAGGACAGTTCCCTATGACCAATATTAGATCTGAGACCTCTAAACTCATACATACTGTCAGAGCACATCCATATTCTCACACTTCTGCAGGTGCTTCCTCTCTTACTGCAAGGCGACTTGGTCAAAACTAGATCTAAAGGATGTATACTTTCCCATCCCTATTCACCCAGCACACCGCAAATACCTCAGATTTGTAGTAGCAGGAAAGCACTATCCATTCAAAGTACTTACATTCGGAGTAGCTACTCCACCCAGAGTATTGATCAAATGTCTAGAAGTAGTAGTTGCTCATCTGAGAAGACCCCAAATTCATGTCTTCCCATATCGACGATTGGCTCATCAAAACTAACACACATCTCAAGTGTTTACAACACACTCAATTAAAATAAATCTTCTTCATCAATTGGGAATCTGAGTCAATGAACAAAAATCCCATCTCGATCCCGCACAACTGCAACGCTATCTAGGAGTGATGCTTAACACTCAAACAGGTTTAGCTTATCCCTGTGCATCCAGAATTCACAATTTTCATACACTGCTGTTACACTTTCAAAGCAATTACCATTTAACAGTAAGAACTTTCATGCAACTTTTAGGGATGAGAGCATTATGCATTGCCATAGTACCTAAAGCAAGATTAAACATGCTTCCTCTACAAGAATGCTTAGCACGTCAATGGAATCAATCACAGGGTTAACTAAAATATCTAGTGTTGGTAGACAGCTGCACCCATCGGTCTCTGTAGTGGTGGAACACACAAAACTTATCAACAGGGTAGCCCTTTATCGACCCTGTTTCACAGATCGTGCTCACAGCGGAGCCATCCCCTATAAGGTGGGACGCCCATCTACAACATCTAACAGTTCAGGGTTTACGGGACACCAAACACAAAAGTCACCACATCAACTACCTAGAGCTTCTAGCTGTTCACCTAGCGCTGAATGGATTTCTACTTCACATGATGGGGAAAGTTGTCGTAGTCTGCACGTATAATATGACCGCTATGAACTATGTACAAAAATAGTGGGGGGACACACTCCTCAGTTGTCACGCCTCTCTCGGACCATTTGGCGTTGGGCAATACATCACAAAATCCAACTGCTAGCAGAACACCTTCCAGGGACAGACAACAAATGTGCGTACTTTCTCAGCAGGATGCAGCAACAAGTCCACGAGTGGGAACTCCACCCAAGTCCTCCTTCCATACTCCCAAGAATGGGGATTTCCACAAATAGATCTCTATGCAAACAGCTCAGAACCCAAAATGCCCAAACTTCTCCTCCAGCTTCCACACCCTCTATCCAAAGGCAATGCCGTATGGATGAACTGGGCAGGGATATTTGCTTATGCTTTTCCGCCTCTCCCTCTTCTTCCATTTCTCGTTCGGAAGCTCAGGCAAACATCTCTCACCCTCTTTTTGGTAGCTCCCACATGGACTCGTCAACCATGGTTCACCACACTACTGGAGCTTTCAGAAGTTTCACACCATAAGCTTCACCTCACCTCAAACCTTCTCACTCAGAACCTTGGAGAAATCAAACATCCAAACGCCACGGAGCTCAACCTACCGATTAGGCTCCTGAAGTCATAGAGTTTGGATACCTTAACCTACCATCAGCTTGCATGACAATTCTTAAAGAAGCAAGACAACTTACCACTAGAGCATGCTATGCAGCAAAGTGGAAAAGATTTTTCATTTATTGTAATAAAAAAACAATTTTACTACTAGATGCTTATATACAACAAATTATCTGTTATGTATTACATCTACAATTTGCAGGCCTTGCATACACATCCATACGCCTGCATCTTGCAGCAGTGGTTGCATATCTCCAAAACAGACAGCACTTATCTCTGTTCAAACTGCCAGTAATTTAAGCCTTTATGGAAGGACTTAAGAGGAATGCTACCAAAAGTTACCCCTGCATGGAACCTTAATATTCTGACAATGCTTATGGGACCACCATTTGAACCATTGCACAATTGTCCACTGCAATTCCTTTCTTGGAAGGTTGCTTTTTGGATCGCTATCTCTTTACAAAGACGTGTCTGGGAGCTTCAGGGATTACCCTTAAGAGAACCAATTTTCCAACTGTATTGAGACAGGGTGGTTCTTTGCACTAACACAAAGTTCCTTCCTAAAGTAGTCTCTGCTTTTCATATTAACCAATTGGTTGAGTTACCTGTTTTCTTCCATCAGCCTGATTCTGTAGCAGAAAGAGATCTACATACATTAGATATCAAAAGAACATTATTGTATTCTATTAATAGAACAAAAGACTTTTGCAAAACATTTTGTTGCTTTTGCGCCCTGTCATAAAGGAAAACGGATCTCTAAATCTGGTATTTCTAGATAGATTGTTGAATGTATTCAAACATGTTCTATCAAAGCCAAAAGAACTTTGTCTATACCTCCTAGAGCACCTTCTACTCGTAAAATAGGGGCATCCATGTCCTTTTAAGGTAATTTTCCTGTAGCTGACATTTGTAAAGCAGCCACATGGTCTACAACACACATTTACTAAACACTAATGTGTGCATGTATTTGCACATCAACAAGCTAATGTTGGACAGGCAGTCTTAAGACCAATTGTTCAAGCAACTGCAATGCCCACTGGTAAGCCACCGCTTTAGGAAAGAACTGCTATACAGTCTATACAAAACGTGTATCTACAGCACACATGCCTCAAACAGATTGTTACTTACCCTGTAAGAATGTGTTCTTGGCAAGTAGAGCGGTAGATTAACATACTCCCTCCCTCCTCCCCAGACACCCGTGGTCATTGCAGTTCTCATTATTATTCATATTATACATGCATGAACATCTCTATACTTAACTCATTTACTCCATTCTCACCCTCTTGCGGGAAAACAATCTTAACCGTGGAGTTGATGCTCATGCGCACCATCATCAAAAGGAGGAGTCACTTTACCTCCAGACTGGAAGAGACTTCATCGAAGAAAAACAATTTCCAAACATCCGCACTCTAAACTAGATGGCAAGAGTAAGCAGAGCAAGTGAATCTACAGCTGTTCTTGCAAAGAATAGATGGGTACAAGATAAGTAACATAATCCTTCCTGCCTTTGCACTATCCTGTTCCCCTGAGAATGTACTTCTCTTTCTAAATCCAGTATCAAACTTTGAATCATTTTTGAGTTAAAGATTACACAATCTTTCCCCTTTTTAGTATTTACAAATGCAACCTGCTTCAAATCATTAGAGGCGATTGATGTTAAAGATACACAATTTTTAAACACATGCAGATGGTTGGATCTGGGAGTTGGGCGGGAGAACATGGCGGCTAGCAGCAGTAGCTAGTCGGGAGGCTCCGAGACACGGACGGCGTTTTTCAGCAGTTTCAGCGTATTCCCATCGTAATTCATCAATGTCTGTGTAGGGGACACAGCGTATTAGTTTTGGTCCGATGTAGTGGGGCAGTGAGAGATTCTTACCGTTTTTTGGGAGGATTTTGACACAGGCTAGGTTCCCGCATCGGCTCCGCATCAGCGACAACGGCAGCCTTCTGTGTCTCTGCAACTGACCGCGGCGAACTGCAGAGCTCTGCAGGGCTGCTGGTACCTCGCGCTCGCCAGGAGCATATTTTTCAAGACAAGCAAGCTTCAGGAGGGGGAGAGGACCTGGCTGGAACGGGCAGAGACACTGAGGCGGATGTCGCCATTGCCGGCGAGGGTCCACCGACGCCAAAAACGGATAAGGAGGTGAGGGGGCTTCAAGAAAGCAGGACTGAAGGAGGCGTTGCTCAGTGGTTTAGAGCTGCATTAGAGGTGAGAAGGGGGCGCAGCGCAGCCTCCAGAATCTTGCATGCAGACAGAGGCCGGGGGCTATCTCATACCTCTGGACTTCATTCCCCAGAATCCACTAGGGTGGGAAATCAAAAGAAAGTTCAGGTTGACAATACTCATCCTATTGGAGCAGTAGAAGATGCACCTTTTGATTCAAGGGATGATTTACAAGGACCACAAACCTTAAGGTATAGATTAAGAAGTAAGAAGCGAGACTGAGTGACTTCTAAAATTGCTAAAACTCCTATATCGGTAAAAAAAGACTTAACGCTTCCGAAAAACAAAGTCCCGCTTTCTATAAATAAAACTCCCCTCTTTTCTAAAGTTAGGACAAAATCGAAGATGATATAAGACTGCGAGATCAGGGATATCAGGAAAAACTGGAATCCATTGAAAACGCTCAAAGAAGAAATAATCTTCGCTTACTGAAGGTACTAGAAGGGGCAGAAGGGGATAACATCATTGAGTTCATAGCCAAGCTAATCAAACAAGCCACAGAAATTGAAATCTCAGAGCAAGATCTAATTAAGGATATACAGAGTCCACAGAGACCCTTATAGACTGAAGCCAAATAAGACAAGACCAAGAAATATTCTGATTCACTTCTTAACATATTCTTTGAAAGATCAAATTCTTAATAGAGCCTTAAAGAGTAGTTCACTGTTAGCTGAGGGGATTACTGTGAGAAGGTGGCCTGATATGCAGTGCTCACTATTCTAGTGAACACTATGTATCAGTCCAGCAACCCTTATTGATGATTGGTTGTAAGTCAACCTTATAGACCAGCTATCCTAGTAGCGTGGATACGAGCAGTCTAAGGCTAAAGACTCGAGAGGGCGTGTTAAGCCAGCTGTTATACCACACATATACCCCTTGAATACCAAGTGAAAGGACACCACACAAGTGTTATGAAAATAAACAAGATATTTATTAAGAATCACAACAGCCCTGTACTCTTTATGAGGACAGGGTACTAAGCACAAAACAAAACTCTTACGAAAATACTTAAGTTAGCACAGTATATACGAATGCCCGAGGGGCACGGAAAACCATATACTCTGAAAGTGGAATGCGAAATTACTAGCAGGTAAGTACAGTACTAATAGGCTTTGGAATCGCTAGGTCTTGACTATAGAATCTTCAGATTACTTCTAGGAGGCCTAGGGGACTCGGGTGCAGAGTGTGCACTCTCACGCGGGATGCGGGACAAAGTCTATGGTAGCTAGATTTCAGAAAGTTAGTGTTCTCGGGCGAACCCGACCTGGTAGGAGGAAAACGAAAGTGGATTCTGACCCTTGTATAGTGAGGCTATGCTGGGGCACCGAAATGCCGAAGTTACCTAGCCCAGGGGCTGCAGCTGCATAGGTCTCAAAAGACGTCGGGAATCCTCGTAGACGGACCAGGAGCCTGGAAGAAAGATGCTGGCAGGCGACCAGTGAAGAGAGTTCGAAGTGATCCAAGCCTGGATCTTGAAGAGAGATGACACCTGAAAGCAGAGGGGACCAAGTTCGAGACTACTAGCCAGTAGTCAGGTGGCACCAGGAGGGCACCGGATGGTAGTCACTTCGACTAGGTGAGTGGGTGACGCTGTGCTCTGCAGATCTCACGGACCAGGAGGCGTTGTCGGCGACCAGGATGGAGGAGCGAGCTGTCCCACGATGGATGAAGCTGTCGGCGTCGCTGGACCCAGGATTGGGCAACAAAGCTGTGGCAAATTCAAGCCCACGCGGTGGACCCAAAATGGCGTCTGGAGTGGACCAGGAGGGTCCGGGGTGCTTCTCTGTTGCAAGGAAGCAAGGGCCAGTCTGGAGCAACCAGACCAGCAGCAGTGATGTCGTCGGGCGTCGTGAAGAAGGCCACAAGCCAGCCGGCTAGTAGCCACACAGCGCGGTGAGCAGGCAAAAGCAGAAGGGCCCCACGCAGATCGTGGAGATGCTGGAGGGCTGATCTTCGGTGCTGGAGCTGCTCAGGGTTGGGGCTTCTTGGACCCCAAAGCACTCACCAGTGGAGCACACGGTGGGCTTGTTGCAAAGAAGTCGTGCAGTCTTGGCGATCGTCGGTCCCTCGAGGTCTCGTCGCACTCACGGTTCTCAGCTTGGCTGTAGAGGTGAGTAAAGGTCAGAGGTGCCAGGGAAGCCGGGTCTCGTCGAGCTGGGCAGTCGGATTCCGGAGGAAGGACTTGCAGCAGACCGCAGTGTTCTTAGGATGGTGCCCGCTTGATGCAGGGTGACTACTCCTTAGCCACAAGGGAGAATCTTGAAGAAGAAATCTTGATGTCCTTTCGCAGAAAGTCGTGTCTTGATTCCAAAGATGATCTAATTTTAACAGGGGGCCCGCTCCTATCTTTATACTAAAAAAGGGGGCTGACCCGGTGACTAGGTCCTGCCTATGGGTGGGACTAGGAGGGGGGTGGTTACACCCCTCTCCCATGCCGGACTTCCCCCAGGCCAGGGGCTGGTGTGCCCCTGGAACTGGTTCTGACCGGCCTATGCGTAGTGAGCACCCGGGGAGCCACTCAGCAGTCACCTTCCTGTAAAGCCCTGCCTACCCAGGATACACAAAACCCTGTCTGGGACGGTGCTAGCACCGCCCTCGACAGGAAACCCTTTGTCCAGGCTCCCCTCGCTGGAAGGACTCCCAGCTGCAGGGGGTCAGACTCGTGTCTGTGGTGGCAGCATCCATTTTGTGGAGCTGAGGCTTCCTTTAACTTTAACCGGGGTTCACAGTTACATACATGTCGTGTCCCTCTAGAAGGGTGGAATGCTAACCCCGTCGCCAGAATTGGCGAGGGGTTAGTATTCCAATTCGTATGACACCTTACTCGACATGTTTTGATAAAGCAATACCAAAGATAGCATTTAACCGCGAGGATTATAATGCACTTAAGAGTATATGGTATGCGATATCATGGAACAGCTATTAGGACTTGATTCCGCAAGCTGCAGACAGGCTCAGCTCATGCCAGAGCACCACCTCACACGATTCCAAGCACTCTGCCTTCAGGATTGTTAAGGCCTGCCATAGGAGTGACTTATAGGAATCTGTGTGTCCATTTTTAGGGTTAGATATAGGTATACTATATCTACAGCAAAGGGTGATTACACGACTTTGCCCCAGCTGCCATGCAGCCAGTTGTGTCAAATTTAGGAGGCCAGCCAGGGGTGGCATAATACATGCTTCAGCCCCTGGTAGGCCCTGGGTACACCTATGCCCTGAGTTACAGGGTCTGATAAGGTGGCCCAGTACCAATTGGTAAATGCACCTAGGGTACATGTTGTAATTTAGAGAGAGAACAGCCAGGCTGTGGGTCTGATTGGCAGGCCCACAGCCAGAGAAAGTCGTAAACCAGTGAAACAAAAGCAAAAAATCTGGGTGATCATAGGATTGCAGACCCTACTCTCCTACAATTACCTTTCAAATTAGATCAGACGTCTCATCAATCACAGCGTCCAGACAGTGGGAACAAGGGAACTTACTAGACCCATTTAGGCAACAGGGCGAACAGCACAGTTGCAGTTCCCGGCATCTTTAAAGGTTATGTTTAAAACAAGATGAGGGTATTTAAAATAGTTGAGGAAGCAGAAACATACTTACAATTGATATCAGAATCTGCCCAGGAGCAAGGGGTGGTTTAAAATGAAGTTGGTCCTGAAGTTCCTCTACTGCTGTTCTCCTACCTTCTTCTTTTTGGGTTCTTCCAGGGTTCGGCACTTTTAGGCCACATAGGTAAATGGTAGAATAAAGGGGAAAAAAATAGATAATACGGAATAAAAAAGGAAAAAGAAAAAAATATACAAAGGGAGACAAAACTCACTATATAAGTTGTAAATAAGCCGTGTGATGTTAGGAGGGGAGCCTCAAGGCCAGAGTAGGGCCAATAAGAAGGGGGGTTCTCCAGGGGAGCACTAGGGAGGGGGAAGGGGAGAGATGGGTTTGTGAGGGTATGGGAGATGCATACAGGGTGGGGAGCATGTGGGAAAAAAACAAAAAAAGTCTGATCCGCCAAATTGTCTTAGTTAATTATAATTTCCATCCACTAAAGAAGAAATGATGCAATCTAAGCTAACCCAGGATATTTATCTGAAGGCCCTAACTTGGAATCTAAATGGTCTTAGGGTAGTTCACAGACAGGAAAGAATATTTCAATACATGAAAGACGCACCAGAGCAGATTTTCATACTCCAAGAAACTCATCTCACAGAGTAAGAACTGAGGGTAGTGTGCAAGAAGAAAAAATGGATTCAAGAGGTGGCCTGTACCTCTCAGCAATTAACTATAAGAGGAGTAGCTATCCTGGTTAAAGCGAACCAAGTTTAGAGTTGATAATAAGGGCAGGTGGGCTATAGCTACGATTAAATATCATTACTACAAATTCACAGTTGCGGGGTACTATGGTCCAAATTTGGATGACACTCTCCCGCTTAGGGAAATGATGGAAGAATTGTTAGAATTCAAGGATCCCCTAATTTTACCGTGAGACTTTAACGTGGTCTTAGATCCCCAAATGGATAAAACATACAGGGAAAGATCCATATATAACTCTAAAACGGGACATTTTTGGGTGAATGCTATGCATCAACTAGAATGGGTGGATATTTGGAGAAAAAAATGGCGAACAAAAAAGGAGTATACATTCCACAATAAGAAGTTACGCCACAAATCAAGGCTAGATTTTTTCCTGATTTCGGGGGAGTTGGGGGAGAAAGGTCAAGGAGGTTAAGCATTTAGGCGGTCATTTCTCAGATCCCTCAGCAATTTCCTTAGTTTTAAAGCTTTCAGGACTGCAAAGTAGGAAGAGGTGGACTTTAGATCGAAGCATCCTGTTGGAAGATGATGTGACAAAAAAATTGATAGATTAGTCAGAGGGATTCTTTGAGCAAAATTTAGGAACCGCCCCAATTGAACTCGTTTGGGATGCTTATAAGGCCTTTCTGAGAGGAGTGATTCTGGCTATCCAAACCACGAGGCATAAAAGATTTAGTACCAAGGTGTCTGAAATAGAAGTGAAAATAGCCAGGCTAGAAGATCATCTGTTAAATCAGAACCAACAGTGTGAACCAGCTATTCTGCAAGAATTAGCATTATGTAAATCTCAATTAGAAGAGGTGCTCGACGCTAGACTCAAAAGGTGGCAGGCCAGCTCTCTTGCCCATTTCGAGTATGGGGAAGCTAGTGGGAAGCTTTTGGCATGGAATGCTAAAAAGGACCGATCTAGGAGTAGAATTAAAGGGATGTAACGGATGAGATTTCAGATAGTGCATCTGACATAGAAGAAGCCTTTTTTAGTAATTTTGAACAGGTGTGTAATGAAGACTTGTTTCCCCAGGACACTTCAATTCAAGAATGGTTAGAACAATATGCAGTCCGGAGAATTGAGGATGAAGCAGCAAAAAACTTAAATGGGAGGATAGATTTGAAGGAAGTGCTCTCTGCAGTTAATTCAGGCAAAAGAGGTGAGGCCCCAGGTCCTGGTGGGCTGCCAGCAGAGGTATATAACATTTTGGCTCCAGTTCTTGCCCCAATACTCTGTAGGCTGTTTTTCTCTATCTTTGAGGAAGGGGGGAATATCCCCTCAACATGGAATGAAGCAACCGTAGTGCTAATTCTTAAACCATTTAAGTCAGCTATGTGATTCATATAGGCCAGTCTCTCTGCTGAATCTCGACTATAAAATCTTCGCCGGGATTTTAGCAGAGAGATTGAATGGTGCCGCTGATAAATTAGTGCACGGAGATCAGAAGGGATTTGTTAGAGGCCGATCTATCCAGAACCTGATCCAAGCATTAGTGGGGGCGATTGATATAGCATCCCTTTATAAAATGCCTATGGCCATTATCACGCTCGATGCCGCCAAGGCGTTTGACCGTGTAAACTGGGTCTATTTAACCAGAGTACCAGAGAGATGCAATCTGGGCAAACATTTCTGTAAAGCCATGTCTGCAATTTACCAACATCCCACCGCTAGAGAATTGGTTAACGGTAATGTTTCAACACCCATAACTATCAAAAGAGGGACTAGACAGGGATCCCCCCTTTCGCCCCTGCTCTTTAATTTATCTATTGAGTCCCTGGCGGAAAAAATCAGGCAAGATATAAACATTGTGCCTTTTAAATTCAGAAATTGGGAAAGGAAAGTCTCATTATATGCCGACGATATGCTAATATATACTTCAGATCCAATACAGGCAATCCCGTTAATATACAATGCAGCAACCCAGTGTGGTCAGCTTTCTGGTTATCAGATTAATCAGGCCAAAACAGAGTGCATGCTATGAAATTTAGAAGTTCAGGTACCTATTTTAAAATAGGAGATAAGATATCTAGGTGTCCAAATCACCCAGGATATTGCAAAATTAACTGACAGAAATTTAGACCAAAGAAAAAAATTGCAGAGTCTTTAAAGGGCTGGTCTCTCCTTCCTCTCACACTGATCGGAAGAGTAAACATTATAAAAATGATGTTGCTCCCCAAACTGATCTTTTTGTTTCAAAATATCCCCTTAGCCTTTAATGTAGTAAAGCTCTGATCAATTCAAGCAAAATGTAATTCCTTTGTATGGTCTTCAAAGGGAGTCAGGATCTCATGGAGGAAATTGCGCAGGAAAAAAAGCAAAGGTGGTTTGTGCGCCCCAGATCTGAAGCTATATGCGTGGACCTTACTACTTAAAGCATAGATCTCGCTTTTTAATGCTCCAGATGGATCAGAAGCAGGCATAATGTTTAAGGAAATGCTGATAGGAATCCAAGGGGGTTTAAATGGATTCCTATATAAATATGGCGACCCGCGTTTTAAAAAAAGGTCTGATTGAAGACATTGAATGATATGGCTTTTACTTGGGCTAGAGTAAGGAAATCTCTGAGACTTGCATACCATACAGCCATGGCTCCTATCTGGAATTCCCCTGGCTCCCCAGAGTGGACCAAGGATAGTCTCGCAAAACCGTTGCTGGCCGCGGACATTAAGTATTGGTCTCAGCTAATGCTTGATGGGATGCTTGTATCATGGGAGGAGATCTCTAGCGTGACTAAAAACAATCTATCTAAGTTTAAATACTTTTAAATAAAGAGCTGGAGTCAGGCAGTAGGAGCGCAAGTAGGGAGAACAAAAGTTTTGGAGGGTTTGCTTCAAGGGAAAAACTGGAAGATAAGGACAGTAACCCTCTATTGGGCCATTTTGGAAGCAGACGACGGCGATTTCATTCTGCCAGCTCATCTGTGGGGAGATCATATTTTGGATGTCGATCTGTAGAAGATATGGCAAGTATCCTTTGACATACTACACACTACAGTTTCTCCTGCCAATTTAAAACACAATCATGTTTTGTCTCTTCACAGAGTGTATTTGGTCCCCCGCTAAGCTTGCTAAATTTTCAAAAGACAGTACCCCTTGCTGCCCAAAATGTAAGCTGGAAAAAGCGGATGATCTGCATATATTTTTAACATGTCCAGTCCTGCATAAATTTTGGTGTGCGGTATCTGAAGGTATGAAAAGTATGTTGAAATTTAATATACAGGTTAGTATTTTACTTATATTCTTTGGTATTACTTCGAATTACAAATCAATCTCTCGAGATGACTTTAAGTTGATGTTTTATTTAATTATTCTAGCTCGCAGAGAAATCGGCAAATTTTTGATAAAAGATACCGCACCAACTTATCTAGACTGGATTAATGCAATTAAACATACTTTGAAATTATCTTCCTTGGATCTACCAGACACTGAAAACCTTGTAATCAAATCCAATACAGACAAGGGAACTATGGTGCTGGTATTGATTTATCGCCCACCCAAAACTATGCCTACATTCCCAGTCTCTCTGTCTGAGCAAATGGCCAGCTTAGTCGTTGATTATGATAAGGTCATGTTGATTGGGGATTTAAATTACTGGTACAACGTCCCGGAAGCAGGACCTCAGGCCACAGAACTTTTTGAGCTTCTCTCCCATATGAACTTCTCTCAATCTGTCCTGACTCCCACCCATGAAAAAGGACACATCTTGGACCAGATTTGGACACGCAATGCCCCTCTATCCACCCGACGACATTGCCTTGCATATGGTCTGATCATCACTTACTGCAATTCTCTATTACCTTTCATGGCCATCTAAAAACCCCTGCTCCCTCGGGGGGGCTAGTCATGAAATGGAGCTCATTAAATAATCAAGATTTCCTGTCCACCTTGGCTAATTCTCTCCCAGCATCTTCCCCTGATATTAATCTGATGGACAAAGAACTCGCTGAATGGCTCCTGGCTGCCTGCAACGTGCATGTCCCTTTAACCAAGTTTTCACGCGCTCGCCGCATGGACGCCCATAGGTGGTTTACCACAGACCTAAAAAATCAAAAATTAGAACTGCGCCAACTGGAGAGAAAATGGAGACACGGGTACTCTGACAAAGATAGATCATCATATACTGCAGCCCGCAGGAAGTACAAGAGCTCCATTCTATCTGCTAAAAATCTCCAACGCCCAAAACAAATCTAGAGAAATCTTTAGGGTCGTAAACGAACTGTGTAATGATGTCAGAACCTTCCCCTCTCAACCCCCCACTCAAATGATGTGTAATCAGCTTAATGATTTCTTTAAGGATAAGATCGCCATTATAAAGGATAGTATTCAGACCACCTCTACCATTGCGGACAGAGTGGAAATCTGCAGAAACCCCTATGAACTTGAGGCTATCCCTCCTATAGATCAACCCAAGTTAGTGGAGTTGATGAACCGCGTAAAGTCCGGGTCTCCCAACGACCCCTGTCCCCCGCATATACTGAAGGAAGTCTATTCAACACTTCCTCGAGGAATAGTCCCTCTCCTGAACGAGTCCCTATCACAGGGAATAGTTCTCAATTCATTTAAAAACGCCACGCTAGTCCCATTAATTAAGAAACCAGGTGCCGATTCTTCTAATCTATCGAACTACCGGCCCATATCCCTCCTCCCTTATGGTGCTAAGATTCTTGAAGCCCATGTGGCTAGCTGTATCTCTAATTTTATAGAGACATCTGACTACATGGAGCCCAACTAAGCCGGATTCCGCCAGGCACACTCTACCGAGGCGGTGATCCTCGCTGTCCTGGACACTATGAGGTCCAATGCCGATAAGGGCATACATCAGGACTTGGTGCTCCTGGACCTGTCGGCAGCGTTCAACACGGTGGATCATACCATCTTATTACACCGTGTCGAACAAGCTGGCCTTCGCGGCTCGGCTCTTGGCTGGGTCAAGTCCTTTTTGAATGACCGATCCCAGGCAGTCAGTATGGCGCCCAAACTCTCCACCACCTGCGGCGTTCCGCAGGGTTCGTCATTGTGTTCCCCCCCCCCCCCCCCCCCCCCCCCCGCCCTGTTCAATCTGTACCTTAAACCGTTGTTGCATTCCTTAAAAAACAGGAAGGTCACAATATACAACTATGCGGATGACCTGCAGCTTATATTCCCACTAAACTCAAAGGACTCCGTCGAGGAATTCCAGACTACTATGCTGCACATTCAAGGGTGGATGGAGCAGAACCATCTAAAACTTAACCCTGGAAAGACGGAGCTGGTACTCCCAGGCAAAAGTGCAACCAGCTGGGGACCTCATTTTTGGCCGTCTTCAATGGGATCTCCTCCGTCTCCCTCTCTTTCGGTGAAAAGTCTCGGGGTCACCCTTAGCTCCGACCTTTCACTGAAAAGTCAGGTGGGAACGGTGATCTCCTCTAGCTTCTTCCAGCTACGAAAGATCAAGAAAATTGCTCACCTGCTCACTCACTCTGCCCTCATCCAGGTGGTAATTGCCTTTGTCCTCTCCCGTTTAGATTTTTCCAATTCTATTTATTTAGGCCTTCCCCTGGCTCTTTCTAAACGCCTACAGATTGTGCAAAATCAGGCGGCCAGACTAATATTTAAAAGCAATGGCAGGAGTTCGGCGAAACCATTGCTAGCCACTCTTCATTGGCTACCCATAGTCCACCGGGTGACTTTCAAGGTAGGCTGCCTGGCCTTTAAGACTCTCCATGGCAAAAGTCCCAAGTTCATTACCATCTTATAAACAAACACGAACCGACCCGTAATCTCCGCTCTGCTCACTTGTTCCTCCTCACCTTGCCCCTTTTCAAAAAGAAACGACTTGGCGGATGCCGATTCGCTCATCTGGCCCCTAAGATCTGGAACTCTTTTCCCCTTTCACTCCGGAGCTGCACCAATCTGGCGGAATTCAGGGGCGCACTGAAGACCTGGTTATCCAAGCAAGCGCACGGTTAGGGTACGGTTTACCACCTCTAGCTCCATGAAACCCCTGGGTGCCTGTGCGCTTAACAAATTTCGAATAACATAACATAACATAGCATAAAGCGGAAGAGTAAAAAGCACTTTTGGACTCCATGGATTGCCTGGTTGGATAAGCTTTAAAAATCAAGGTCCAATGATTATGCCTTTTTGCGGAATAATTTACCCTAAGATCAGTTCCATGGTGGCTAGTTAAAAGAACTGAACTGTTCACTACTTCATCAGGGCATCTGCAAAAAGTGCCTTCAATAAGATATTCGGAGTTTTACAACATTCTGTAGTAGGGGATCTCTGTGTATAGTCATAATCTAGTGAATAGTCCCGCCCATGTGCGTGGACCACGGCAATCAAAAATAATCTCTTAAGTTGTCAAATCATGCAGAAACTGCAAAGACACTTAAGAGAGAATTTAAAGACAAATAATGCAGCCTATATCCACAGGCTACACTGTCCAGTACTTCAACTAGAAATTCCACCAAACAACAACACAGCCTGCCCAGTTTCTACCATAGAGAAACTTTCCTCCACCAGTAAAAGAATCTGGAATGATAGAGAGGAAGGCATGGACAGACAAGCCCCATAGGCTGCCTTTATGTGGCTTAAATAGGATACTGTGCCTTTAAGAGAACTTTCCAGAACTTCCCCCAGTATCCCAGAATGCATAGCAGGTCCCTCTTACTTTCAGTTCTTTTTTCCGGCTCCTGCTAACAGGACCCTGGCATTGAGCTCTCCCTTGTTTCAAGGGTTTATTGTCACTTTTTTGGATAAAAGTGTTTGAGTATATATTTCTTGGTGCTTCTCTTCTCTCCTGTGTGTTGGTTCAGGCTTTTTAGGGCTCTAAAATGCCTGGTCTTTTCGACAATTGCCCAGCATGTGGAAGGAAGGCCAAGAGTGATCCACACAACGTCTGCATCGTCTGTCTCCCTGACACACATGTCCCTGAAGACTGTGACATCTGCCAGCAACTTTCAGCAAGGACCCTGAGGGACAGGCTGAAGATTAGGCTTCAAGGCCTTGAAGAGAGACGACTGCAAGCTGCAGGTGGGTCTGGGCAGGCTGGGAAGGTTCCCTCTGCCTCTGCTGAGGCCTCGGGGGGCTCCCCAGAGGCAGGAAGGCCAGCAAACAGTCCCGGTCTCCGTCGGCGTCGATTGCATCGACGACGACGTCGAGAGGGATGACGACGGTGTTCCCCATCTCCCCGGGGCTCTGGGTCGAGACGGCGTGAAGATTCGATGTCGAAGGGCCTGGATAGGCCGCCGTCGAAACCACCGTCGACTGCATCTTCATCGTTGACATCGAAGACGGAGCGACGGGCATCAGCGCTCGCCGTCGAGGCGACACCGCCGATCGCTGTCGAGGGGCTCCTCGATGTCGAGGACCTCGAGAAGGAGGAATCGACGCTCGTCGTTGAGAATGGAACGGTCGATGTCGCGGAGGCGGCGTTCGGCGTCGAGAAAGGTCGACGTCTCGGAGGCGGCGTTCGACGTCGAGGAAGCAGAGGTCGACATCGCGGAGGCGGCGTTCGACGCCAGAGTCGCGGAGGCGACGTGCGACGCTCAGCGTCGAAGGAAGAGATCGGCGTCTAGGAGTCGCTCCAATTCTCCTAAACGGCGCAAGAGGAGTTCTGGCGCGAGAAGTCAGGCTGGATCTAGTGGAGGACGCAAGAGAAAGCGATCGCCTGCTGAAGGGGCTGGGCCGCAGTCCCCTTCGCCGAAGGAGTCACCGGGCTCGGTGTACTCGGTGGTGTATACACCAACTCGGCCTAGGTCCCCCCTCCGCCTGTACCTAAGGAGGACCCTCCCACCAACCCTCCACTTCCGCCAGGACGACCACTACCACCGCTTCCACCGCATGGGCCTGCCCCTCGGTCGGTGATACGCCTGGTCCCTCCGCCGAGATCGACGTCATTGCCTCCTCTGCCGACACCTCCTAAGGGGACCCCTAGACCCCAGGAGGAACCGAGGAAGACGCCCCCACGGAAACCTGTGGAGCGTCCACGGGCCGGGAGATCACGCTCTCGCTCTAGGAGGAAGGAGCGATCGCGCCAAAGGTCGTCTACGCGGTCGAGACACCGCCATAGGAGGCACAGATCTCGCACGAGGTCCTCGGGGACCAGGGACTACTCTCCGACCTTGTCGGGATCACCGGACACGAGGGTGTCTCCGATTGATGACCTGGTGGCGTTCCATGATGTCCTTTTGAGAGGCGCTGCCAAATTGGGCATATCTTTGACGGTGCCCACGCCTAAGACATCAGTCATTTTCGAGACACTGCACCAGAAACACCTGTCTCGTCCACTGCTGCCTCTGGTGCCGGGCCTGGAGGAACCGGCCATGGACCTTTTCCTCACCCCTGCGGTGACTAAGGCGGCCCCGTCGAGATTGCTGAAAAAATACCTGGCTCCCGATTCGGACCCGGCCTTTCTAAGGGAGGAACCTCCTCCAGATTCTGTGATTGGGACGGCGGCCCACAAACAGCATGCCACCACCCCGTCATCCACGGTTCCCCCGGATAAAGCGTCTAGATGGATGGATTCAGCTGGAAGAAAAGTATGTGGAACATCGGCGACCTCTATGAAGGCTGCGAGGGCCACGGCTTTGTTGGGACGTTACAACCGCGCCCTCTGGGACTCCCTCCAGCAGTTTGCGGAACACTTGCCTCGCGAGAAGCAAAGACTTCCAGGAAGTCCTGAACGAAGGGATGCTGGTGGCGAATCAGA
Source organism: Lissotriton vulgaris (assembly GCF_964263255.1). Taxonomy (NCBI): domain Eukaryota; kingdom Metazoa; phylum Chordata; class Amphibia; order Caudata; family Salamandridae; genus Lissotriton; species Lissotriton vulgaris. The sequence continues at coordinate 813,827,965 of NC_141696.1, read as the reverse complement.
TTATCAGCGCTGCAGCAGACTCATCCCTATTAGCGGCACATGGTTTTTGCCATGGGGTTAACCAGCGACGTCACGCCTGGCTCCGCCTTACGTCACTAAAACCGGACGCACAGCAAAGGGTGGCCAACCTTCCATTCTCTGGCAAAACCCTTTTTGGGAAACGTGGATGACGAAATGGCCCGCATGAAGGCGAAGGCCGAAACACTCATGGCTGTGGGCCTGGAGAAGCCCAAAGAAGCGAAGAAATCGTACCGCCCATTCCAACGGCGGTTCGGTGGGCAGGGCAGAGGACGTGGCCAACCTTCGGGACAGTCGCAGCAACATCAACAGTTCCGTAAGCCGTTCCAGAAACGCCAGAAGGGCAGAGGAGGCCAACAGTCGGCTCCAGCGACCAAAGGCCCGGCCGGGTCTAGGCCCTGAGCACTTACTTCCTCCGGATCTGTTACCCACTCCGGTAGGGGGAAGCATTCAATTTTCTCTGACAGAGCGGAGAAAAATTACTCAGGACAAGTGGGTGCTGAATATTGTTTGCAATGGATACAGTGTTCGGTTCACCAGCCCGCCTCCAGCAATTCCACCGGTCAGCTCGCAGTTTCAGCTGCGCGAGCTTCAGGCGGAGGCAGATATCCTGTTAAGGAAAAGGGCGATAGAAGACGTACCTCTGTCTCTGTACTCCCGGTTCTTCCTGGTTCGCAAGAAGGACAAGAACGAGTTCAGGCCCATTCTGGACTTGCGACAGGCAAACAGATGGATTCGCAGGGAAAGGTTTCGCATGCTGTTGTTGCATCAGATTTATCCTCAGTTGCAACAGGGAGACTGGCTATGTGCTATAGACCTACAGGATGCGTACTTCCATGTGCCCATTGCACACAAACACAGGAAGTTCCTGCGGTTCCAAGTCGGCGCCAATCATTATCAATACACAGTACTCCTATTCGGACTAAAGTCTGCGCCGAGGACATTCTCGAAGTGCATGGCGGTGGTAGCAGCACACCTACGGAAGAACAAGGTGTTTGTCTACCCGTACCTGGACGATTGGTTGATCAAGGCATCCTCCTTCTCGGAAGCGCGAGCACACTTCCAGAAGACGTGCGTTCTCTTGAACAAGCTGGGGTTGCACATCAACATGTCCAAGTCTGTCCCGACTCCGGTCCAATGCATACAGTCCTTGGGAGCCTCCATCAATACGCTGTCAGCAAGCGTGTCTCCTTCGGAAGAGCGACGATTATCACTCCTTCGGAAGGCTCAGGCTCTTATGACCACTCCATCTACAACAGTGAGGATGGTGTCTTCTCTACTGGGATCGATGGCCTCTTGTATCTTCCTGACGCCACACGCACGGCTGCACATGAGACCGCTACAGGAGTGCTTGGAGGACCAGTGGAATCAGAGGAAAGGATCTTGGGATGACAAGATATGGCTGTCTCTGCATGCTCTTCAGTCTCTGAAGTGGTGGTGTTCAGCGGAGAATCTCCTCAGAGGGGTTCCCTTCCACTAGGACATTCCCACGCAGACTGTCGTGACGGATGCTTCTCTCCAGGGGTGGGGAGCGCACTCCGGAAACCTACAGATTCAAGGAACGTGGTCCCCGATGGAGGCCACGTATCACATCAATTTCCTGGAACTCAGAGCTGTTCACTTGGCACTGAAGGCCTTTCTTCCGTCCTTTCAGACCAACTCTCTGCTTGTACAGACGGACAATACCACCACGATGTATTACCTCAACAAGCAGGGGGGCTCGAGATCACACACTCTGTCGCAGGAGGCGCAGACTATCTGGCACTGGCTTCTGGCCAGAGGACTGACGATAACGGCTACCCATCTGCCAGATGTGCAGAATGTTCAGGCGGACGCACTGAGCAGACTGGTTCAGGAAAACCATGAATGGGTCATAAACGACGAAGTACTAGGAGAGGTCTTAGCAAGGTGGGGAACTCCAGACGTAGATCTGTTCGCCACTGCCGAAAACAGCAAATGCCGAGACTTCGCCTCCAGGTACTACCAGCAGGGGACGCTGGGGAATGCGTTATGGATCAACTGGTCGAACAGCTTTCTGTACGCTTTTCCACCCATTCCCCTGATTCCGGCGGTGCTCATCAAGCTGGCCCGGTCCAGGGCTCGGATGATACTCATTGCCCCGGAATGGCCCAGACAGTGGTGGTTCACGGACCTGCTTCACTGGTCTCTCCTTCCTCACAATCAGCTGCCGTGCAGGCCGGACCTTCTCATGAAGTTCGGGGGACAGATGATACACCCCAACCTCTTGTCTTTGAGTTTGGCGGCATAGCTCCTGAGATAGTGCAATATGGCCATCTGAATCTGCCCGATGATTGCATGGACATACTGAAGGAGTCTAAGAGACCTTCCACTCGGACTTCCTATGCTTACAAGTGGAAGAGGTTCTGTATCTGGTGCCAGTCTAAGAACCATGACCGGACGACGTGCAAGGAAGATGTCATCCTTCCTTACCTTCTACATTTGGCACAGTCTGGACTTAATGTTCATTCCATTAAGGTTCATCTCGCTGCATTGACTGCCTACAAGAAATGCCCTTCACAGACTTCCTTCTTCCAGATCCCTGTGATCAAAGACTTTTTGGAAGGCTTGAAGAAAGTATTCCCTCCTGTCAGGCTTCCTTCGCCTTCATGGGAACTGAATGTGGTGCTGTCCAGGTTGATGAAGGAGCCTTTTGAACCTATTCATAAGACTTCGTTGCAGCACCTATCCTGGAAGGCGGCGTTCCTCGTGGCCATTACATCGGCCCGCAGGGTGAGTGAAATTCAGGCGTTGTGTTGCCAAGAACCGTATACTGTATTTCATGCTGCGAAGGTTGTTATGCGTACTCACCCTAAATTTCTTCCCAAGGTTATTTCTGATTTTCATGTCAACCAGACCATAACTTTGCCTACGTTTTTTCAGAATCCTTCGTCTCCAGCGGAACGGTCTCTCCATTCCCTGGATGTTAGGAGGGTGTTGAAATTTTATCTGGATAAAACCAAAGATAGTCGTAGGTCTGACCAGTTGTTTGTCAATTATGGATCAGTCAGGACGGGTCTTGCTACCTCTAAGCAGTCCATTTCTAGGTTGATTGTGTCCTGCATACAATTGTGTTACCAAAAAGCTAATAAGACCTTAGGAGGTAAGCCTAAGGCTCATTCCACCAGGGGCAAAGCTGCCACGACAGCCTTGCTCCGTTACGTGCCGATTGCTGAAATCTGCAAAGCAGCCACTTGGAAGTCGGTTCATACCTTTGCTAAGCATTACTGTCTGGACACTGATGCCAGGGCAGATGCTCAGGTTGGACAGGCTTCGCTGCGGAATTTGTTCGCACAATAGTGATGTTAATTTCTTTCTCCACTGCCGCTTTGGTGTGGGGATGGGCTTGCCATTCTATTCACTAGATTATGACTATACACAGAGATCCCCTACTACAGAAGGAGTAGTTTCTGTCCTGTAACTCCAGTTCTGTAGTAGGGGTATTTCTGTTATAGTCATAAGCGCCCGCCCTCCTCCCCGGTGGAGATAATTCTTCATGTAAGGAATGCTACAGGTCTGGCGTGCTACGCCTTCAAAAAGAACTGAAAGTAAGAGGGACCTGCTATGCATTCTGGGATACTGGGAGAAAGTTCTCTTAAAGGCACAGTATCCTATTTAAGCCACATAATGGCAGCCTATGGGGCTTGTCTGTCCATGCCTTCCTCTCTATCATTCCAGAGTCTTTTACTGGTGGAGGCAAGTTTCTCTATGGTAGAAACTGGGCAGGCTGTGCTGTGTGTGGTGTTTGGTGGAATTTCTAGTTTAAGTACTGGACAGTGTATCCTGTGGATATAGGCTGCATTATTGGTCTTTAAATTCTCTCTTAAGTGTCTTTGCAGTTTCTGCATGATTTGACAACTTAAGAGATTATTTTTGATTGCCGGGGTCCACGCACATGGGCGGGACTATTCACTAGATTATGACTATAACAGAGATACCCCTACTACAGAACTGGAGTTACAGGACAGAAACTGCTCCTTCCCGGGTATATCTGCTGTAAGTGGATGGTGACAGTTGAATGCACTTCGGAAACATCTTTTGGCATATGAGGACTACAATAAAAAAAAAAAAGGTTGGATCTGTTGAGTGGTATATATTTTTTTATTTTGCATCCCATTACGTAGTAAATTAAAGAGTAAGACGATCTACACTTGGCCTGGACGTGTCCGCGTGTGTCTAGGTTCTGGACGGGTGTGACGGAAGCACTGACTGACATGACTTCAGTGACAGTTGATGTGGACCTGCGAGTATGTCTGCTGGGCATGGTTTCTAATATTCCGTTGAGTGTGAGGCGTTTGGTTTCATTGGCGCTACAGTTAGCCAAACGTAGAGTGGCGGCCCTTCTGGGGAGGGAGGAGGGCGCCTGATGTAAAAACTTGGCTGCAGGAAATGGCGTACTGTCGGGATCAGCTGACATGTTATTATGAGGAGCTGCCATTGGGCTCAGGCCCAAGAGATATTTGGGGACCGTACACCACTTACATGTTGGCAAAGCTCTCTGACGATGACTGAGCGTGGTCATTGCCTTTACTGTGACCGGCTGCTCTACTCAGGGAGATACTGACTCGGGGGCTGCAGACTGCCGGGCAGATGGTGTTCCCTTGGTCGAACCCCTCTGGTGCTACTTCAGGCATGCGCCTGCTGTCTCACTAATTGTGCAACACTACCTTTGCTGGTTTTGCTTGATGATGTCCTCCAACATTGATGCAGATATTGGTTGTTTTTAATTAATGCCTCAGGTGTTTCCATACTGTGGGTATCTTCATGATGCTGTGACCATCGCTCACCATGCTTGTTATGTCTTCCATCGCTCGAATAGCTGTCCATCTAGGATCCGGGATGACTATTAGGGGGGGGGGAGTTGTTTAGTTACTAAGTTTGACTATGTCTATGAAATATAAGGCCATGAGGAGATTTGTCATTGATGCTGCAAGTTTGACTCTGTTTTATTAATGTTCGCTACGCCGCCGGGCCTTTGGCTGTCGGCATCACGGCTGTGTACTGGAAACTGAATGACCGTCTGTTTCAATATTTGCGGCCGGCCCATCGGGTTGTAGGCCAGAAGCTGTGTACTTGCAGAATGGTGTAATAAAGGTCTTCAAAAAAAAAAGAGTAAGGCTGTATCATACCAATATATACTCCTTCTCTACAGAGTGTCACCTTTTAATCTGGGAGTATCTGAACTTACTGCTCCCTTGGCTACAACTGGCCTCTCTGTTTCAACTGTGTGGGCTTGGCTTTGTTTCCTCATTGGCGATGTAGCAGCCCTCTCTTTTATTTTTAAGATAAATGACCGTCTCTAGAGCTTTCCTCTTACACTTATTTGATCCTCTACTTAATTGATTAGATGCTATGATTCTATTTATCTGGGTTTTTGGTGCTCTTACTTTTTCCATCTCATCCTTCTTTTTCACATTTCTAACTTTCCACGTTTCCCAGTTAAGCACGTATCTCTTCCATGCCCTACCTTCCTCTTATTCTCTGGACTCCTACACTCTCTATTCCATACATTCTACATTTTGAGTTAAATATTAGATCCCATCTTCTCTTCACAAGCTCAGATCTCCTAGCAGTAAACACAGAGGTCTGTCTAACTGAGGTTTCCATCTTCTCCTGTTTTATCAGGGAAAGCTACCAGCCTTACTATGGCGGGCATACACTTACTTATTGCCCTTATATCTTTTGCTTGATAGTATCCCCTCACTGTTTGCACTCATTGCTTCCAGTATACCACGCAAGGTTTTTTGCATACGCAGTATAACTTCATTGCAGAATGATGTTGATTTCCATTGTCCAATGTCATTGCACCCTCCATCACCCCCACACCATTAAAGGAAGAGGGAAAGATCACATTCTCATCTAGCACATTATTCTAGTGTATAATGTGGTGTAGAGGCTCCACTGATGCTACCATTAATGGTGCTCCCAGCTGCAAAAGGCGCGCTCTTGGGAATTGGTGAGGAGTGATCAGGATAAAGAGCACAAAATCGACAAAGGGAATATGAAAAACGTGGTTCTGGAAATGCTATGTGAGGTTCAGATAGTCAACAAAATAGATGCCAGTACTGCCCAATAATTCAAAAGATTGATAGACAAATGAGTAATTAATCGCTCATTTCTACAGACCACTCTTTCAGTCAAGGAATAAATCTCATGAAATCTTTTTATTTTTATTACACCATTGGTGTTTTTTTTTTTTTCTTATTTGTAGCAAAAAGGATTAGAGATATTTGGCTTTATTACTCAGTCCAAAATATCTTACATTATTACATGGGAAAGGAGCGAAAAGCTTTTAATACTAAAATTTAGAAGAAAATGTTTAAAGTGAGAGAGAGAGGGATACAGTAAAAAAATTGTGATTCAAAATTCAATCAACTGCTGCATACAAACGAACAATCAAGCAACAAAAGTGAAGGAACTCAAAAGAAGAAGACAAAAAGACAGGGGTGTGTGAGATGCTGTGGCCCTGCGCTAGTCCTATTTATAAATAGCAGGTAGAACCAACAAAACTAAATTGAAGGGTTTCTTTTAAAGCAATATTATATGATAACATATAATATTAAGATGCATGGTCATGCAGTACTGTAAAGTTTTCTGCAGTAGTCCCAATGTACTTCATCAAGCCTGCTAATGTCACCGGAGTTTAGAATGCTGCTTTGAGATTGAACTGACAGTCTGGGAAAAATACAGCTTTGCTTGCATCAGATTTTGTGACTGTGATGATTTCGAATTGAAGTTGTGGTATAGATAATAGGAAATTCGCTGTGAAACTGAAATCTAAGGCTGAAGACCAAACTGATAACCGAGAACAGCTTTTGAATGCACGGGGTGGGAAATAGAGTATGAGGCAGTAATTCTGGTTTTAATGACAATGCTGTGGAAGAGAGAGAATAGCTATTATTGGGTATGTGAAGGGCAGTATTATTGTGTATAAAGTGATTGTTTCTGGATTCCATTAGATGGATTTTCATTTTTGCTAACAGTCTACATGGCAGGTATTTTTGAGGTGAGTACTGAAGGTAATACGACCCGCATAGATAATTTCTGTTGATCCAATAGTTAAACTTTCTGCAGTACTTTTTCCTTCTCTCAGCTGTTCTTGTGTTATATTCAGACTGCCTTGTGATCCCTTGAAATTAAACAGGCTATGGACCATTTGCACGTCCTATGTTCATGGGAGGAAAGGGCCTGTATTTGTGCTTACGTTTATGGAGAAATGTCTTGACTTTATTTTACAACCGTCAAGATGCAAGGGAAGTGTGATGATGAACAAACTCTTGAATATTGATTAGCATCACAAAATAATGCTTTACATATATGTAACTTTAGAGTTTAAATTCAATAGTTTTGATTAATTACTTTCTTCTCTCAATGGCGATTCCGTTTTTAGTAGTCTTATAAAGATGAATATTCAAACTTATAGAGTAAATTTCTTTTCTAATTTTTAGGTTTGAATACCTTTTTAATTTTGACAATACGTTTGAAATCCACGATGATATTGAAGTGTTAAAGCGAATGGGAATGGCGTGCGGGCTGGAATCGGGAAGCTGTTCTGCAGAGGATTTGAAAATAGCAAGGAGCTTGGTGCCTAAAGCTCTTGAACCATATGTAACAGGTCAGTTTTTTGTTTTTACAGAGAATGTTATTGTAATTCCTTACTCAGTTTATGTATGCAGTGATCATGTAGATATACATCTCTCTCAAAGCTATTCAGTAACGAGTTATCTGAATTGGTGTTCTGCGAAGAAAACAGATTGAATTATTAGGAAAATATTATTCACATTTAGGTAACATACTTGTAATGAGTGATTAGAAGCCATTTAAAATGTTTTATGTAAAGCTTGTATATTTTTGGAGAAAAATCCTGCTAAAATGCAGTCTCAAAGAAGTTTCACATCCATATTAATTGCATTTCTATGGAGGTCCCTTCTTTCTTGAACTCATTTTACACAGACTTTTACTATTGGAATCCTATACACTCAGCAAATATTTAAAAAGCAAATATTAAAGAAATTATACCCCACAACCTTTAAAAATCTGAAGTAAAGGCAGAGAGCTACATTTTATGTCCTGTATTTTAAAAAATGTACAATATATTTCTATAGATTGATTAACAAAGAAGTTAAGTCATCAAAACTTCACCCCTTAAGATTGCATGCAAAACAGTTAGTTTTTTTATCCTTTGTTTTGAAGTTTGCATAACATTGTTTTCCTAGGGAGAGTGTAAATTCATAACCAGTGTTGACTGCAGATACACATGCTGTGCACACTTCTTCCATCTAGTGTTGGGCTCAGACTCTACAACTTAGTTTTCTCAAACAAGTCTTTTGTTGCTGACGTGACGTCGAGACTCCTTCGTGGGAACGTGCATGCTCACCTGCTCCATTGTTAGATTGATGTTTTTTTCCGCCATCAGGTTTGGAAGGAAAGTGCCGGAGCTCTGTGCAACTTAGGCGCCCTCAAGTCTTCCCAACACAGAATGGAATTGAACCGGTACGACAATACTTTTTTAAGAACGCCAACTTCATATCCAGTGACTTTCTTTGTGACATTTATTTATTTATATTCTTATATAGCGCAGGATTCAACCCCCGTTGGGGTATCTCCGCGCTTACGCTTTTCCAGGAAGGCCTCATAGTACCGGTGAGCTGTGGAAGAAAAGAAAAATAATATCCTAAGGAGTCGGGAATAGGTGTGTTTTTAACTTCTTCCTAAACAGCAAGAAATTTTCAGTTTGTTTTAAAGTGAGGGTAAGTGAGTTCCATAGAATAGGGCCTTTGTAGGAATTAGCTCGGCCTCCTTGCCTAGCCTTCCTGATTCTTGGAACCTGGATCAATTGCTGGCTACTAGAGCGCAACATGCGCCCAGGGCTGTAGTGATGGAATTTTTCTTTCAAGTACTTAGGTCCCATGCCAAACAGGCATTTATGTATTGTGCAGCTTATATCTTATATTTTACACGTTGCCTGACCGGCAGCCAGTGGAGTTTGGCCAGGAGAGGATGAGAGGCAGTCCTTGGCTGAGCATTGAGAACAAGTCTCGCTGCAGTGTTCTGAACTACCTGCAATCTTTGTAGTTGTTCTTCATTGGCCGAAATAAACAGGCCGTTGCAGTAGTCCAGCCTACTGGTTTCCAATGCCTGGACAAGAGTTTTCCTATAGTTGTCAGGTAGGAATTGGAAGACACGTCGTAGCAGTCCGATGACATGAAAGCAGGACCCTGCTACTTGGTTGACATATTTTTTAAACAGAAGTGCCTTGTCAAGCCGCGCACCAAGATTTTTTACAGTCTGTTTGGGAAAGGGGACTGGTCCCAAATCTGGGGGCCACCAATCTGGTGACCACGAAAGCGTGGCCTCCCCGAACAGCATAACCTCCGTCTTGTCCACGTTGCACTGGAGGCAATCTAGAGCCATCCAGTCCGATATGGCCCTCATACCTTCTGCAAAAGATTTTTGTATTGCGGGAGTTAGGGTATGGAAGGGGAATAAAAGCTGAGTGTCATCAGCATATGACACCGGGGTGAACCCATATGCTCTTGCAATGTCTGCCAAGGGGGCCACATACACATTGAAAAGTGTGGGGCTTAGGCATGAGCCCTGTGGCACTCCCTTGGTGAGCTCCCTTAAGGTGGAATGATGGGAGCCCAATCGGACTCCTTGCGAGCGGCCTGAGAGAAAACTCTCCAACCAGGACAGAGCCACACCTCCTATGCCTATCTCCCTCAAACGATCGAGAAGTATTTCATGCAACACCGTGTCGAAGGCAGTGGATAGATCCAACAGCACCAGAATCATAGAAGCTCCTCCATCTAGTGACATCCTGATGGTATCGGTCACTGAGAGGAGGGCGGATTCGGTGCTGTGATTGTGCCTGAAACCAGATTGAGAAAAGTCCAGGCCCTCGATGTATTTTGACAGATGGAAATTCACATGCCTCTTGGTCATTTTACCAAGATAAGGCAAGAGGGAGATGGGTTGCAGGTTTGAGAGGTCTGTCCAAGAAAGTGCCGCGTTCTTCCGGATAGGGTTCACCACCGCTTTTTTCCACTCTGTGGGCACACATCCTTCCCTGAGCGATTGATTTATTATATCCTGAATCTGAGGTCCAAGTAAGATACTTAGGGGGGGTAACTATTTTGGCGGGCAAGAGATCTTCAGGAGACCCCGATTTTATATGACTAAAAAGAAGAGATAGATCTGAGTCACTGACAGCTGGAAATGCCATTAGTGATATATCTCTCTGCTTAGGCAGTATAGGAGGAGAGAGGATGACATTCATTTGGTTCTTTTGACCAGATGCCTTCATTATTTTCTCATAAATCAGATTAATTTTATTTTCAAAGAACAGGGAAATATCATCACATAGAAGTTGGGAAAAGTCATCTGGGCTTTCACATGCTGCAGGTTTTACAAATGTCTGTAATATTTTATACAATTCCCTAGAAGAATTTCCTGCCTCCACAAGTTGTTGGGTAAGGCAGTTTTTCCGTGCAAGTTTGATGTTCCTGTAGTAGATGGATTGAGCCTCATGGTATGATTTCTTACTTTCCTCTGTTCGCGTTTTCCTCCATTTCTTTCCTATCCTCCTACAGTCTTGCTTCTCTACTCTAAGTGCTTCAGTATACCAAACTTCCTGTTTGGAAGTAGGATATTGTTTACGGAGCTTCAGAGGGGCTATCTTATCAATTGCTTCTATAAGCTAGAGGTTAAAATTGGATAATGCCAGCTCTACGTCATCCTTTTCTGTGGGAGTAGGCTGTTTCCATTCCCTCTGCAATTCCTCAACCGTAACTTTGTGCCACTGTCGACGCCAAATAGGTGGGAGAGTGTTCTTTTGCGAGGGTTTGTCCACTCCAAATAGCGAAAATTCCACTATAAAGTGATCAGACCAATTTATTTGAGTTATAGAAGAGCACCATACTCTGGAGCAATTAGAGAAAAGCAGATCCAGAGAATGACCTCCTATGTGTGTTGGCCCGCTATTCTTTATTACTAGACCAAGAGTAGAAAGGTCGGTGAGTAGAGATCTAGTTTCTGGACATACTGAAATATTTGCGTGAATGTTAAAATCCCCAAGAAGAAGGAAATCTTCTTTCGCTTTAAAATGTGGAGCTAAAAGTTCTAAAAGAGAAAGGGAGAAGCCCACACTAGGTCCTGGTGGACGATAAATTATTGCTCCTTTCCAGAAAGTATGTGTGGCAGTTTTGATTTTAAAAATCATTGTTTCGTATTGTGGGCAGCATTTTTGTGCCAGTATGGTAACCTTCAGGTATTCTTTATACATAATGGCTAATCCACCACCTATTTTAACAGGGCGATCTAAATGTATAAACTTGTATCCCAGGGGAACTCCTAATGCAATAGCCGAAATTGAGTGGGGTTTTAGCCAGGTTTCCGTAAGGAAGCATAAGTCTGGCTGCAGTGTATGTACCAGATCCCATACTTCCAGCTGATGTTTGGGTAGGGACCGGACATTAAGGAGAAAACACTTTAACCCATTTACCGGTACTAATTTGGCATTAATAATCTTAGATTGAGGACTAAAATAAGGAGTCTGAAAATGACAGTTAAAACAAGAGAAAGCACCTTCTGGACAAGGCCAGGAGTCTCTATTACACTCTTTCTGTGGGAGTGTCCTTAAATCCAGTAGGGTCTGGGCAGAATACCTGATACCCCGCGTACCTGCGGGTGGTGCAATCAAAGGGGATGGGTCCATTGCCCCTAGCCCCGTCCTGTCGCAGACGGGCAGCTCTTTGGCTGGTCTTCGGCGTGTCTTCGGCTGCGCGCCCAATAGGGGGCGAGGGCTCAATAGCCCCTGAAGTAGAGCCGCTAGAGCGCTACCCGCTCTAGTGATTGCCGGAAGTGCCTGGCTCTCACGTGTCCGCCCTCCGCACAACGGTACTAGTTACCCTGTCGGAACGAGGCGGACAGGAAGCAAAGTTGAGCCGAGGCTTGTCACTGCCCTCCGAAGAAAGCAACAGCTTCCCCTCCTATTAATTCAGGTGGGGGAGATAAGGCGCGATCGCGCTCGCTTTTTTTTTTTTTTTTTGTAAGACATTTATTATAAACAAATGGAAAAGAAGATGCACACTGCGTCACGCCAACAACCCGGAGGCAGGCCGCTATCAGGTAGGTCATACAAAAAATTTCAAATAAACAGATCAGAGGCCGTCATCCGGCCGGGTTAATCATTCAGAGGTAAACATGAAACACAATAAAATCTTTAGCGCGTGCAGTGCGACTTCAGCGAGTAAACGGTCTTACTTTTCTTACAGTGCTGCTGACAATTGAAAGATAGCGAGAATCAATGCAGCCGCCCCTGAGTAAGCAGCGGTCAATCACCCGCTACAGCGGCCGATGGAAAGGATGTGTCCCTCAGCACCATTTTTCTCCCAACAGGAACCCCCAACAAGTTAAACCAAAAACTTCAAACATAGGTGCAAGTACGTAGAAACAGCATCCACACAACACTTCAGTCAACAGAAAGGGTCTCTCGGGCTGCCACAGATCGTTCAGATAGAGGGCCAGCCAAAGTCAGGGCAGGCGTGTAATGGCATTTTGCCTGTGCACATATAGGCAAAGGGCGTGTGGGGGGGAGGGGGGGAGGGGCAATGAATAGGTCACAAGAGGGCCAGTGGGAGTGGGAGGGGCCGGGGACATAATCCGGGTCAGTGGGGGCAGCGACCGCATAGCGCGCGTCTGGGTAGGGCCTGTCAGGGTCAGCGCGAGACTACGGGAATCACAATCAGTGACCTACGCAGCGCGCACCTTCAGCCCATGTCGTCTGAAACACTCGTAGCACGTGAGGTACCCGGGGTGTCTAAGCTTGTGCGTTCAGTAGTCCACTGTATAAACGGGCCCCATATGTCAGTGGGTCTGGAAGCGGTGGGCATGGTCTCCCAGTAGTGCGTCAGTTGTGTGTGGCCGTAAGTCACATCTCTAATCCAGCTCTCAAGAGAGGGGAGGGCAGGTCTGCCCCAGTGCAGTGCGACCTGTCGTTTGGCGTATAAAAGGAGTAACGCATGCAGTCTCCTGTCGCAGGGTTCAGTGTCCTTAACATACCCCAGCAGACCCAGCAGTGGGGACGGTGAGTCATTCCTATGTGTGATGTGATTAATGGCGGTGAAGACCTCCGACCAGTACACACTCAGCTTGGGGCAGCTCCAAGCCACATGGATAAAGGACGCACCTTCACCCCCACACTTCCAACAAGAGGCATCCTCACGAATACCCATTCGGTGCAGCAGTGTCGGAGTGCGGTAATATCGGTGTAGGAATTTGAAGTGGATAAGCCGTAGTCGATAATTTGGGGATAGGGCCGTGAGTTGCGCACAGCAATACTCCCATGCGTCGTCCGGTAACTGGTTTCCCAGGTCCGCAGCCCAAGCGGTTTTGGCCGTGGCCACTGTCACCGGGGCCTGTTCCTGCATGCAGTTATATAATCTGGACACCAGTTTTTTGGGGGAGGGTCGTGAAAGCAAGTTTTGGAGGGCGGCTAGTGTGCAAGGTTCCTCCGGGAAGCACGGTCCTATCTTCTTGCAAGATTCCCTAAGGGAATGATTTAGTAATTTGTCAGCAAATGTGGAGGGCTGGTCGTCCCCATCAGCAGGCCTCTCGAAAAAAGTGCCATCCGGATATAAGTCAGCAAAGGTGAGAAGCCGATTTCCACAGATAGTGAGGACGTCACCTCTTGCTGTCAAACAAGGCAGCATCGGGTTGCCCCTCAGGGGGACAGCTGGCGCATATAGCAGGGAGAGACCGGCTCTCTTCTGAAGTTCGCGCCAGGACCAGCGGACCATTTCCACTGTGTCCACCTCACACGACGGGCATGTAACTTTTCCGTAGAGTGCCACTCGTAGTGGCAAGGGGGCGACCACTGCTAGTTCCACCGCCGCTTGCGGCTGGTAGGGGGTGGGGTAGGCCCAGAAATGCAGGAACTGAGCTTGCGCACAGAGTGAATAGAGCTTCAAGTCCGGGGCGCCCAGGCCCCCTTGTCGGAGCGGAAGCGTGAGTAGGTCCCAGGAGACTCTGGCTTGGCCGCCAGCCCACACCAGTTTCAACAGCAGTGAGCGGACACGGGCGTGGAAGTACGCTGTCATAGGCAGTGGTACGTTGACGAACAAATACAAGAATTTGGGGAGGACCACCATTTTAGCCAGTGCAATTCTCGCGACCAGGGACAGCGGTAGTTTGTTCCAGACTTCGACCTTCCCTTCCAACCAGTCCACCGCCCTACCGAAATTCAGCGACCACAACTCCTGCACATCTCGGCTGATCCAGATGCCCAAATACTTGACAGCTTCCGTCTCCCATCTGAGGGGGTAGTCAGGGGCAGGGCGATCAGTGCCCTCCGTCAGGGGGAAGGCCACTGACTTCGACCAGTTAATGGATACCCCCGCCAGGCCCTCAAATCGTACAAATTCACGGAGTATCGGACTCAGGTTATCTTTAGGATTCAGGACGTATAAGGTGACATCATCCGCGTATAGCGAGATCAGTAAACTCCTAGCACTAAAGCCGATGCCCCTGGCGGTGTGGTGCTGCCGTATTCGAGCCGCAAGCGGCTCCATCGCAATCGCAAAGAGGAGCGGGGACAGAGGGCAACCCTGCCTAGTACCCCTGGAGACACTGAAAGGCCTGGATACTAGACCATTAACGCTCACCCGGGCTCTGGGTTCCGTGTAGAGGAGCTTGATCAGGGTCACGAAGTTCTGGCTGAAGCCCATCCGCCTTAGTACACTGAAGAGGTAGGGCCACTCTAAGGAGTCGAAGGCTTTGGTGGCATCCAGAAACACCACCGCCGCCTGTACCGATGGGTGTAAATAGTGAAGGACAGAGAAGATCGTTCTGAGATTATGTGATGTCGCGCGGCCAGGGATGAATCCTGACTGATCTGGAAGCGCTATCATGGGTAACATCGGTTGTAGTCTATCTGCAATGACTTTCGCGTATATTTTAGCATCCACATTTATTAGTGACAGGGGCCTGTAGGAGTCTAGCTGTTGTTCATCTTTATCCGGCTTGAGGAGTGTGATAATTAGAGCCTCACGCATGGAGTCTGGAAGGGTATTTAACTCGAGAGCCTCGACAAAGACAGAGTGTAGTCTCGGCGCTAGTTCAGCTACGTAGGTTTTATAGAAGGAGGTGGTCAGGCCATCTGGGCCAGGGGCTTTATTGGCCGGCATGCTTCTAATCACCTGGGCGATATCTTGTATTGTGACGGTGAGGTCCATGTATTGTCTGTGGTTGTTGTTGAACCATACGAGTGCTATGGAGTCAAGAAAGTCTCGCAGTGATGCCGGTGCCGTGGGTTGTTTTGAGGTGTAAAGGGTAGCATAGAAGTCAGCGAAGGCGCCTAACACTGCCTCTTGGCCTACCACTAAGTGTCCGGTTGTATCATAAATAGTGTGGATATAGTTTGATTGAGTGCGGGGAGTAATCAGCCTGGCGAGGGTCCTGCTCGGCCTATCTCCCTCCCCATACCTGCGCGCTTCTGCTTGTTTCCCCAGAAACCGCACCTCCCGCTCCGCTTCCTCATTAAAGGCCAGCAATTTGGTTTTTAGAACGCCAGCAATCTCCAACAATGGGTCAGAGCTAAAAGCAACATCAAGCTCTTTCAGTTCCCCTCAAGTTTAGCCAGCGTGTCCCTGATGGTGCGGAGGACCCCTGCTTTTCGTGCTATACATTGACCTCTGATTACAGCTTTAAAGGCATCCCATACAATAGCCTCAGATGAGGCAGACCCAGCATTCTCAGCAAAGTATTTAGTGATGTCCTCTCTGATCTCCTCCACGAACACAGGATCTGTGAGCACGTGTGGGGGAAGGCGCCATTGGAACGCCCTATGTATAGTGTCGGGGGGGGTTCAATTCCAACATACACGGAGCATGGTCTTACAGTGATCTAGCCATGATATCAACATTCGACACCCACGTCGCAACTTCAGGAGACACCAACCAGTAGTCTAGTCTCGACCAGGCAGCTTTATGGCAGGTGTAACAGGTCCCCACTTTTGCTCCCGGATGTCTAGCTCGCCACACATCTGAAAGCAGACCTTCATTCATGACATCAAAGATCGCCTGACGTGCTCTAGTATGCTGCGGTCTGCTCACACCTCTACGATCCATGTCATCATTTAACACAATGTTGAAATCCCCCCCCCCAACACAACCGTCTGGCAGTTCAGCAACACAATCTGCGCCCATACATTTCTGAAAAAGTCAGGATCGTCCACATTGGGGCCATAGATTGCAGCCATAGATTGCAGCCAGGACAATGGGTCGCCCCTGTAAAGACCCATGGAGCAGGACATACCTTCCCTCCTCATCCCGCACCTGGGAATACTCCCGCCAGTCCAATCCCCTACGAATGAGTATGGCAACGCCCCTCGCATAATTGGAGTAGATGAAAGAATAGACGTGCGCCCATCTGGAATTTCTCAATCGAGCTGAGGGGGTCACGTTCAGATGGGTTTCTTGTAGGAAGCAAATATCCACATTGTGTCTGGACAACATGCCATGCAGCAAACGGGCCTTCTTGAAGTCCCCAAGGCCTCTAATGTTCCAAGTCCAGAGTTTGATACCCCCCATTAAAGTACATGACAGCAACGAGCCCCCACCACTAACCCCCGCCCCCGGAGGCCAGTCGGGCACCCAGACACCATAGTCGCAGACACAGCGCGCAAATATATAGACATGTGCAGTAGTACATTGCACCAGATATGAACCAAAACTTGCAACTCTCGAAAACCCCCCCTCCACCCCCCTCCCTCAGCAACCCCCCAATTAGGTCGTGACAAATCCCAGTAACAGGCACGCAGAGCGTGGAAATATCCCAACATCAACAACAAAGGGAGGCACCCCATGAGGCGTGGTGCGCTCGGCAAACACCCCCGTATACACAGGGTGGCTACAGTCAAACTTTAAAGTTCCTGGGTTCTGGCAGTGTCCCCATCCCGTGGTCCCCAAGGTTCGCAGACAACCAATGTCTCAAAGGTGGCGCGGCGACAGCAGCAAAATTTGGCGCACAAGTGCGTCTCAATGACTTGCCCCCAATGAGCCAGTACGGGAGAAACGGACCAGTGTGAGAGGCTGATCCAGGCTCCCAACCTCAAGGCAAAGAGTTGATTCGTAGCCGCGCAGGGTGAGCGTCGTAGATACCTCAGTCATTGTCACTGAGTTGCTCTGAAGCTTCCTCAAGTCTTGGCGATTTTCTCCTGGCACCAGCACAAATGTGTTTGGCGAACTTGAGGGCAGACTTGGCGTCAGTGAAGAAGTGAGAGGTGTTTTCGTGGTGAACCTTCAACTTCGCCGGGTACAGGAGAGAGTAGGGCACTCCAGCTTGCAGTAGAATCTTCTTTGCTGGTAGGAATTCCTTACGGGCCGCTTGCACCAGGGGGGTGAAATCCGGGTAGAAGGAGATGTGATTGCCCTGATGCGTGATCTTACCCTTCTCTCTTGCCAAGCGTAGAATGACGTCTCTATCCTGGTAGTTGAGCAGTTTAGCCAGAATCGGACGCGGTGGGGCGCCCACCGGGGTTTTTTTCCCAAGGGACCTGTGTGCTCTCTCCACCGTGAAAACCGGGGACAGGTCCGGATCAAACAGTTCATGCAGGAGGCTCGATACAAACGATTCCATCTTTCCTGTGTTTGTAGTCTCTGGAATGCCTGTAATGCGGACGTTGGATCTTCTGGAGCGTGCTTACAAATCATCCGACTTGGCGCGCAAATTGTCGATTTCCCGCTCCAGCGTCGTGATGTGTCGCTTGGCTTGTTGTTGGAACTCACAACATTCAGTTTGCCTATTCTCGAGGCGGTCCAGTCTCTGCTCGTGGGTGTCCACCTTTGCCTTCACGGATTCGAGTTGCGCAGCCATATTGTCAAGCTTGGCATCTATGCTCTTCAAGCTGGTTCTCACTTCCATGATAAGGGCTCCAAAATCTATGTCCGGGGTAGCACCCTGCGAAGACGATGCGCCAATATCCGACTCCATCGCCGTGTTTTTCGGTGGTTTCCTATTGTCAAAGCTCAGTTTAGACTGTTTGACTTCATTTTTCCCCATCTCCGCAGTCTGATGAAATCCCCCGGCCACTCAATGGGGCAGCACCCGACCTTGCCACTGCCAGCAAGTGTCCAGTTCGTCCGTGATTGTCTAGGCGGTGCCAGTGCGCACCAGGCGTGACGATGCAAACGCAGCCTGTCGGGCCAGCCGCGTCAAGGACCGCTGCAGGTGTCCAGTGAGGTCAGCAAACTGCCGCGCGCAATAAGAGTCCACTCAGGGCCCAAAATGGCGGGCTCCCGCAGTCCGCAGGAAAAGTGCAGCTCAGGGACTCCAGGGGACCAGGGCTGTGAGTCGCCTCCACGTGCGCTCGGTGGTGTGCGCCACCGATTTGGAGAACTGCGGGAGGTCCAGGCTCAACTGCGGAGCGATAGTATCAGGGTAGTCCCGTCCCTCCGTAGCCCCTTCTCACCTCTGCTCCGGCCCCCGCTGTTATGCAGGTGGTGCTGGCGCGACCTCACCGTCCTTCACCGTGTTCCATACGGGTCAGCGCCGCCTCCGGCGGACGTAGGATCACTGCACCACGGCGCGGCCGTTTCCGCCAAGCCACGTCGGTCTCCACTCGCTCCTCACAGCCTCTCGCCAGTGTAGATCGTGGTAGGCTGCAGCGGGGGTTCTACAGTAAGGCGCCTTCGGCAGTGTCGCAGCCAGCGTCTCCTCACCGCAAGATCCGCTCAAGTTGCAGGGGCCTCCGCAGCCGCGGCCCACAGTGTCTCGCGGTTCCCGGCAAGAGGCACTTCCGGTGTGGGTCTGGACCAGCCCGCCGGCCGGCGAAACTGCAGTCCGTCTCCGCTTCTGAGGAGAATCGTCCCCGCGCTCCAAACTCGAGTCGGAGGAGCACCTGGGTGTAATTAGCAGAACCCGGGAGGAATGGGGGTCTGCAGTCGCCAGGAACAGGATAACTGGAGGATTAATAGGAGTAGCCGGCGGAGCTCACTCAAAGAGCGGCCATCTCGCTGCTCGGCTAGCCACGCCCCCCCCCCCCTGCGATCGCGCTCGCTTTTAAAGTTAATACTGACGTGCTAGTTATCAGCACAGCATATAAATGAATATTTTAAAACAGGCCAATACAAGTAAAAAAAAGTATATGCCGAATACAGCATGCACAGCATAGAGCGCTATTTCAGCTACCTGGTCCAACAAGCGGGTCGGGGACACTGCCACCGTCACCTTACCGCCCACTGAGGCAGCTGCCTGGAGCGTGCTTCTTTGGCCCTGGGCAATGAAAGGTAAAAAAAAAAGACTCTTTCAAAGTGCCAAGAGTGCGGGGCAAAGTACGCATACTCTGATCAGCACAACATTGGCAACCTTTGTCTGTCGCCAGAACATAACAAACAGGATTGCACAGTCTGCAACCTGTTCAGAAACAAGAAAACTCTTTGCTCTCGAGGCGACCTGTGTCTAGCTCACACCATGGGGATTTCAGAGGCAGAATTATACACTGAACAAGAACACATCAATGCAGGCATCGAAGAAAAGGAAGACTGTGCTGAGGTGACGTCATCTTGTCCAGTCAGCACTATGAGGAGGAGAGTCGGGAAGAACCCTCACCTCCAACCCTGGAACTCTAAGACAATCCTACTACTGCGAGAACTGGGCCAAGAATGAAGACTTCAGCAAGGGGCTTGATTACTCGGGGTCATCAGACACTAACATACACAACGTAATTGCCCCAACGCCCATCCACCACTGCCTTAGTGTGCCACAGCCTTCGGGTCCTAGTCAAGACTGAGAGCACCACAACAGCACAATCAGTCCTAATTCGGCTCAGGCTATCGGAGTAAAATTGGAGGGAATGCTCAGCCCTTGAACCCGGAGCAGCACTCTGTGCTGGCAAAGCCATCGACACCTGCACAGCCCTTGACACTGTTCAAGCCATCAGCGCTGCATACCCCTTGGGTGCCGGCAAAATCGTTGGAGTCATCTAGAGATAACTGCAACGGAAGGTCATACCACATATGAGCGCCCATGCCCATGTCACAGTCAACTCTGAAGGAGAGGGAAATATCTTTGAAAATTATCCAAGCATTGATGGACAGTAAAAGGCAATCGGAGGAAGGACATTTATCTGAAAGAACAAGTCATCAAAGGACGAGGCAGGATACTACTGTACAACCTCAGCTCCCTCTAAAGAGAAAACAAATGGAACACAAGGCAACCGGCCCTATGCCACTTAACACTGCACCACAATCCACGTCATTATCTCCCCCCACAGACTCACGCGAATTAGACACAGGAAGGCCTACCATTACGCTCCGGACAATGACTTTCAGGGAGTGCCCCTAGATAGCCCAGATTCTTGGGCTGCATATGATGTAATTCTTCCAGACCGGACCCTCACATTGATGTGCCAGCCCAAGCATCATCACCAGATACCACTTCTTACCATAGTGTTCTACAGCGCACAGCTGAATATAACAATGTCCAGTTGCACACCACAGTGTAAGAAGATTTTTTCGGTGAAACACTTCAAAACTGAGCATTCAGTAGAATATTTACCCATGATGGGGTCCATACTCCGAGTCGTGACTAAAATGTCTCAAAAGGCACGTAATTCAAGAGTGTTAACACCGCGAATCGAACACAAATACAAGCTGTCTCCCAATGATCCACTCTCCATTAGGAGACACCCCATGGCAGACATACTAATGGTTACAACAGCTAGGAAGGGGGCAGCTTCTCAGAGTACAGGTCACCCTCCTCCAGACAAGGAGAGTAAGCGTATAGGTGTAGCAGGGAAGCATGTGCCGATAGGACATGGCAATCATTGGCACATTGCCAATACAGTGGGCCTGCTCTTGTGTTCTAAGAGGGCTACCTGGGATGACATCGCGGATCTGTTACAGCGTCTCCCAGATCTTTGTAAAAAAGGGCAGAAGAGCTTGTTTCTGAGGGCAAGCAAATCTCCAATGCAACTACTAGGTGCGCCCTGAACCGTGTGGCTATTGTTGCACTAGGAATTAATTTGTTAATCATACTGCACAGACATGCTTGACTGCATATTTTGGGATTTGAACCAGAGGTTCAGCAACACCTGTTAAACGTCCCTTTTGATGGGGGAACATCTCTTTGGCCCAGAGGTAGATACCCAACTAGAAAAAATAAAGAGACAAACTGTGAAATCCATGGGGGCATTGCAGTCCATGACACCTAGGCAGCCGTCCATTCTCAGGTTTCAGGGCAGGGCTGCAGCCAAAACTACCACCTCTGGTGCATAGTCCTAGCAGAAACAATAGCAGGCATGTCACCAGCAAAGTGCTAGGGTCTGCTACAGAGGGGGTTTCTGATGGAGACTTCTAGATGCAGATTCCTTACCTTTGAATTTCCAAGGCGTCAGACTGGATTCGGAAACGTTTGCGTAAGCAGTACCCCTGCGTGGCGTTGGGTTGCTCAGTTTGGCTACGCGTAATGTGGCTGGCGTCGTTGGCATTGGTTGTGATGTCGCGGTCACCTATATAGGCGCCACCCAGGCACACATACACCAGTTCTTTTCTTTCCTTTCCACGCCAGATAACACTGAACTGGAGAACATCTAACCCTCTGTTGGTTTTTTCTTTGCCGGACTTTTTTCGATGATTTGTTGAGAGATTTTTTTTCTTTTGCGTCTAGGGATGACCTCCAGACTGGCAAGTTCCATGCTGTGTCGTGCCTGTCACCCCGCCATGTTGGTTACCAACCACCATCTTGTTTGCTTAAGGTATCTTGAGCGCGACCACAACTCGAAGTCATACTCGGACTGCTGGGCCTTGTCGCCGAAGGCTTTTGAGGGAGCAGCTTGCTGCCCAGCAGCCGACACCATAGAGCACAACTCCTCTGAGCTCCGTGTCTCGATCAAGGAAGAGAGGGTTGCAGGACCGCTCCAGGAGCCCTAAGTCCTCTTCGTTGCCCTCTAGGTCTCAGGGTACTTGGGGAACAGACCTAACATGAAGTCATCGTCCAAATGGACCTCGTCTGCTGTCCGTCGACGAAGCGGGTGGGGAGTGTCGATGCTCCAGGCACGGTTCTGTAAAATTGTTGCTGGGTCTGACTCTGCGTCTCCCCCTATTTCCGGTAGCTGGAACGACCCCCGCTCAGATTCAAGAATTTACAGGCCAGGCGCTGCTTTTTTGAGTGGGCCGACCCCTCTGGAGTGCCTATGTGCCCCGGAGGGTTGGAGGACACCCCACCTGGCTCTACACTGTCACCTCTGGGCCGGTGGGGTTTCATTGATCCGATTCTTGATCCGGGGCTGCGCCAGCCTGAGGCTGCTGGAACTCATGGGCTCCTTCATCCTGTTGGTAAATCATGCCAGGGCTTTGCAGTGCGACCTGAAGTTCCAATGGGCACATCATCAGGGAAATCTATCCAACATGGTTTAGATCTTGGAGGGAAATGCAAAAGACCTGCAGTGGTGATTAATGAACTGCGATTGGGTCAGAAACAGACCCCTCTCCCTTCTCCAACCAGATCTCACAGTAGTGACAGATGTATCACTCCTGGGATGTGACTGCCATCTGTTAGAGGTGGAGGGCAGAAGACACTAGTGTCAGGGAGAGATGGGGCTCCACATAGATTTGTTGGAGCTTTGGGTGATCCAACTAGCATTGAAAGCATTTCTTACCTCTGTCAAGGGGAAATTGGTGCAAGTGTTCACAGACAACACGACCGCCATGTGTTACTGCAGCAAAGAGTGCTGAAGGCTTAGGCTGTAAATTTGCCCCAGCATTCTTTTTCAGGCGTTGGCCCTTAGCTGCAAACTGAAGGTCAATCGGGTGTCCCTTCGACTCTGTTTGCTTTGGCTGGGGCCTGGAGATGATGTTTCCTTGAGCAGGACACTGCAGGCACGTTCCCTCTCCTTTGCTTGCCAGCAGATGCAGCAGGTGCAGTCCACTTTAGTGCAGCCTCTCTTTGACACGAATTTGGTTTAGCAGGTCAGTACTTCTAGCTCAGTCGAAATCTGAGTTTGGGGTGCTCTCAGGGTAGGATGCAGTTGGTAGCCAATGGGCTACCTAGCTCTATCCCCCCTGATGGCCACTTCCTGGTAAGTGTGGAATCTGACAATTCCAAGATGCTACATTCTGCCCACTCCCAATATGGCAGAACCCCTCTCTGGGCGTCGAAAGCTTCCTAGCTCAGTCTACAGGTGTGGCTACCAAGGGGACTACATGACCTGTGCAAACCGGTTTCACAACAGGTATCCCCTCTTCTTCCCAGCTACTAGATAGTCTGCCTAAAGCTCACCTTGAAGCTTGCCTTGTGGGCCAACAACTGTGTGGCTTCCTTCAGGACGAAGGTAACACCTCTCTCCAGTGCAGGCCTCTACGGTCTCCTTTCATGGGAGTCATTAGCATGCCTCTCTAGGAGGGCAGAATCTGTATTTAGTTCAGGCACCATGTGCATTGTTAAGGGCTCAGGAGGTTGAAGGCAACAAAGTGGCAACTTTGTTAAAGTTGCACACTGTAATTTGTTACATGAATTTAGACCTGAATATATACTTAATGTAACGAGTTGTTTGATACCTTGGATGACCCTCTTTAGTCACACCGTTCAAGAGTTACCACAGCTGAGACGTCCGCCTACAAATCTGCACTCGCCAATTGGACGACCAGATCTTTCCACAGTCAAAATGACAGTTTCATGTTTCACTGTCAGCACATGTAAAATATATGTTCTGACTGTGAGAATTTGCACCCTGCATTAGGGCTCGATAGGCCTGCCATAGAGATGACTTACACATATACCAGAGTGATGTCTGGTTTTACCATTACTTTAAAAATCAAAGTTAGGTTAACAGTTTTAACTGCTCTTTCAGGCTGCAAATGGGAGGGGGGAGCGTCTCGTTTTCCTCGTGTCGCTCTCAGGGTGGCACAACTGGTGCACCAGCCCTTCATAGGCATTTCAGGAAGCTTGTGTAGGAGGCCTTTAGAAGCAGAAAGCATGTCTATTCTGGTGTAAGGTTTGTGAACCTGAGAGAAAAGTACTTCTCACCTGGTTGAACTGCCTTCTGTCAATCCTTGTCAAACAGGAGCTGGTGTGGTCATGGCTTTCGTTGGCTGGAAGTACTGGTTAGTTTGGCCCATGAATAGGTCCCAGAATATGTTGAAGTCCCTGCCAAGTATTATGTGGCTATTTGCTGTATCCCCCCAATCTTTTGTGAAACTCGCTAGGAAAGAATGTTATTGGTTGTTTGGGGCTTAAAGGTTGACTGAAGTATAATTCTGCCCCTGTAACACTACTTTGATCCTAGTGTACTGCCCCTCTGGATTTCAGGTAGTATTTTCTTTTTGTATGTCTAGGTCACACTTGCAAAAGATGGCCACCAGTGGTGTTTCACTGAATACCATATTTGGATGGGATGACCTTCGTGCTTCATCCTGAATGGGACAGGTCTCAGTAAATGAGTCACCTGAAAGAAAATAAGTATTGTGTTTTGACATCAAAATTATTTCTAGGCCCTGCCTCTTTGGGGAGTTGAGACCACTGACATTTAGGGTGATGAGCTTAAGTATTCACTGTGTTTTTGTTGCATAACTATCGCTTCATCCTTGCCGTTAAGTGCATATTGGGGTGCCGAAGGCCCAGACATTCAACAAAACTTCCCCTTAACCTTAAATGTAAAATGAACAACTAACCAAAGTGTAAGCAGAGTGGAGAAGCCTTTATTTCCTTTTTTCCGTATGCAGACATCTTTGTCACCTTGAGGTATAGGTATGTTTTCCTGCATCATTTACTTTTGGGGGGGGGGGGTCAATGTTTAGTGTAGAACTTTTCATAACTGTTCAATGATGTGCGAAGCTCGGTGCTCCTTCTAATATGCTTGCTTTCTCAGGGGTTAAGGCAGACATAATTTCTACCTGCCCACCACACTCAGGGCCATCCAAAGCTAGATGCTGCTGAATAAATCAATTTGTGTCTATTTGGTAGTCTGCTTTTCGGTGCCTCTTCAACAAGTTCTTACTCCTCCTGCATCGAGCTGGGCCCCGGTGTTCCTCTTCATGGGACTGACCTTCTCCCAGGAGGACCCTCTCTTCCTTAGGTGACCATATGTTTTTTTTCTGCTCCTTGCAATGTGAATTGACGGCTATTTGGCATAACCCATCTTTATTTGATTTCCCTTGATGAGCTCTTGAGTAACTCTCCTGTATCTAAGTATCTCTTGGAGTGTCGCTACTGCAAGATACTGGTAGAGTTTGACTCCTTAGCCCCTATAATCCTTTCTTAGCCTCCAAGGGGTGGCCATGATTTTAAGCGGGTAACTATGAAGTCTTACTACTAGGTCTTTCCTTGTTGGGCCCAGGGTACCACCTAAGCTACCTCCTTTACCATGAATGGGTGCCTTCATGATCTGTGCCACCGCCCCCTGGCTATCTCCGGGCCTGATAGGCGTTCCTTCACTGGCTTGTGGCCTCCACCTGCACCTCGCCCTCAGTGCCAAGCGTAAAATGACCAGGATGGACCTGCTGCTAATCCAACACAGTCAGTAAGCTCCCAGCACTCTCCGTTCCAGAGTCGCATCAAAGCCTTACTTAAATGCGGTCTCTGTTACAGAAATTTCCATGCGGGGTTGCAGACCGATCGAGGCTCTGACCTACAGTGCCTCCATCTTACCAGAACTCCATGGGCCTATTTTTCAGGAAATATTGTTCTATCTAATTGGTCAAGTAGTCTGACATGAATTTGAGCTTGTGCTTAACCCTGGGCGTAGTGGGGCTACGCAAAGTTTCGTGAAGTGGACATGAATCTACACCCACCCACCCACGCGCTTCGCGTAGCCCCACTACGCGCCGCCCGCCTTCCTCACGCCCTCTTTTACACCCCTAATTTGGATTTTTAATAAGTTAAAAAGTAAAGAAAAACACCTACCTTTTATGCGGCGTCCCGGGGCTCCATCTTCTTCTTTGCGCCGACTTCTTCCAAACCAAATGCGCATGCGCGGCCGCCCGCGCATGCGCATTTGGTTGGATGAAGTTGCGCAAAGAAGAAGATGAAGCCCCGGGACGCCGCATAAAAGGTAAGTGCTTTTCTTTACCTTTTAACCTATAAAAATGCAAATTTGGGGTGTAGAAGAGGGCGGGAGGGAGGCGGGCGGCGGGCAACTTCGCTCCGTCCACGGGTGTGCATAGTAGGCAACACTACGCGCACTCCGTGGGCGGAGCGAAGTGCTCATATTAATGCAGTTTTAACCGGATTCACTAAGCTAGCTATTTGTGTACCCAAATTCAACTTAAATAATAAGAAATGCTCAGTGCAGTCTTTTGTTACACGGGTCTATCGACCTAACCAGCATTTTCACCCATTCATGAAGGTCCACAGTTAATTTCTAATCCTGCCTAGTATTTTTGAAATATTACTCATCTGCTGTCACCCACTCAAGTAAATCCTTCTTCCAAGCAGAATGTCTTGGGGCGCTGGGAGATACCCACTGAATTGCTAGTGTACACTTAGCCAACACTGTGCCCATTGCAGCCATTTTTGCTTTCATTTTCATTGTCCGCGTTATTGGGAATATACTAACAAAGCATTTTTGTATTGATTGCACTGGCAAACCATTAGTCACTGACTGCAAACTCTCGACTACTGAAGCCCAAAATTCGACTCACACTCCCTCTCTCACACTCACCCTCTCTCTCTCGCACACACACCCACACACACACACCCACACACACACACACACACACACACACACACACACACACACACGCACACGCACACACACGCACACACACACACACACTCTCTCTCTCTCTCTCTCTCTCTCTCTCTCTCTCTCTCTCTCTCTCTCTCACACTCTCTCACACACTCGGCTGCGTGAAAACGTAGAGTCGACATGACACACATACCTGTGTGCCATACCTGCAACCCACTGCTTATGGTACAGGTAAGATATCCCTCTAGCTGGGTGCAATATACCACTGGTCAGGGTACAATTGCACGAGCACTGTACCCTTACAGTGTCTGAGTCCATTCTTAGACATTGTAAGTGCTGTAAAGCCATAATGAGTATACGACCTGGGAGTTTGGGATGTACCATGTTACAACGCATACCGTTACAACTACCTACCATTACAACGCGACCATTACAACGCATACCATTACAACGCATAGCGCTTTGAGGTGCTGGATAGTGGTAAGTATAATTTACTATTCTAACTCCAGTCCCCGTGGACCCTAGGGAAGGTGTTGGATAGTAAATTATACTTATTCCCTATCCTAGAGCGCCCCCCAGCGCAATGCGTTGTAATGGTATGTGTTGTAAAAGTCGCGTTGTAATGGTAGTGCGGAGTAAAAGATGCGTTGTAACGGGTGTATACCGGGAGTTTGTCATGACGAACTCCACAGCACCATAATGGCTTTACTCAATTTCTGGGAAGTTTCGTAGCAGACTTCTCAGCATAATAAAGCCACACTGATGGCACTGTGGGATTTATTATACAATGCACCCAGAGGTAATGTCAAGATGCCCCCCAAAAAACAACCCGCCTCAGGTGGGTTCCCTGACTAGTAGACGCAAGCCTGCCACTACAAGGCAAGTTTCTGGACCTCTGGGGTGGGAACCTCCGCTCCCTGGGCCCAGAAACCTAGCCTTTCCTGGGCGGAGGTGTTCACACCTCCTCAGGTCAGGAAGAGCCATTTGTGGCAGGGGAGCTTCAAAGGCCTTGCCACCTTTGTAAAACAACCCCCAGCCTCTTGTGCTACGAGAAGCAGTCCTCCTTCCTGTCTCAACTCCTTGTTGGCAGGGGGACAGGTAGGAAAAATTAAAGCAGCCCAGAAGGTGTGCCCACCTCTGCGAACCCCACCCTTCAGGTGGAGGAGTCAAGGTAAAGTCCACTCTTCAGTCCCCACCTTCTTTCAGATGGCAGGCACTCTCCAAGCAGAATAAAGGATTATGCCCACTCCCCCACATGTGGTGAGCACACCAAGGGTGTAGTCAACCTAAGGTCAGTAGCTCATTGGCTCATACCTCGAGACCCCTGAATCGCCCCCTAAATATAGTAATTAGGGGGCAGCCCTGAGTCCAGAAAGCAGATTCCTGCAACCTATGAAGAAGGACAAAAGAAGATGCAAAGGAGACTGCAGAGAAGAACTGACTTGGCCCCAGCCCTACCGGCCTCTCAGCAGTTTCTAAAGATCCTGTGCCAAAAAACACCTTGTCCTGCAGCCAAGGTCCTCCAGAACCCCTGGGCGGATTGACTATCTTCAACCAAGACCGGATCTCCTGTGAACAGCAGCTATGTTCAAATGAATCTCCAACGAAAGTCTCAGAGCTTGCTGAAGCCAAAGAAACCCGATGCCTGGAACCACCACTGCACCCGTTGCCTACGAACCAAGTCCGAGTGGCCCACCTGTCCCAGCGAGGTCCCTCAGGGCTCCAGAGTCTGAGTCCACCGTTGGTTGACCCCTCCAGGAATCCCTGATGTCACCTGCAGCTTCTTCACGTAGACCCCTACCAACCGCAAGTGGCCCGGTAAGGTGAAACTTGACCTCAAAAGGCACGCCGGCATCCAGGCGCCCTGGAGAAGAGGACTTGAGGTGTACTTGCATCCCCGAGACCTCCAACTTAACTGCCCAGCTGTTGATTCCTCTTATAAGACTTCCTGGACCAAGCCTGCAGCCAAAATCCTAAACCAGCAACTCCCACTGAAAACAACAGGGCACCCAACACCAAATCAGCACTATGCACCCAGCCGCTCCTGTGGGTGCACCTTGTGTGCTAACTCGGATCCCCCTTTGCCCTAAGCTAAACCCTAGACGCTTTGCTCCCTCAACCCTGTGGCTTGCCCGAGAGCAGCCACAAACCGACGGGCCCCCTAGCCCTATAGGCTAACATTGGGCCTCAGCACTCTGCACCCGGCCACCCTAGTGCCACTGAGGGTGCTTTTTAATTTGTCTTGAAAAGTACAATTCTACTTACCTGTACCAAGTCCTGCTTGGTTCTAAAAATAAAATACAACTAAAGAGATATTTTTAACACAAACAATTGGTCTGAGTTCAGGCTACTTTTACCGCTGTAAGCCTTTGGGGATCCACTGGACACTGTGCACATTATTCCTTACTTTGGTATATACAGAACCAGCTTCCTACAGGGGCTGAGGTCACAAATGTACATTGCTTAATCGTAGCTGAGGAATTGTTAATTGAGGAAAAAAGTCTCCCACTGCTCTACACTCGCCCTCCCACCACCTCTGAACTGTCATTCTATCGCTTTTATCTCTGTGTTTCAGATTCCATAGTGGCATATTTTGGTCATAGGGAGTTTGTAAAAGAACTTTGTGATCACCTTTTCCCAAATCCCGGCAGCCCAGCAAAAAAGGTATTGGAGAGACTGTCCAGTTGGTTTCCCCCATTATTAATGTTTTAGTCAAGCGATGCGTGGAGTGAATCCCAACTAATGTTTTCTCCCAATTGACATCCTGGTCAAATCAGTGAATGACATGTTGCAGCTGGGCCGCAGCATAGTATGAGAAAAGGTAAGGGAGTCCCACACCTAAGTGGCCATTCCAGCCTGGACTTACCCCTTCCACAAGCTCTGACCTTGATATCTTTTACCTGGGACTTTTGCCTACTAGACCCTCTTGCCTCTATTGCTGCCTATAACACTGTTTGTCTCCAGTGCCACCATCAAAACTGATCTCTGAAGCACCTCACCCTCAAAGTCTACAGCTACTTTCCTAGTGCCAAAAAGAACAGTTTGAGCTTTCTTTGATGTTGAGCTCCTGTCACATCATCTTCCTAGGGTCCAGAGATTCGCTCGGATGGAGGAACTCTTCGTCTCAGACTTTGATGCCTTAGATATGCCCAGTAGGAATGATTGGCTCTTGGAGGAAGGTAATTCAGGGACTGATGAACCCCCCCTCTTCCTTATATGTATCCTGGCCTTTTGCTACAGTGTAACAAATGGGTTCCACCCATTTAGTTCCCCAGGATGTTTCAGAGTTGGCAACTTGGTTTTTGGGTTTACTGTGAGTGAGTCTTGCTACCTGAATCTCAGTCAGGGTAAAGTCATGGTAATTAGTTTGAACATAATAACCTCCAGTGCCTGCCTTTTCAGATAACAAACACACAAGGTAATATGGAGGAATGCTTACCATAAGTCTAACCACTGGCAGTCACTCCGAGTAGCATTCCAACCCCTTGCCACCTCAGTTTGGACCTGGCCATATGCAAATCAGTCATGACACTGCTCAAATAGAAACTATTCAAACCGAACTGCCAGACAAGAACTGGAATACAAGCAACCCAAGACCAGTTTCACACTGATTGGGGCACATTAGTCTAGAGTAGCTTGTTTCCAGTGGAGCACTGAGCACAAGATCCATGTTTAGGAATATCCTTACCACTTGAGGAATTAAACCAAACATTCAAAAGGTGATGGGAGGAATGTTTGCAATGCATCTAACTATTGGCAATCGCTCTGGGTAGCATTCCATCCAATTGTGTTTTTTGCAGATGATGCATATTTTTCCAGTTATCAAATACTAAAAGAGTTACAAACGGATTGACATGACGGTGGTCCAGGACGCAACAGCATCTGACAGGCGCTGTTTAAAGCTAACCCCATCTTTTGGAATGCTGCAATGACCCTGGCTTTCAACAGTGCAATTGAGCACCAAACAGTTCCAAATTCCTGGAGAGGGTCTGTAATTGCTCCAGTTTTCAAAGGTGGAGACATTCTGCTTCCAGGAACATACAGGCTAATGGCCCCCCTTTTTTTTTTTTTTTTTTTTTTTTTTTATTGAGTTCATATATAACAATACAGTACAGTACAAGAGACAACATATTTGAAATCCAATTAATACAGTCTAGAAGAAAAGAATATTGAAAACAACCATACAGTTTTTTAGTTATAACATTTAAATTATAAAGTGCAAAATTGTGTAAAAGCAAACATGCAACAGACTCACTAATAATCAAAAGATTTTGTTAGAATTAAAATAATATAGGAACTTTAAACTCCCTGTAAGATTTCTCCATTCATTTTTCATAGCTAGATTTGTAAAGTGCATCGTGCATATGCATAACGAACTCAATAAACCAATTTTAAATCAGATTAAATAGCAGTAAGGCAAATTTAAGGACCAAACCACTCCAAAATTTATCATATTTTTTCAGAGCCCCTGATCTTAAAGCGTATTTTCTTTCCCTATCCTGGATTCGGAGTAATTTTATCTTCCATGCCTGGAAAGATGGGACAAGGTCTGTTTTCCAGGACTGTAATATAAGGGATTTAGCTATTAAAGAAGCTATAAAAAGGGACTCATCGTGTTGGGTGTGAATAGAAGAGCAACCTAGAACGGAAGTCAATTCATCCAGGACAATATTAGTTTTAAGGACAATTGAGAGATATTTTTCTATTTCCTTCCATAATACCTGGATTTTGGGGCATTCCCAAACAATGTGTTTCCACGTGCCTTTTCCTTCACATCGGAAACATTTGTCAGCTATTTGGGGGAAGATATTATGCAAGAAGGACGGAGTTCTATATATCAACCATTTGTTAAAGAATTGCATGCATTTAAAATTTGCTCCTCGAAAAATGGTTTTATTAAACTTATTTATTTTGTCGCATACCTGTTGATTAATTGTAATATCTTCCTTCTTTTTCCATCTTTCAGTAATCTTGCTGTAGAGGTCCTGATCTTTACCTTCTCTTAGTGTTTTAATCCAAATACTCATTTTCTTTTGTGTTTTGTTGTTGGATAGTGGAAATATTTTCTTTCATGAATAGATTTCCTATAGTGAGTTCTCTAAATTTTGGATTTATCCTGAAGGACCAGTTCAGCATGCAGTGCGAATGGATTAACTGACTATTGATTTCATCCCAGGATTTCCATCTGTTACCCAAGAGGAAGTCTTCGATTTTCTCGAACCCATTCTCCTTCCAAATAGTTAATATATATTTGTCCATACATCCAGCGTCTCCCAAGCTAAAATTCATTAAATTTATCTTGCTGCTAAAATTAGGTAATCCATAGAACTTAAAAAACTGAGTTTTCACCTTAAAGATCCACTGCAGGGATTTATAGCGTACTTTTTTTTGGATCTTTAGTGATTCTTACTGGGTCATAAATTTTCAATTCCAGCAGCATCCTTTTGATAAAAAAATCATCCGTCTCGTGAAAATCTAAAACAGAAAACCTGTGGCTATAATGTGCAAAAGACGCAAAATAATTTTCTCTAATATTTGGGAGGGACAACCCTCCTTGTGTAGATGATAAATACAAAGTGCTCAGTGCAAGTCTGGGAGATTTTTTTGCCCATAGGAAAGAAGAAATCAGCGCTTCTACTTTTTTAAAATAAGAGGCCTGGATTGCGCAGGGAATTGCACAAAAAAGGAAATTAAAGAGGGGTAATACCGATATACGAATTAGCGATGCCCGTCCTATAATAGACAGGGGTAACAAATTCCACCGGTCTAAAAGTGAGCCCACCTTTTTTAATAAAGGTAAAAAATATAGTGCAAAAAGGTCGTCTAGGCTATCTGATACAAATATTCCAAGATATCTTTTGGGATTTGTTTTATATATCCGCCTGAATTCCGGAGCTAAAGTGTCTATAGTGCAGTTCACCAGAATAATTTCCGTTTTGTTTACTTTCATTTTATAACCCCCCAGCTTTTGAAAATCAGAGAAGATTTTTAAAATCCTCCGTTGACTAGAGGGTTTATAATCTATAAAAAGGGCAATATCATCTGCATACAGTTTTATATTTGTCATTCCTAATATTTGGGCTGTGTCAGCTTTAATATTCCTGATGGCGATTGCAAGAGGTTCGATAAATAATGCAAATAAAATTGGCGACAGGGGACATCCCTGTCGCGTACCTCTAGTGACGTTACAGGACCCAATATTTGTATTATTAATGATAATTTGTGCCCTAAAATTCACATACAATTGTCGTAAGAGAAAAATAAAAACATTCGGGAAATTAAAACTACGTAAAATTGCAAACAGGCAATCCCTAGAGACTAGATCGAAGGCTTTCTCCGCATCTAAAAACCAAATTTGAGCCTTCACCTTATTAGTTTTAAAATAATCTAGTGCCTCCAATAAAAATGTAGTGTTGGAATGAAGGTGTCTGCCTGCCATGAAACCGTACTGATCGTGAGCTACCAGGGATCCTATTATTTTGTTTAATCGGTTTGCTAAAAGTTTTGTAAAAAATTTATAATCTGTATTCAGAAGGCTAATCGGGCGGTATGAATTTATATTTTCCTTGTTCTTTCCCTTTTTTAAAATACTGACCACCACCGCTATATGGAAGGAATCCGGTGGGGGACCACCTTGGAGTAAGTTATTAACTAATTTCAGAAGTTCTTTGCGTAGTGTTCCCTCAAATCTTTTTAAAAATTTGATGGGAAGGCCATCCTCACCGTTGGCCTTACCGTTGGGGAAAGACTCTATCACTTCCTCTAATTCCAATAATGTGAAGTCTTGAGTAAGATAATTAATGCCCTCAGGATCTAATTTAGGTATTTCAAGTTGTTCTAAAAAAAATTCCAAGGTAGAGTCAAATGTCGCCCCTTCAGATACTTAATAAATTCCCTCATAGTGTTTTAAAAACAGATCGCCAATAGAGGTGGTGGTCTTAACTTGTATTTTAGTAATAGGATCTGATAGCTGATCTTTTCTATTGTGAACCTGCTTTTCTTTAGATTGCCAGGCCAGAAGCTTTCCTGTATATTCACTCTCTTCATATATTTTTTGTGCATATAAGTTGCTATTTGTCTCGCCTAATTCATAATAAAAGTTCTTCATTTTGCATTTTGCCACGTTAAGTTTGTGACCAGAGATCTTAGATCTGACCCTAAAATGCTCTTGGGCTGCCTGTGAGAGTTCAGTTTGGAGTTTGATTTTCTCCTCCCTTTTTGCCCTCAGCTTAGGGATTTCTTTAGATGTAATTATTCCACGAAGAGTTGCTTTAAAAGCATCCCATATTATATTTAATGGGGCTGAACCTCTATTCTGTATAAAAAAAATTGCTCAATCCTTTCATTAATATCTGTGCACCATTGTTGGTCAAGAAGATTGAGTTTATTAAAAAACCATCTACTTTTAGATCTAATTTCATGATTCCCCAGATTGACCTCCATACAAAGAGCTGCATGGTCTGAGAAAGCATTAGGTAGATGGGCATAATTGTATACTACTAAATCATGGGATGACAGAAAAAAATCTAACCTTGACGCTGAATTGTATTTTGCTGAGTGGCATGAGTACTCGCGCTTGATAGGATTTAACTTTCGCCAGTGGTCAACAAGATCAAGATCTATTTTACAACTTTGGACTGCTAAAGCAACTTGGAGTTTATTCTGACTACGATCTTTCTTAGTCGAGTCCAATCGCGGGTTTTGCAATAGATTAAAATCTCCCCCCCAGATTATTGGCCCGGGCAGACCAGTTATTGCCTGTTTTACTTGTAGAATAGCTCTCCTTGACAACGAGGTGAAGTACTTGGAAGCAGTACTGTTAAATGAATTAATGACATGGGCAGAGGACAAAAACATTATACCACAAATGAAACTAGTTTTACTCGTGGAGCAGGGATTACAACAAACATCTTGGCTCTTAATCTTTTAATAGATCAGATTAAATTGTATTATAAATCCCTACGTCTGTTATGTTGATTTTAAGTCTGCT
Source organism: Lissotriton vulgaris (assembly GCF_964263255.1). NCBI lineage: Eukaryota > Metazoa > Chordata > Amphibia > Caudata > Salamandridae > Lissotriton > Lissotriton vulgaris. The sequence goes on along the minus strand of NC_141696.1, from coordinate 813,793,256 downwards.
TTTGGCATTGTTCGGCGCAACCTTCTCTGGGCAAAGTTAACACACTGGGGTATCTTGCCCATATTAATAAAGCAATAAAATGTCTTTACTCAGACACATGGGTGCGAATAAAAGTAGGTGAAGGCACCACCCTTTCAACAAAGAGACACCGAAACGGGATTAAAACAATGGTGTGTTTTGGCTCAATATCAATGTAACCTGCTCTCGACTAGCTTATCGCAGCTACTCAACACAGATAACTCACAGGTAGCCAAGTTAGGAGCTCAATAACTCTCAAATTTGTTATATGCAGACAATGTTATGATACTGATAAGCCAAACGCAAGTTGACCTGCAGCGTCTCATTGATGCACTCTTCACATTTATAAAAAAAAGAACCTCATGACTATCAATAATAATAATAGAAAATAAAAAACAAGATAAGGGTGATCAAAAATAGAAAAAGGAATAATTGGCATAGCTATCTACATGGCCATCAGCTTCAACACGCATGTGAATGTAAGTATGTTGGGGTGCTGTTTGATGATATGGGCACTTTTCTACCCCATAAGCAGGAGCACAACAAAAATTTAATGCCTTAACTGTTTCTTTCCAAACTTTAAAAAGATACATGGCTGTCTCCGGTTTTGATCAATTGCTAAGTTATTTCCAGACTTGACATACGGCAGCAAAGCCCTTCATAGGCTAGATTGGTCATTTCTCAATACATTCATCTTAAGAACTTGTAAGCACCTTTTCACCCTGCCCACCAGTGCCTATCCTGCCCAAGTTGGGTTGGAGTTTGGGCTGAATAAACAGGCAATTGCAAGGAGGGTTGCGTATGTAAAAACTTGGTAGAAATTGAAGACATCCAGCGATAAAACACGGAACAATGCCTTATGATTAAAACGGTCAAGAAATAAAAACGCCCCAGCCAGGATAAACTGAGGAAGAGGCTTGTACGCGAGTCGTTTGAAGGCGGGAAGGATTTTAACCTGGTTGCGGCAGTTTTCAAGAAAGGTTTCTCTGTTGGATTTGAGAAGCACAAGAGATTACTATTCGGGCAAAGGAATAGAAGAGAAGAGAGGAAACCCGGACTACTCTCAAAGAGAGGAGGATTTTAAATTAAACTCGTCTTTGGACACCAACGGGCAGCGTGAGAGATTAACTGCTGGCAAAAAATACAAGACACCTCTGTATTGACTAAGAGAATCCACTTAGATTGAAAAACTATACTGTTTCTTGGGGAGTGGGTGGCCGGATTTCGATAAAATTGAAGGTGTCCATATTTACAGCCCACTGGATAATAAGAGATAGAAAGCAACGGAAAACATTTGGCAGATGAAACGTAAAATAAGAACAACTGTCAGTCAAAATGAAATAGAAGAGAACATGATATAAGGATCTTCATGAATTTGGCAACCATCCAGTGCCATTGTGTTAGGAGAGACATATCATTTCTGTCTTGAAAAAGATGGTAAAAAATTCTAATTAACCATCGAAACGCGTTGACGCAAGAAACTACATAATCAAGGGACAGAGCTATTTCCATAGACATCATAAGCAAAACGTGTCCTGAACTAGTCTCTTCTATTTGAATTCCCGGATATGTACTGTTATGACAAATAGGACTGTCTGTTTTTTTGTTCTCTCTGTCCTTCTCATCTTTAGGATCAACTGTTTTTAAATATTTTATTCAAGAGATAATTTTGTTGTATATTTGAATGCAATGAGAATGTATTGTTTTTAAAGCAACTTTTTGTACAAAAAAACCCTTTTTTTAAATTGAAAATAAAAGTAGATTTTTTTTTTTAAATCCTTTTCATTTTGTTATTGACATTCACTTCTAATATATGGACTAGAGCATAGTCATTCACTCACTTTTTCCATTTGTTTGTGGTATTCAATTTCACCAAGGGATCTCTTTTCCTCTACTCATATACTTGGAGTCGGCCTTCAACACTTTAGGCGCAGTGTTGAAGGCAGTCTTTTAAAAGGTAATTAATCACTCAAGGAGGAAGCTCTCGGCAATTGAAAACAAGGCTGGCCTAGCAAAAATATCACATGGCTGTATGATGATAAATTACTGTAAAATTCATAAACCACAGAAATTCCTGACGGCAGTATGGGCTCTACATCTGAAGAGAAAATCCATGGGATTTCTCGTTGGCCCTCTCATATTCTTCCTTTACAGCGATCAGAAGGGTCAAATTGTTGCTGCTTATGTGGGTCAAGTGTGGAAGACATAAACCATCTGTTGTGTATCTGTCCTAGGATTTTAATGGAAAAGAGAGCCCTTTAACATAGGGGCATTCGCTCTTGCAGACAAGCTATTATCCCATAATTTAATTCCCTCAATACGTATATAAATTGGTATTCTACAAAAATGTTATCAAAAGGGGACCAAAAACTTAAGGCCTCAGAAGCATTTTTTACTACTTGATTAATTGGTCATATTAATTGAAATTGTACTTTTTGCTCTTGTACCATATTTTTATTTACAGTTGTTACTGTTATAGGAATAATTGTTTTTATATGCAAAGATTTGTAATTAATTATGTATAAAAATTAGAATTTAATTTGAAATTCAGCCATTGCACATTTGCCTTATCTTCTGATTACAGCTTGATAAATAGCTCTGTTCTGTTTCCTCAATTTCAACTCATGCTCCAGTCACCTTCCCATGTAGATCTGAATAGGCTGTAAATATGATTCCAACAGGTATTATTGTACTACCTGATCATCTATCACTCACAATCCTGATTTATTACCTTGTCTGTTGCCTCCTCCATTGATAATATCCTTATGGATTATGTACAACATTAGCGTGAAGGCCTTTCCAAAATAAATGAATACATTTAAAGAAAAGTAAATTTGGTAATTCTTACCTTTTAAAATGTGCTGACTTTGTAATTTACAGAAATGGCTCAGGGATCCATCAGCAGTGTATTTGTGACTTCTGGTTCAACAACGAATGGCACACGATTTTCTTCTGGGTAAGCCTACTCTATTAGTCTGCATATTGGAAACATTTCTTTTAGGTTGAAATCATTTTATTAATTTAAAAACAAACAAGATGCAGTGAGAAATGAAACCCAAGTCATGGGTCGGCATCCATCTGATTGCTTCGCAGAGCATCAGTTTAAAACTGAAATGAACCTTCCCGCTACCCTCCTGCCACCTCCTCCCCCTCCTGTCTCCTCCCCCATTCGAGCTGCTTAGACATAAAAGTGGAAATTGGGCTCAGCACATTATTGCTCAGTGTCATGGTGTGAGTTGCATCTGGGTTCAGCGCAGGAAGGCGCAGAAGCCTCAGGTATCTAGGGCAGGATAGTTCGCTGAATTCAGAGCATAGTAAAGTGACAGAAGGTCGCCACGCCTCGGCGTAGGAAGCCCCACCCCCTTGAAGCGAGAAAGAAATGCGCTCCATACTTAGAACATAGCATAGGCGATGAAGCCATCCCTGGAGGGTTGATTTTTTCTGGGCCCCATAAAGAGAGTATATTCTGTAATGCTGCCCCTAGAGCTATACCTAGTTACTTGCCTTTACGAGACTTGAGGGGGTAGGTAAGCCTGCCAGATACTCCCAGGCCCACATATGCAGGGAAACGTAATGGTGTGGTATCAAAGTGATGGTCAATCTCGTCTAGTACACGTGTCCAGTAGGTTGAGAGATTGGGGCACTCCCACAATAGGTGTAATAATGTGCCATATGCCTCGATGCCTCTCCAGCAAGTGGGAGAACGGTCAGGGTCACTTTTGTGGAGTCGGGAGGGTTTGAGATAACAATACATCATAATCTTAGGGGCTGTCTCTATGCTTAGAAGTGTTGCATGCGGAGTGGCGGGCTCTGTAATGAATATCAGCCCATTCTTTTGGGGTCAATGTCTGTCCGAGCTCAGCCTCCCATCGGCTTTGGCCCGCTGACTTGACTCCCTATTCTGGGGGATGCAAAATGTGATAAAGTTATGTGGTAAGTCTCTTTGTGGATTGTTTCGAGAGCAACCAGCGCTCAGTACTGAGTGAGAAACCGCTCTGCTCCAGGACGGATCTTTAGATGCAGGACCTAATGTCATATTTGCAAGTAATGATAGCGCTCGATTTCAGGCATGTTAAAATCAGATTTAAAATCCTCTGTATCAAAGAAATACCCTACAGACCTGTGTCCCGCTTTGTCCCAATGACTGCATGTTCCCCAATCAAGGTCTGGTGAGAAGTTCGGATTTTCAGTAATAGAGGTGAGAGGTGATTGAAAGGTTATCAAATTATTGTGTGAGGCTTTGGCGTCCCAAGCTTCCAATGTTGCTCGTGTCCCTGGTGAGCCATACAGCTCAGAGGGCCTGGAGGCTTTGCAGAGGAAGGGAGCCTTCCAGAGAGACTTTCCTGCCAATGCACCCTCCATAAAGAGCCAGTTCTAATAGGATTCGTAGCTGCGTCGCTTTGTAAAAGCGGTCGAGGTCGGGAATACCCAATCCCCCCTCTTCATGCAGTCTGAAGCTCGGGTCCCTATATATTCGCAGCCTCTTATCTGCCCAAACGAAAGTGCTAAATTCGGACTGAAGTTGCTTCAGAACGCCCAATGGCAGTTCTACCGGAAGGGTTTGAAACAGATACAAGACTTTGGGGAGTATGATATATATATATATATATCAGTTAACTGCTGCAGAGAGAAGCCCAGCGCTTGACTTAGTTATGTTATGTTAAGTGTTACTTATAAAGCGCACTGACACCGGAGCTTCCTTTTCAGTTGCATTGACTTTAAAGCCGTAGGCTGTCAAATTCCTCTAGCTCAGCCAGAAAGCCGGGAACAAAATCTGGTGGGACTCCAACTTAGCAATGACATCATCTGCATAATGGCTGATGGTATGCCGCTCTCCCCCAAAAAGGATCCCCTTGATCCGCTGGTTTTCCAGGACCCTCTGAGCGAACGCCTCCATATAGGGAGCAAATAGGAGAGGGGACAGCAGACAGCCCTGTCGTGTGCCCCTGGTGATATGGAAAGGGTCGGAGGTGAAACCATTCACCCGAGCTCTGGCTGAGGGGCGGTAATAACCGCTAAACACCCATTGGGGGTCGGCGCCCATTCCAAACTCCTCCAAAACTTTCTCTAACCAGCATTAAAAACGCAATAGGTCTCGCCTTTTTTGTAAGTTAAAGCCATTTGCTTTGCTATACAACACCATTAGTAAAGCAAATGGCTTTCACTTAATCAAAGGTGAGACCGATTGCGTTTTCAATGCTTGTTTCTCGCCAGTTGTCCCTCGTCAAAATTTGACTGCACTCTCACACTTTCCCATCCAATTCCCACTGCTTCGATCATTCATTATACCCCACTATTTCTCTAATTTCCATTGCACTACTCTCCACATCAAAGGCACTGAAATCCGTGCAAACTTACTAGTGGTAACCCACCTCAGAAAGGGGCTTCTTCCCAGCACAGGTAATTCCTTCAATAAAGACAATGTTGGGAGTGAAGGGGCGAGGCAATTCGTAGACAAAGTCAGCCCTCAGTAGCCAGAGTGAGGTGCTGCTAATGAGTGCCTGGTAGGTCACCTTCCTCTCTAGGCGGCTTGAGGTGAGGCGCTCATATGAAGAGTAGAGTTCATGACAGAGCCACCATTCTGGGAGGGCGACAAGCATGTACTTGAATCACTGGGTAAACTCCATGTGGTGCGTTTGGCCTGTGAACAGCCTTGGGGAGATAAATGAAAGACCTGGGCACGAGCGGCCTTATGGTTGAAGCCACATGAAAATGTTCGTGAGAAGTAAAAAGACTGCCTAGATAGATACTCAGCCACTATCTGCCCACAAGGAAACATGGGGTCAGTGGGACATCGAACTGACCTTCCTGCAGACTGGAGCAGCTCTAGGTCATCCACCAAGTGCCGACATGCAGAGAGCATAATTTGGGTCATGTTGACTATCCGCTGATACAGGAGAAAGATTTTTTCTAGAAAGGAGTCTTTCTTCAGGATGGAATGACTGATCGATTGGACCTTGAACTCCCAGTACTCTTTGGGGTAGGGCACAGAGTAGGTCTTCATAGTGTAGGCGTTGGGCGGCCCTGTTATAATGCTGATGTCCAGCACCAGCAGAACAATATGGTGACCTGGCTGCCTGAGTTCCCTCACTAGCGAGCTCCGACTGGGCCACTGACCCCCTTCCTGTACTACCATCAGCAGCTTCCCACCTTCACCGAGAGTGGTCCGGGTCAAGATCAGAAGCCAGGCTTCGGTCCCGGAGGAAGACACAGAAGCCATCAGCAGCAGCACAGCCCAGTGGCTGACAGCTTCTCTTGCACGAGGTGGTAAGAGCACTCCCAGTACAGAGCCAAGGAGCCCCTTACCATCAAGTTGGGCTCATCTTTGACATGTGCGAGTTGGGCTCACACTCTGGGAGGGCGTCGACCTGCCGCAGTCTCCCAATGATGGAGGTCCAAAGAAAGGTGTGTTTAAACACTTTCTCTCAAGGCTAGGGGCAACTTTGTCTGCTTTTTTGGTCATCTTTTTATGGTGCTCCCTAATCGTGTGTTCCTATTCCTACATTTTCTATACAAAGACATTTTAAGAGTTCGAGTGGGAGAGGGCGCTATATTTGGATTCGCCCAGGGCGCTCTCTGAGCACAGAGCAGATCAGTTACTATCAACCACAGTTAATCGTATCACGCTACAGGGCATCCACGGACAGAAGCATGCGTAGAATCAACACTCCTGACAGTCCTGTTTTGATGATGGGGGTTGGGGAAGGAGGACTCACAGAAGTTGAACAATACACAAGCCCCCCTCCCCGCTTGTTCTTCTGCAGCAATAATTACACAGAATGTGGTCGCCTGTATTAAGTAACATAAAATCTGCGAATATCTAATGTGGCATTAGGCATGTGAATATTATCTGAAGCCGTACCTACGAGGTCCACGGGCTCCACTCCCTGTAGCGGGTTCCTCCGCTCCCTGACTGGTTGTTGGACTCAAATACATCATCAGTATGTCATCAATGTTGTACCATGCCCCGCCCTGCGAAATGTAAAAACCAGCATGAATATTATACAGAGCTCCTTCAAAGAACTAGAAGGCTAACTGCAAACACAGATGTTTTTGAACATGAAAGAATGTGTGCAGCTCACGCCAGCCGAGACCTAAAAAGGGCCAATGTACCCTATTGAACACCTTTTCAGGAAGACGCGTTCCTCAGGCTAACGATGCGACTTATCCAGAAGATGTAGTATTCTTCTGGTATTATCACTACATTGCCTAGTCCCGACAAATCCGGCCGGATCCGGTTCTATCAATCCCGGCATCATAGATCCCAACCTTGATGCTAGAATTCCGTTGAAAATGTGAAAATCTATGTTCAACAGGGATATTGGCATGTAAGAGGCGCAATATCTATTGTCCTTCCCTGTCTTGGGCAATACTGCTATCGACGTCAGAAGCATCGTGCTCTGCAGCTTAGTGGTGCCATCGACAGAATTAAAAAGCAGAGTCAGTATTTGGGCTAGAATGTAACAGAAATGTTTATAAAAGATGGCAGTGAAGCCATCCGGGCCGGGAGATTTAAGGAGTTTAAGGCTGAGATGACCTCTTCGGTCCTAATGGGGCTATCTAGGGCAGCTGCCTGGTCAGGTGTCAACCTAGAATGTGTTATGCCCTGACAGTACCTGGAGGGGTTCTGGTCAGGCAATGACTGAGCATTGTATAGTGTCGTGTAGAAGTCCCTAAATGCCTGAACTATATCCTTCTCCCGTGTACTCTCCGCATCCCCTTCAGTCAGGAGAAGTGGAACTGTTGCCGCCTGTCGCTGTGCACGCAACTTATGAGCCAGCAAGCGACCGCATATGTCCCCTCTGGTATACAATGTATGTTTCAGGCGAAGAGCGGCATATTCCGCCCTATCAAGGTCCAGGCAGGCCAGTTAAGCCTGTGCTGCTTTTAGTTTCCTCCAGATTCGGGGTCTCCTGTCCTCTTATGACTACCTTCTAATTCCAACACTTGCTTGGAACTTCATCCCTCTTCTCCCCGCGTGCCCTATTGTCTGCGGCGGATGTGGCTATGAGGTCACCCCGAACTACTAATTTGAGGGTTTCCCGAAGGGAGATGATTGAGGTGTTCTGAGTGTCGTTGGTGGCTAAGAAGTCTTCCAGTGTTTTGGTAAGGCATGGTACAACTTCAGGGCGGTGGAGGAGCGCATCTCTGAGTCTCAAGGAATAGGATGGGCGAGAGGTGGGGGGGAAATAGCAATTTGGCAGTTAAGGCTGCATGGTCTGAGAGCACCTGGGGTTCGATTTCTGAGCTCTGTGCAGTCTGGACGAGAGACCAAGTCGTTAAGAAGTAATCTAGTCTTGCATATGTCCCCCGGGCGTGTGAATAGGAGGTGTATTCAAGTGCATGAGGGTGAAAACGCAGCCACAGGTCTACCAGTCCCAGGTCCTGTAACCACTGCCGATTGGTATCAGAAAGAGCCCCGTTTGACCCTGCCTCTGTGCTGAGAAGTCACATGGACTGTAGAGCACGATGTTCAGGTCCCCCCTATTATAATGTGTCGATCAGGTGTAGATGTCAAGTCTACTCTCACCTTATGTAAAAATGCCTCCTGGCCCTCATCCGGAGCATAAATAGTGGCCAGTATTAGTGTGTGTCCCCCTATAGCAACCAAGAGCACCAGGAGCCGCCCTCGAACACCTTGACTCCCACCTTCCCAGGGAACGTACGAGCGAAAAGAATGGCAACCCCAGCCTTCTTAGTGGGGAGGGAGTAGAAGTGTTGCTGTGGGAAGGCTTAGAACGCATCCGATGTGTGTCGCTGGGTAGCAAATGGGTTTCATGTAGTAAACATATGTGGGCTCCGGAATTTTCCAGATAAGACTGGCTCTGCGTTTAATAGGGTTATTAAGCCTTTTCACATTCAGTGTCAAGATTGTGACACTCATCTACCTAGGTGGGGTCGGCGTTGCGTTCTGTCGGTGCATTAGGGCCAATCTAACCCCTGCGAGCCAGGTCCTACAGTACCCCAGACATAATGCCCATAGTGTGCAAGAGCCGTGCAGCCGCGCACAAGTCAGCATAGACGCAGCAAGGGGGAGGAGACCCCAACAATAAAAAATAAAAAAACCCCCATTGAAACAAAAACATAAACATGATACGAAAGAACAAGAGTCTCTGTCTAGAACGTCCTGCTCTTAGAAGAAAGAGAGAAGGGTTCCAGTGGCTCTCTGCTCCCACCAGGCAGGCCTATGAAAACATTATCAACACTATTGGCATATGGCAAGGGTGCAATATCAAAGCAGAGAATGCAATTGGTGCAAGTCCGGTTTCACTCCGAAGATTCACCTGCGAGGGACGACCGCATTGCTTGCAGCTCCTTGGCCATAGTGTCTGGGCGTGCCGCCGGACTCTGAGGCTTAATGGTAGTACATCCATGGCCACTCTGACGTCTGCAAGGGCGAGAGTCTTTGCTAGGCTGGTCTGTCACAGGTTCTTCAATGCCTAAAAGCTTGTAGGCCGCTGGAAGTGAGTGGATTTGCCTCAATTCCCCTTTGTAGGGAAAGATCAACCTGAACGGGTGCCCCCAAGAGTATTTATGCCAGATTCATGGAGGTGTAGTGTGATCTGCTGGAAGGATTTGTGTTTAAGCAAAGTAGAGGCAGCCAGGTTCTGGGAAAGCGTGGGTTTCTGCCCCTGGTATGTGAAGTCTGGGTGTTGTTGAGACTCGCAAAGGATCCTTTCTTTCAGACGATAGTCATGAACACAGGTCAGTATGTCCGCAGGGGGCTCGGAGGCCGCTTTCTGTGGGCCCATCTTATGAGTGCGATCCGGCTTGACCCGGAACCCTGGGGATTTTCTGAGAATGGACTGGAAGAGGCCCGCCACCAGCGCCTTCTTCATGTTCCATGCCTCGGATACAGATATTATTCCGCCGGGACCTATTTTCTAGATTCACAGTGTGGGCCAGTAGGTCCAAGTTCCTTTCTTGCAGCCTAAAGACCTCTTGTTGGAGGTTCTCTATTTCCTCATCGCGGTTTGTTTCATGCTCCTCCAGTATATGGACTTGCTCGCCCAGGGAGTCCACATCATGGCCGACGTCTCGTAGTGTGGCCAGCAGTTTGTGTTTTATCGCGGACAGATCATCCCGAAGAGAGGAAAAAAAGCGACTTAAGGAAGGATCGGCTGACTGGGGCCTCCGAGCTGTCATGCCCCTCTGTCTCGTCCGCGCACCCCGCTCCCGGCTGACTGGGGCCTGTTTTCGATTTAAGCAAGAGGTCCTTCAGTGACCTTTCCTTCCGGCTCTTGGGGGCCAGCACGTGTAGGATTCACCACTGAAGTGAGGGCTGGATACACAGGGATTAGCAGATGCAGGAAGCCCAGAAGGAGAGCTGAAGGGCGATGTCACAGCTGGGGGGCCTATGCAGCTCGGCCCTCCCCCTCGGGTCCCCTGCTCTCACCTCAGGCCCAGCCCCGTAGGGTGTGAGCGCTGTGGATGTTAGAGGCCTGCTGCTGGAGCCCTGCCGTCCCAGTGCTGGCGCGGTGTCTCCTTTCTCCTAGCAAGGCCGCCCAATGATGTGCTGGTTGATCCCAGAGGCCCACTGCATGCGAGGGATGTGGGTGTAAGGTGCAGTGGCCCTGGGTGTCCTCTTGAACAAAGCCGGTGGATGGAAGGTGCCGCCAGAAGCTGCAGACGTGGCAGTCCCTCCCCCACTCAGCGTCCAGAGTTGGGGCCTACTTCCAGCAGCGGAGCCGGGGCCTTGTGTGATGTGTGCGGTCCGAGGCCCCTTTCACTTGGCGTAATGTGGGCTCACCCTTCGCCGCTCGGGGGAGATTCACCACTGATTACACGTTGTGGTCCCTAGCTCTTGCAGGCAGGGGCGTAGCTAGAGCTTCTGGCGCCCGGGGCTACCCCCCAGATTGCCGCCCATGGCAGGTAGTGGCGGGGAGGGGGGGGATCTGGGTAAAAATGACCGCAAGCAACCGGGGTGGATTGGCAGGGTTTAAGTTACGATGCCACTCTCTACTCCACTGCATTACGAAAGGGTGTGAAACTGCTGCGTAAGCATAGAGCAAACCTCAAAGGTCAAGTCTCAGTTGATGAAGGCCCACCAGCACTAAAATGGTAGCTAAACGCTTAAGTAAATGTATCCCTACCTCCTCTTTACACCACTCCATACTTAACTGCTGCTACAAGACCACAGCAGTAAAACCACCTACTAGACATCAAGCACAATACCAAAACCCCACATAGGTCACACTCTACACCCACCCTGTACACCACCAGAGCAGAAAAAATACTCTTACACCCTAAACAATGGCATTATGAGTGGGGGAAGAAGCCTGGACGCCTTCTGGCCTTGCAGGCTCACCAACCGAAAGTATCCTGTGCTATACTGGCTATCCTCCACAGACAGAACACCCTGAACGGACCACTGGACATCTTGGAGGCTTTCCGCTCTTACTATGCAGCCCTGTACACCTCGGAAACCGTTAGTCCTACTACTGTCATCGAACACTTTTTGAAATAACATGTCCTATCTAATCTTTCCCCAACGCAACGGTCACAACTCTATCACCCCATGACTGAGGACAAGGTCAGGGAAGGTATAAGGGGGAAGCCATTCAACAAAGTATTACAACATGCAGACATAGGGTCCACTTTTCTAGCATGGTCCCGAAGCGCTATATTAAGTCAACAGCGAGGGTGAAGTGTAATGGTCACGTATCTCCACCCTTCACTGTCCATTGGGGCACATGAGATGGGTGCCCCTTCTTCCCATTGCTGTTTATCATAGCTTTAGAACCCTTGGCAATTGCTATCCGTAATTCCCACAACTTTCATGGCATAATGACGCAGGGTGGGATACACGAAGTATCATTGTATGTGGAAGACATCCTGGTTACCCTCTAAAACCTGAAGTCATCGCTTGATAGTATCTGGAACCCAACTGCAGCACAATGGTGGGTAGTTAATTGTTTTTGAAACAATTAATAAATAAGAATTTAAAAAACATAAGAAAAAATAACTTTAACTTGCACGTTCATGTTCTATTAAGGACAAAGTTGAAATGATCATTGCCACTCGTGTGTACGCTCGGAAAGGTGGCACAGCATACAGCCTTTTTTAAACATGTTTTTAAAAAGCTCTTTGATAGAGTACATGCTTTTTTATATTTGTTACTTGCATTTTCTCTCATGTAAAAGGTTTTAATTAATTGCATATATGATTACTAAATTAACTCCAGTAAAAAAATAACTCCGCAGTTTACCAAGCCAACTAATAGGCTTACCCAAAAATAATTAGTCCTGCAGCACTTCAGTGTGCCCAAAACAGGACCATTTAACACTGATTGTGACGTCAATCTGCAGGTGAACTCCCACCTTGTAGGCAGCCTTCAAATCATGGCCACAGATGATGTCGCTATATGTCCCCCGCGTTTTGTGCACACCTCCGTGTCTATCACCATTCCTCAAACATCAATCAGAATCTTACAGCACGTGTATGCTGTGACAACACCGTGCATGTAGAATACTAGTTTTACAAATGCAACTCATACAGGTTTCTGGTCCTGCAAATGCCTTCATATAGTTCCCCGAGTACTCTTCTTGGACACCCTATGCAAGTACTCTACACACAAGTTCCTGAATCTCCCAGGATCCTTTATACAGGATCATGGCCCTGCCAACACCTCTTCTACAGGCTCCCAGATCTGCCACCAACCCTCAAGCAGACGTCTGGATTGAACAGCACCACTCTTCCAGGGAACTGCATGTAACAGTACTGCCTTTACAGGATGCTTTGAGTGACAGTACTCCCGACACAGGATACTAGTTTTACCAAAGTTCTTCATACAGGCTCCTGGCTCTTCCAGTAGGCTTTATAAGGCCTTTAAACTCGACCAGAGCTCCTTCTCATGTCCGTGCGGGCGTACCTCATACCTGCTCCCGAATCATCACATGACATCCCCTTACACAGACTATCCTGCACCATTGTTAAGGGCTCCTAGCTCTGCCATTAGCCCTTAACCGGGCACATGACCCCCTGCCAGGGCCAGGTTATTATTTGCTGCTCAGGACACCGCTCAGACTTCCCGCCTCACAATGGGAAGGATCTGGAATGTTCCACAGAGCACAGCCTGTTGCAATCACTCCCCCGGCTGCATTCTTCTGACAATCCCTGATATGAGGAAAGTCCCTCCTGCAAGGCGCGCGAGAGCGCGGCATCTGATTCGCTGTCCTCGCAGACGAGGACAGTCAGCATTAAAAACAAGCAGTCCTGCTCCCTCGTTGCTAAAATAAATAACAACATTTCACGTGGTAATTGCAGTTTTCCTATCTGGGGCTCTGCCGAGGTCTGTCACGTAGGCCATAGAAATGAAAGAATCTAACGGAGAAATCAATTTAAAATGAACAGATTATGCATTATTAAAATAACACCACCTACTTACTGATGGTCATGCTGACGGCCGAGCAGGAGAGGCGAGCCTCACGTGTGATGCGTCACTCCTGCAGTGGTGCCGCGCTACGTTTCAGCGCGAGAGGGCTGGCCAAACCCAGGGTCGTCATTGGTAGTGCTTTTGCGCGCTACATGAATGACGGCCCTGGGACTCGAACCACAAACTGGGTGGGCAGGTCGCTGCTTAACAAGCAGTGCGAGGGCTTGATGTTCAAACGGGGGCAGCGCGGCACTGGCGGCCGTTATCATTTATTTTGGGACACGGACACTTCTGTGGACTGAGTCTCCAAATAAATGATGAAGGCCGCCGCCACGGGCCACCAGTGCCGCACGTCCGCCGCCCACACAATAGTGCCGCCCGGGGCGGACCGCCCCCCCTCCCCCCCAAGCTACGCGGGTGCTTGCAGGGACCGCCGAGTGCTGCCCGGCCGTGCCTTTTGCTCCGTAGGTCGCATGTTCCTCCCCGGCGCCCAGCAGCTCCGTGAGTTGCGATCTGCCGCGGCCTCTGACCTGATAACGGGGCTCAAAACGCCACCACCTCAGCTGCCCAGTAGTGCAGTATTGCGCGCAAGTTAATTTCGCCGGTGCCAATCTGCCGCCAATATCGCTGTGAAAGTCCCGGTGGGAGTGGAGAGCTCCAAAGCTGCGTCCTACAGTTTAGCCATATTGGCCCCCCCTCAAAAATGTTGATAATGATAATGATGTCATTACATTGCTTGCTGATTTGTAATACGGTGTTCTCCAACATTGGATTCTTAGTAGATTAATAGACTTTTGAGCTGTTCTCCATATTCAGACTAGGACCTGTTTTTTTAGTTTTAATGTCGTTGTGTCAAAGGTCAAAGGCATACGTTCAATACATTAGGATCTCTGGTCGGTGAGATGCTCTGACAAAGATTATCTCCTCATTGACCTTTTTCTGTTTTCTAACTCGGTCTTTCCTCTGCAAGCTTAAAATGCTTTAAACTGAAGATTTCCAGAGAATATTTGCTGTTTCATCTCTTAACCCCTTCCATGCTCATGACGAGCTCAGCTCGTCATGCAGTACAGTGCTCCTGTGCCTCGTCATGAACAATGGGAAGTAGGGGCATCCAGCACAGGTGGAAAATACCTTTAGCATTGAAGGTGTTAAGCATCTTTTGTCTAAGAAATATTGAGTATTTGTTTCAGATTCATTGTGACCAATACTTTACTTGACTCAGATAGGCTTTCTTTGCTGTTTCAATTCTTTGCTCATAATTCGATGGATTTCCTAACTTTTCTCACTCTTCTTGTATTTGCCAGCCTTTGGAGTACTTTGGTTTCACCACCTTTTTTTATTTAACTAACTGTATCCTTTCACTGCAGACTATAGGGAATTATTTTCGTAGTGCATGTTTCTTCCATAATTTGACTTCCAGCACTCTGTACAAGTGCATGGTCCTTTCTCTTTGCCCCTCATGTTTTTGCCTCCTCTTATTCCTGTGTATCTCCTCCTTGTAGATGCTGCTACTTCCTATACATCCTGACCTTTCCCATTTCTTCCACTGCTATCACATTGCTATTATTCTAAGCTCACCTGAACTGTACATTTCTTTTTTTGGGGGGGTTTTCCTGGCAATTTCCCTTACAGCCCCCCCCCCCCCTTTCCCTTCTTCAATACCACAGCTCATGCCTTCTATTGGGCTGCCACCACTATGAATACTCAGCAGGACCAGCTTTAGCTCTGGTGGCTCCTGGTGCACCAATATTTTTTGGTACCCTCCTATGACCACCTCCTCGGTTTCTCTCACTACTACCCGACAAAAGTGCTCCACATCTCTCCATAGCCCCTCTCTCACAAACATTACATTTGTTTTAAAGCGCTGGTAAAGGCTAGCTTTTCTTTTGGACTCTGCTGTCAACATAAATTACAGATCTGTTCTTTGCAGCAGGCATATTAACCCTCTACACTACTTTAGGGTGAGGCAAAGCAGCAGTCGACAAAACTCTGATCTCTTTCTCTCTAGCACACACGTGAACCCAGCCCTGATCCTCAGACTTCTGGTGCTGGGTTCCATACTTTCCATGACTGTCCAACATGGCCGCTAGACATGTGTGTTTGAGGCTATCTACACGCATGACTGAAGTCTTTGTTGCCCACTGCTAAATATATGTTCAAGGCATGTGGGCTGCTGAATTCATATCTGTGCATAGATTGCCGCCTAGTGTTGGGTCCGGATGATTGCACATTGTTGTCCTGGAAGAGTCTTCGAAGTATCACGAGATAGGTGGCTCCTCCCCTGGACTACAGTGCGCATGGGCATCCTCTCCATCCTCAGATTGTTTTTTTCCCCCATTGGGTTCGGATGTACTTTCTTGACTCTTGTTCGGAAACTTTGTATTGACTCTTTCCTAAGGCCAAAAGGCCTTCGAAGCGTCGGTATTGTCTCATTTGGTGCCTGTCTCTTTTCCAGTTCTTCGAACCGGACGTCGGAGGCTGCTTCTCGCTTTCGACGGCAAAGGCCCAGACTACGACGACGATGGTTCGGAGCCCGTTTAAACGATGCCCCGTCTGTAATTCAAAATACCCCCACATTGATGTGCACCCAGTGTGCAATAAATGTTTGTCCCCCGAGCACGACGAGGCCAGCTGTATGGCCTGCTCGAAGTTCCGCTCCAAGAAGACGCTTAAACTTCGACGCGCAGCAAAACAGTCAGCGCAGAAGTCGGCGCCCGAGCCGGTCAACATCTTCGAGGCCGGTGACGAAGAAGGCGCCGAAGAAGAAGAAGAGGAGGAGGTTCCTGAAGAGTCGGAACCTGCGTCGGAGCACAACTCCAACTTCGAGGTGGACGAGCAGGTTGAAGACTATATCCACGAAGAAGACGTCGTCGAGGTAGGGGGCTACGAAGGGGCCCTCTGAGCCGTCGATGACGACTCCAGTGATGAGCCAGGCCCAACCGCAGTAGCGGGCCTATAACTGACATTACGCTACTACGGCTCAGGTCGAGGCATCGCCGAGAGGCCTTAGCCAAGATCTTCCTTTACATTCTATAGCCCCGCGTCCAAGCCAGGCTAAGAATACATTGAAGGAGCCATCGGTCGATCCTTCCAAATCGAAACCGAAACTAACGGATCTGAAATCGAAACCGAAACTACTTAAAATGGTGGTCTGTTCGACGTCGACGCCAGTCAAATCAAAGACTATCGACGACCCTTTGGCGTCCAAAGGGGCCGCCGCCTCGAAGACTGAGGCGTCGAAGCAGGGCTCGAGCGTCAAATACGTCACCTCGACGCAGTCGGCGTCGACGCTCAAAGATGGCAACAAGACCAAAGGCCTCCAGACCAAGAAGGCCGTCGAGCCGAAGATTTCAGCGCTCAAGCCAATGCTGAGCAAACCACTAGAGTCGAAAACCAAAGCCGACCCGAAACAGCAGGTGTCGTCGACGCCTAAGACCGGGCTTGCTACACACCGGGAGCTCGAGTCGGCGCAATCAAGCAAGCGTCCTACACAGTCGCCGAAGCGGCTCGAATCGACCACTACCACAAGCTCAAAACAAGTCGGCCACCCTCCGATTAAGTTCGGCCTCCCACCAACGGCTCGGGCAAAGCATCTCGAACACCACAGAGACACCGACCCTTCAAAAACGTTGTTGGCGCCTTCGAAGCCCACCCCTGAAGGGGTTGTGTTCCACGAGCCCTCGTACGACACCCAGTCGAAACTCTTCATCGACTCGGAATCGGGCAGGCTAACCATCCATAAGCGGAAGATCGCACCTGAACATCCCTTGGAGGGTTACAAAATTCCTCTTAAAAGGAAGAAGGGCTGGGGGGCGTGGCTAGCAGCTGATGATGGCGGCAGCAACCTAGAGAGGCTCCCGTAGCAAGGCGGCTTCCCGCAACAATCCGCATGCCTATCCGTCCACTGATCGTCCCAGAAGGGATGTCCTGGGTGCGGTGACCGAACGACGCTCACAAGGAAAATTTGGGAGCGCTCAGACCTCGGAAACGGGACGAACCTTCATCCGAGTCCCTCACAGGCGAGAGGCCTGGTGACACGAGGCGAGCAGCGGTGTCGAGTTGAACCCTTGGCCGGGCGGAAGTCAACCCTCCCCGGCACGATCGACCGGAAGTAGCCGCAGACGACATCACTTGACACCAACGGCCGGCGGTCCTTCCCTACGGCCACTTCATCCTCAACGCGGCCTACCCAGTGGCGCTACACCGTAGTGCCCCCTCACTACACTCGGCCAAGACGTGGAACTTGCTACGCAGCAGTCGCCATCTTGCCCGAGCTTGCCGAGGCCGCAGCAGTTCCGTGGCTGCCGGCAGCACCTTGTCATCGTCAGCGATCCCTGGCCTATGCCCGGACTGAACCTCCTGTACAGCCACCCCCACACGGTCGGCTACGGGCGATCGGCCCGCTCCATCTTAAACTGTGTCTTGCCGCAGAGCAAAAATGGCGGAGAAGGGGCAAAGACAAACCACCGCCCAGGCGAAACTCGGTAAATTTGCCTATGATAATCAGACGTCCACTCAACCTGAGCAGCGCAAATCACTGGGCAAGGGCGCAGACAACGATGGTACTAAAAAGGCCACGCTGGATGATGTCCTACGCGCACTGGAACAGGTTCAGGCTACAGTGGGCTCGACTGCTGCCGAGGTGACCCTCATTAGAGCCGACCTCCAGAAGATGGGCGAAAGGGTGAAGCAGGTGGAAGTGGTGGCTAAATCGCTGATAGAGGACGTCTCCGACCTGCAAGTAGCCGTGGAAAGACTACAAGCGGACAAACTCCTAAAAAGTAAATTGGACGACCATGAAGGACGCTCCAGACGCAACAACGTCCGCATCTTGGGGGTTCCAGAGTCAGAAACGAAAGGAGCCATGGATCTGTACGTGGAGGACCTCATAAAGACTCGCTTGGCCCCGAAGGGACTCTCCAATTTCTTCACAGTAGAACGTGCACACCGGGTCCCCGGTGGGACACCTACGCCGGGGGCCGCCCCGCGCCCTATCCTGGCGAGACTCTTCAATTTTAGAGACCGCGACACAGTTCTCCAGGCGGCCAGAGTGGCACCACCTATCCATGTCCAGAACTCGCGGATATCCTTCTTCCCGGACTACACGGCAGAGGTCACCCGCAGAAGGAGGACCTTCTTGGAGGTAAAGAAATCGCTCCGCGAACAAGAATTGCCGTACTCCATGTTGTTTCCGGCCCGTCTAAGAGTTGTGGCTGACAAAAAGGTCTGGTTCTTCGACTCGGCTGAGTCAGCAAGAGAATGGCTGGATGGATGGCGCACGGTGGACCGCACTTCCAGTCGTCGACGCAACAGGCCAGAAGAGGATAGCCAGCCGGACTCACAATCATCAGCCAGGGGAAGCGCGAGCGGATCACCATCGCAGGACCACGCAGGGGCCGCTGGAGGTGAATGAAACCACCGTGAGAGACTGATTGGACTCGAATCTACTCCCGAGAAGATTGCTTATCAAGTCGTTCTTGGACGCTGGCCCGGACAGCCCGAGGGCAGCAGAGGGACCGCCTGCTTTGGGGGACACTCTCCCCCGACGTGCAAGTACTCTGTTTTTGGCATGGGATAAGCGCTCTGCTGAGTTGGGGTGGCGGGCAGTTCTGAGTCCGTTTGGCAGGGTGGGGCGGGTTGGGGGGGGTTTGTTCTTTTCTACGGGAAATTCACAGAGTCGATCTCGAACTGTACAATGTACTTGGATTGCTATTGTAATGTTGCTGGGGCGATGGAGTCTATACCGATGGTTTGTTTCTGATCTCTATTGATGGCGGGTGAACAGCTCAATACAGTGAGAGTGGAGGAGACGCGTATAGGCGGCTCCACCCTCCGACTCCTTGCCTGGAACGTGCGTGGCCTGGGTGATAAAGTGAAACGCGGCCTCGTTCTGTCCGAGGTAACGCTATAAACCTGACCTGATACTCCTGCAGGAGACCCACTTGGTGGGTAGCGCTACTAAGGCCTTAGACAGAAGGGGATATAAAATGTTAGCCCACTCTGAATTCTCCACTGGTTCCCGGGGTACAGGCATACTAATCAGAAAATCCTCCAACTTCATTACCCTTAGCACTAGAACTGATACACAGGGCTGCTTTGCGGCGGTGGCGGGACAATGGGACGGACGCCCCTTAACAGTAGTCTCAGTTTACATCCCACCTTCACTACACTCGGTGATGTTACCGGCCCTGGGTGATTTCTTACTGTCCCTCCCTGAGGGAGACATGCTTCTAGGTGGGGACTTTAACGCAACTGCAGACCCGCAGCTCGACAAGTTCCCGACAACCACCCCCCCGGGGGGTCCCCTCCCGGTTTCAGCGGTTCCTAGAGGCACTGGGGCTGGTGGACGTCTGGCGCCATGTTCACCCTACGATCCAGCAATACACGTTCCACTCCACCGTTCACAATAGTCTATCCCGCATTGACTACTTCCTGGCTTTAGGGGATGGGCTGCAGCGTGTGGAAGAAGTGCACATACACCCTCGGGGCATCTCAGACCATTCGCCACTGACTCTCACCATCACCTCACGGACACGATCCCGCCGCCGCATATTCCCCATTCACGCCTCTTATCTTAAAGTCCCGAAGGTCAGGAAGGCCCTGCAGAAGGCCACAACACACTATTTCATTGAAAACGAACCAACCTCGGCCGAGGTACTCTGGGAGGCCTACAAGACAGTGTTGCGGGGGCAAGCTATAGGCTCTATAACAACACATAGAAGGGAACAGGCGGCTGAACACACAGCCCTTGAGCTCCGACTACGCGCAGCCACTACCGCCCATGAAGCCGACCCCACAGATGGTACAGCGCATGCCCTCGCACTTGAACAGCGACTATACGCAGATCACGCACGGCTCATTACACAAGGACACATCACCGACACACAGAACCGAGTATACGATGTTGGAGACAAAGCAGGGAAGATGCTGGCCTGGCTCGACAGGAGAGGGGGTGGCTCCAGAGGGATCCAGCAGGTGAAAGATGATGAGGGTAGGGTTCAGACAGACCCGGATCGAGTAGTAGAGGCATTGGCGTCCCACTTTGAAAAAGTATACACCCCGGAACGGGACGTTACTGCGATTGCGGCCCAATGCGCACTGAGCGACATAGACATCCCAACACTGCAGCCGGAGGCCATAGCGGAGCTGGAGGCACCGTTTACCACGGACGAACTGCGGATGGCCATTGGAGCCCTCCGTACGGGCAAGGCGCTGGGGCCAAATGGCATCCCGGTCGAATGGTTCCAAGCGCGCACTGACACTCTTAGCCCGCACCTGCTCAAAATGTACGAGGAATGTCGTGGTAAGGGATTGCTCCCGTTGGACCAACGGACTGCCACGATTGTGGCTATTCCTAAGCCCGGTAAACCCCCTGAGGACTGCTCCTCCTACCGCCCTATCTCTCTGCTTTATGCAGAAAGTAAAATACTAGCAAAACTCCTAGCAAATCGTCTCATGCCTCATCTGTCTGATCTCATCCACCCGGACCAGTCGGGATTCATGCCCCACAGGAACACCGCGCTCAATCTCAGACGGGTGCACGGGGTGCTGGCGAGAGCGGACGGCATAGGCGAACCCGCGGCTATATTGGCGCTGGACGCGAAAATGGCCTTTGATCTGGTGGAGTGGGCCTACCTCTTCGAGGTCCTTTTGTGTATGGGATTTGGCCCAATTTTCATCTCCTGGATTAAGTTACTCTACACTGCACCGGTGGCACACGTGGTAGCAAACGGCCACATTTCACGCTCCCTCCCCCTTAGACGTGGCACCCGACAGGGATGCCCTCTCTCCCCCCTTCTTTTTGCACTCTCTCTAGAACCACTGGCGATCCGTATCAGGACTACCCCTTTACTTAAAGGGATTAAATGGAGGGAGGGGTGGGAGGACCGCGTGTCATTATACGCAGACGACATGCTGGTGTACCTGACGGACCCCGATCATGGCATACCGGCTCTCTTGCGTCTCTGTAATGACCACGGCGAGGTGTCAGGCTATACCATCAATTGGAGCAAATCAGAGTTGTACGCCCTGACGGGAGATCACCCAACGCTTGGTCCGGACTGCCCTCTACGACTTGCCGGCTCCTCATTCAAGTACCTAGGCATCCACGTCACAGGTGACCCTGCTGAACACGAAAGGTTGAATCTCTTGCCACCACTGGACCGCCTCAAACAAGATGCAAGCTTTTGGGCGGGATTGCCGTTGACGTTGTTGGGGAAAGCTGCATTGTTTAAAATGAAGTCCCTGCCCCGTTTCCTATACATCCTAGACAATACCCCATTTGCAGTACCGAAACAATACTTCAGGAGAGTGGCGGCAGTGGTCTCTGGATTGCTGTGGGGCAACCGCCCGGCGCGTATAGCCCACGCCAAACTTTGCAGGAGCTGGTACGAGGGCGGCATCGCGCTCCCAAACCTGCACCTATATTATTGGGCAGCACAGCTCAGACCCATCAACCAATGGCTGCATGCATCGCAATCAGATCCGGCATTCCAGGCGGATAGAGCTCAATTGGGTGCCAATAACTTGCTGGCACCGCTTTATGACCGGAGGAAACTTAGACCGCTGGTGGGCCCCACTAGGCTCCCGGTGGCCACCTGGCATGCAGCCACCGCTGCGCTAGGGTGGAAAGATACTCACTAAGCTCACTCCACTCTGGGACGCATGAGCCCTGGGCAATCTTCGGGTCAGTAAGGGGTTCTCCCGTTGGGATGACATTGGAATCTCCACGGTGGGGGACATGTGGGAACGAGGGGGAGTTATCACCTTCGCCCGTTTGAAAGAGGTTTATGATCTGGGACCACACGAAACCTACCGGTATGTCCAAATTCGCCATGCACTACTGTCGGCTATCCCGGCGGGTTCGACTCTTCCCGAGTCCTCCCCGCTAGAGGATCGCCTCCTGACGGACTATATGATAGAAAAGGCCACCTCCCTCACTTACCGAAAGCTCCTTAACAATTCCCCGGACCCACTAGTGACTCTCAAGGAAAAATGGGAGCAGGAGGTGGACGCGCTTGATGAGCAGGAATGGAATGAGGCATTGGCTTCCCCTAAGGAAGCGGGCATATCGGCCAGAATGAGGCTCATCCAACTTAAAGTTCTACACAGAACGTACTACACCAGAACACTGCTTCACCGCATACAACGGACCCCTGACCCCTTCTGCTTGCGGGGCTGCGGGGAGGAGGGCACATTCTTCCACACATTCTGGGAATGTCCAAGCATACACAATTACTGGCGTCAGGTCCTGCGCACTGTGTCACAGGTGCTGGAGGTCTCGGTGTTGCCGGAGCCACGGCGATGCCTCCTCAATGTATGGGAGCCAACTGATTTGTCCCGGCACGGCCGCCTCTGGGTAACATTGGGAATGATGGTAGCTAAGCGGGACATCGCGCAGCGTTGGGGGGTGGCGGACCTCCCGACAGCTTCACAGTGGTGCACTAACATGGACAGGGCCATGGTTACGGAAAGGGCGGTATACTTGAACCGAGCTTGTCCGGGCAAGTGGAACAAGGTGTGGTCCCCGTGGAACGCCTATCGGGGTGACATCTGCGACCCACTGCCAGAAGAAGACCCGCTAGACTCGGATGAGGACGACGGATTGGAATGAGGGGGGCTGATCGGGGGGCGGGGTCTTTCAGGAGGGGATGGGGGGGGGGGAGATGTTTCATTTACACCCTAACTTGACTTGTGGTTGCGCATGAGGTTGGCTCAGTTCAGGTATAATCTCATGTCTGTCTGGCAATATGCATAGTTAAGGATCAGACTGTGACTTCCCGAAGTTCGATTGTTCTTTTCTTTAGGTTTAAAAAACAGAAAATGAAAACCTCATTCACCAAGCATGAAACATTTGCATTTAACCTTCGCCACTTTCTTTGCGATCTTTACTTCAATGACTTTCATATTAACCTGCACTGTGTGTATTTTTAAAGATCGTTCTCATATGACACTTCAATTAGCGGCCGGCCCATTTGGGTTGTAGGCGACAAGCTGTGTACAACTGTGAAGGTATAATAAAGGTTTTCAAAAAAAAAAAAAAAAGGAAGGAAGGACTCGGCCACCTCACCAGTTCTCTTTGAACCCGTTCAGGACTATCCACAACAAATGGCATATTCTCCAGCACAAAGCGAGAAGGACATGGGTGAAGACTACAGCCAGGCTGCCTTCACTTATCACACTGATCAGGACGAACCTCACCAGTGGTCTGGGGCTGTAGATCAAACTGTGGACCCTGATAATCCACAAGCTGCACCGGACGCTCAGTCCTACAGCGTCAAAACATCGCCAACTGAGGACACTGCGGCGTTTAACGCTTTGATAGAGAGGGCGGCCCTCAACCATGACGTGGAAATGCACGCTGAACCTGTGGAAGAAGATTTCTTGTTAGACACTTTCTCCACCTCTGAAAGATCCACTAAGACTTTGCCTATGCTTAAAGGGGTCCTCAAGCATGCTGCGGACATTTTCAAGGAACCCACGAAAGCAAGGGTTATCAACCCACGGATTGAAAAAAAATATAGGCCTGCTCCAGTGGACCCCACCTACATCAAAGGCCAGCTCCCATTGGACTCCCTTGTAGTGGCCAATGCCCGCAAGAGGGCAAACTCGCAAACTAGTGGTGACGCTCCTCCTCCGGACAAAGAATCAAAGATCCTGGAGGCGTCAGGAAAGCGAGTAGCAGCACAGGCTGCTAATATTTGGAGAATTTCAAATACACAGCCCCTGTTGGCTAGATATGACAGGGCCATCAGCACTAGTGTAATGCTAAGACGTCACGCATGGCTCCGCATCTCAGGATTCAAACCCGAGATTCAAACAACTCTGCTCAACCAGCCGGTTAACCTAGACTTCCTTTTTGGCCCCGAGGTAGACACAACACTCGAAAAAATTAAAAAGGACACTGAGACAGCGAAATCCATGCGGGCTCTGCAATCTCAGCAGTTTCGGGGCAGTTCCTTTCGTCGCTCCTGTAATAGGGGAGCCTCTAGAGGACAGGCTTTACAGCAGGCCCAGTACACCAAAGGGAGCACGCAATCCACCTATACAAAGAATACCAGGGGTGGATACCGTGGGAACAGCGCCAAAGGCAGAGGACGTGGCAATAACGCCAGATCCTCCGCTCCGAACAAAGTGACGCCTTGTCACTGCCCCCCGACCATCTAACACCTGTCGGGGGAAGACTCCAGCAGTTCCTGCCGGTCTGGGAAGGCATTACCACGGACAGGTAGGTGAGACAACTTATCCGATACGGCTATTGTCTAGAACTAACCTCCACCCCCCCCCCCCCCCCCCCCAACATACCCCCAAGGCACCGTCCTATGTCCGCAGAGCACATGCACTTATTGCAGCAAGGGCGACTTCCTAGCGACCCTGGACCTCAAGGATGCATATTTCCACATTCCCATTCACCCAAGTCACAAGAAATATCTCAGGTTCACCATCAACAATCAGCATTACCAATTCAAGGTCCTGCCTTTCGGGGTCACCACTGCCCCCAGAGTGTTCACCAAGTGCTTAGCGACTGTGGCTGCGCACCTTCGAGACCACATGTTCACGTCTATCCCTACCTGGACGACTGGCTCGTTCAAGCCAAGTCAGCCCAGCAGTGTGCCAGCCACATGTCGCGCACAATTCACCTCCTTCACAGTCTAGGGTTCTCACTCAACTACGCAAAGTCACACCTGCAGCCCGCCCATGTGCAACAGTACCTGGGGGCGACATTAAACACTCTGACGGCCACAGCGTAGCCGACCTCTGCCAGGGTCAACAGCATGCAGCTGCTCATTCGGAGGTTCAGGCCTCAACAATCGCTCCCAGCGCAGGTGCTCATGCAGCTCATCGGTATGATGGCATCCTGCATATTCATAGTCCCTCACGGAAGGCTGCACATGCGTCCCCTTCAAGAATGCTTAGCACGACAGTGGAACCAGGCTCATGGGCCTCTAAAAGACCTAGTGTTGGTGACCGGTCGTGCTTACAACTCTCTGCATTGGTGGAATCCACAAAACCTTTGCAGGGGACGACCGTTTCAAGAGCCTGTCCCACAGATAGTGCTAACGTCGGACGCATCTCTCCAGGGTTGGGGAGCGCATGTCCTCCATTACACGGTGCAGGGACTATGGACAACACAACAGCAGAAGATGCATATCAACCTGTTAGAGCTGATGGCGATCTTCATGGCACTGAAAGCGTTCAAGTTGCACCTGTGCAACAAGGTCGTGTTGATCCGGACGGACAACATGACTGCCATGTATTACATCCAGAAACAGGGAGGCACACACTCCCCGCAACTCTCACCTAGCCCAGAGCATGTGGAAGTGGGCCATTCAGAGGAACATCTTCCTCATGGCGGAGCATCTCCCGGGCGTAGACAACCAGATGGCGGACCTGCTCAGCAGGCACAGTCACCAGATGCACGAGTGGGAAATCCACCCCTCGGTACTCCAGCCATACTTCCAGCAGTGGGGTCATCCAGAGATCGACCTCTTCGCCACAAAAGAGAACGCAAAATGCCAAAGCTTCGCCGCCAGGTTCCCACACCCGCAGTCTCAGGGCAATGCGATATGGATGAACTGGTCAGGCAGATTTGCTTACGCTTTTCCCCCAGCCCCACTCATACCGCTGGTGGCGCGCAAACTGCGACAGCACTCCATGACGCTCATCCTGGTTGCTCCAACGTGGGCACGGCAGGCTTGGTACATCACGTGCCTGGAACTTTCAGTGGTGCCTCACCAACGGCTGCGCCTCACTCCCAGCCTCCTCACTCAGAGCCATGGAGACATTCAGCACCGAGATCGGCAACAGTTGAGCCTAGCGATTTGGCTCCTGAGGTCATAGAGTTTGGCTACCTCAACTTGCCCCCTGAGTGTATGAACATCATCAAAGAGGCAAGGCGACCTACAACTAGGGCGTGCTATGCAGCCAAATGGAAACGTTTTGTCATATACTGTTCCAACAATGACATTGATCCGCTAGATGCGTCCACGCAGAACATCATATGTTACCTGCTGCATCTGTACCAATGCAATCTAGCGTATGGTTCCATCAGGATACATTTGGCTGCTATAGCCGCTTATCTTCAGAACAGGAAGCACCTTTC
Source organism: Lissotriton vulgaris (assembly GCF_964263255.1). NCBI lineage: Eukaryota > Metazoa > Chordata > Amphibia > Caudata > Salamandridae > Lissotriton > Lissotriton vulgaris. Next base: position 813,766,761 of record NC_141696.1, on the reverse strand, counting down.
CCTCTTCAGAGTGCCTGCCATCAAAGCCTTTTTGGAAGGCCTTAAAAGAGTGATCCCTCCCAGACACCCTCCTTCGCCTGTCTGGAACCTAAATATCGTTCTCACCAGGCTCGTGGGGCCCCCCTTTGAGCCTCACCATTCCTGTGAGATACAGTTTCTTACATGGAAAGTAGCTTTTCTGATAGCCATCACATCGCTACGAAGAGTCAGTGAGCTTCAAGCCCTGGCAATTCAAGAGCCCTACCTACAAATTCATGCTAATAGGGTGGTGCTGCGCACCAACCCCAAGTTCATGCCAAAAGTCATCTCGCAGTTCCACATTAATCAAAACGTAGAACTGCCAGTTTTCTTTCCAAACCCATATTCACTGGCAGACAGAGCACTGCACACCTTGGATGTCAAGAGCTCTCCTGTATTACATCGACAGGACAAAAGACTTTAGAAAGACTAAACAACTGTTTGTTGCCTTCTCTCCACAACACAAAGGCAACCCCATTTCCAAATCAGGTATAGCCAGATGGATCGTTAAATGCATACAGATCTGTTATCAAAAGGCTAAACGCACTTTAACAGTTCCCCCAAGAGCGCATTCCACACGCAAGCTAGGGGCATCCATGGCTTTCCTAGGTAACATTCCTCTAGAGGATATATGTAGAGCAGCCACATGGACCACCATACATACATTTACCAAACACTACTGCGTAGATGTACACTCCAAACAGCAAGCTGCTGTAGGACAGGCTGTTCTCAGAACTCTCTTTCAGACTGCTGCAGCTGGCACGGGCAACCGCCGATAAGGAGGTAACTGCTATTTATTCTATGCACAGATATGAATTCAGCAGCCCACATGCCTCGAAAGGAATATGCTACTTACCAGTATGCATCTGTTCTTGGCATGTAGGGCTGCTGACATTCATATCGCCCACCCTCCTCCCCGGTGCCTGTCGCAGCTGTAGCACTCAGAATCATTCTCAGGCATGGTCATCACTTACTGTATTACACTCCATCTCTGCCACAATGGCGAAAAACAATCTGAGGATGGAGAGGATGCCCATGCGCACTGTAGTCCAGGGGAGGAGCCACCTATCTCGTGATACTTCGAAGACTCTTCCAGGACAACAATGTGCAATCATCCGAACCCAACACTAGGCGGCGATCTATGCACAGATATGAATATCAGCAGCCCTACATGCCAAGAACAGATGCATACTGGTAAGTAGCATATTCCTTTTTAAACCTTTTGATGTCTGCATGCTTGCAGGTGTGTGGGACTGAGAGCCCTTATGTTTGTGAGATAAAGCATCTATATAACATTGTGTTACTACCCTCAGTATATTCCCGGCTTATATGTCCAGGTAGTGCGCTTTCCTTGACAAACGAGTACCCCCAGCATATTGATGTTTATTCATACCATTCAGTTTCCACCCATGGGATATTGGCGGTAATTCTTGGCATTTTAATGTTCTTCATGGCAGGAATGTGCACACTGCAGCCAAACTACTGGCCATGACCTAGTGAAGGTTATTCTGCGTCCTTTGGAAGCATCCATGTCATGATGGTTTTCGTTGACTCTTTTGATTTACTGCTGTCCACAGCATAATCGTGTTAATACTAAACACATTGGGCACCTCCATGCAATAGGGCACATCCATGCAATAAAATGAAGATACAGAAACACTTAGTTACAAAAGGAGCTAAAAGCAGCCTTCTGTTTGCTTTTGTATTTGAGAGGTAATTTCTTTCCCTGGCGAGTAGCTGCCTAAATGTTTTACAGCAGCTTTTTTTTTTTGTGGAGTGGAAGAAGTTCTGCAGGTCTCAACGAAGGAATATAGTGGGATACTAAAGGAATAAGAGGGTGAAAGGTTCTAAACTGATCTGGTTTGTAAGATGTAAATTGCAAATCTGCCCCTATTTGTGAAACATTGTCCTTTGCCATGGAACAAGACTTAGCTTCAGTCTTTATAGCGTGTACAGTACAGTGCAGATACCAGTGACCTGCCCTAGACTAGATGTTTAAGCTCCATCAATGTAGCAGAGTCCACGTGTCTGCCAAGGAGTCGGTCCCAAATTTTTCAGGATGTTTAGGCTAGTTTAGAATACAGCAAGAATTGTCGACTTTCTAACTAAAATCCTTGGCTTCATCAGATCAGACCTATTCATTGCTGTTGTATAGATTGCTTATCATCAGACATTCACTTGGCCACTGTAGCCTCATGCCTCAGAATACAGACATTTGGGAAACCCCAAAGCAGAGTCCAAAAGAAAGGCAGACATTGTGAAAACCTTCTTGGTGTTCCACTCTCAAATTAATGACTGTGACAAATGTATGATCTATGAGACCACTTCATGTGGATCCATTAACATATAGTTTAGCTCAGTAGCACCAGTGCAGCCTGCCAAAAAGGATTTTCGTATGGATGCTTCTATCCACAGATTCCTCACCTTTTTAAACATTTTCTTGGTGCTAGAATGGTGGATCTGGAAAACTTCACAGATTGCTCATGCATGCTGACTAGTGGCATCATGCTGCTCATCAGTGGTTCTGCATCCCCCTGGAGTTGACGGAGCGGAACCACACGTAAGTGCCACCTCAGTGAACTGCCAGTTCTTTTCTTGCTCTGAAATCTTACACCGATCTGGGACTCCACTTCTATCTTTCATTAGTCTTTTGATGATCCCAGAACCTTTCTGAAGTAATCTAGGAAACTATGCCCCCTCCAGGAAACAGGCTTAAAACTGTGCTACTACTGCAAGAAGATATTGATCGCTAACCTGTATAGGGTTTGTCTCTGGTGTTTGGCCTTCAGCCACAACTCTTAAATCATGTGAAAAACTTTTCTGTATACACATGAAGGTGATCCAGGACCGGAAGGCGAAGCTCTACATTTCCCAACACAAGAGAAGGTTGCAGTCAAAGCCCCTTAATTTGTGGGCATGCCCCTGTCATGAAGTCTCATCCCCTGGCAGGTCTGCTTCCTGCTCAAAGTCCTTGTGTAAGTTGACGTCTTAAGGCCAAGCACAGAAATAAAAAGGCAAATTGGGTCCCTACAACTCCCCTCAGTTTATTTATAGAGAGAATGCGCAAAACTGTCAATATGAACATATTTTCCGTTTGATCTTCGAGGCATCAGAGCAGATTCCTTAGTTGATCTGATGTGCCCAGAGCTTGCTGGGTCATGCTCTATCCTATAGCAGATTTTTGCCTTCAGTGAAGCCATGCTGCCAATTTTTTGTGCAAGGGCCTCCTGCCATATTTCTGCAGGTGGATCCTCCCCTGATGCCATCTGTGCCTTTGGCACCTGTCCCCAGCCTGCACAGGTTTTGGTACAGTCTTCCACTTGGCTCCACGACCCTGCTGGTTCCTGCTGACCATGACTGCACTAGTGGGTAACTTGGTGTTGACTCGCATGTCGGAGCTCAAGCCAGGCTGATGTGCTACAAAAGCACAACCTGTTTCCTTTCAAACAGATTGTAAAACAAAACCTCTACCATGACACAGCTATCAACAGATGTTCCATTCTCCTTGGCTGCTAATCTGACCCGGTGCAATATCTGGGTAGGGTTTCTGAGGATACTGATGATGAAGAGGCAGTGGGTGCTCTGCTCCCACTTCTTCATTATACTTCTGATGCATTGTACATAGAGGTACAGAATTGGTTGGTTGGACATATTCCCTGAAACCGAGCTTGAATCACCATATGGTCCACCAACAAATAAAGTGCTTTGTTTGCGCAGGATAGCAGCAGAGGTGCTAGATTTGCAGTTTCCTACCATCAAAACAATGTCAGTTGATATCTCATAGAAATTCTTCTGCTAGAGCCTACGATATATGAGCCATTGTTGCCTTCTAATAAGGCCCTTACTGACACTTCAGTGGCTGCATGGTCAGAACTCTGTTCTTGCCCACTGCCTAACAAGCCAGTAGCCTGAGGACCTAGACATGCAGTGTTGAGCCAGATTTGTTGACTAAATTCCCTACAACTGAGAGCCCCATGCAGGCTTTCACTGACCAGGTTAGCCATAAGTTTCTTCCGACCAGTTCTCTGGACAGTGAATCTAAGCTAATTGAAGTATACAATAAGATAATTATTTTCATCTGCAAGTTTGGATGTGTGGTCTTTCAATGCTCCATGCTAGCTAGCCAGTGCATTCATGCTTTCCCGGGTCATGGCCAGCGAGATCTTAATGACTGCTCCATAAGATTGCATTTGCAGGGCTCATAGTACTAGCATGGTCTTGGAGGAACGTATTGATCAGGTCTACTATTTTGGGGTTATGTACTGGTGTCCTTAATGGACATGCTCTTTGATGGGTCCAGATATTTTTGGGTAAAAGGTAGACTCTGCTCTAGACAGGTTCAGAGATAGACCATCAGCAGCACGATTTTTAGGATGGTTGACACCAGCAAAACACTTTATCCACCAAATCCATAGCTCTCTTTGACTTTGCTGCACCAAGTCATCGGATGAGGCACGAGAACTACGTCACCACTCTAAGCCCTGATCCCACACGCCAGCTACGGAGCCTGAGTCTGGGTCCACTCTGCGATTCCCTGAATTTCCCAGAGCCTAAGCATCCCCCACCCAACTAAAGGAGTTTTATGAGGCCATGGACCTCCTATTTCGGCAGGCCGGCCCCTCTGAAGCTCCTTTGTGCCCCATGGCTCTTGGTGCACCCACTGGTTTTTGCTGGTCGGTCTGCACCCGTTGGACCTCTCTAATTAGTGGTTGCTTCCAGATCGGCTGTTTCGAGTGATGTCATTCCTGGCGGTTCCGAACCCCATCATTATACCCGACATGGATGTGCAGCCCGATCAGCGTCGCCAGACGTTAACTCCAGCGTTACCCCAAACTCGACTTTCCAAGTCGGCCCCAAGGCCTTCTTTTTTCAACATGCCCTTTGAGGAGTATGATTGGAAAGGATCTGAGGAGCCTGATGGCTACCATAACCCCTTGAAACAGCCTGAAGACAGCTGGTATGCGAAACTGACAGATTCATATGGTCTGGACACCTCCCAAGACAGACTGGCTTCCCAATCTCTCCCTTTCCTCTCTATTTAGGAACTGCATACTAATTTGACTTTCATCTGCCCCTGCGGACCCAGCTTTCCTCACCCAGCACCCCACTCCGGAGAGCATTGTTGTTGTCCAGGCCTCCACTCGCAAAGTGAACCCTTGAGCATTGCCTGCCACACCACTGCAGAGGGAATCCAAGAGGCTGGATAGCTTTCGTAAGAGGATGTTCTCTTCCAACTGCAGTCGGTGAATACCGGCTGCTTCTTGGGACGATATACCCAAACAGCTTTGAATTTGGTTGGGCAAGTGCTACCCATGGTCTCAGAGGAGGCCCAAGCCATCCTGACCGAGGCTATTGCTGTTGGCAGGGACGCAGTAAAGTTCCCCATTCATTGCAAACTGAATACAAGCGACTCCCTAGGCAGAGCTATTGCTCAGTCAGATCCACTCAGACGCCACACCTGGTTGACATCTTCTGGCTTTTCAAGGGATGTCCAGGCATCCGTTATGGACATGCCCTTTGATGTCACCCGCCTTTTCAGCAGTAAGACAGATTTTGGGCTCGAGCGCTTTTAGGACAGCAGGCACACTGCCCGGTCGCTGGATCTCTCCATGGCCCTACTTGAAGCCCATTCTCCCTTTCACACCTTCCGTGACTAGGTATGGGCTACTAGCTGCGTGTATTCCCACACTGCTAACAAGGCCAGCAGGCTTCCCAGTACGTTTGTGGCAGCGGACTTGGCTCTCACAAGGCCTGTGCGACACACAGCCAGTAGCCTACCCACTCTCCGCCCCCTGACAGCCACAGCCTCCAAAACCCATTTGGTTTGTGGCAGGATTAGACACCACCTTCCCCTCTGGCAGTCCATAACATCGGACAAATGAGTGCTTCAAATTGTTCAGCAATGTTACTCTGTCCCTTTCCTAGGAACCCCGTTGCCTATGCCTCGATCCACAGAACAAAAGCAAAAACCACAGTTGATGGACAGAATGCAGAACAATGTCATACATTCACCCCAGTACATAGATCTGGGCCTAAATCCATCGTTTTTTTGCACTCCACACCACCCCAGTTCAGACATGGCCATATGCAAATCAGTCTGATCCTGTGCCTCATGGGAACAGTCCAGCCCGAACTGCCAAGCCATGCCTTACCTGGACCGGAAACCAGCTTCACACAGAACGGCTGACAGAGGACCACTTCTTCCTGCTCTGTCAGGAAGTGTAGGTTTTTTTGGCCAAAGGAGCCATCGCAAGGGGAAAAAAACAGATCTTGGACGGAATGCTGAACAAATCAAACATTCACCCCCAGTCACTGATCTGGATTTAATGTGTGACTGGGGGTGAGTGTTTGATTTGTTTGGCATTCCGTCCATCTGTTCTTTTTGCATTTGCAACAGCGAAGTGTATGCCAAGGCGTGGACCTGTGCTCACTATGCCACCGTATTCAAACTAGTGAAAGACAACAGGAGTAAGACCCATATACCAGGCTGGGATCAGGGTAGAAGGATAAAATAAACACACCATATCCCACAAGGTATTAACCCCTTCCATGCTGATGACGAACCCCAGCCGTCATGCACTACGGTGCTCGTGTGCTGATGACGGCTGGGGTTCGTCACGGCCTGCCCCAGTTCGTGTTGTTTACAGCACACCAGGGGAATCGCGGCCGCATGGAAAGGGTTAATGTATAGACAGTTAAATATGTATTCCAAAGGCATTACTTGCAAGGAAAAAGGAGACTCAATTCGTTTTTTGAATGTGCTTGTAGCATCATGTATTTTAAGTTTAAACAAGATATACAGTTATAGCAGCACTGCATAGAAATAAATCGTAAAACAACTCTAATTGTACTTGGTGCTCAGTGTGTAAGTGTCACAAGGTGGCGACGCAAGTGACTGGTGAACAGCGCAAGTGGTGCGAGTGAAATAATATATAAAGTGTGAAGATAGAAAGCAATAGCTCTAAATTATAATTCAGTCTGATTAGGTACAATTTACAAATGACAATTAAAGTGAGCCACTGCGGGGAGTTGCACCATTGATTGCGCTGTGTTGTCGACGGCGTTTCGATCCGCGTTATTAGGGATCGTCTTCAGGACATGGTTGCAAAGAATAAATGGTGCTGCGGGAGGGAAGGAGAAAAGTAACGGGGCAAGAGAAGGAAAAAGGCAGAGCGCGCTGGGTAAACACGGACAACTGGTCTAAGTGGAGCTATTTTAATTTGGGGCGTGAGGAGGGGTCGGTCGGGCTGGGTGTGTCAAGATGGCTAGCTAGTACTGGTGGCCTAGGGTGGACTGCGTCTAAGTCGGACGCGTGGCACGGCGACACTCGGTAAATGCGTTGGTTACAATTTCGTGAGAACCCTTGTGCATCGCTGGTCAGAGGCCTAGCGAGACCATGCGGTTGTTGGTGGTGTGTTGAAATGACCAGGTGAGTGGCTAGGAGGCCGGGGTGAATGGATGGTCCAGGGCCGTACCGTGGTAGTGGGCGCAGGAGGACGAAGTTCGAGGCATGTGGGCTGCTGAATTCATATCTGTGCATAGATCGCCGCCTAGTGTTGGGTCCGGATGATTGCACATTGATGTCCTGGAAGAGTCTTCGAAGTATCACGAGATAGGTGGCTCCTCCCCTGGACTACAGTGCGCATGGGCATCGCCTCCATCCCCAGATTGTTTTTTTCCGCCATTGGGTTCGGATGTGTGTCGGTTCCCTCTGTCGGAACCGATAGTTGTTAACTCTCTTAACTCGAGACCAAAAGGTCTTTAGGCTTGGCGCCGGTATCGTTTTCGTTCGGGTTTTACTGTTTCTTCAGCTCCGAACTCTTGCTGCCCTTCCGCGTGCTGTCGGCGCGGACGGGCCTACACGACGCTCCAGACATGGAACGGACTCCGTTTAAACGGTGCCCGGTGTGCAACTCGAAATACTCGCACCTCGACGTGCACCCAGTGTGCAACACTTGTCTGTCGCCGGACCATGACGAGGCCAGGTGTATGGCCTGCTCCAGGTTCCGGTGTAAAAAGACCCTCAAGATTCGTCGGGCTGCGAGACTCCAGGCCCAGATGTCTGCGCCCCCGCCGGACGACATCTTCGAGGAAGACGTTGGAGACGACAATGTCCAACAGGTTTCGGACTCTAGCCCTGCGTCCGAGGGGGATGCCTACGACGCAGGAGACGAGGAGTTTGACGAAGCCGGCGGCGAGGTAGGGGACGACGATGGGGCCATTGCCACCGTGGGGGATAGCTCGGAGGAAGAGCATCCCCGAACTGACTCAGGGGTCGACCCCCTTCCTGCGGCCCAGGTCGAGGGATCGCCTTCGGGCCTTACCCAAGACCTCGTTCTTAGTCCAGCAGCCCCGCCTCCGGGCCCGGCCACGGACATTTTAGAGGTGCCACTCACGTTTCCGAAAACGAAAGTGAAGCCTTCGGGATCCACACCTCCGGTTTCAAAACCGAAAGTGAAAGCTGTACAGAAGGCTCTGGAGGCGTCAAAGTCTAAGAAATTCAAAATGACCGACATGGAGAGTCGCGCCAAGATGGCCGACCCGAGGGCCTCAGGGTCGGTGCCGAAGGCGAAGTCGACCGACGCGGCTGCGTCGGCGCCGAAGATGGTCGCGGTCGATGACCCAAAGAAGGCTTCGAAGAAGCGTCAAGGCGATCCCAAGGCTCTGGCTTCGCCGGCTCCGGCCGTCGGGGCCAAGGACGGTGATGCGTCGGCTCCGAAGACGGTGCCTCTCGCCGACACCACTCCCAAGTCGGGGAAATCGCCCGAGCCGGTCAATCCCTCTCCAGCCCTATCGAAGAAGGTCGAGGAGTCCCTGCAACGGATTCGGAAGGTCGCTGTGCTTCCCGACCCGGAAGAGGGGGTGACGAAGCCCGCACTGAAGCCGTCAAAGGCGCAAACGCCTAAGCAGAAAGCCAATGCACACAACGATTGAATGTGATATGGGTTATCACCAACAGATGTTGAAGAAAAAGTACCACGGATGTGTTCTTTTCGTGTCGTTTTTTATTTTTGATATATATATATTTTAGAACATGAAACCAGCCGACACGTGTTTCGTCAAGCAGGGAGTTAACCCGTGACTCTTCAGGGCTGTAAAACGAACGTGAGGAGCAGGGTCGGTGGAACGGTGATACTTCCGACCCGGTCCTAATCGGGTTTTACCGCAGGGCGCACTTGGGTCAGCAGTTACGTCTGGGTAAGCATGGGTGGTTTACAGAGAATGGCGAGTAAAGCCGTGGAGTACGAAGGCTCGTTGTGGGTCAAATCTGGGGTTCGGTGTCTGGGTAGATCTCACTTTGAGGCGGGTCTCGCCGAGTATGGAGAGGACCAAACGCCTATCCGCTTCACCCTGCCGCCGAAGTCGACGCCGAAGGCTTTCGCTTCGAAGCATGGGGCAGGCGTGCCCTCGAAGGAGGTGTTGACGCCCAAAGCGTCTCCAGTGGTGTCTTAGCCTCGGCTCCAGCCACTTGCGGAGGAAGAGCGTTGTGAGGTCATCATCGACGCCAATACCGGGAAACTGTCCCTCCTCAAAAGGAAAATCACCACGGAGCCGGTGTTGGAACATTTTTCGCATTCCTCTCAAAAACAAGAAGGACTCTGCGGGTACTTCAGCACCTATGGCGCCGGCGTCTCCAAGAGACCTGCCGCGTTCACCAACTCATTCCAACGCGGGGGATGGTGACGAAGAGGAGGTCGAGTAAAACTATCCGGCGTACTCGGATCCAGAGGAGGAACATGAACCTTGGTCTGCCGGAGGCGACCCTGAGGACCCGCAGTCGGGTCAAGAACCGCAGCTCTTTGCGGCGAAAACTTCGCCGACGGAGGACTCTGCAGCCTTCAACGCTTTGATCGAGAGAGCTGCAGCTAACCAGGATGTCGAGCTGCACTCCGATCCTGTGGATGTGGACTTTTTATTTGACACTTTCTCAGTGGTTGAAGAGTCAATCAAGACTTTGCCAATGCTCAAGGGAGTGCTCAAGCACGCGCAGGAGGTCTTCAAGGAGCCCACTCGGGCACGTGTCATCAATCCACGCATTGATAAGAAATATAAGGCAGCGCCCTCGGATCCAACATATATCAAGGGACACTTGCCACTGGACTCTTTGGTTGTACCCAACGCTCGCAAGAGGGCGAACTCACAGACAACTGGTGACGCTCCTCCCCCAGACAAAGAGTCAAAAATATTTGAGGCCTCAGGGAAACGGATTGCTGCACAGGCAGCTAACATTTGGCGCATCTCAAACACGCAGGCCCTACTTGCACGCTACGATAGGGCTCATTACGACACCCTAGAAGCACTGCTGCAGCACTTGCCTGACCAGTACAAGGAGGCAGGGGAAATGTTAATTCAAGAGGGAAAGCTCATCACAAACGCTTCCATCAAATGTGCGCTAGATGTGGCTGATACAGCCTCCAGGGCAATCAACACTAGTGTGTTGCTCAGAAGACATGCATGGCTTAGGATTTCAGGGTTTAAACCTGATATACAAACAACCATCCTGAACCAAACGGTTAATCCTGACCATTTGTTTGGACCCGAGGTTGATGCGACGCTTGAAAAAGTGAAAAAAGACACAGACACTGCTAAGTCTATGGGGGCCCTCCAGTCTCAGCAGTTTCGGGGTGGTTCCTTTCGCCGCTCCAATACCGGAGGCACCTCAAGGGGTCAGGCATCGCAATCCACCCAGTACTACAAGAGCAATACCCAAACCTCATACACCAACAAGGGTAGAGGTGGCTACAGAGGCAACAATGTCAAGGGCAGGGGACGTGGAAACAACAGCTCCAGGTCCACCGCCGCCAACAAGCAGTGACGTCTTGTCACTGCCCCCCGACCACACCGGTCGGGGGGAGACTCCAGCAGTTCCTGCCCGTGTGGAGATCCATCACCACGGACAGGTGGGTCAAATCTCTTGTCCAGTACGGTTACTGTCTGGAACTTACTTCCACTCCACCAAACATACCTCCAAGAAGCCGTCCTATGTCCGGCGAGCACTTGCACTTGTTGCAGCAGGAAGTTCAGGTCATGCTGCAAAAAGGGGCAATAGAGCTCGTCCCACTACAAGAAAGGGGAACAGGGGTTTACTCTCTGTATTTTGTAATCCCCAAAAAGGACGGATCTCTCAGGCCCATCCTGGACCTCAGGCCCCTCAACTGGTACATTCTCTCGGAGCACTTCCATATGCTCACGTTACAGCAGGTACTCCCTCTGCTTCAGCAGGGGGACTTCCTGGCTACGCTGGATCTAAAGGATGCATACTTTCATATCCCCCTGCATCCTTCCCACAGGAAGTATCTCAGATTCACGATTCAAGACCAGCACTACCAGTTCAGGGTTCTGCCGTTCGGGGTCACCACAGCGCCAAGGGTTTTTACAAAGTGCCTGGCGACTGTGGCGGCGCATCTACGACGCCAAAACGTCCACGTCTACCCTTATCTGGACGACTGGCTCATTCAGGCAAAAACAGAACAGCAGTGCGCCGACCACGTGTCCCGCACCATTCATCTCCTGCACGATCTGGGATTCTCTCTGACCTACCCGAAATCCCATCTCCAGCCCGCCCATGTACGACAGTATCTGGGCGCGACGATAAACACTCTGGCAGCCACTGCGCAGCCAAATTCAGTGAGAATCGCCAGTATCCAAACGCTGATCCAACGATTCAGGCCTCAACACTCGCTTCCAGCGAAAGTGTTCATGCAGTTGATAGGCATGATGGCCTCCTGCATCTCCATTGTCCCGCACGCGAGACTACATATGCGTCCGCTTCAGGAGTGCCTAGCACGTCAGTGGACTCAGGCTCATGGGCAACTGACAGACCTAGTGTTGGTGAGCAGTCTGGCGTACAACTCTCTGCATTGGTGGAATCCACAAAACCTTTGCAAGGGCCGACCATTCCAAGAGCCTGTGCCACAGATTATCCTGACAACGGACGCCTCTCTCCAGGGATGGGGAGCTCATGTACTCCACTACACGGTGCAGGGACTATGGACACTACAGCAAAGGAAGATGCACATCAACGTTTTGGAACTGATGGCAATCTTCATGGCCTTGAAGGCATTCAAAGTACATCTGTGCAACAAGGTCGTGTTGATCCGGACGGACAACATGACGGCCATGTACTACATTCAGAAGCAGGGAGGCACACACTCTCCGCAGCTGTCTCATCTGGCTCAGAGCATGTGGAAGTGGGCCATTCAGAGGAACATCTTCCTCATGGCAGAGCATCTCCCGGGCAAGGAAAACCAGATGGCGGACCTGCTCAGCAGGCACAGCCATCAAATGCACGAGTGGGAGATACATCCATCAGTACTCCAGCCGTACTTCCAAAGGTGGGGTCATCCAGAGATAGACCTGTTCGCCACAAAGGAGAACGCAAAATGCCAAAGCTTCGCCGCCAGGTTCCCACACCCGCAATCACAGGGCAATGCGATGTGGATGAACTGGTCAGGCAGATTTGCGTACGCTTTTCCCCCAGCACCTCTGATACCGCTGGTGGCACGCAAGCTCAGGCAGCACTCGATGACTCTCATCCTGGTTGCTCCAACGTGGGCTCGCCAACCATGGTACACCACGTTTCTGGAACTCTCCATGGTACCGCATCAAAGGCTTCATCTCACCCCCAGCCTTCTGACACAGAGCCATGGCGACATTCAGCACCCAGATCCGCAACAGCTCAACCTGGCGATCTGGCTCCTGAAGTCCTAGAGTTTGGCTACCTCAACCTTCCCCCCCGATTGCATGGACATCATTCGGGAGGCAAGGAAGCCCACTACTAGAGCTTGTTATGCAGCTAAATGGAAGCGTTTTGTCATTTACTGTGTAAACCACAACATTGACCCGCTAGATGCTTCCATTCAGAACATCATTTGCTACCTGTTCCACCTGTACCAATGCAATTTGGCGTATTCTTCCATCCGCATTCATTTGTCTGCGATGGCAGCATACCTCCAGAATAGGCAACACCTATCACTCTTCAAGGTCCCTGCTATCAAGGCTTTTCTGGAAGGACTCAAAAGGGTCATTCCACCACGGACACCACCAGCTCCAGAATGGAACCTCAATGTGGTTCTTACAAGGCTGATGGGTCCTCCCTTTGAGCCACTGCACTCTTGTGAGCTTCAGTTTCTGACTTGGAAGGTGGCTTTCTTAGTAGCAATGACATCGCTACGGAGGGTTAGCGAGTTGCAGGCGCTCACCATCCAAGAACCTTTCTTCCAAGTCCACGCTAACAGGGTGGTGCTCCGCACTAACCCTAAATTCTTACCCAAGGTTGTATCTCAATTCCATATGAACCAGACAATTGAGTTGCCAGTGTTTTTTCAAAACCCAGAATCGCTGGCGGAGCGGATGCTCCACACCCTTGATGTTAAAAGGGCCTTAATGTACTACGTTGACAGGACAAAAGATTTTCGTAAGACCAAGCAACTTTTCGTTGCATTTGCCTCACACCACAAGGGAAACGCTATCTCCAAAGCTGGGATCGCTAGGTGGATTGTGAAATGCATCCAGATCTGTTACGCTAAAGCTAAACGCTCTCTCACAATTCCACCGAGAGCCCACTCCACCAGAAAGTTGGGGGCCTCTATGGCTTTCCTAGGTAACATTCCCTTAGAAGATATTTGTAGAGCAGCCACATGGTCTACCACACATACTTTCACTAAACATTACTGTGTAGACGTGCACTCCAAACAGCAGGCTGCTGTTGGTCAGGCTGTTCTCAAGACACTTTTTCAGACTGCTGCAGCTGGCACGGGCGGCCGCCAATAACGGGAGGACTGCTATGTATTCTATGCACAGATATGAATTCAGCAGCCCACATGCCTCGAACTGCAAATGCTACTTACCAGTATGCATCTGTTCTTGGCATGTAGGGCTGCTGACATTCATATCGCCCACCCTCCTCCCCGGCGCCTGTAGCAGCTGCAGTACTCATACACATGTATGTATACATATGCTCATAGCATGGGCATCACTCACACACTTCACTCCATCTCTGCCAATGGCTAAAAACAATCTGGGGATGGAGGCGATGCCCATGCGCACTGTAGTCCAGGGGAGGAGCCACCTATCTCGTGATACTTCGAAGACTCTTCCAGGACAACAATGTGCAATCATCCGGACCCAACACTAGGCGGCGATCTATGCACAGATATGAATGTCAGCAGCCCTACATGCCAAGAACAGATGCATACTGGTAAGTAGCATTTGCATTATGCGGCTGGGGTGCGATTAAGAATGGGCCTCTGAGAGAGCAGGCGGTAATAGTACCTGGGATCGTTCTCAATGGTGGGCTTCGAGCAAGAGCTGGTGCGCTTGTATCTTGGAAGAGTTCCAGTATCCTATTTGCGTCTGTGGGATACGAAAGAATAGTGAGGGTGGTGATCTGGTTAAGAGCAAAGCAACGTGACTATATTGAAGAGTATACCTGTCAGTGCTTGATTTGGTCTCAAGTAGAGTACGGGCTTCGGCAAGGGGTACCGGCTCGATAGGCATCCGCGTAGGTTCTGAAGAAGAAAGGGAGGGAATGAGCCGGGGTCGGCTGCGGTGAGCGGAGGAGCTGGGGTCTCACTACGAGGGCGGTACAAGCGTACCTGAGTTAGGTATCCACTGAGTCAATCGTGGAGGTACAGAATCACGGCTTGTGATTTTGCTGCGTGATGGGCTGGGGAGAGAAACAAGGAGTAAATGAGGGTAGGTGAGAAGATTCGAGGGGGTATGGTGGTGGCGGGGTCAGGGTGTGTGATTACCTGAGTGAAACAGCAGGCCATGCCAGGAGTCGATCCTGGTACTGGTAGAACGGCGTTGGATCGGGCGTGCTGTATGTAGTGCCCGTGAATGAAGCCGGCGTGTCACGTTTGGGCCGTATAGCCAATGGGAGCACGCAGGGCGTGTCCAAAGGGGTGGTGGGAGGGCTGAAGGAGAACTAACTAATAGAAACGTTGACCAGGACAAGGAAGGTCAAGGGACCAATGGTATTTGCCGTTAGTGTCAGAGGTTGGCGAGGGGAGCGACAGGACATGTCAGGGAAACAGGAACACCCTGTCAGTAGCGGCGGTGTCAATATTCATAAAGCATTACTAGCGAAATATTGACAACCATCCGATGACAATTCAAACAGTACAGCGTTTTCATTTGTATGCATAGTGAACAAAATAACACCAAACACAGAATGATCATATCTCATGTACAACTCTGTCAATGAATGGTGAAACCAATTCAGTGACCAATTGGACCTATCTACAGGGGTAATTGTTCACAGTGGAAACGAATAATTGTAGGGCACAGAATCAACAGGGCAGTCATATCTTCAATGAAACTTTGTCATTATCCAGAGTATAAGGGGAACAGTTGCATACATGGGAGCCAAATATGCAACGACGGTGGGAGCAATCTCCTTGAAAGTACATTGGTGAACTATTTGTTTCTGGCATAAAAATACATATTTACATAATTACATAGGGAGAAAGAATAGAGAAATGACACGGAAAGGACATTGGTGAACTATTGTACCTGGCAGAAAAATACATATTTACATAGGGGAAAAGAGAATGGAGAAATGACATGGAAAGGACATTGGTGAACTATTGTACCCGGCAGAAAAATACATATTTACATAGGGGAAAAGAGAATGAAGAAATGACATGGAAGGACATGAAACTGAACAGATCCATCATACACATTATCGTGATTAAACCGGAGTGGATCTACACATGCGGGGATCCATAGGGAAAGGAAGAGGAGTGAATGACAGTATGACGCGAGTCGCCTTGGGGGAGAAAGTTGGGGGGTCATGTGGGGTGATAAGTAAGTAATGTGGAAAATGCATAGACAGTGGACATTTTCAGGTTATATGGAAAGGGTACCTCAGCCTATTTAGATGACAGCAATACTGCATTAATAGGGGCAGCGTGACCAGTGGTTGACTGTGGTGACTGGCAGGTAATGCGGGAGTTGTCGTAAGAGGGGGGAAACAGTGTGTGGTTAGATGGAGATGGTACTGTTCCACTCATCGATGGTGTTGGAATGGTGCAATGGTTCGGATGCGGGGGACAAGGGCGAGGTCGGTGGAGCGGAGTTGGCGGTTGGGGGTGTAGAAGGTGAGTCGGTAGTTGAGGTATGCTGGTCCGGTGTTGTGGAGTGCCTTGTGTGAGCGGGTGAGGAGCTTGAAGGTGATCCTTTTGTTGACAGGAAGCCAGTGCAGGTCTCTCAGGTGGGGTGTGATGTGGCTGCTGCGAGGGATGTTGAGGATCAAGCGTGCAGAGTCGTTCTGTATGTGTTGTAGTAGTTTCAGGAGTTTGGCAGAGGCTCCTTCGTAGAGGGCATTTCCGTAGTCCATCCTGCTGCTGAAGAGGGCCTGGGTGACCGTTTTTGTTTGGGTGGGGATCCACCTGTTCTTGCGGAGCATGCAGAAGGTGTTGAAGCAGGAGGACGAGACGGCGTTGACCTGCTTTGTCATGGAGAGAGTAGAGTTTAGGATGAACCCCAGGTTGCGTGCATGGTCGGTGGGTGTTGGTGCAGTTCTCAGTGCAGTCGGCCACCAGGAGTCGTCCTAGGCCAAGGGGGTGGAGCCGAGGATGAGGACTTCTGTCTTGTCTAAGTTCAGCTTCAGACGGCTGTTCTTCATCCACTCGGCGACTGTTTTCATTCCGTCGTGGAGGTTGGTTTTGGCGGTGAGGGGTCCTTGGTAAGGGAGAGGATCAGCTGGGTGTCGTCGGCGTAGGAGATGGTGTTGAGGTCGTGTAGTCGGGCGACGTGGGTGAGTGGGGCCATGTAGATGTAGCACAATGTCGGGCTGAGGGATGAGGCCTGGGGTGCGCCGCAGATCTTGGTGGCTTCGGAGCAGAAAGGAGGGAGGCGGATACTCTGGGTTCTGCCGGAGAGGAAGGAGGTGGTCCATCCAGAGCCTTGTCTCAGATCCCAGCGTCTTGGAGGCGTGTGCGTAGGGTGCAGTGGCAGACAGTGTCGAAGGCGGCTGATGGGTCCAGGAGGATGAGGGCCACGGTTTTGCTGCTGTCCAGCAGGGCCTGGATGTCATTAGTGGCGTCGATGAGGGCAGTTTCGGTGCTGTGGAACCCGGACTGGGATTGGTCTAGGATGTTGTTCTCGTGGTAGCGGGTCACTTGTCTGTTGACTGTGTTCTTGATGACCTTCGCTGGGAACGGGAGCAAGGAGATGGGTCGAAAGTTCTTGAAGTCCTTAGGGTCGGCCTTGGGTTTTTTGAGTAAGGCGTTAATCTCTGCGTGCTTCCAGCTCTCCGGGAAGGTCGCTGTCTCGAAGGAGATGTTGATCGCTTTGCGAGATGGGGTGCGATGGTGGCGCTGGCTTTGTTGAATATGTGGTGTGGGCATGAGTCTAACGGAGAGCCGGAGTGGATTGTGTTCATGACTTTGATGGTGTCGTCATCGTTTGTGTTGGTCCAGGAGAGTAGGGGATCGGTGCGGATGGTGGCTGTGGGGTCGGAGGTCTCAGTGACTGTCGGAGCGGTCATGACGTTTAAGCTGTCGTGGATGGCAAAGTCCTTCTCACTGTGATGTGAAATAAAATGAGCTACAAGTAAAGCATGCTCAGTTTTGCACCAAATTCCGCTTTTGTGCTGGATAATTTGTTCAATAATTTGGTTTCATTTGACTATATATCAGAACCCACAGGGACACAAGGTGGCATATATGACATTGGACAAATTGCACTTGGTAAACTTTTGTATGGTGTTATGCCTAAACTCCGGTGTGTTAGTGGTGTGGCAGCTCACAGAGCAAATTTGACATTTAAAATGTCTGACCACTACATTTTCAAAGTTGTACATCTGAGGTCCATGTGAACAGGTATTTACTTACACACTTGCTAAATTGGTGTGGAAGATGTGGTGCGCCTCAAAACCAATGTCAAATTTCAGTCTAGTTGAGATGATGTTATGTACCCCAACCTAGGCCAAAGTAGCTCTGCATATCGGTTCTAATACTGACCTTTACCCAGTTATGTACTGAATAAATGTAGATTGGTTTCCCTGAAACTAGCCTCATTTATTATGCATCAGGATTCTTAGAAAGGTCCCTTGCACACGATGTACATAACAGGATTAACATACTCTGTATAAAATTCAAGGTCATCTTCATCCTAGGGCGACAGAACTACTTTGCAGAATTGAAAGTATTGATTTGGGCTCATTTACATCATTTTATTCTCAACATATCGATTGTGGTAGGAACCCCGAGGCTATCCATGGGATAAAAGAACCATAGCTTCAGTAGATAGACAGAGGATGAGCATGATTGACTGAGCGAAAAGTACTGCACTGTTTCCACGATCCCTGAAGGGTCAAGGGTTGTCATGTGCAATGGTTGCCAGAAACTATTCACTCCTTGGTAAGGTTAGGGGGCTTATGGTGGGACTGTGAGCTAGCTGGTCTACAGGCTGACATATCCTATGGGAGGGTCCGTAATCAGTCTAGACACCAATCCCTCAGTTTGTTACCTACAAACGCGCAGATCCTATATATTTTTAGGAACTACATGACAATGATGACCTGTTGCCCAAGTCCCAGGCAAATTCTGGTTGTGCTATTTCTAAATCTCATCTCTAGCATTCATCCACCGTATATGTATTGGATGTGTGGATTTCTTAAGGATTCTGGGACTACAAAATAGGTTTTGGTGATTCCTCATCATTTTTAGGTAGTTAGTGGCTATTATGGGCCAACTTTTTCATTTTCCTTTAGAAATGGCCTTCACCGCTACCCAAGGCTGGCAAATTGCCAATAATCAGTTATTTAACTTGTGCCTTTGCAGCAGATTTCCCCATTTTTAGGACTCTGCAGTTGCGCACTTAGGCAGTTTGGTGACAAAACAGCTATCGCATACAGCTGGTTTACAAAGGGTGTGCGTTGCAGCGTACACAGCGGTGCTTTATTGCATTTCACACAGCGACTCTGCAGATAAAGGAAAGTGTGCAAGTTAAGATGTGTGTCCTCCAGTGTGGTTTTTCAATTAGCATTCTTCTAACTGATCTCTGGAAACAAATTTGAAGCATATACTTTACGCAAGGAATCACCTAATCATCAAATAAAGCAAAAAAGATCAACATTGCTTATCTATAAAAACTGGTCTATAGACCTATGGACGATTAGTGGGTCAGAATGAACAAAGCTTCTCAGGGCCCTGATTTGGGGTGTGTAACAGAATACTTTCTTGATGTGCAAACCTCCTTTCATCATATTATTTGTGATATTAGAGAGGTAAATCAGACTTCTGCGGCAAGCATCTGTAGGGACGTTTTTGTATAAATAATTATAAAACACTATTGGTAATCTCCTTTTGGCAGTGGGAGAGAATCGGATCCAGAGGAAGAAAAGGCTACCTGGAAATGCCAAGAAGGTCCAGTAAATGGTCCATAGGCTGTCCATGTCACTAGAACCTTACACTGCCTTTTTACAGGCTGTTGCATCATTGCGTATGGCAGTTTAACATCAAGAAACATGAACTGGTTGGCGCATATGATGACCGAGAGTACAGACCAACCGCACAGGGGTATTTCTGTAACTGGCTGTATGCCCTGGTTGTTTTACATCTTGTAAGTATTTGCTTCCGAGTCTGCCACAGGGGGGTAGGGGCATTTGCCTTGAAATCGAAAAGTTCAATTTAACTGTGTCCCTTGGTACACAGTTATTCTTTTCTTTACGGTTGCATTTTATTTTCGTTGGATTTTATCAAAAGTTTTGAAATCAGTCATATTTCATATGATAACTTTCAATGTCTGTAAACCTTCTCTTTCTCTAGTGATTTGTCAAGTGGTGCAGATGGATTGCTGGCAACAAGCTCCAATGGCTCACAGTACAGTGGTTCTAGGGTTGAGACGCCGGTGTCTTACGTTGGTGAAGAAGATGACGACGATGATGATGATGACGACTTTATCGAAAATGACGATGATGACTGATTCTTTGCATAAATCTGTTTTTGATTTTGTTCATTATTTCTAAGTCAAAAAGCTTCAGGAATCTTTTAGTGTGGGAACACTATTTATTAATCTGTTCCACCCCACAAGGATAATGGAGAGCTGTTATGATCTTCGAGATTGCACCACGGATATGTCAGCAAGGGATATCCTATTGATTTCTTTTTAATGTTGTGTGAATGTGTTTTGATACCATTGTG
This sequence comes from Lissotriton vulgaris, assembly GCF_964263255.1. NCBI lineage: Eukaryota > Metazoa > Chordata > Amphibia > Caudata > Salamandridae > Lissotriton > Lissotriton vulgaris. Next base: position 813,746,590 of record NC_141696.1, on the reverse strand, counting down.
GTTTCTGATCCTTTATTTACTTTTGTTCGTGTTTTTTTTTATTGTCTTGTAAAATACATTTGTCCCTTCAAACTATTGCTACATTTGCTTAAAAGTCCTACTTCATATTTAACCTACTACATTTTTATTTTTTTAAATGAGCCCACCTGTGAGTAGGAGCGGTATTGGGTGCACCAAAAAGCAGCCTGTTGGAATGTGTTCTAATAAGGACGTACTGAGTTGTAACAAGGAACTGTCGTGGCTTATGAATCATGCTCTGTTCAAAGAAACATTGAAGGGATGTATGGAATGTGAGAGTACTTTGTACACAAGAATTCATCAAGTGTGTAAAGCAAATATATTCTCACAGGCTAGTCCTTAAGTTGGGATTCCATAAGTTGTGTATTATTTTCAGTGTACATGTTCGGGATGTGCGAGTTAAAGTTTTCTTTCTAGCAAAGAGTTTTTACTGCCATGCTGGTGCAGCTATAAAAATATTCTTGAAGGTTTTGAATGATTTATTGCTAATGGTAAAAGAAAAATGCCTGATTTCTTACAGGCTGACTTTGGAAACCTTTTATTATATAGTTGTTTACATTCTTATAAGTATCATTAAAATACATGAACTGAAACAAATGTTTTGTATTTGTTTCAAAAGCATCTTCCTGTAATCTAATATAAAGTTGAAATTAAATATAGAGAATGTTTTAACGGTTTTTTAACTCAAACTTTGTCAATCATTTTTAATAGTTATTTTTTTTATAAAAATGGCTTTTCAGGGCAGGTGTAGTGTTTAAATTTATTCACAAACAAAATAACTGCACAAAATATTGTCAGCTGCCTGTTTTAAGACGGATGTCTTTATACTGAAACAAATAAACTTTTCTGTAATATTTTATGAACTGTACAGAAGCTTAATTGTTTAATGTGTTCACTTTTTACGCTGTTAGTTTTATTAATAAAATATTTGCTTTAGTATTTTTAACAAAAGCAGCATTTTTTTCTAACGTACACATTTTTAACACAGGTTTTTTCTCATCATTTGTAGATTGACCAGTCTGTACACTGCCTCTCACCTCTGATGTTGGCCATTTTAAAAGACCTGTTTCCTACCCTGAAGTATAAATAACGTACAACACCTACAGACCTTCACTCTTCTAACTGCAGTTGTGTGTAATTAAACTGTGGTTTCATATATTCCCTGTGTTATTTAGATACAATATTTTATCATAGCACTCCTTGCAAAAAGGAAATAAATTAAACTATAAATCTCGTACTGGTATAAGACCCAAACCTGTTATCTCACTACATGGATTCATTCCCTGGGCCAGGCAAAGAAACAAGAGGAATGCAAAAAAAATCCTCTTCTGGTGATACTTCTAACAGCTGATTTCTGAATTTGTGAATACCCTGAGACCCAGTCACCAGACTGGATCATGAGGCAACAGACTGGAACCGGATATTTTGTTCTGCAATGCCCTTTCATACCAGCAAGTGGTATTGTGCAGCTCTGTGTTGGATTGCTTCCACTCCTTAAGTGATGTCAGAGCCCGTTATAATTACCATATTCGCACATCAAAGTCCGTTCCTTTCTTTCTTCACCTTCCAATGCCTATCCAGAGACTGCTCTCCTGATTCTGTCACTTGACAGAAAACGTTCTTACATTTTTTTGCAGTGTACAAGGAACATGCCCCCTCTCCCCCAAAGACCGGTTTTAAACCTTGCAAGGATTGCCACAAACGGATGTCCGTGACAAATCCTCGTGAGGTGTCAGATCTCCGTGCTATACTCGTGCGATAAGCGCCTACGATCAATCCAAACATCATCCACATCCAAGAGGCCAAACTGTACGTCCCCGAGCACTACAGGAAGGCTCAGAAGGTACAGTCTACGTTGCGAATGTGTCCCGAGGCCGTTCAAGAGAGAAATCGTCATACTACTCTAAATCCTCAGGTAAGTTCAAATCACAGAAGAAACTCAAGATGCCAAAGTGCGACACCCCTTCCTCCTGCCAAACACATCAAGAGAAGTAGCGCAGATGTCCGGATACCTCCCCTTCTCACTCCCATTTTGGAACCGATCCCCCACCTGGTCCCAATTCCACTCGAGTTTCCTGGCCTCTCTGCAACATCACAACAGATACAGTCCTTTAAAGAAGCCATAATGTGCATCTTCGGTACACTTCTGGAGCGCCATGAGGTCTACTGTCAGGTTACCACCAGTGGATCCATCCCCACTGTCTCTCCCGACCCCGTCCTCTGGTTCTCCTCAAACCCGGGAGTGATGCCTGCTTCTCTCCTGTCGTTGAGATCTGTCCCCCATGTGTTAACACCTGCAGCGACGCCAAAGGAAGAACCCGTAGTCCTTTTGGACCACGAAGTGAATCTGCTGTGTCCTCGTTCAACATTGCACCCATCTCAACTTCAGCCTCTTTCAGAAGTGCTTCCACTAACTCAAAGGTTTTCAGACCCCGAATACCACGGAAATGAAGATGGGGATAATGAGTTTCAAATATGATGAGGTTAACTTTTTTTTTTTAATCTAAAGGCAGATGGGAGGACGACATAGAGCGGTTCTGGGGTATCCATCCTTCCTTCTGAAATGCTTAAGAGTCTTGTTGTTCAGGCCTCTACAAGACAGCTAAACCCAAATACTTTTCCTTCAATGCCTCCAGGTAGAGAATCCAAATGCATGGAGACCTTTGGAAAACGTATCCTCTCTTCTGCAAGCCTTACCCTTAGATTTATCAGCTCGAGTTGCCTCGTAGGATGGTACTCACATGATTTGTGGGACATGGTGGCCAAGATCTTTCCTGCGGTTCCCGGGAACCTCTGGTCCAATTTAGCCGCCGATATTTCAGAATGGCCAAGATAGATACTGTGTGTATGTATCTGATAGAGACTACTAGCCGCAGATTCCTTAACATAGAATTATCCCCAGGCGTGAGACTGGATCTGGAAAACTTTTTGCCACAGCATCCCTGCACGCCGGGGGGACGGCACCACGTGACTCCGTCCTGATGTCGTCTGAGAGGATACATAAGTCCCACCCCAGTGCGCCTACGTCAGTTTTTTTCTCTTTTCCGCATGCAACGCAGATCCGGACTGTGTCCTGGCCCGTTTTAGGGCCTTCTATTCTTGTACACGCTTTGGTGTTAAGTGGAACAGTGTGCGAATGCCTTCGTCTTTAAGACTTGTATCTCCTGTGCGCTTCCCAAGTCGGCGACGGACCCTCACCCAAATTGCATGTGATGCCTGGTTGAGCACCATGACTCTGAGAACTGCGATGCCTGTCAGCACCTTAAGCCTAAGTCACGGTGGGAGCGCCGGATGAAGTTGCTGTTGGTGTGCTTGTCCAGGTCGGTGTTGTAGGAAGGTACATCCTGACTATGGTTGCCCCCAACTTTTTGCCCTGTGTTTTAGCTGGTTTTGGACATAGTCGACCTGGGATCCTGCCAATCAGGACCCCAGGCCTACTGCTCTCTCTTAAAAATGGATTCCATGTACCCTAGGTACATTTCCAATTGGTACTGGGCCACCTTATCAGACCCTGTAACTCAGGGCATAGGTGTACCCAGGGCTGCCAGGGGCTGCAGCATGTATTATGCCACCCCTGGCTGGCCTCCTAAATTTGACACAACTGGCTGCATGACAGCTGGGGCAAGGTCGTGTAATCACCCTTTGCTGTAGGTGTAGTATACCTATACCTAACCCTAAAATGGACACACAGATTCCTATCAGTCACTCCTATGGCAGGCCTTGACAATCCTGAAGGCAGAGTGCTTGGAATCATGTGAGATGGTGCTCTGGCATGAGCTGAGCCTGTCTGCAGCTTGCGGAATCAAGTCCTAATAGCTGTTCCATGATATCGCATACCATATACTCTTAAGTGCATTATAATCCTCGCGGTTAAATGCTATCTTTGGTATTGCTTTATCAAAACATGTCGAGTAAGGTGTCATACGAATTGGAATACTAACCCCTCGCCAATTCTGGCGACGGGGTTAGCATTCCACCCTTCTAGAGGGACACGACATGTATGTAACTGTGAACCCCGGTTAAAGTTAACTGAAGCCTCAGCTCCACAAAATGGATGCTGCCACCACAGACACGAGTCTGACCCCCTGCAGCTGGGAGTCCTTCCAGTGAGGGGAGCCTGGACAAAGGGTTTCCTGTCAGGGGCGGTGCTAGCACCGTCCCAGACATGGTTTTGTGTATCCTGGGTAGGCAGGGCTTTACAGGAAGGTGACTGCTGAGTGGCACCCCGGTGCTCACTACGCATAGGCCGGTCTGAACCAGTTCCAGGGGCACACCAGCCCCTGGCCTGGGGAAGTCCGGCATGGCTGAGGGGTGTAACCACCCCCCACCTAGTCCCACCCATAGGCAGGACCTAGTCACCGGGTCAGCCCCCTTTTTTAGTATAAAGATAGGAGCGGGCCCCCTGTTCAAATTAGATCATCTTTGGAATCAAGATACCACTTTCTTCGAAAGGACTTCACGATTTCTTCTTCAAGATTCTCCCTTGTGGCTAAGGAGTAGTCACCCTGCATCAAGCGGGCACCATCCTAAAGAACACTGCGGTCTGCTGCAAGTCCTTCATCACGAATCCGACGACCCAGCTCGACGAGACCCGGCTTCCCTGGCACCTCTGACCTCTACTCACCTCTACAGCCAAGCTGAGAACCGTGAGTGCGACGAGACCTTGAGGGACCGACGATCGCCAAGACTGCACGACATCTTTACTGCAAGCCCACCGTGTCCTCCACTGGTGAGTGCTTTGGGGTCCGAGAAGCCCCGACCCTGCGCAGCTCCAGCACCCAAGATCAGCCTCCCTGCATCTCCACGATCGGCGTGGGGCCCTTCTGCTGTTTGCTGTGCACCGCGTTGTTTGGCTACTAGCCGGCTGGCTTGTGGCCTTCTGAACGACGCCCAACGACTTCACGACTGCTGGTCTGGTTGCTCCAGGCTGGCCCTTGCTTCCTTGTTCAAGAGAAGCACCCCGGACCCTCCTGGTCCACTCCAGACGCCATTTTAGGTCCACCGCGTGGGCTTGAATTTGCCAAGGCTTTGTTGCCCAATCCTGGGTCCAGCGACGCCGACAGCTTCCATCTTCGTGGGACAGCTCGATCCTCCATCCTGGTCGCCGACAACGCCTCCTGGTCCGTGAGATCTTCGAGTCAAGCGTCACCCACTCACCTAGTCGAGGTGGCTACCATCCGGTGCCCTCCTGGTGCCCACTGACTACTGGCTAGTAGTCTCGAACTTGGTCCCCTCTGCTTTCAGGTGTCATCTATCTTCGAGATCCAGGCTTGGATCCAACTGAACTTTCTTCACTGGTCACCGGCCAGCATCTTTTCTTCCGGCTCCTGGTCCGTCTACGAGGATTCCCGACGTCTTTTCAGACCTATGCAGCTGCAGCCCCTGGGCTAGGTAACTTCGGCATTTCGGTGCCCCAGCATAGCCTCACTATCCAAGGGTCAGAATCTACTTTCGTTTTCTCCCTACCAGGTCGGGTTCGCCCGAGAACACTAACTTTCTAATTCCTAGCTACCATAGACTTTTGTCCGCATCTCGCGTGAGAGTGCACACACTGCACCCGAGTCCCCTAGGCCTCCTAGAAGTAATCTAACGATTCCCTAGTCAAGTCCTAGCGATTCCAAAAGCTATTAGTACTGTACTTACCTGCTAGTAATTTCGCATTCCACTTTCAGAGTATATGGTTTTCCGTGCCCCTCGGGCATTTGTATATACTGTGCTAACTTAAGTATTTTTGTAAGAGTTTTGGTTTGTGCTTAGTACCCTGTCCTCATAAAGAGTACAGGGCTGTTGTGATCTTTAAATAAATAACTGTTTATTTTCATAACACTTGTGTGGTGTCCTTTCACTTGGTATTCAAGGGGTATATGTGTGGTAAACAGCTGGCTTAACACGCCCTCTCGAGTCTTTAGCCTTAGACTGCTCGTATCCACGCTACTAGGATAGCTGGTCTATAAGGTTGACTTACAACCAATCATCAATAAGGGTTGCTGGACTGATACATAGTGTTCACTAGAATAGTGAGCACTGCATATCAGGCCACCTTCTCACAGGTGTCATTCCAGCGTCCATTCCCTACCTCGGAAGCAAGGAACCGCCGGTTTCGTCTGCGACATCGTCTTATGCCGCTGGCCGAGGGCGTGGCTCGCCGACTTGTAGGTCCTTCAGTTTATCCCAGAGGCCTTGTCCTCCTTTCGAGGTGGGCGCCTGCTCCCCCCGGGAAGTGCGCCCCGCCTGTTGCCGTCCTACCAGCAGTTTCCTGGCGTAGAGGCGACTAGGGCTCAAATGACAGACTAGGCGGTGCTGCAGGCTTCTTTGACCCTTCCTCCACCTCCTGAGACGTCTGGGGATCCCTTGCCTCGCACGGGGTCTTAAGTGGCGTCGCCGGTGGCTCCCGCCCTGGTATTTTCAGCTCCAGGTCGTAGGAGGGTGGTGTCGTTGAGGTGCGGTCCTTCGGGCTCCCCTCTTCGGTGCCTGGCGTCCTTGCCTCGCCGCAAATCCCTACGGGACTCTCTGTAGCATCGCAGGAGACTGCAGAGACTCCAGGCTTGCCCCCGAGTCCCCCTTGGTCCTCTGAGCAGGCGGCTGCCTCACCAGAGCAGAGCCAGTGCCGTTTTGGTGCCTGGAGCCTTCCTCCCCGGCAGAGTCACGGATGGAGTCAGGGACCTGGGGTGATTTCCCGAGTCCCCCTCGGTCCTCGGCACGGGCGGCTGCCCCATCTGAGACCGAGCCGGCTCCTTTTCAGCACCGCTCCCTCTCCGTTCTGGCGTCGACCCCGCCCCACCCTCATGGTGAGCACGTGGTGGCAGGAGTCATTCCGGCGCCACAAGTGCCCACTCCAGCGCAGATTGCTGCCGCTCCTGTCGCCGGTGGCGGACTCCATGGAGCCGCGCTGGCGTCTGGTTCTGGGTTCGTTCCCCGAGGTCCCTTCTCCCGAGGTCTGCCATCTGTTGGTGTGTTCTTCCCCGGAGACAGGGCGCCATATTGTTGCCTTTTCAACAGCATCTTCCAGGGAGGGCTCCTCACCGTCCCCACGGCCTAAATCCTCGAACCTTTCTTTCCGTGGCTCCCGAATGGCCTTTTTTTCGACGCTCCGCCTTCTGGGGTTCCTCATTCATCTGTGGATCCCCCACTATTTCGGGGCTGGCTGCTTACCCCTGGACATGGAGACGGGCGGCTCAGCCTGCAGCCTTCGCCCATGGAGGAATTACTTTCTCCTCCGCTGCGTCCTAGGGAGACTAGTGTTGCCTTTGTTCGGGCCTTTTCGACAGCCACTAGTATTCTGCGGATGGGTGAACCTGTTACTCTGTTTCCTATGGACAACCTTTTGGAAGTTCTCCACCAGGGCTCTGGTGGACGGGAGTTGTTCCTTCCCTTTGAAGACTCACTCCATAGTTCTCGTATGGGGGCTTGGGAGTGCCCTGCACGGGTGATCCGGTGCCTCAGGCACTTCTGCATTATCGCCGCCCTGCTCCGCAGGACCCTGTTTGTCTTTCTTTCTACCCTTCTACTCAAGGCTCTCTTCTGCAAAATGCCTTTCCGTGTTTGCCTGTGGGGTTGTTTCCTCCATCTTGGGAGGCCCGGTGGTTGGATTCATGGGGGCGTAATGTCTTTGCTTCTTTTAGCGCTGCCTTGGGGGCGCTTAACACTTTGTATGTATTGACCAGGGCTACTTCCAGTATGTGGGACTCGGTGGAGTCTTTTCGTTCTCATGTCTCTCATGAGGGTGCCCATGCTGACCTACGGAGCCATGTGTTGGATGGTAGGGAGTTGGCCGCATTTATTCTTTGTGCAGCCTTGGATGTTCCCGAAGCTCTATGCCGTGCTATGGCTGCTTCTGTGGCTCTACGTCGCAATGCCTGGCTGCGTGATGCTGTCTTTCCTGAAAATATCAGGGAACGTCTGCTTGATCTACCCTTTGACGGGGTCCTTCTGTTTAACACTCATGCGGACTCCACCATTCAGCATCTTCTTGCGGGGCTCTATGCTCCTCCTCCTCCTCAGTAGGTGGTTTGTTGATCCTCCGGGTCTTAGTGGAAGGTGTTATCTCATTGCTCCTGGAATCTGGGTTTGGGGTGAACGTTATCCAGTATTAGGGGTGTCTTTCATTGATTCATATGCCTGAATCATTCCCCGTCGTCGAGACGGGAGCCTCCGGTACATAAAAAAGTAATGTCCTATAGACATACATAGAGAAAATAGGCTTAAGGGTCTCCCCTTAGTAGCCTTTCCTTGTCCTTATGCAAAAAGGTCCAAACTCTCAGAGTCAGCCAATCAGCTCCGACCTCCCTCCAGAACCTTCCTGGGAGGAGCCTCAGTCCCTCAGATTTTCTACCGCACGTTGTGCTAGGGAGTCTCCAGCCTGAGCTCTTCTCAGGTTTCCTTCAAACTCATCGAATTACTTTTGGAAGTGATTTCTTCACTCTACAATCTCATCAGGGATTACTTCAATCCTCTTTGTCTGCAGTAAGTGTTTTCTTTCCACTGCTTTCAACAATGTCTGAATCCCAGAAGAAAGCCCTATTCAGGGCCTGCTCTTCATGTGGGAAGAAAAGGCTCCATGTGGAAGATAAGCATGCCCTGTGCTTATACTGCCTTTATCCAGACCACGTCCCTGCAGGCTGCAAGATATGTAGGTCTTTCCCTAAATAGACCGTAAGGGACAGGGAAGGTCGCCTTCTCATCTGGCTTGACAGGCTTAAGGATAGAGACAACCTGGAATCTTCAGAGGGCAGCGTCTCTAAAACCTCAGAAGTCTCTCAAAAGAGGCCAAGGGTAGCTTCCCCTGGCCCCTCAGACACTCCTCCTAGGGAGGCACACAAGAAGTCTTCAGAGGCAAGATCTACGACATCTTCAGTGTCTGTCAAAGATTCCCCGACCTTTAAGAAGCCTGCTCAGTCATCAGCCAGACATGCCCAGAGGACTACCTCAGTGACAACCACTGTGTCGACGACCACAGCGTCGTCGCCTTCACCGTCGACGACGACAACACCATCGTCGTCGTCAGCAGGTAGACCTATTTCCTCTGTTATACTGCTGAAATCGTCGTCGACGACTAAGACCTCGTCGACAACGAAGACTACACCGTCGACAACAACGTCGTCATTGAAGAGCCCATTGTTGACGACGACGTCTGACAAGCCCACCGTCGACGATCCCGACGTCGATGGCGTCGACGAGGGCATCGACGGCGAAGACGTAGTCTACGAAGACATCGACGACGAAGACGTCGACGACGGGCTCGCCGTCGACGAATACACCGGCGACGACAACGTCGACGTCGAGGTCATCGTCGACGACCAAGGTGCCGTCTACGGAGATACTTTTGACGAAGGCACCGTCGACGGAGGACTCGTCGACGACTATGGCCCTTACGGAACCATGGAAAAAATCCAAGCTAGTAGAGGTGTCGTCCCTCACGCAACCACCGTCGACACAACCATCGACGACGACAGGAACTTCCACATCCAGTTCTGCGTCTGGCAAGATTGCCAAACAAAAAATTACACCGGAAACCACGTCTCCGAGCAAAGTGGAAATGCAGCCACCTCCAGAAATCTTTCAAAGTGAGGAATCTGAAGAGGAAGACCACATGGATCCTGCAACATCCATATCGGACCTTCACGTCAAATGCCAAAGCACTGATGAAGAGCAGGAGGATTTCACTTACCAAGAACACTCCGTCCACACTAGTGTCCGCACGGAGGTCACCCCAATGATATGCCTGCCAGCCTCTCTTGTCAATGACCTAAAACACCTTGTACAGGATTACAAGCAACGCTTCCCAGAACCTCCAGCAACGGAAGGTGGGAATCAGACGCCTACAGTAAATAACCCAGCGTCGGCGTCACTCCCAAAACCGTCTCGACCTCCTCCTCAAACCCACCGTGAGAGAACCCAACCTCAGGTGGTAGTATCGTCAGACGAAGATGAAGACGAGGATGAATTGGAAGGAGAGGTACAGGAAATACACTCTGCCCATGATGAGGAGGATGAATATGTTGCATCTTCCCCAGCCTCACCTCAACCACGCCAAGCAGATTCGCCGCCTGTGGACACTGGCGGCTTCCATAAAATTGTGGAAAGGGCGGCTAAAAGATTCCATATGGTTATGGAATCGACGGAAACTGAATGCTTCCTACACGATTTCAAGGAGCAGACGCAGAAGACCACAAAATCTATTCCGATAATAGAATTCCTATGGGAGCAAGGCAAGAAACTCATGCTGACACCTGCTTCTGTACCTGCGGTGGTTCCACGCCTGGTCAAAAAATACAAAGCCCCGCTTACGGCGGCAGCTTGCCTCAATGGACACCCTAAACCTGATTCGGTGGTCACCCAGGCGGCCCAGAAGAACTCCCGCAACCCTTCCTCCCCTCTGTCGGCTCCTCCAGACAAAGAGGGCAGGAAGTTGGACACAATCGGAAAACGATTCACGACAACATCGGCCATGACCATCAAGGTGGCCAACTCTATTGCCCTGTTGGGGCGTTACAATGGCCAACTCTGGGAGGACATAGCCCCATATTTGGCAGAACTGCCTGACACTGTCCAAGGTGAAGTCAAAGCTCTATTTGTGGAGGGTCAAACCTCAGCAGCAGAAATAATTGACTGTGCTATTGACGCTGCCATGACCGGCTTTCGTCAACTTGCGGGAGCAGCAGTCCTGCGCCGTCAAGGATGGCTTAAAGCGACGTCGTTCCGACAGGAGGTACAATCAAAGGTACTGGACATGCCCTTCGACGGCCAGCACCTTTTTGGAGATAAGATCGATGAGGCACTGCAAACCATAAAGAAGGACACCGATACGGCCAGAGCACTGGGTACTCTGCAAACGCGGAACCAGTCCTTTCGTGGCAACAGATCCAGAGGTCAGTCCTCTTATCGAGGTTCCTATCAGAACAGGTCCTCCTATTTTTACAATACCAAAAATCAATACCAACACAAACAACAACAAGGGCGTCAATCTTCTTACGGAAGATCAAACTTCAGAGGCAAGAATCAAAAGAGGGGCACTGGCGGCCGCCAGTGACCCATTACTCCAGCCAGTCCAGCCACCCTATCCCTCATTACAAATTGGAGGAAAACTGACCCATTTCCTCACCAATTGGCAACGCATCACCACGGACCGGTGGGTTCTCCAAATTATAAGATTCGGCCATTCCCTGGAATTCACCACCGTACCCCCGAAAACACCTCCACGCAGACGGACACACAAACACCTACGCCTGCTACTCCAGGACATTTCTGTAATGCTGAAGAAGGGAGCAATCGAACGAGTTCCAACGTCCCTGAAAGGGAAGGGCTTTTATTCCCACTTCTTTCTTGTACGCCAAAAGGAGAACAAGTGGCGGCCCATTCTGGATCTCCGAGCACTCAACGCTTTCCTACGGACCCAATTGTTCAGGATGGTGACGATTCGAGAAATACTGGGCATTCTAGAAAAAGGAGATTTCATGACCTCCTTGGATCTCCAGGATGCCTACTACCACATCCCCATCCTCAAGTGTCACAGAAAATTCCTAAGGTTCGAGGTTGCAGGTCAACATTATCAATTCAAGGTCCTGCCGTTCGGCCTCAAATCCGCGCCGCGGATTTTCACGAAGTGCCTGGCACCAGTGGCGGCTTTCCTGCGTCAAATGGGTCACCAAGTCTTCCCCTACCTAGACGACTGGCTGGTGAAAGCGCCCTCGGCAAAAGGTGCACCCGAATCCTCCAGCGCCTGCACCAATCTTTTTCAGAGGCTAGGATTGACTCTCAATCTCAAGAAATCCTGCATTATACCTTCGACAAAGATTACCTTCCTCGGGGCGACCTTGGACACGGAGCAGCGGCCTTCCCCTCCAAGGAGAGGACAGACAAGATATTATCTCTGGCCACGGCGGTGGCAGCAAAGAAAAGCATAAAAGTCAGGACCTACACATCACTCCTGGGCATGTCTTCTTCCTGTATTCTCCTCATCCCTCACTGCAGACTCAGGATGCACCCGTTGCAGGAAGCTCTCGCGAGCCAATGGACTCAAAGTACTGGCTCTTTCGAGGACAGGGTACGAATAACACCAAAAATATCCAGGAGTCTAGATTGGTGGAGGCATCGCAGAAATCTGACCGTAGGGCTGCCATTTCTCCTTCCGGCGACACCTCTGGTGATCACCACGGACGCCTCCCTGGAAGGATGGGGCGCTGTCCCCCAGGACCTTCGGATCAGCGGCAAGTGGGACACTCAGGAAAAACAGCTCCATATAAACCTTTTAGAGATGAGAGCCGTGTATCTGGCACTGCAGGCCTTTCTACCACGCATCCAGAACTCCCCGGTGCTCGTCAAAACGGACAACACCACGACGATGCACTATCTCAACAAACAGGGAGGAACGCGTTCGCTCACACTATCACGCGAATCGCAAAAGATCTGGAACTGGCTAGTCCAACACGGAATCACGCTCAAAGCGGACTATGTACCAGGCAGAGACAATACCATCGCGGACGCCCTGAGCAGGCAAAGATCGCTCTCTCACGAGTGGGAACTAAGCGACAACGCACTGACCCACATCTTCTCTCAATGGGGAGCCCCAAGAATCGACCTGTTTGCCACCAAGGGGAACGCCAAATGCCCAAACTACGCAAGCTGACATCCCCAACAAGGGTCACTGGGAAATGCTTTTTCCATCGGTTGGTTCAGCGTGTTTGCGTACGCTTTTCCTCCGTTTCCGATGATCCCGAGGCTCCTCAGGAAGATGAAGGCGGAGCCCTGTACCCTGATCCTGATTGCCCCGTTCTGGCCGAGACAACACTGGTTCTCGGATCTGCTTCGTCTCTCCATCAGGACACCGATTCGTCTACGACAACATCCGACCCTCCTGACGATGTCCAACGGGCAGGTCCAACACCCGAACCTACAATCGCTCAAGTGGCTCCTGAGCACAGAGAATTCTATAGCCTGAATATCCCGCAGGAATGCAGAGAGGTATTGGCAAGAGCGAGAGCAGACAGTACCAACAAAACCTACTCTCTCAAATAGAAAAGATTCTGCATTTGGTGTTCAACACAGGGCCTGCAACCACTGCAAGTCACACCTGAGCAGATATTGCCATACCTCCTACATTTGGCACAGTCAGGACTGGCACATGCATCCATAAAGGTTCACCTGGCAGCTATCTCACGGTTCACCAGAGCTTTCACAGGACCCTCTCTGTGGTCCAGTAGACTAGTCAAACAATTCTTAAAGGGACTTTACAGATCCTTCCCGAGGCCTCGGAAGGTTCCTCCAACATGGCAACTCAATCTAGTCCTCAACCAACTCATGAGGCATCCTTTTGAGCCCATTCATCGAGCATCCATTAAGTACATTTCATGGAAAACGGCGCTCTTGCTCGCTTTAACATCTGCAAGGAGAGTGAGCGAACTGCAAGCTCTGTCCATTCAGGAACCATTTATGCAGTTCAGACAGGACAGGGTGGTGCTGAGACCAAACCCTAAATTCATACCAAAAGTGCCATCGGACTTTCATCTCAATGAACCGATAGTCCTTCGGTCTTTCTTTGCGAACCCTTCCACCGCAGCAGAAAGAGCGCTACATTCTTTGGATCTCAAGAGATGTCTGAAGTTCTACTTAGATAAAACTAAGACTTTCAGAAAATCTTCACAACTGTTTGTGGCATACAGCAGACCGAGAATGGGTCTGCCTCTCACGAAACAAAGCATCTCGAGGTGGATCTCCTCAGCGATTGCATTCTGCCATGACAAGGCCGGACGGCCGTTGAGCGATCATGTTACTGCACATTCCACCAGGGCAATGTCAACATCAGCAGCACTGTTCGCTGGAGTGCCGATCTTGGACATATGCAGGGCGGCGACCTGGAAGTCACCGCACACTTTCTCCAAACACTACTGCCTGGATCTCGAACTCCAGAAGGATGCAGCAGTGGGCCAGGCGGTGCTTCGCCATCTCTTTCAGTGAGGTGAGCCTTCCTACATCCCGCCATCCAGGTATGCACATTCTTTGTTCTTGTGATATTTTGCTTATGCTATTATTCCCATGTTATATGAGAATAGGTATACTGTCTGCAGAGCAACTTTGCATCACAAATGTGCATATCTTATTGCTAACTACTCTGATTCAGGCATGTGAATCTATGAAAGACACCCCTAATACTGGATAAGAAATGAGTTACTTACCTGTAACAGCAGTTATCCAGTATTGGTGTCTTTCATAGATTCACATGCAACCCTCCCGCCTCCCCTGGAAGGACTCACATCCCTCTCTAACAATATTACGTCTACCTAGCTGGGTGCGTACGAAAATCTGAGGGACTGAGGCTCCTCCCAGGAAGGTTCTGGAGGGAGGTCGGAGCTGATTGGCTGACTCTGAGAGTTTGGTCCTTTTTGCATAAGGACAAGGAAAGGCTACTAAGGGGAGACCCTTAGGCCTATTTTCTCTATGTATGTTTATAGGACATTACTTTTTTATGTACCGGAGGCTCCCGTCTCGACGACTGGGAATGATTCAGGCATGTGAATCTATGAAAGACACCAATACTGGATATCTGTTGTTACAGGTAAGTAACGCATTTCTTACACTTTCTGTGAGGGATACTGTGCCCTTAGGGTCCTGAGTGGGCCTACCTCTTCAGTTGGCTGCTGGTTCAGCGCCCTTTTTGGCAAAAAGTGTTCTTTTTGGCTGCTTACTAAGCCTTCTGTGGTTTCTGCCGCAGGTTTTCTAATTTGTTCTCTGATGTGGGATTTCTTCCCTAAGAGTGGTTTCCATACTTCTTGGGCCGTGTCCTACCCTACGTGGGGTATTTGTAGCTATTGGATAGCCCGGTTTTACACTGGGAAGGTGTGAACTCTCCCTTGCGGGTTCCTTGCCCTTCCTGGTGTTGCTGTATGCCGCTGGTGTGTTTTCTTGGGCAGCTGCGGTGTTGTGCTGCGGTGTTTTTGCCTTTTGTCTGCCGTTTGGCCTGGTCCTCTGTCTGCTGTCCAGAAGGGTTATTTTCCTGTGTTGACGACTTGGTTCGTCCTATTTTTTTCTCCTCTTGTTTTCCGGCTGGTTGCTGGTTGACACCCAGCTGCGTCCACCGGTTCTTCTGGTCCACCGCCAGGGGCCTTGGAATGATGCCTGGCACCCCTGCTTCTGGTTTTTCGGGAGCCTTCTGGGACTATGTTTTTCTCTTCCACCTCCCTTATTTCTGAGGTGCTGTTCTGTCTGGCCTGTTGACGTCCAGCTGTAATGAGTTTGGCTTCCCTCTTCACTGGGTGTGTCCCCGGTGGAGGGCTCTTGCCCTCGTTTCTGCTTTTCTCCTTGGAGTCTCTGGGTTGCTCTTCCTTTATACTCCCCTGTACCTGGGGCTTTCGGTGGAGGTCCCTGGTACATTAGCTGCTGGCCTCCTTTTGCATTGCCTGTGCCTGGGGCTTCCGGTGGAGGTCCCTGGTACATTGGCTGCTGACCTCCTTTCCTATTGCCTGTGTCTGGGGCTTCTGGTGGAGGTCCCAGGTACTTTGGCTGCTGGTCTGCTTGGGGGGGTGGGGGGGGAGAGGGTACAGACTGGGCTTTTTCCCCTGTCCCGGTGGCTCATCTCCTGTTGGGGAGAACTGGGTTGATTCCCTGTCCCGGCGATTGTCCCCGTCGAGGTCTTTGGTTCGCCTGAGCTGGGGAGGTCCTCTCACAGATCCTCCTTTTATTCTACGTTAAGGAATCTGCTGCTAGTAGTCACTATCAGATGTACGAGGTACTTACCTTCGATAACAATGTATCTGGTAGAGAAGATTATAGCCGCAGATTCCTTCATGGCCCGCCCTTCCTCCCTGTTCTGCGAGGGCCCTCTGGGTCTTCTGCACTCCCCTGCCTACGGGTGGTTGCCTTTTGCGAGTGTCTTTCTTATTCCCTCCTTCGGGGGATGCTTGCCTTGTTGTTGTACCATTCTTGACTTTATAGGCACTTCTGCGCCCTGATCTCCAGAGTGGGGTTTGCTTGTGCTTCTTTTTCCCTTTGTTGCTTGCACTTCTGTCTTTGGAAGTCCTTGGGGTTGAGGTACCTTGGTGTTCTCGACTTTGGCGTTCGGGAGACTTTCTCCCTGCTGGAGTTGTCTGAGGTTGAACATTCATTGCTCCGTTCTGCACTTGGTGTCCCTTTCTGTTCCAGGCGGTGGCTGCAGACTTCTTGGTCTGCTGTGTATTTTTCACATGCTTCTTCCCCGGGGAGGCTGTTGTATTTTGTTTGCATAATTGCCTTCCAGTAGTGGTGCCCTGTTCTTTCATTCCAGATCTTGGTGCCTCAGTACCTGGCTCTATTATGGATGGTTCTGTTCCTCACCATTGTTTCTTTCCCTTCTGTTTATTGGGGCTTTTTTTTGCACACTGTTCAGTATTCTCACAGTTTTGATATTGATGGCTCTGCGTCGTGGGGCGGAAAAGTACTCCGAAGAAAACTGACGTTGGCGCGTTAAGAACCAGGTTTTAGAACCTAGCGGCGCCAGGGAAAACGCCTGATGCCTTCGAGTTCCCCTGCCTTGGCAAACAGACACGGGACGCTTCTTGATGACATCAAAGACCAAAGTTTATTGGCTGCAACCAGGAACAGAGGTTTACGAAGCACAACACGGGTGGTTCGCTAGAGACTGCATAATTTCAATGAGCGGAGCATGGTCTTTTATGCCAAAAATCGCATTCCAAAGTAGCATCAGTTACATACAAACTAACCAATCAGATCGTGACATTTCAAAAGTAGCGCATGACGACAGTTCCATTTTCCGTTGTCCAGCCCACCAGAAGTGACCAAGCACATTCCAATATCCTGTTCGATCAGGCCGGACAAACCCATCATAAAACCTCAACCCAAATCAGTGATTATGTCGTAAAGGAAGGAACAGAAACAGATTGGAAACAAGATAGAAAGGTGGGTGCAGTGTACTGTAGACTTCGGCATGTCCTGCTCTTTGATCTTTATCTGACCAGCTGCTTAACAAGGAACTGGCTCAGCGAGGTCAGCCTCTGGCCTGGGAGTCAGTTCGGCCAGGTCATTCAGAAGTCAGCAAAGGTGTACGTGTCCCAAGGACTCGCTTGGCCGTAGTCATCGGCCTATGTGAGGGCAACCACACAAAATGGCTGCCGTACACAAAATGGAACCAGAGGGTTCAAACGAAATCCCTGAATACGTAGTGTTCTCATTGATCGATTAATGCGAAAACACTCGTACACACCGCGTTCATGATTTGCGGTCCGCTGACACCAAAATCGTCTATTTCCGACGACCTTTATTGAACGGGTTCGGAACCACCGAACCTCAAACCCTCAAACTACGGAACTACAGACCGTCCTTTTGCCCTTACATAGGCAACAGACCCAAACCCATGTCAATCTGAATCTAGGTCTATCATCATCAGATCATCGATATGTTGCTGTAGCATCATCCTAGTACTTAGTACCTCTCTCTGGACAGGTCTCCTTGCACACGAAGTAGCACAAAGGCCACAAATAGCAGGAGCACACTGTACACAGAGACAGAACAGGAAAAGGATAGCTAAGACCATCCCAATGACCATCAAAATCTTCCATCCCCAAGTAGATATCAATACCCAGAACCATCCCATCAACAACCAATCTCCTTTGTCTATATGAACAGAATCGGAGATTTTATGTAGCTTGGAAATTGCCTGGAAGACTGACTGAGCGTTGTCTGGAATGAAAACGCAGCAGCTCGATTGAATCAGTTTACATACTTCACCTCGGTCTGCAAGTATGACGTCAGGGCAACTCTATTCTGAAGTGTCATAAGTCTATCCGACTGGAGCTCAGCAGTCAAGTTACTAAGGGCACCGGCAGTTTCGACTATGGTGGACTCAACCACTCTCATCAACTGGCGAATGTTCCTGCTGTTAGCCATTGGTCCCCAGAACGGCAGAAAACCCTTAAAGAAATCTCCCAACTCTTGCCCTGCAGTATCTTCCTGACTGAAGACACCTCTAGCAACTCTTGTCTTAAGGTAATCTGCCGCAGCTGTAAAAGTGGGAGGCAACAGGAAGGAAACAAAACATGTGCCCGAAAAGTCAGGGGGCAACCATGTATATGCTTTGTCATAGCAGACAAAATAAGTACCCTTAGCAGCTAGAAATGCTGGGGAAGTCTGGGACGTAAATACATAGGTGTCAGTACAAACGCTCTTCCCTAGCTGAGCTCTCGGGTTCTTGCCATTACCCTGCAGACAATAGCGACCCTGATGGGGCACTATCCAAATCGGTGGAGAACTTTTCGCTCGCTGGTTAACACTCAGACTAACTCCATATCCAGTAACGTCCCAACCACTATATGGTTGCTTCTCATCTTTCGGAATAGTTTCAACGGCATTAGTCCCTTTAACCATATCGACTATGCCTCTAGCTACAGCACTATTCTTCGGATTGTCCTTCGGTGAACGTAGGGAATAGACACTATGGGCATAGATGAACATCGTTCTGTAAGCCCAAATAGAACCATTTAAGCTGAAAGGCAAAACCAGGTACGGAATACCTTTATCGGTTGTATGGGGCATTAGACCACAAATCCAACAATTCGTTGTGTTCATAACTAACTGGTGTTGGTGCAAAAGTTGAATAAAGGAATTATTGGCAAATTCCAGTCTCCTGACTACTTCATGTTCAGGCAAAGGGTGAAAAGAATGAGAAGAAATAGTAGGAGGAGGTGTAGGTTGCACAGTGGGAATAAACGTCACTTTATTTATTTATTATAATTTTTTTTGGTAAACCTTTATTGACATTTCACAGTTACATTCAAAGTCCATCAACCATCACGGTTGAACAAAGGTACAGAGGTAGTGCAGTCAAACAATGTAGATCAGGATTAATGAAAAAGTACACCCCACAGTATCAATGCGCAACTCAGGAGAGCTGAATAGAACATGGTCACAGGATTAGAAAGGTTTGTTTTTTAAATAAGGAAAAGCAGGATCTGATATCACACAGTTAAGCCTTGCCAACACTAGGGTTACACTTGAGACAGGATATTTACGGCAGGACCATCATAGGCAGGGTATGCATAGCAAAACGTAAAATCAGGATATTCAACAAACAGTGCAGAACCCTACCCAAACAGTACCTGACCGCCACATAATAAAGCAATAGAACAGAAACCCCTGTACTGAACTAGAGAAACGCACAATGAGTTACCTCTAACCAGACCCACAGAAAGAAGAAAGGAAAAAGGGAAATGAAAGCCAAAGTATTAACATGAAAAATAAGGCCATAGAACTAAAAAACATCAAAAGCAATACCCCACCCTGCACCCCTGCATACGGCCACGGCCTACCCCCCTAGCAGCGTGCCTGTCGCCCAGTGTCTAAACCCGAAATATAGAAAGAAAAGAGAAAGAGACAATATTCAACACGAAGTGAAGGGAAAAGAAATGAACGAAAACCCCACAAAAGGGGAAAAGAAACTAGGGGGGTCCCCAACACAGGCACCCGAACCCCACCCCCCGCCGCCCCGCACCCCTGCAATAATACCGTGGTGGATGATGATATAAAAACATAAGCAGAGTCAAAATCACTTGTACAGCCCATCCCCGCAAACTATCCAGGCAAGATGGAAAACTCTCCGTGCTGGGGCAAAGGAGCCGAGTGTCATCGTACGTACAGTTCGCCGGCCCGAGTCAGAAACATAGCGCAAAGTTATAAGCGGAAGAGAACAAGTAAAACTGCACAGTGAGCGGGCAGGCCAACTCAAAAAGAACAGGATGCCCTGCAATGTTCCAAGTAGCTGCACCGGCAGGAGCGCCCGCCGCCATTTTGCGTATGCATTCCCAAGCACATTAGATAGGAGAACCAGGACGGCCATTTCGTAGTTGCAAAGCCCAACATCAGGAAAGGCAAGTAAAAGGAAAATGTGTCATATGTGTCCGGCGGACACCCCGAGTACCCGATGTAGGCTTATGATAAAATGTCAAGTGAGCAGTCAATGAAGAGCATACAAGAAATGATACTTGCGCAAACATTCTCCCACGTCGCCAAGAGAATCGAAGCAGGGTCCCACCACCAAACCTGTGCAACAAAGGCCGAACAATGGCTGCATGAACAAAGTCTCGCACTCAAAATGCCTGCGGCAACGTGTCCCTCCGTTCCGGTGGCATCCGGCGCCCCCCTGCATGAAACCATTTCCAGCTCTTTCCTTTCAGCGCACGGGGGACATCCACTCCACTCCCCGGCATGCGCACTTCCAACGCATACTGTGGTCTCACCATTTCAAATCACCACTCGCAGGGGGGGCCCCAACGCCGCTGAAGCAAGTGTCATGGCCGCCCGCCCCAAGTCCGATAAAGGGGGAATGGAATCAGTACCCTCACCCCACTCCCCATTAGTGGCTGTGGTCCACTGCGAGGTGAATAAGCATTATCTGGCCCCCATAATCCAAAAGGCGCCTTGATGGTACTGCGCCGCATCCAGTCCCACGCAGCGGAGATATGGAGTAGGCAGCCCCTTGCAGGCCAGGCAGCACGCCTTCCGAGCATCCAGTAACAAGTAGGGGACGAATAAGTCCATCCAGGGGAGAGGGGGGGGGGAGGGGAGAGGGGGGGGGGGAGACACCAAACCGGCGCTGAAAGCAGCGTGCGTTCTGTCCTCCCGGTGCATGGGTAGTGCTGGAGCCAAGTCCACAGGGGCGGGCTGACCTGTTCAGTTGTGGGGCGGTTCCTCCTGGAACTCTGCAGCCATTGTTGTCGATCTCGTTGGCGGCGGCGTAATCACGCTAGGGCCCGGCTGGAAGTCGCGCGCAGGCCAGAAACACAAATGCCCGTAACTCCGCTTCCAAGGCACGGAAAGCGCTCGGAGTAAAACACATCCACTCGGCACCCCCTCCGACACACGGAAGCTCCGGATCTGTGCGGGGCGGACGGGAAATTCAGGCGGCGGGAGAGGAGAGCCGGCGGAGCCGGGCACTCGTGCGGCCATCTTGGCCGCTGGCCCGGCCCCGCCCCCCATAAACGTCACTTTAAAAGAGAATGTCACATAACCAATTAAAAATATCATTAAACTCAATAGCATAAATAAGCACAATATTAAATCTTTTTCGGGCGATTAGTTTGTATATCTTATTCTTAAAATTCATTGTCTTTACGGGTCTCTCCAACTCGAAGAAATCCATCCCAACTAAATATGCTGCTCGCGGTGGTAGGGTGTTCTATGCTAAGGCATGCCCCTGTCAACCCAGGGCAACTCCCTTAGGCCAACCAGAACCTTGGACCTAGTGTCTCAGGCTTGCACCTCAAAGACTTGTCAACCGCGACCCTACAGCTGAACCCGGATGGCGGTTCGAAAAACAAAAATAAGTAGATCCTTGGAGGAGAGTTAACCTGTAAACAGAAGAATCATAAAAACTTCATTTATTTTGTATATGTCCCATGACTCTTGGTCGCAAATTATAACTATCTTTCCTAGGTAATGTCTGTTCCTTAAATAGGAGTTCCGGCTCGGTAGTGTTCAATCTATTCAAAGGAGGCACAGCTTCTTGCAAAAGATCGTCACTTTCTTTTTCAGAGTTTGTTCCATTCAAACGGGCATCGCTGAATGGCAAAAATCGTGGCACAGTTTCTGTTTCAGAGTCTGGGAGTCCTTCCTGGACCCACCGGTCGTACGGTAAGGGTAATGGAGCCCATTTGCAATGTACGCCGTGGATCCAATGTTTCTTGCCCTGCACTCGAACTGCAGAATGTGTAGACAGGAGAACTAGATGTGGTCCTGTCCAACGGGGCTGATCGTTCTTGCTCCGCTGAAAATTCTTGATGAAAATCCAGTCACCGGGTTCAATGGCGTGACCTGGATCTTCAGAGGCCTGTGGCAGACTGTCGTAAACCTGTTGGTGTAAAACACGCAGTTTAGCCGTCAGTTCGTGCAAGTAATCAAGCAACACAGGGTATTCAAGGTCACTGAACTTTGTTGGTCTTGGTACGCCCCAAATGTTCGCCGGGCGACCAAACACAACCTCATACGGACTCAAACCCATTCGTGAATGCACAGTCATTCTTGTGGACAGAAGCACTAAAGGCAAAGCATCTGGCCATTGCAAACCAGAGCTCGCCTGAATTTTGGCCAACTTTAATTTCAAAGTGCCATTATAGCACTCGACTAAACCAGCTGATTGGGGGTGATTTGCAGCGTGGAACTTCTGCCGGATACCTAATCCCTCGCATACTTTCTTGATCACTTGACCCACAAATTCACTCTTGTCACTCCAGATAATTCTCGGCAAACCAAACCTAGGGAAAAACTCTTTGATTAAGGCTTTCGCTGTGGACAAGGCAGTATTGTCCTTCAAAGGATAAGCTTCCACCCATCTAGAGAAGGAGCAAACAACCACCAAAACATATTTCAGGTTGTTGCACCTCTCCATGTGGATGAAATCTAGCTGCAGAGCCTCGAACGGATACGTAGGAGGAGCAAAGTGACCAGCTGGTGTTGGAGTTCCCTTACCAAGATTGTACATCAAACACACCATACAGTTCTTAACCAAATTCTCTGCACATTTGGGAATCCCTGTATTCTGCCAAACCGGAGCCAACAACTTGCAAATCCCTTTCACACTAATATGTGCCATACCATGAGCCATTGTAACAACTGGAAGCACATACGCGTCAGGCAACAACCATCTTTGATGCTCGGACAACTCAGTCCAACAACCATTCGAATCCAATCTACCCTTACTTTCTCTCCATTCATTCAACTCTTTCTCTGTAGCTTCAGCTTGGATGTATTTCACACTCTCAATCGTATCTTCACACATACTTTTCTCTGGAACCCATCTCGCCAGACCTGCAACATACATTCGGCTCATCACATTTCTCGCAGTTTCTTTCGCAAAATCATCCGCAAACTCATTTCCGCGGCCAACATCATCCGTAACTTTCTTATGGGCACTGCATTTCACAATCGCTACTTGTAACGGCAAAGTAAGTGATTCAAGAAGTTCATTCACCAACTGCCCATGTTGGATTTTTTTTCCATGCGAAGTCAAAAACCCACGTTCACGCCACAAACGTCCAACACTATGAGCAACACCAAACGCGTACTGGCTGTCAGTGTACACATTCACTCGTCTTCCTTTTGCCAACACACTGTAGCGGGAATTCTGTTCTCCTACAGAACTGTGCATAGAGACCTGGAACCTCGGTGAATTAGGATGGCCCAACACTCACCTCAGTGCCCAAAATCCCCTTACCGAGCTAGCTACAGTGTCTCATTGGTCATAACAAACTCCCAATGCTTAGACAGACCAGAACATGAACTTAGAATACCTCGGGAATCGTGGAACACATGAACACTCTTTCGTTATATAATCATCACAAACCAGAACGTGGAGTAAAAGAGGACACGGGCACGTTTGAAATATTTATTTACTAATGCAAGGTTCTCAAGCGCAGTATCTTGTATACTAGCAAACATATTATAAGCAACAAAGTTATCAGCATAGTTATCAGTCCATAAAAGGCGAATGGTGAGAGCATACTAATATGCTGAAATGAATAGCAATTTACAATGTCTAATTCACACTCTCCCTATTTAGCATAGTATATTATATCTATGAAGGTCTCATTTGGGTTTTAGCAGGGCGGGCCCATACCTTAAAATCTCAGTGGCAGGACGATCACATCACCTACCACCAGCTCTCTGCATGCGAAGCATATCAAGTGTGTTTTTGTGCGTTCAGCATCACAATATAAAACTTGCCTAGAGCCAGATTTTGGCAGCAGCATGTGTGTTATGTCTAGAAGGGTGCGAAGATCAGGCCTTACAACAACACTGGGTTAAGTTATCCGTGTAGCCTTCAGCACTCTGTGTGCAGACAGAGTGCAGAACAAAACGGATATCAGAGCAATAACATATTATTTCTCTAGTAAATCACGAAGCTCTTCTAGGTTGAAAGCTAAAACAACAATTATGTGTCGTGTGCAAAAGTGAAGCAAGAATGAAAACTGAGTGCAAACATTTAATAAACCCATGCTAACTTAATACAGTATGTAGAAAAGAAGTAGCTATATGAACCCCCCCCCCCCATATGATCAGAGCACTGTCAAAAATCATGTAAAGGCAGAACCTGGAAGGGGCTTAACCTGAACACAGAGTTCAATAATAATGAACTAATCTATTCTCCAAACGTATATATGTAGGCCTATAGTGGCCAAAAGTAATTGATCCAACCTTTGAAAATATAAGTCAATAGGTCTGGGACGTATATAAAAAATTGTTCACACATAAAAAAGGGCACTGTCCAAAAATATAAAAAGCACGTGCCGAAATAAGTAAAATAAACTCCATGGCATCTCACGATAGAATAGAATATGCAAAATATGCAGCCACAGCCTCCAATATGAAATCACTGTCATCATCCGAAAACAGTTCAGCCATCCAATTAAGTAGTGGGAAGGAACATACATGCTGCTCCGTCACTGGATCCTCTATTAACATCAGAGGACAACTCAGTGGGTTCTCAAGAAAGCTTCTTGCCAAGAACTCATGCGCTGCTGCGATCACATCCCAACGACCCATTAGTCCATGCATCGCTGCCAAGGCCATAATCCTTTCGCCAGAACAAACCAACTCGTGAGCAACTACGGGGCTCATCATATGATTAAAGTCGACGTCAGGAGACACCGTCAAGCAGAGACACAAATCAAGGGCCCAGTGGAAATCGCAGCTCAGGCAATGAAACACAGGCTGGACACATGTGAAATAGGAAAATCGAAACGATAATCCAAACGCCGTGCTTAGTCGCAAGCGGCAGGGTGCCATAGTAATCAAGCATCCGGTTGCGCAACAGTGACAGGAGGGGCTCTTCTGCTCCTAATGCAGGATGGGCATCCATTTGTAATAAAGCAAAATATCACAAACGCCCGCAGCTAAAGCCAGCAAGACAGGAAAGCCTCCGAACAAACTTGAAAAAATAGAATGAAAAAATGCAGGGATGACCCCAAATATTTTTTCAAATGAAGTTACGAGACCGCTGCAAACTAATTTAAAAAAGTGAGCCAGACCGGAAGTGGAGGAGGCATCTAAGATTTGATGAACCAACTCGCTGAAATGTAACGGTAAATCAGTATTTAAAAGCGCTTGCACTTCTGTGCGTGTGTTAGCTATGTGAAGGACGAATGTTTCTTGGGCCGAACTCAGGGCCACCTCTTTCTGAGACAAAAGGGCTCTTATTCTAGTCATACCATTGAACTCTGCTTTCAAGGTTGGGATGCGCGGCCAGATGGAAACATCTGAATTCCCATGCGTAGGGGGATACATTAAATTTTTGCAGCACACAACACGTTCAGATACAGTTACCACATAAGCGATACAGACAATAAGACCACAACACTCCTCGTTATTCAACAGCAAATAACTACCATTTGCCAAAAGTGTAAACGTGGGAACTATTGCGGGTACAGGAGTCCCTTTCAAAACACAGGCCAGATTTGGCCGTTCCTGGTTACAGGAACCATGCAATTGAATGTGTCTGCATATTAATGAATGGTCAGGGGACTCTGTGCATTCTTCACCATTCAGATAAACTTCTCTGCCGTCTTTCAGGCACCTATATGTGAAGGGAAGAGACCATGCTTCATGGAGGAAGGCACCTCCTAATGGTTCATAACGTCCTATTGCCACATGTCGCATACAACTAGTGAATTTGTAAAACGCAAATGGTAATGTAATTAATCCGTGGATAAGCCACGTTGCATCAGCGGCCTCAGCAACAGGGAGGAAACGTTCATGTAATTCCATGGCATACGGACAGATTTGAGAGTCTATAGAGTCCATGCAAACTGCATCACAGAACGCAGTTGATTTTGGCCATGGTATAAAACAGACAACTCATTTACAATATCATCTACAGAAGAAACAATGTTATTCAACGTGTATATGCGGGAAGAAAGCATGTTAATACTGTTATCGACAACTGCAAGCACCTTTTCTAAATTTGCTTGATCAATTGCGCTCAGGCGCTTAGCAGCCTCAATCTGTGATAGATTCCAAATTTCATTGTAAGCAGCATACATCCAACGTTTAGATCTACCACTTGCCGGGCCTTTAATGAAATCATTAATATCCACCTCATCAGTCAGCTTGGATAAATGTAATTTAACAGCAGCTAATGTAGAATGTTGTAACCAATTTTGACATAATTTGCCAACTGAATATGTTGTAACAGTATGGTCAGGATCAAAACGTGGATCAGGCCTGATTCGTGTAAAACCTTCAGTTAAACCCAGAAAGCGATGCTGGCAAGAGTCAGAGCTTCTGTGCCATAGCAGCCATCCCTTTGGATCAAAACTGGACACATTAAATGATGCATTACCTTGTAATGTCTGTAATTCTCTAATGGAAAATTTTGTGTAATTATCCCAACCAGGATATTCTTCCAAATCAGGGGCAGCAGGGGTGTTTAACTTTTTTGAAGTACCCAATCCAAAGCACGTTGTCTGAGAAATAGTAGAATTCAAAAACATGTGATTCGGATGAGACATGCACTGTGCAAAGCCTCAGTGCCTTGTACCTGCCAACTTTTAGAACCCCAAACCGATTTAAGGTCAATTTTTTCCTTCCATAGCTCGTAGCCTTCTACAGCCAATTTTTCTAGAAAGGACTTCGAATACAACAAATCTGAAAGAGACACGTTAGTGATAGATTCCTTACCTTAGAATATCCCCAGGCGTCTGACTGGATCCGGAAACTTTTGCGTAGCAGTACCCTTGTGCGTCGGTAGGCGTCGTCTGCGGCTCCGCGTCCGTCGTCGGCGTCGTGGGCGCCGTGATGACGTCGTCGGAGTACTTAGACGCTGCCTCCGCGTGCTGATGTCAGTTCTTCTTTTTTCCGCGCCAGCCAGCGCAGATCTGGAAAGAGCAGTTACCCTAGTCAAGTTTTTGACTGAGTTTTTGGTGATCTTTTGATCCATTTCGAAGTCTGTACGACTCCGACGGTGCCGTAGGGATGCCCGGCTTCAAGCATTGCGACGAGTGCGACCGTACCATGTTGGTCACGGATCCCCACCGTCTGTTCCTGACGTGTTTGGGCGTCGACCATGACGACAAGGCCTGCTCCGTCTTTCGGCCCCTTTCGAGGAAGGCCAGGCGGGAGCGGTCCCGCAGGCGGCTTGAACTCCGGCAGTCGGCCCCGCGCCGTGTGAGGTCCCGGTCCCACGGGAGGTCGAGGGACAGGTCGCGGGACGGATCCGCCACAGCTCCGGGAGTCGGCGCCACTCCTCCGGGTCCAAGTCGTCAGGTAAGAAGCATAAGAAGTCGAAGAGACATCATCGCTCTTCTGGCTCCCCCCCCCCGACGCTCGCTCGATGCGGTTCGGGTGACACCGCCCACGCGGCTCCTCGGGAGTCGCGGGCGCCGCGTCCGGCCCCATACCCCCCGGTCCCTGGGCTGAACGCGGCGCCGGAGGAGATTGAGCGTTTCCTCATGGCCATGAGGTCCCTTTCTCCTCCGATGGGCTCCGCGGCGCCTTCGGGCCCAGCGAACCCGTCTGGGGGCCCTAGTGGGTCGGGGGCTTCGACCCCGACGCCGTTGGGTGCTTCGGCCCCGACGCCGCCGGCGCCTTCGGGCCCGGCGCCGCAGGGCCCCATGATCCCGACACCGCCGGTGCCCTCCGGCCCGGCGCCGCAGGGTCCAGCGGCGTCGGCGCCTTCGGGCCCAGCGCCGCAGGGTGCCGCTGGACCTTCATCGGGCTCTGGATCGTCACCGGTGGACCTTACGACCCCCCGGCGTCGGTCCGTGTGGTGTCCCCTCCGGCGCCGTCCTCGGGCGGCGCCGTCCCCGATGCCTCCTTTCATTCGGTTCAGACGTCGGGACGGCGACTATCGGCGCTGCTCTCGACGCCGTTTGGAGATTTTTGCTTCTACGAGCCGACTTCATACAATTAGGACCCTGAATCTCAGGAGATGAGGGATGAGGAGGATTGGGAGGGGTCTGAGGACCCTCTGACCAAGTAGTGTCAGTCTGATATGGACTGGGCAGGAGGCCAGTGGCCTGGACACCTCTCCAGACACTGGATTTGTCTCTCCTCCTACCGTGGCTTCGGAGGAGGGAGCTACCTATGGTGTGGTGTTGACGAGGGCTGCAAAGGCCTTGGGACTAGAGCTCCCCGTCGCGGCCGTGAAGACTAACCTCTTCACTGAGGTCCTTAAGCCGCAGTCATGCTCCACGGAGCCTCTGCTGCCGTTTAATGAGGCCTTGACGGACGTTCTTTTGGGCACTTGGTCCAGGCCCGCTACGGGTTCGCCCGTAGATAGGAACATGGCCAGACGCCACCGCCCGGCTCCGGGCGACCCAAGTTTCCTGTCCTCCCACCCCACCCCCGAGAGTCTGGTCATCCAGGCCTCTGATTCCTAGACCGCATTCCCGACGGCCCCGCCGGACAGGGAATCCAAGAGGTACGAGAACTATGGCAAGAAGATATTCTCGTCCCTTAGTTTGGGACTGTGGTCTTCCAACACCGCATGCCTCTTGGGCCGCTACACCCACTCTCTGTGGGAGACGGTGGCTGAAGTGCTGCCAGAGTGCCCGTTGGAGGTACGGGCCAAACTCGGCCAAGCCCTTGTGGAGGGCCGGGACGCAGCCAAGTATTCCATCAGGTGTGGGCTGGATACTACTGACTCGCTGGGCAGAGCGATGGCTACGACGGTGGCGGTCAGACGCCACACCTGGCTGAGATCCGCCAATTTTTCGGCAGACGTCCAAAACACTCTTATGGACATGCCGTTCGATGGCCGTCGCCTCTTTGGCGACAAGGCAGACCACGCGCTTGAGCGCTTCAAGGACTCCAGGGCTACGGCCAAGTCCTTGGGCCTCTTGGCCCCGCGCCAGCAAACGGGTGCCTTTCGCTCCTTTCGTGGCCAGGGAAGGGGCACCCCCACACGTGCCGCCAGCCACTCCCCGCAAACTGTCGTCCAGCGCGGCGGCTGCCGTGGAAACCGCCGTGGAGGCGGTCGGGGAACCAGGCGGTGTCAGTCCACACCTGCCCCGGCGGCATCCACCTCTAAACCCTCCTAGTCCGTGCTTTTCGGCCCATGTGACGCCAGTGGGAGGCAGGGTTCGCCATCACCTATCTCACTGGCGCACTGTCACTTCGGACAGGTGGGTGCTGCAGATCGTCCGAAGGGGCTACTCCCTCCCCTTCGAGACGACTCCTCAAGCCATGCCACTGCAACACCACCGCGTATCGTGGAATCACTTGCGGCTCCTGCAGGAGGAAGTTTCGGCCCTCTTGGCCAAGGGGGCCATCGAGCGCGTTCCTGGGCCAGAAGTTGGACGTGGTTGCTACTCCCACTACTTCCTGGTACCCAAGAAGGGCAAAGGGGGCCTACGCCCTATCTTGGATCTGAGGAACGTCAACGGCTTCCTCCGGAAGGAGAAGTTCAAAATGCTGACACTGGCTCAGGTCTTAGCTGCCCTAGACCCAGGAGACTGGATGGTAGCGTTGGACTTGCAGGATGTGAATTTCCATATCCCCGTCCTGCCGGCGTTACCTGCGGTTCACGGTAGGCCTCGAGCACTTTCAGTTTACCGTGCTCCCCTTCGGCCTTACCAGCACCCCATGGGTGTTCACGAAGGTGATGGTGGTGGTCGCAGCTCATCTGCGCAGGTTAGGGGTGTCAGTCTTCCCCTACCTAGACGACTGGTTGTTGAAGGCGGGCTCGCCCCAGACAGTCGTCAGCCACCTCCAGACTATGGCCGACCTCCTGCACTTGCTGGGGTTCTCCATCAACGTGCCGAAGTCGCACCTGTGTCCCTCTCAGAAGCTCCTCTTTCATCGGAGCGGTTCTAGACTCTGCGCAGTTTCGGGTTTACCCGCCCGAACAGAGGGTTCGGGATGTACGGGCTCTGATTCCGATCTTCGGGCCCTTATCCCGAGTTTCGGTCAGGTTGACGCTGCGGCTTCTGGGGCTGATGGCCTCCTGCATCCTTCTGGTGCATCACACACGGTGGCGGATGCGGGCTCTGCAGTGGGACCTGAAGTTTCAGTGGGCCCAGCATCAGGGCAACCTGTCCGACCATGTCCTGATCTCGGAGGGCACTGCGAGACAGCTGCAGTGGTGGGTCACGGACCGCGATTAGGTCAACGGCAGATCCCTCTCCCTTCCCCAACCGGAGCGCGTAGTTGTGACGGACGCGTCCCTCCAGGGCTGGGGAGGCCACTTGGGAGAGGCGGAGATCAGAGGCCTCTGGTCTCCGGCGGAGTTCTGGCTCCATATCAACTTGCTAGAACTGGGGGCGATTCGTCTAGCACTGAAGGCATTCCTCACGTCTGCCGGAGGGAGTGTAGTGCAAGTGTTCACGGACAACACCACCGCCATGTGGTACTGCAACAAACAGGGCGGAGTGGGGTCGTGGACCCTCTGCCAGGAGGCTCTGCGCCTCTGGCAATGGCTGGAACATCAGGGCGTGACTCTGACGGTTCAACACCTGGCAGGTTCTCTGAACGCCAGGGCGGACGAACTCAGTCGACGGTGCTCTATGGATCACGAATGGCGTCTGAACTCGGACGTGGCGCAAGGCCTCTTTCGGCAATGGGGAGAGCCTTGGTTAGATCTATTAGCCACCGAAGAGAACACGCAATGTCATCAGTTCTGCGCGTTGGAATTTCCAAGGCGGCGCTCGCTCGGAGACGCTTTTCGTCGCGAGTGGAGCTGCGGTCTGTTGTACGCCTTTCCGCCTATACCACTTCTGCCCAGAGTGCTGAAGAAGATCAAGCGCGACGGGCGCGAGTCATCCTTGTGGCTCCGGACTGGGCACGAAGGTACTGGTATCCCGAGCTACTCAGTATGTCAGTCAATCCCCCGGTTCGTCTGCCTCTTCAGGAGGACCTTCTGTCGCAGCAGCAGGGGACGGTCCTCCACCCAAACCTGTCAAGTCTCCACCTCCATGCTTGGAGATTGAGCGGCGACAGTTGAGGCCATTTGACTTGCCTCCTGAAGTCTGTAACATCATTCTGGCAGCCAGGCGTCCCTCCACAAAGTCGGTATACGCCTGCAGGTGGAACAAATTTGTGGCATTGTGCACATCAAAGGCTGTGGATCCCCTCAATGCCCCTCTTTCTGAGGTTTTCCTCTTTCTTCTCTCTTGCCCAGCAGGGCTCTGCTCTGGGCACTGTCAAGGGCTATCTTTCAGCTCTTTCAGTCTTTCTGAGGCTGCCCGACCAACCTTCTTTGTTCAAGTCCCCTATCGTTAATCGATTCCTGAAGGGCATCACTCATACGTTTCCTCATGTTCCCTTCGTGATGCCTCAGTGGGACTTGAACCTGGTTCTTACGTTTCTGATGTGCGCTCCCTTTGAGCCACTTCACAACTGTCCTCTTCGCCTTCTTTCTTTGAAGACTGCCTTCCTGGTAGCCATCACCTCTGCCAGGAGAGTGAGTGAGCTCCAGGCTCTATCCTGTAAGCCTCCTTTCCTTTCAGTCCATCCGGACAAAGTTGTGTTACGGACAAGGCCCTCCTTCTTACCCAAGGTAGTCACGGCCTTCCACATTGGGCAATCCATCACATTGCCCACCTTCTTTCCGCCTCCCCACCCCTCGAGAGAGGAGGATAGGCTCCACCGTCTGGACCCAAAACGTGCGCTCTCATTTTATCTGGATCGCACACAACAGTTCCGGGTGGATGATCAACTCTTTGTTGGATACGCGGGCGCTAAGAAAGGGAAAGCGGTGCACAAGCGGACCATCTCCCGGTGGATCATTTTGTGCATCCAGGCGTGTTACTCCTTGGCTAAGAAGGAACCACCTGTTGGCATTAGGGCTCATTCCACTCGAGCCACGGCCACTACGACTGCCTTGGGCCGAGGTGTGCCCTTGCAGGACATTTGCCTGGCGGCTTCGTGGGCCTCGCTGCCCACGTTTGCAAGACACTATTCCCTGGACAGTCAAGTCCGGAGGGACGGCTACTTTGGCCGCTCCGTCCTCCAGGACTTTCTGGTGTGATTATTGGTTTGCAGACCCACCACCTCGGGGATGGTATTGCTGGGGTATCTATTCTAAGGTAAGGAATCTATCACGAACATGTCTCTTTCAGATGCACAAGTTACTACTTGTGTAACGATATATCTGTAAGAGACATTAGTTAGTGACAGATTCCTTACCGACCCACCCATCCTCCCCGTTCTGCGAACCGATATCTAGAGTTAAGATCATCCCCTTTCAGGGCCCTAGTTTCATGGCACCAGTGTTGGTTTTTGTCATGGCTCTGCGCTTCTGGCGCGGAAAAGCTGTGGCTAAGAACTGACGTGGCTGGCAATCTGTGTACTTAGTTATATTAATGGTCCAGCTAGCCCCACGTCCCAGGACCTGACTCCCCCATTCTTTAAACGCTAGAGCGGGACACCCCCGCGAGAGTTTCAAGGGCACACGATTAATTCAGGTTGCCTTCTGGCTGTAAGATTAAAACAGGAGGGATATTCTATCCTTCCAAAAAGGAATGGCTGAGGAGGACACCTTATCATTTAGTTAAGAAAGGATACAGAATCTGATTGCTTCCTCTGCATTCTCGAATGTTGCTTTGAGCTCTTCGGCTCAATAGCAAAACGAATCTGACAAACTAATAAGGCTGAGTAAGAAACACTTACGGACAGAACTACATGGGCACTTTCTATTAAAACATTTGAGAGGTGGAACTATTCCCTGGGGGTTACAGGTGAAGAATGTCCCTGTGATCTTTACCGAGGACACTGAATACAGAAAGGGATTTAGCTGTATTAATACGAAATGCAGTAGGGACCTGAAGGTCCATACGATAGAAACTGCTCAAAGAATCAGCTTAAAAGAACTCGAGGAAATAGAAACACTAACCCAGGCGATAAAAGACAGTCCCACAATTTCTGACGCTAAAGCGCTATTAGAAAAAATAGACAAAGAAATTTCTACATTTAAAGATAACACACTGAATAATAAAATCGCACAATACGAGAGAGACTCTAAGGCATTCACGCTCGAGAAAGCATATCCATTTCTGAAGGCCGAGTTCTATACTCGGCCTGAGTCAAGGGGAGCATTGCGTAATTATCAGGGGAGGAAAAGGTTTAAAACCTTTTCCGAAACCTCATCATCAGACTCATCGGGCTCTGATACGCTAGGAAACCAAAATAAAAAGCAGGTGTCTTTTTTAGAGAAGGACCAGCAAGGAAAAACCAGATTCAAGGTGCCATGGGAGATGCGGACAAGGAGGAATTTTTACAAATCATAAAGGCGCCATCCACAATAGTCAATCTATCAGACAAAACACTCACAAAAGATGAGGAATCCGTACTAAATCTTGGACTAAAATTTGTACCTCGTCAACAAACAGACTTTACCTAAATGAAGTTAGAGACCATAGAATTTTGTCGCAAAATTCGACTGAGGGCCTTTTTTGCCAATCAGCCACCTATGATAGAAAAAGAAACTACAGGGTTACGTAATAAATCGACCTTCATACCTAGTCAAAAAATTCCTAAACAGGTTTATGCCTTCGAACAAATCATGCTTTCCTCAATTGATAAACTAGAGAGAAATAAAAAATATTTCCAACAGAATATGAGTAAAGGACAGAGAAGTGCACTACATGACTTGAGGAATGATACGTCGATAGTTGTGAAACAGGCCGACAAAGGCGGAGCTGTAGTCCTTTGGCCAAGAGAACAATATCTTGCTGAAGCCAATACACAGGTGAGCAACACTGTTTGGTATAGAACCCTACAGGAAGATCCGGTCAAAAACATTCAGGGACTGATAGCAGATACTGTTAAAATAGGGTTAGATGAAGGCTATGTTGGTGTGAGAGAAGGTGAAATTTTAATCAAAAAATATCCCAGGACTCCAATCCTGTACTTCCTCCTCAAGATCCATAAAAGTCTAAATGAGCCGCCAGGACGACCCATTGTTTCTGGGTGCGATTCCTGCCTGGAACCACTTGCGAAATATGTTGATTTTTTCTTGAAGCCCTTTGTTAGCTCTGTTAAATCATATCTCAGAGACACAATGGATTTCCTCGTCAAAGTAGAAGGGACTGATTTTAATCCTGCATCACAATTGCTTGTGACAATGGACGTCACGTCCCTTTATACTCAAATACCCCAGGGAGAGGCATTGGAAGTAATTGAGCTTTATTTAGAAGCTCGTGCAAGACCACATCGAGTCCCTACCAGATTTATTCTCAAATTGGCAGAAATAGCGTTGCGCAAAAATTACTTCCGATTCAATGAGCAGTTCTTTATGCAGACCAAAGGGACTGCTATGGGATGCCCCTATGCTCCTGAGATGGCCATATTGTATATGGCAGAATATGAGAAGAAATTTATTGAAAAAGATAACCCATATTGCAGTCACATTAAGCAATGGCTACGATATATCGACGACGTGTGGCTCCTGTGGCAGGGGAGCCACACAGAGTTGATGAAATTTCATGGATGGCTTAATTCAAAACATCCAGACATTACATTTTCTATTGAGATCAGTGACACAAGAATGACGTTCCTGGACGTGGAAATCACATGTTCAAACTGGAAGTTGGTCTCCTCTTTGTACAAGAAGCAGACTGATAAAAACACAATACTGCACCACCAAAGTGACCACCCCAGGAACTTGAAGGCTAACTTGCCCTATGGCCAACTGCTCCGTATCGGGAGAAACTGCACGGAGTTGTCAGAGTATGAAAGACACGCTGACACATTCTGTCACGAAATGGAAAACCGAAAAAACTGTTAAAAAACTAATTCAAGCGGGCACGATGTACACCACGCGAATGTTTGCTACAAACAAAATCAAAGGCTGAACTAGACCGGATGGTCTGTGTCACCACATTTGGGCCTGACACAACAAAATTCAGACAAACCGTGTTAAAAAATTGGCACTTACTAGAAAACCTGGACTGTCCATTTCCCCGTCCTCTTTTCGCGTATCGTAAGAACCGGAGCATCGGACAACATCTTGTACGAGCCGAGATAGCATTACCCAAACCGAAGAGTGACCTATTGTCTCGATGGGGAATGAAACCCATTGAGGGACATCATAAATGTGGGACATGCGTGGCCTGTGGGACTACTGTGGAAGGGAAGGAATTCCAACATGGGAATATTAAGTGGAAACACTTAAGTTTCTCAAATTGTAAAACACGAAATGTTGTGTATGTAGTCATCTGCCCATGTAATAAGATTTACATAGGCGAGACAACACAACAAGTGAATATGCGCATAACGCAACATAAGTCTAGAATCAAGAATAAAGTGCTTACAGCACCTATGGTGGAGCATTGCATTGAAAATAAACACACTGAGAATGACTTAAAGTGGTCAATTCTATATGTTCTGCAACAGTCTAGACCCATTGACCATGATAAACTTCTACTAAAAAAAGAGGCCTACCTTATACTTAAGTTTAATAGCGCACTCAGCGGGCTTAACTCGCTTTCTGAAATATCTAGAGTGTGAGCTTTATCTAGTATAGTGCCTCCAAAAGAAAGGGTCGATGGTAATTGCACGTATGTTTTCATATGTGGTTTAAATTCACCTTTTTTCACATCTAAATGATAGCCTTCTCTAGCGACCCCACTCTAAGATGGCCGCCAAGCAAGTAGCTATAAGTAGGTCCAAAACCATGTTACAACATGGCTGCCAAACTAAGTGAATGAGAGCTTTCTCTAGCGACCCCACTCTAAGATGGCCGCCAAGCAAGTAGCTATAAGTAGGTCCAAAACCATGTTACAACATGGCTGCCAAACTTAGTGAATGAGAGCTAGATGCCGAGTCACAGCTTGTTCAAGTAAGTCTAGAGCTAACATGGGTTTGATTTGCCACCAATATTGCAATAGCCCCAGAAACCTAATAAAACGCTGTTATTTCCTCTAGGGAAAGCGAGCGCAAATAATAAGGACTGAGGAAAGCGGTGCCCACATGGTTAGAAAGCGTTTACCGCTGCAACCGATTAGAACACGAACAGCCCAAGCGAGGAATCCCTCAGAGCAAGTATGCCGAGTAGAGCAACGAGTGCCATACTCTCTCCGTCTGTGCATAAAAAGCGCGTAAAACGTTATTCTCATTATTTTCAGGCTGTAATACAAGACTGAAAATTAACTCCCATTTGGTGGAAACGTAGGATCACGAGTGTGATCCAGTAAGGTATGTTGATAACATATGTGCCCCATTCTGGCCTTAGAAAGTGAGCAAGAACAGGTCATGATACCTGCGTTTGTTTTTAGATCCCGAAAAGAAACTCAGTCAGAACTAATACCCTACCCTTGACCGGCGGCTGCTGGTTCAACAGGTAAAATGAGGAATCAGAGTTAAATGTAGTTGGAAGCTAAACAACTGTCAGAAATGTAGCTAAAACAAGATTTATTTTATACACTTGCAGATATCCCGTATTAAGACAGAGCCCTGATGAGAATCCGTAGAGTTGACATACCGGATTCGAAACGCGTTGGCGTAAAAAGATTAGCCATTTATTGGTTGAATGGACTGAATGAATTAATTTGAAGTCTATTTTTCCTTTTTTGAACTGCCTACATTCAACTGTAGTTCATTGATTTATGATTGTCATCAAGTTTATACTTTTGACTCTGGTCTTTATGGAATTACGGATGATTTTTTCTTCATAGTATGAATATTTGAGTGTATATATATCAGAGCAATTCACTTTGTATAAAACAACTAGTTATGTGTACGTGTTTGTGTTGTAAATAATCGCGAATTGTAAATTGTATATAAGGTGTACAAAACGATAAGGTGTCCCTTTCATACATCAATACTTAAAAAAAGACAAAAAACAAATAAATAATAAAAGGGTTTGAGTGATATACCCGTACGAACCAGGAAGTCTCTTATGGTTTGTTCCCTCAAAAATAGAGGATTTAAGTAAGTGTGTGGCTGGCAATCTGTGTACTTAGTTATATTAATGGTCCAGCTAGCCCCACGTCCCAGGACCTGACTCCCCCATTCTTTAAGAACTGACGTCAGCACGCGGAGGCGGCGTCTAAGTACTCCGACGACGTCATCACGGCGCCGACGACGGACGCGGAGCCGCAGACGATGCCTACCGACGCGCAAGGGTACTGCTGCGCAAAAGTTTCCGGATCCAGTCTGACGCCTGGGGATATTCTAAGGTAAGGAATCTATCACTAACTAATGTCTCTTACAGATATATCGTTACACAAGTAGTAACTTGTGCTTTAGTATCGGTAAGTCTAACTCTGGACATGGGCTTCTGTGTCAT
Organism: Lissotriton vulgaris; assembly: GCF_964263255.1. Classification (NCBI taxonomy): domain Eukaryota; kingdom Metazoa; phylum Chordata; class Amphibia; order Caudata; family Salamandridae; genus Lissotriton; species Lissotriton vulgaris. The sequence continues at coordinate 813,709,374 of NC_141696.1, read as the reverse complement.
CTTAAAAAAAGGACTCAGGACTTGATTGATTAGAGTTGGTAAAGTAAGTGTACTTCAAAAATGTACTGGAGCTGCCTTGTAATGGTGCTGGGCAATGTTCCCACTGTGTGTAATTTACAATACTCCTTCTGGAACTTGTTTTATGCAGGAAATGATTACCATAATGTTGAAAGCAAAATAAGTCACCATAATTAGCAGATTCTAAATATAAATCCTCAGCATCAAAGGCAGCATAATATTTTAAATCAGTAAATAATGATTCTACGGCCTGAACATTCCAATCCTCAGAACGTATGTTTTGTTTAACCACATCCCCCATGTTCATTCTAAGTACATTTGGGACATTAACCACTTCAGTTGGGCCATGATTTTGAAATTTTACTGCATCCCACACAATCCCATCAAGAACCGGCCATGCTGTGATGTTAACAAAGTTCAAGTCTCTTTTCAGCCTGTGTGCAGAATGTGAAGAGGATAAGGGGGCCAAAGTTCCATTAAGATGCTGAATACATGTTCTCTCCTTGACATAGTGTCCATCCATGAGTCGGAAAAAATAAAACACAAAACCAAATGACATAAAAAGGTATTCTGAAAAAAGCATTAGCCAAATATATGTCCATTGGGGAACCAAAAAATGTTTTTTGAATAAAGAGGCATAGATTGCACAACTTGAGGGTTTTGTCGAAGTCACTGAAGCAGACTCAAATGAGAATCTAGAGTCTGTGGCCAAACGTGTTTGTAAATCAGGCATCGATAAATCTGCAGGAAAGGAATAATCGAGGTCATCATTGTTATTAACTGGGAAAGTGTTCAGTATAGGATTAGAAATGACAGGCATCTCTAAGGCCACTTCTGGCTCAGCAGCTGCAGTAATGGCCAAAACAGAATTTCTCACAATCTAAGGACATGAGACTGCCGGTGTCATACTATGAAGAATCGGCCACCCTGTGTATCTTGACATTGTCAATTGAGATAAACCTGTTTTCCTTACGACCTGGAAGTGGTGGTAAAATGACTGTTCTTGTGCCCTTCACTCCAAGAACGGGGACCGGTGCTCGATAGGAAGGACCAAATTCTTTCTCGTTGTCGATCTTCTCTCGAACCAGTTCTCCAACTTTGGGTAGCCAGCCAACTACCGGGATCTGCAAGGCATCATCCGACGTGGAGGGCATATGTTCTTTTGTAAGACTGTCTCTCGACTTTTGTAGATCCTGTAAAACAGCACAATGTTCATCTACGTCAAAGGCCGTGGCTTGAGCCACGCAGTCTAGACCGTCGAGGTCAGGGACGTACATCTTGATACCAAAGAGCATTTCGTACGGGGTCCGCCCACCCAGAGACCTTCTAGGGAGATTATTAAGAGCACGCTGCATGCCATTGAGGTGGGCCAGCCAGTTTCTGCCAGTGCCTATAACTCGAGCTGTCAAAGATTGCTTTAAGTCACGGTTCATTCGTTCCACTACACTGTTACCCTCAGGTCTGTACGGAGATGAAAACTTGACTTGGACCCCCAACGAAACCATAGCATCCTTATACGCCTTAGAGGCGAAAGCCGGACGCTGATCCGAATGGAAGGTACCACAGGCAAAAATCCCTACAAAGACACGCAAATCTCTTATGACAGTCCGTGAATCAGCGCTGCGATGGGGTCATACCCACACAAAGCGTGTGCATGAATCAACTGCTACTAAGATGTACTTATACGCAGTATCAGAAGAAAAAGGACCGCAGTGATCTAAATAAACGCATCCTAGTGGTTTATTAGAAATGTTCAACTGTGTCTGTGGCGGACGAGCAGCAGTCGAAGGCTTGATCTGCTGGCAAATGTCACATTGAAGGACATAATCACGCGTCTGTTTGTACAGTCCCCGCCACCAGAACCTCTGTTGTAGCTGAGTTACAGTGGCCGAGACGCCCGCATGCGCAGACGCCACACCTTCATGAGCCGCTGTAATCAAAGTAGCTCTGCTATCCGAGTTGGGAATTAAACGTTCGCCAACTTCAGAAATTTTCACGTAAGGAACCTTATCGGGACTTAAGTGGTATGTGTACTTCGAAGGGAACCCCGCAGGATATTTACCTCCCTTCTCAGTGGCAGCAACAGCCGCCAAGATGTCGTCATCTATTTTACTTTTGGACCGTGTAACTGCTGCAACTAAATATTTAGATACTGCTGATTTCGCTGCTTCATCAGCAAGCGAATTACCGACCGCGTGGACTCCTATGTGCTGATGGCCGAGAGTATGAATCACAAACATAAGTGGCAACTGCTCTTTAAGCTCAGCCACTCGGACCCAGATCATTTTATGTTTTATTGTGCTACCCTTGGAATCACGAAATTCATTCTGAATCCAATAGGTCTAGTTCTCATTGTAAGACTGGACACAGTAGTAAGAATCACTTACGATAAGAGTAGTCACCCTAGGATCTGCGTACTCCAATGCAAGCATCAAAGCACGAAGCTCTGCTAATTGTGCAGTGCAGTCCCCTAGTGTCTGCGTGTGCACGACACTGGACTTGAACTCATCGTTCACTATGGCACCGACCACAATGGCGCATGCGGAAACGTAGGCGTGTTTAGAGCCATGCGCAACCTGCGCCGAACCATCGGTGTAAATGATGCAATGGAAATCCTCCAGGGGTCGCATTGCTAAAAGAGCAAGATGAACGAATTCATACTGTAAGTACTCCTGCAACCTTAATGTGGCATCAAAAATAAACGTGACATCCTGAGATGACCTGGACGCTGCCCATTGAATCCACCGAGGGTGCAAAGCTTTAGAATTAGGTACACTGGCTTTTGTGACTGCCTCCAAGGCAGGACACGGGGTAACAACCAACATGCGTTTTCCCTGTGACAGGGCACGTTCCTTAAGAATTGCCATCTGCACAGCCGTCAAAACTTTCTCCACAGTGGAAAATCGCAAGTCAGCCGAAGTGTACAAGTGTGACTTGTAAGCAATAGGTACTGTCTCCTTCATTAAAAGTCAGGTACGTGAAACCTACCGTCCCAGGGATAATTCTTATCACCAGGTTGGTCTGATTATCACGAGTCAGTAAGAATTTAGAAGCGAGCAGATCAGCCTGCAAAGACTGCAGTATAGCCGAATGCTCAGGCAGCCAGCATGATTTGGAAAAAGATGGTTGTATCAAAGCATTCAAAGGCTTGATACGCTGGGCATATTCCGGAATGTAAGTTCTCCCAAAATTCAAAAAGCCCAGTAAAGATTGTAATTTTTTCAGTGTTGTCGGAGCGCGCAATTGTGCGCATTTCTCCAGGAAGTGAGGAGCCAATCCCTCTCCTTCATTGTTAAGCTCGTAGCCCAGGAACAACACTGTACTCTGCAATGTGCGATTTTGCAAAGTTGAATTTGTAACCTAAGTTTGCAAAGGTACAAATAATTCCGTTTACACGACACAGATGCTCCCAAAGTTCGTTGTCTGTGAGATATATGTCATCCACATACGAACAAGCATCCGGGTCGATTCTCTCCAAAAGAGAGACTATGCGGCGGAAAAAACCCCAGGACTATTCTTATAGCCCATAGGGAGACGCCGAAAGTGTTTTTGGACACCGCCGCATGTAAAACTGGTCCATTGGGAACTCAGAGCATCCAATTGGTGGGCATAGAAACCATTAGAAATGTCAAGCGTGGTCTTAAACCGCTTACGCACAAGACTATTCACAAGAGCAGAGCTGTGAGTATTCTGTACTGCCCAGTTACGGCAATGCAAGTTTAAATGCCGGTAATCCAAAACCAAACGATACGAACCGGCAGGCTTGTTTACAGTAAAAAGAGAGTTATTCATTGGTGAGACACACGTTTCAATTACACCTTGATATTCCAATTGTTCAAGGATTGCCGCGATGGAAGCTTTCGCTTCACGTCTTATGGGATATTGAGGTTGAGGCTGCGGCTGAGACCGTAAAGGTATCTCGTGGCGCAGGGACAATTTATACCACCCACATTGATTCCGGTACACAGCCGGCGCCAGATTTAGAGCCCACTCTTCTGCAAAATGCTGCGCATTCTCTTTCGAGACTGTGTTCGCGAAACTGGGGAGGATTACCTCCTCCCCTTGCGGAGCTCCGAGCACAAAAGGTGGGGGCCAGTTAGCCTCCGAAAGCAAAATGTCATATGTAGACGAAAGATTTTCCCAAAATACCCCTTTTATGGTTCGCTGTATGGCACCTTCAATTAATAGGATAATTTCAAAAAGTCTATCAGGGGGAGCAACTCTTGTGTCAGCTGTTTCAATGACAACAGAAGTATCGGTCGCTGTCACCTTCAGTAGTGGACGGAGCCCCTCTCTCACTATGGTAATCTCCGCCGCGCTATCCAGCAAGGTCAGAGCCCACGTCAGATTCCGAAGCAGTGTTCTCACTATCTGGGGCATATCGATGCGCTGTTAAGGCTGCGACTTTCTTCTTTGCAAACTGTAGTCTCCTAGGCGTAGAGCCTTCCTGCTTTTCTGCACCGTTCCTCGGGCGGGGCTGGTCACGTCCTTGCCGCCCCCTCCACCACCGGTCGTCGGAGCCGATGAGTCCTGAAAGGAACGAGGAGAGCGTTGGTCAGAAGCCTGAAATCTATCAGGAGTCTTAATCGTCGCGCGTCGCGCAAGTCATAAACACGTTCCGACTGCGTAGGTAACGGAGATGCAGGGCGAGAAACCTGTGTTTGTTGTTGTTGCAGTTGTTTTCCCTGTTTCTGTTTTTTAGGCCAATTTTGTTTATTGGACTTGGGCTGAACCTCAGTCTCCGAAGTTTGTCCCTGGTACTGCTTTTTATCTTTAGCAGAAAAAGGCTTAACGCCCCTACTATTGCCACCAACGGTTTTATAAGCCGCAACAATAATCCTCGCTAACTGACGGGTTTTCTCGGCCTCGGCAAGCGCCGCTAACGCGTTAGCAACCTGAAAGTTCACCGCATCCCCCTTGACATTAGCAAGGATCAGATCGCAAACTACGTCAAAGGTGCCACACAGGCGCATACCCAACTCGACCGCAGATTCCGGTCCGTGATCATCTTGAACACGTTTAAGGACCGAAGACAGCACGGACATAGACGGGGTGCCGTAGCACGAGCATAGACAGCCGCAAAAGTCTTCTTTCACGTCTCAATCAACAAGCTCAGGGGCCAAATCCTTCGGCAAACTAAGCGTAAGAATCCAGTGTTTTTCACCAGGAGTCGTATTAGGAAATACAGCTTCCAGCTTGTCAAATTTCTCGGCAAGCCAGAAAGGAAAATCATCCTTTTCCTGGGGCTTCTTGCCCATTACGGCATTGACCATGACAGGGCTGATTTTCAAACCACCCTGCCCTGCCGGAAGCGCCGCACCCCCCGGGGCCCCACCGGGAAGATTGCGACCCATGTAATGCACTAAGGCTCTAATCACGGCAATCGCGACTACATGTAGTCGTCTTAGTTCAGCCACATTACAATTGCCGTGTAGAGGATGAGGAGTAAATCCAGCCAAAACCGGCCAACTAGCACCTGGAATGGACAAAGGACCTAACCTCGGAGCGGTTAAATAATGGGGTAGGGCGCCACCAAACCAAACTCCATGCTGCCAAACATCAATAGGAACTTCCTGTGCCCTGTACGGAGTATACTCATTAGGTACAACCGTGGGAGTGTATGTGTGGAATACGCCTGAATTAGCGTCCACCGCCGGAAACGTCACCCACGAATAAAAGAGTTCGTAAGGGTAAGCATGTTCCGCACTCACCACCATAATCACAGCCAAGCCCTCCAAAGGCACATTGTAAGCCCGCAAATGATCTCGCACCGCAATGCGACTATGCTGCGGAATGTCCACAGGTTGGGCCATGACAGCACAGGAATTTAGAAAAAACAAAGTAAACTTTGTAGCACAACTGGGTAGTAATTCAAGGAAACCGTTTTTAGAAAGATTCAAGCTTGAAAAGACCTATTTAAAAAATAGGTAGGTTTTTCCGACACCACAGTTTACCGGAAATGTCAGTGAAGGGGTCAAGGAATGAATGATACACTACTCGAGTGACATGATATAAGGCCAACAACGTATGGGCACCATGTAGCCGGAATTCCGTTCTCCTACAGAACTGTGCATAGAGACCTGGAACCTTGGTGAATTAGGATGGCCCAAAACTCACCTCAGTACCCAAAATCCCCTTACCGAGCTAGCTACAGTGTCTCATTGGTCATAACAAACTCCCAATGCTTAGACAGACCAGAACATGAACTTAGAATACCTCAGGAATCGTGGAACACATGAACACTCTTTCGTTATATAATCATCACAAACCAGAACGTGGAGTAAAAGAGGACACGTGCACGTTTGAAATATTTATTTACTAATGCAAGGTTCTCAAACGCAGTATCTTGTATAATACTAGCAAACATATTATAAGCAACAAGGTTATCAGCATGGTTATCAGTCCATAAAAGGGGAATGGTGAGAGCATACTAATATGCTGAAATGAATAGAAATTAACAATGTCTAATTCACACTCTCCCTATTTAGCATAGTATATTATATCTATGAAGGTCTCATTTGGGTTTTAGCAGGGCGGGCCCATACCTTAAAATCTCAGTGGCAGGACGATCACATCACCTCCCACCAGCTCTCTGCATGCGAAGCATATCAAGTGTGTTTTTGTGCGTTCAGCATCACAATATAAAACTCGCCTAGAGACAGATTTTGGCAGCAGCATGTGTGTTATGTCTATAAGGGTGCGAAGATCAGACCTTACAACACTGGGTTAAGTTATCCGTGTAGCCTTCAGCACTCGGTGTGCAGGCAGAGTGCAGAACAAAACTGATATCAGAGCAATAACATATTATTTCTCTAGTAAATCTTGAAGCTCTTCCAGGTTGAAAGCTAAAACAACAACTTTGTGTTGTGTGCAAAAGTGAAGCAAGAATGAAAACGGCGTGCAAACATTTAATAAACCCATGCTAACTTAACACAGTATGTAGAAAAGAAGTAGCTATATGACAACACATGCTCTCGTTAATGCAATCAACTCTGCTGCTTGCGCAAAATTGTGTGGGATACGTGCAGCTTCAACAATCGTATGCAAAGTCGTAACAGCATATGCCGCAGTCGTATCACCATTCTGAAGCTTAAAGCACGAACCATCAACCCACAAGGTACCATCACACTCTGGAAGAGGAGTATCCCTAAGGTCTATCCTCCCTTTCGTTTCTTCCTCAGTTCTCAGAAAACAATCATGTTGTTCTTCAACATTCTCTGTCTCAACTGAAATTGGCAATAACGTGGCTGGATTCAACGTGTTGCATCGTTTAATGTGCACATGACTCGCTAACAAGGTCAACTCATAACCCGACAACCGAGCACTAGTTAAGTGCTGTGTCTTGGTACGGTTCAACAAGGTATCCACTGCATGTGGAACCATTACGATCAATGTGTTGTCCATAACCAAACCAGCAGACTGTAGAATCGAAACAGCCGCTGCTGCTCTCAAGCAACTCTGCAACGCTCTAGCTACCGGATCTAAAGTCGACGGAAAATACGCACATGGACGTTGCTTATCGCCGAACTGTTGAGTCAACACTGACAATGCACATCCCTCTCTTTCATGGACATACAATGTGAAAGGCTTACTGTAGTCGGGGGTACCCTACACAGGAGCCGAACACAACGCATTTCGTAACTCTGAAAAGCTCTTCTGACATTAGTCAGTCCAAGGAATAGTATTTGGAGTATCCTTAACAGTAAGAGCTATCAAAGGTTTCGCTAACAAAGAAAAATTAGGGATCCACTGTCTACAGTACGACGTAATACCCAAACACGCACGTACTTCTCTCTGTGTTGTAGGAACACTCATTTTTGCAATAGCTTGCATTCTTTCTGGGGTCAGTTTCCTTCCCTCCTTCGATAAGAGGTGACCTAAGTAGGTTACTTCTTGTCGACAATTTTGCAACTTGGAGAGAGAAACTTTGTGATGAAAATCAAACAAATGACGTAACAACAACAAAGTGGCTTCTCTACAAATCTCTTCATTGTCAGCAGCAACTAGCAAGTCGTCAACATATTGAATAAGGGCAGCACCATCAGGTAAAACCAACAGATCAATTTGCGTTTTCAAAGCTTGGCTATAGATCGATGGACTCTCGCAATAGCCTTAAGGAGCGCGCTTAAAGCGGAAACTTCGTCCTCCTAAAGAGAATCCAAAAATATCCCTACTCTCCAAGGCAATCGGGATGCTGAAGAAAGCATTCTTCAAGTCAATCACCGAGAACCATGTGGCTGTAGCCGGGATCAAATTCAGAAAAGGGTTGATGTCAGGTACAACAGGAAATTGTGGAACAACAATCTTATTCATCTCGCGGAGATCGATAACAAACCTATATACAGGAGGCTGTGAAGAATCAGTTCTCTTCAGAACAGGCAAAACAAGACTATTGCACACATTACCTCTCGTTTCCTCAATCACACCCTTGTCGATCAGATCATAAATGATCGCCAAAAGTGCACGCTCGCCATCACTCGAGATACAGTACTGTGGAATGTGCGGTAACTTAGCATTTACCTTCAGTGTCACAACATAAGGTGGAATCTTCAAAAGACCTACATCATTCGGACCAGTAGCCCATAATGAATCGGGTAAAGAAGACAATTCAGGTAGAAGTCCATCTTTAGATATATACATCGGAGAGATCACTCTCTCACCCAACGTAAGATATACTCCTGACGGAGAACAATACAACGTTGCATACAATCTCTTGAACAAATCCAATCCCAACAAGTTCAACCTGTAGTCAAAATTAGGGGTGCTTCAAATCTACGAGGTCCAACAGAAAGAGGTAACGGAGTAGAAATCTGATTCGTAACCGGGGCACCAGAAAAACCTACAGACACATTCTCAAAGCCAGACAAAGGTGCGCCAGGGAGTTTAGAGTGCATAATAGAACTCTTCGTAGCACCAGTATCTAACAGAAAAGGCTCTGACACACCTGATGCAATCACTTCAACATGAGGTCCACTCTGATCTACTGGAACTGAAACAACTCCCTCTGTATGTCCATGGCTGTCCTAACAAACATTACCATCTACTTCCTCACCTTCGACATAATAATCATCCTTGTAGTATTGAGCGGCCCTACCAGATGAACCCTGCTGCTGATCAAAACTATTCATTGAGTTCTGTGGAGGCAAAGAACGCCCATTCTGTCCGCGACCTCTACCTCTAGGTGCTTGTTGAGCACCTCGACCTCTCACACCAGAAGCACCATTTGTGCGCTGCAACAAAACCAGACAACTATTCTTGATATGGCCCTCATCTTTACAATACGCACACTGATTTGGCCCATACGGAAAACGCTGTTGAGAAGACTCGTTCCTTTGCGAGTTTCTCGAATATTGCTGATTCTGCTGATAATCGCGTTGATTATTAGTACGGGGTGGATAAGCTTGTTGTAGAAGAACTTTAGTCTTCAATTCCTTAGTCTTCTTATCCGCTTTCTCTATCTCATCTTTGTACCTATTTTCATAGTACTGGGCCGTAGCTAAAATCTGCGCTGATGTGGAAACAGCCCAAGCACTCTCGGAATCGTTCAACTTATTACACAACTCTGGAAGCAATTTATGTACAAATTTGTCAACAAACAATCTCTGGCCACCCTCAGTAGTCATGTCCTGACCACTGTTGTCTACAAAGGTCTCTTCAAACCGCGTGAAAAAGTCGGACACAGTTTCATCTTTCTTCTGCTTACACGCAGACAACTTGTCCCAATTAACACGCACTTCAGGAATCAAAGTCTTCATTAAATTAATAATCCTACCAGGAAGTTCAGTAATTATATCCTCAGGCTTAGCACCGCCTACTTGTCTATCATTCGCAGCACTAAGATTATTCCATGTATCGCCCAATTCCTGTGCATGATCCGTGTGACGAATCCTACGCCAAATAGGCTGTGGAGCAACATTCCCAAACAACATGTCTATGTCTGCTAAATTCATGATACACGAACCCACAGTCTGAGTGAGCTCTTTATAATATCCCGCCGGATTCTTGCGCGGATCAGGCAAAGTCTGCTTAAGCGCTAAGACTTCAGCACGCTTCCAGGGAACATGTACCCAGACTCGTTGAAAGTGTGCAATAACAGGTGGAGCAGCATTAGGATCAGCAGGTCTCCAAACTGGAGGAACTTCTCGCATCGGATATTGACGCGCTGCTCTCCTAACTGACGGATCAGGCTCAAACAGTCGCACAGAAGGAGTGTCACTACGAAATGACAATATAGTTGCAACTGCTCTCCCGACATCATGAGGACCCGCAACGGTCCCTTTCGCAAATTCAGAACGTATTCGATACAACTCAGTAGGAGCTTTACCTACTTCTTCAACCCATTGTTCATGGAGGAACACACACATCATCTCAAAGACGTACCGTTGCTTTGGTGCTTCCCATTGAAGGAAAACATCCATAACACCTTCAAGATCATACTGAGTAGCTTACGTGATCCATTTACGTGCCAAATGATCTAAATCTGTACGCTCATCTATATCAGGCAACCAACTACGTGATTGTCTACGCTCATTAACAGGAGACATACCCAATTGTCCCAACAAAGGAGAAAAGAAACCAGAAACTGCAGCAGTCATTCTCTGTCTGGCAGAAGGAGAAGGTGAAAGAATAAGAGAAGACGGAACAATAGTAGAAGAATCCAAAGTCGGAACAGAAGGAGTATTATAGATAGGCGTAGGAGTAGCAGACAAAAGGGCAGGCAACGTTGACGGCCCCTGAGGAGGCTGTGCCAAAGGAATAGTAGCCAACGGAAGAGGAGCTGGCTGTGGAGGAATTGCAGGTGGAACGACAACCGGAGGTTGCGCAACTACAACTGGTGGTGGTGGTGCCGTAGCATTCTGTGCATAAGGGGGTGGCGAACTCAACCGATGCGACATTAAAGGATCTTTCGCAAGATCTTTCTTTTCTTCCTGCTCTTTAAGCGGCAAAACTGGGTAGCACTTATCTACCGCTAACTTCCTAACCCTAAGCATCTGTTCGCTCTCTTGCTCTTCCTCATTATCCCTATACGCTATAGCAGCTTGCACCATTGACAAACCTCGTTCTCTTTTATTCTTCTTCGCTAATTTAATTTCTTTCTGTTTGGCTCCTTTGCGCCATATGCAGTAAGAGTCAAACATTGCCGGCCGGGCTTTGTTTTTGAACAGTTTAACTTTGAGATTATCCAAAATCTCTGTTTCAAAGCTACCGTAACGGGGCCACTGTAGGACACCGTCTTTCTTCGTATATTTTACCCAGATGTCATTATAACTAATAGGATCCACACCATGCTTCACATAGAGATCATATGTAGGAGTTCCAATCGGAGGAACCGGACACTAATCCTCTAACCGGGAATCCTTAGAACAACCACAACCAAATATCTTTCCAAGTCCGCTAAAACCAGGCATCTTTGCTCACTAGTCTAGCTTCAAACTTTAAGGGAAAGCTCAAAATGATAGTCTCGTGAATACACAAGTCCCTCGGCTTTGGGGCCTGCAGGTACCAAATCAAAGCGATCCACGAAGGGATACCAAACAAACTAAGGACTGGGAGACGCTCCACTCATACTTAACTGAAATGTCGATGGCGTCACCAGAAGACCCGTCTATCGTCTCGCTCTACAAACGTCTATGGCTCCAACACAGGGCGACAGTCAGGGCAGCAGTCCTTTGTAGCCGTCGGAAGGCGGGGAACCTCGCAGCAAAGACTTTCGGACCACGACGACATACAGGGGTCGATGAAGTGGCAGGCCTTCCTCCAGAATTTCCACACGAAGCTCTCCACGATCTTCGGGCTTGGACCGGTACCGCTGAAGTCGCCCCAAGTTGGGCGCCAACTGAAGGACCAGGTTTTAGAACCTAGCAGCGCCAGGGAAAACGCCAGATGCCTTCGAGTTCCCCTGCCTTGGCAAACAGACACGGGACGCTTCTTGATGACGTCATAGACCAAAGTTTATTGGCTGCAACCAGGAACAGAGGTTTACGAAGCACAACACGGGTGGTTCGCTAGAGACTGCATAATTTCAATGAGCGGAGCATGGTCTTTTATGCCAAAAATCACATTCCAAAGTATCATCAGTTACATACAAACTAACCAATCAGATCGTGACATTTCAAAAGTAGCGCATGACGACAATTCCATTTTCCGCTGTCCAGCCCACCAGAAATGACCAAGCACATTCCAATATCCTGTTCGATCAGGCCGGACAAACCCATCATAAAACCTCAACCCAAATCTGTGATTATGTCGTAAAGGAAGGAGCAGAAACAGATTGGAAACAAGATAGAAAGGTGGGTGCAGTGTACTGTAGACTTCGGCATGACCTGCTCTTTGATCTTTATCTGACCAGCTGCTTAACAAGGAACTGGCTCAGCGAGGTCAGCCTCGGGCAAGGGAGTCAGTTCAGCCAGGTCATTCAGAAGTCAGCTAAGGTGTACGTGTCCCAAAGACTCGCTTGGCCGTAGTCATCGGCCTATGTGAGGGCAACCACACAAAATGGCTGGCGTACACAAAATGGAACCCGAGGGTTCAAACGATATCCCTGAATACGTAGTGTTCTCATTGATCGATTTAATGTGAAAACACTCGTACACACCGCGTTCATGATTTGCGGTCCGCTGACACCAACATCGTCTATTTCCGACGACCTTTATTGAACGGGTTCGGAACCACCGAACCTCAAACTACAGAACTACACGCGCCGGGGTGGGACTTCTGTATCCTCGCGGATGACGTCAGGGCGGAGTCACGCGATGCTGTGCCCTTGGCGCGCAGGGATGCTGTGGCAAAAAAGTTTTTCGGATCCAGTCTTACACCTGGCGATAATTCTACGTTCTTGAATCTGCGGCTAAAATCGTCTCTATCAGATACATCGTTATTGAAGGTAAGAAACTCGTACAATCCTTTCAGTGCTAGACACTACAGACTGGTTAGGGTAGTCGGTAACTGCATTGTGCTTAAATACCATGCGTAAACTTGACCCTCCGGCTGCTCTAGCAATTACCAAGCATCACTAATGGACTTTTCATTTGATGGCACCCATCTCTTCGGAGACCAGGCGGGCTCTGCCCTGGAGCGATTTGAAGAAAGCAAGGGTCAAGCTCGCTCACTGGGTCGGTTTGTGCTTGTGCAGCAGACCCACCCCCTCAACAGTATTGCCCCTTTCGAGGCTTCTGAAGAGGCTTTCTGCAGAGGCAATGACAAAACCTGCCTTCACAGCAACAGGCCTCCCAATCCTTTTGGGGTACAGGCCAGGTGTCTGGCCAACCGTGTCCAGGGCCTCAGGCCAATGTACTAGCCAACCCACTGCCAGAGCCCCTTCAGAATGATTTTAGCTCGCTCTTAGCGGCGCACTGGTGGCAAAGCATCACCTCCGACAGATGGTTACTACAAATTGTCCAGAATGAATACCCTACCCACCTATGCAATAGTTTAGACTTGCCTCCTGCGCCATGTTGACTTCAGGAGGGCCATTTGTCTATTTTAATAAAGGTCATTCAGACACTATTGGAGAAGGGAGCCGTAGAGAGGTGGTCCACATCAAAGATTGGGATTGGCTGCTACTTACACTACTTTTGTAGTGTAGTTCCTATTTTCCAATAGGCTCTGCGCATTGGAATAACAAACGATAGTTTAGACGTAGGACTGAGGTCGACTAGGTCTCTATTGTAGCTCAGAGATCACTAGAAACTTTCTCTAATGAACAGGGAGGAGTGAACTTCCCTGATTAGACAAGAAGGGATTCAGCTTCTGACAACCGCATAAACATGACAACTTTGCTCCCCCAGAATAAGGAGTATATCTCCAGAGTCGTGTGAAAACAATAGATAGCTATTTCACTCAATCAATCGTGCATACTTAGTTTCACCAGAGTGCAGAGAAATAGAGAGACGGGCGTTTTCAATAAAAGGTGTTATTTATTGAGCAGTTTTCTTTCTCATGCAAGAGAAACGAATTGCCACAATTGCAATACTTGTTATAAAGTAAAGTGCGTACAGTAAAAGGAGTCTTATGAAATAATACTGTAAAAGCATTGATCTGGTTTCTGAGCCATATGATACTTAAAAGGTATAAAATATAATCTGAAAGAGACACGTTAGTGATAGATTCCTTACCTTAGAATATCCCCAGGCATCAGACTGGATCCGGAAATTTTTGCGTATCAATAGCCCTGCGCGTCGGTAGGCGTCGTCCGCGGCTCCACGTCCGTCGTCGGCGTCGTTAGCGCCGGAATGACGTCGTCGGAATACTTAGACGCCGCCCATGCGCGCTGATATCAATTCTTTTTTTTTTTACGCGCCAGCTAGCGCAGATCCGGAGAAGCTCTACCCCTAGTAATTTTTTGACTAAACTTTTTGATCTTTTTGATCATTTCTCTCCTCGAGTCTTCGACTCTAACGGTGCCGGTAGGGATGCCCGGGTTGAAACCCTGCTCGAAGTGCGACCGACTGATGTTGGTTACCGACCCCCATTGCCGGTGCCTGAAGTGTTTAGGCCTAGACCACGACGACCGCACCTGCTCCGACTGCCGGGCCCTGACGTCTAAAGCTAGGCAGGAGTGGTCCCGCAAGCGACTCGAGCTCCGGCAGTCGGCTCCGCGCCGTTCCAGGTCCCGGTCCCACGGGAGGTCGAGGGATCGGTCGCGGGGTCGGAGTCTGAGTCATCGCAGCTCCTAGAGTGGCCATCGGTCGTCAGGATCCAAGTCCTCAGGTAAGAGCCATGAGAGGTCGGAGACACGTCATCGTTCCTCCGACCCACCCCGACACTCGCACGATGCGGCCGGGGGTTCGGGTGACCCCACCAACGCAGCTCCGACGGAGTCGCAAGCGTCACCGCCTGCCCCACACCTTCGGGTCCTTGGGCACGGCGCGTCGCCGCAGGAGATCGAGCGGTACCTCATGGCCATGAGGTCCCTCCCTCCTCAGTCGGGTTCCACAGCACCCCTGGGCCCGACGGTCCTGACTGGAGGCCCTAGCGGGTCGGATGCTTCGGCCCCGACGCAGTCGGGTGCCTCGACGCCGCCGGCGACTTCGGTCCCGGCGCTGCAGGACCTCACCGGATCCGCTTCCGCATCCGGGTCGACCTCTCCGGCGCCGGCCCCGCGGGTGTCACCACCGGCGCCCACTGTAGACACCGTCCCCAATGTTCCCTTCGGTCCGACTGGCGCCGGAACGGTGCCACTTCCGACGGCCTTTGGAGATTTTTTATTTCCATGAGGAGGCCCCGTCTGTTGCACCTGTTTTACAGAAAACTGGTGAGGAGGGTGACTGGGAGGGGTCTGAGGACCCTCTGGCACTGGAGTGCCAGTCTCAAGAGGACTGGACATATGAGCTTGGGGAGTCCAGTGGTATTGACACTTTGCCAGACATTGGATTTCTCTCCCCTCCCACTGTGGCTACGGAGGAGGGGGCTGCTTATAGTGTAGTGTTGACGAGGGCGGCCAAGGCCTTAAACCTTGAGCTCCCTGTCGCGGCTGTGAGGACTAACCTCCTCACTGAGGTACTCAAACCGCAGGCAAGCTCCAGTGAGCCTCAACTGCCGTTCAATGAAGCCTTTTGTGACGTTCTTGTGGGCACTTGGTCCAAGCCCGCCACAGGTGTGCCTGTGGATAGGAACGTGGCCAGACGCTACCGCCCGGCCCCGGGCGACCCTTGCTTTTGTCCTCCCACCCTACCCCCGAGAGCCTGGTTATCCAGGCCTCTACTTCCCACACCGCATTCTCGACGGCTCCGCCCGATCGGGAATCCAAGAGATCTGAGCTATTCGGGAAGAAATTGTTCTCTCTCGTCCCTGAGTTTGGGGTGCGGTCTGTCAATACCGCGTGTCTCTTGGGCCGCTACACCCACACCCTGTGGGACACGGTCGCGGACGTGCTGCCACAATGTCTGGAGGAGGTCCGGGCTAAACTCGCCCACGCCCTTGTGGAGGGCCGAGATGCAGCGCGATATTACATCCGGTGTGGGCTGGATACCACGGACTCACTGGGCAGGGCAATGGCAACGACGGTGGCGGTTCGACGCCACGCCTGGTTGAGGTCCGCCAACTTTTCGGCTGATGTCCAGGCCACACTTCTGGACATGCCGTTCGATGGCCGTCGCCTCTTTGGCGACAAGGCAGACCATGCGCTTGAGCGTTTTAAGGACTCCAGGGCTACGGGCAAGTCCTTGGCCACACGCCAGCAAACGGGTGCCTTTCGCTTCTTTCGTGGCCACGGAAGGGGCGCCCCCACACGTGCTGCCAGCCACGCACCGCAGAATGTTCAACAGCGCGGTGGCGGCCGTGGAAACCACTGTGGCGGCGGTCGGGGACAACAGCGAGGCCAGTCCACACTTCCCTCCGCAGCACCTGCCTCAAAACCTTCTTAGTCAGAGTTTTCAGGCCCATGTGACGCAAGTGGGGGGCAGGGTTCGCCATCACCTCTCCCACTGGCGCACTGTCACAGGTGGGTGCTGCAGATCGTCCGAAGGGGCTACTCCCTCCCCTTCGAGGCGACCCCTCCGGCCATGCCACCGCAATTCCACCGCGTGTCGGGGGTACACTTGCAACTTCTGCAAGAGGAAGTCACGGCCGTCTTGGCCAAGGGGGCCATCGAGCGCGTTCCTGGGCCAGAAGTAGGGTGTGGTTGTTACTCCCACTATTTTCTGGTACCCAAGAAGTGCAAAGGGGGCCTACGCCCTATCTTGGACCTACGGAACGTCAACGGCTTCCTCCGGAAGGAGAAGTTCAAGATGCTGACTTTGGCTCAGGTCTTAGCTACCCTGGAGACTGGCTGGTAGCGTTGGACTTGCAGGACTCTTACTTTCAAATCCCCGTCCTGCCTGCCCACCGACGTTACCTGCGGTTCACGGTAGGCCACGAGCACTTTGTTTACCGTGCTCCCCTTCGGCCTTACCAGCGCCCCACGGGTGTTTACGAAGGTGATGGCGTTGGTCGCAGCTCATCTGCGCAGGTTAGGGGTGTCAGTCTTCCCCTACCTCGACGACTGGTTGTTGAAGGCGGGCTCGCCCCAGACAGTCGTCAGCCACCTCCAGACTACGGCCGACCTCCTGCACTTGCTGGGGTTCTCCATCAATGTGCCGAAGTCGCACCTGTGTCCCTCTCAGAAGCTCCTCTTTCATCGGAGCGGTTCTAGACTCTACGTAGTTTCGGGTTTATCCTCCCGAACAGCGGGTTCGGGATATTCGGGCTCTGATTCCGATCTTTCAGCCTTTATCCCGAGTCTCGGTCAGGTTGACGCTGCGGCTTCTGGGGCTGATGGCCTCCTGCATCCTTCTGGTGCATCACGCCCGGTGGCGGATGCGGGCTCTGCAGTGGGACCTGAAGTTTCAGTGGGCCCAGCATCAGGGCAACTTGTCCGATCATGTCTTGATCTCGGAGGGCGCTGCAAGACAGTTGCAGTGGTGGCTCACGGACCGCGATAGGGTCGTTGGCAAATCCCTCTCCCTACCCCACCCGGAGCACGTGGTTGTGATGGACGCGTCCCTCCAGGGCTGGGGAGGCCACATGGGAGAGGCGGAGGTCAGAGGCCTCTGGTCTCCGGCGAGTCCCGACTCCATATCAACATTTTTGAGCTGCAGGCGATCCGACTAGCACTGAAAGCATTCCTCCCCTCTGTCCGGGGGAGTGTAGTGCAGGTGTTCACGGACAACACCACCGCCATGTGGTACTGCAACAAACAGAGCGGGGTGGGGTCGTGGACCCTATGCCAGGAGACTCTCCGCCTCTGGCAGTGGCTGGAACGTCAGGGCGTGACCCTGGTGGTTCAACACCTGGCAGGTTCTCTGAATGCCAGGGCAGATGAACTCAGCCATCTGTGCATGATGGATCACGAATGGAGTCTGAACTCGGACGTGGCGCAAGGCCTCTTTCAGCAACCGGGAGAGCCTTAGTTAGATCTATTCGCCACAGAAGAGAACGCGCAATGTCATCAGTTCTGCACGTTGGAATTTCCAAGGCGGCACTCGCTCGGAGACGCTTTTCGTCGCGAGTGGAGCTGCGGTCTATTGTACGCCTTTCCGCCTATACCACTTCTGCCCAGAGTGCTGAAGATCAGGCGCGACCGGGCCCAGGTTATTCTTGTGGCTCCCGACTGGGCACGAAGATACTGGTATCCCGAGCTACTCAGCATGTCAGTCGATCCCCCGATTCGTCTGCCTCTTCAGGAGGACCTTCTGTCGCAGCAGCAGGGGACGGTCCTGCACCCGAACCTGTCCAGTCTCCACCTACAAGCTTGGAGATTGAGCGGCGGCAGTTGAGGCCATTTGACTTGCCTCCCGAAGTCTGTGATGTCATTCTGGCAGCCAGGCGTCCCTCCACAAAGTCGGAATACGCCTGCAGGTGGAACAGATTTGTGGCATGGTGCACAGCAAAGGCTGTGGACCCTCTCTCTGCACCCCTTTCTGAAGTTCTACTCTTCCTTCTTTCCCTTGTCCAGCAGGGCTCTGCTCTCGGCACTCTTAAGGGGTACCTTTCTGCTCTTTCCGCCTTCTTACGGCTACCTGATCAGCCTTCTTTGTTCAAATCCCCCATTGTCAACAGATTCTTGAAGGGCATCACTTATACGTTCCCTCCTGTTCCCTTCGTGATGCCCCAGTGGGACTTGAATCTTGTACTTATCTAATGTGTGCTCCCTTTGAGCCGCTCCATAACTGTCCTCTCCGTCTTCTTACTTTGAAGACTGCTTTCCTGGTGGCCATCACCTCTGCCAGGAGAGTGAGTGAGCTCCAGGCTCTTTCTTCTACACCTCCTTTCCACTCTGTCCATCCGGACAAGGTAGTGTTGCGGACTAGACCCTCTTTCCTGCCCAAGGTTGTCACGGCCTTCCACATCGGGCAGTCCATTACTTTCCCCACCTTCTTTCCGCCTCCGCATCCCTCGAAAGAGGAAGAGAGGCTCCACCCTCTGGACCCAAAACGTGCGCTCTTATTATCTGGATCGCACACGCCAGTTCCGGGTGGATGACCAACTCTTTGTTGGTTACGTGGGCGCGAAGAAGGGAAAGGCGGTGCACAAGCGGACCATTTTGCGGTGGATCATCTTGCGTATCCAAGCATGCTACTCCTTGGCCAAAAAGGAGCCCCCAGTTGGATTGCGGGCTCATTCTACTTGGGCCACGGCGACGACAACTGCCCTGGGCCGGGGAGTCCCCTTGCAGGACATTTGCCAGGCAGCTACGTGGGCCTCACTGCACACGTTTGCAAGACACTACTGCCTGGACAGCCAAGTCCGGAGGGATGGCTTCTTTGGCCGTCCCGTCCTCCAGGACTTTCTGGTGTGGCTATTGGTTCGCAGACCCACCACCGGGGTTGGTATTGCTGGGGTATCTATTCTAAGGTAAGGAATCTATCACTAACGTGTCTCTTTCAGATGTGCAAGTTACTACTTGTGAAACAATATATCTGTAAGAGACATTAGTTAGTGATAGATTCCTTACCGACCCACCCATCCTCGTGAACCGATATCTAGGGTTAAGGTCTCCACGTTTCAGGGCCCTAGTTTCATGGCACCAGTGTTGGTTCTATCATGGCTCTGCGTATCTGGTGCGGAAAAGCTGTGTATCAGAACTGACGTCAGCGCGCATGGGCGGCGTCTAAGTACTCCGACGTCATTCCGGCGCTAACGACGCCGACGACGGACGCGGAGCCGCTGACGACGCGCAGGGGTATTGCTATGCAAAAATTTCCGGATCCAGTCTGACGCCTGGGGATATTCTAAGGTAAGGAATCTATCACTAACTAATGTCTCTTACAGATATATCGTTACACAAGTAGTAACTTGTGCTACAGTTACATACAATGATAAAAGTTTGACTAAACTTACTCAACTGGTGCTTCTAAGATACGCCTACCCCGATGTACCTAACCTAAGCCTAGTACGTGGGAAGGAGTAAATGAGCTGCAGTTTAAGTTAAGTTAGTTTTTGCCAAGAATCTGACTTGAGAATTCTCTTAAGGATCTAATCAGCTCCGTACCTTGGTTATGGAATGATGGAGGTCTTGTATCTCGCTCTCAGGACTCGATCTCCCAGTTACCCGCAAGGGTGACTGGAAACACTGGAGCTGGATTTTCTTGGCAGGAGAAAGACAGCGTCTTTCTCAGTGCGTCAAATGGGAGGGACGGCTTCCTTCGGCACTCGCATCAGCTGGGCTTCGGATAAGTAGATAGCCGCTCTGCTCCAAACCACTGTGTGTTGCTTAAGGAAAACGCTGGTATATTTATACCTGGAAGGTGCCGTGTTTGACGTAAGGTCGGACATAAGACATCAATAAAAGATGTCACTAAGAACTGGCCTTCTTTCAGTGCTCGCAGGAGTTCTAGGACAAATCAAAACAAAAGTATGGGAAATTCCCAGATTGCTGGAGGTTTGGTTTGTTGAAAGAACTCGTACTTTCTAGGAGTCTAAGGAAGTAGCCCTGCCGTATGTGGTTTGCATTGGCTATTACTAAATATGGATTTGATTCTTATGCCTTTATAAGGGTATGATTTGTTATAACCACATAGGGGCATAAATCTGAATTATTTAATTAGGGTCCTAAATATGATCACAAGACCCACTCCACGTATAGTGTCCATCATTACTAAATACTAAGCAATATATAAACATATAGGTATGCATGGGATGTATGACGTTACAATGCATACTTTTACAACACCTACCTTTACAACGCAATTGTTACACCGCAACATCCATTACAACGCATACCATTACAATGCATGCCATTACAACGAATTCTTTGAAACTACCTTTACAACGCATTCCACTACAACGCATACTACCTTTACAACGCATACGATTACAACGCATAACATTACATTGCATGTACTGTAAGTGTTGGATAGTGTAGGGGTTAAAATTACTATTCTAACTCCGGGGGGTGCAACAATAGGGTAAGTATTGGATAGTGTAGGGGTAAAAATTACTATTCTAACTCCAGGGGGTGCAACAGTAGGGTAAGTGTTGGATAGTGTCGGGGTAAAAATTACTATTCTAACTCCAGGGGGTGCAACAGTAGGGTAAGTGTTGGATAGTGTAAGGGTACTGTGTGTTGTAATGCTATGCGTTGTAATGGCATGCATTGTAGTGGTGTGCGTTGTAGTGTCATGCATTGTAATGGTTGCGTTGTAAATGCATGCGTTGTAATGGATGTTGAGTTGTAAACATTTCGTTGTAATGGTAGTGCGGTGTAAAGGTTGCGTTGTAAAGGTTGTTTCCCGTATGCATGTGTTTTCCAGCACACCCCAAAATACATCAAATGCATTTGAAATGGTATAGATACACGAAAATGAGTATTATATTGTACGCTTTCAAGCAGTGGTATCATTCAGATAATGCAAATATAAATATCAGCTGAATGAATTGCGAAAATTACATTTATGAAATGGCTCTTAATACAGAAGAGAAGGTTGATACCATTTCATCACATATTTATACAAGGTTATAAATGTGCTAGAGACTGATTCAAAATATTGTCTCTAGAGTCTCTAGGAATAGAAGCTCTGTTCTCTAAGAATAGTTCTACTTTAAGCAGAGTACCTTGTGCCAAAAAAAAAGTAAATATTTTGGAAGTTGTGAAAAATAATTTTTCTTTCAGTGGAAAAAATAGTTCCAAGTGTTTTCAGCAGTGTTTATAAAAATTGAAGGCCGAATTCAGAGTTCAGGGAACGCTGTGTGCTCGCTATTTCAATTGTTATTCTCGTTGTTAGGAGAGAACATTACCTCAGATAGACCAGCAAAAAACGCGTCTACCACAGTAGGTGAAAGTTGGGCCTACTCCGAAAAAGTTGAAATAGTGCATATATGCAATGCATTGCCATCATCGGTGTCTAGATCAGCAATGTTCACAGAGGGTTGTACCTTTGTGCTGCCGCTTTCATCTCGTGCTTCACCGCCACCTAATCGTAATGGTGAAGTCTCAACAAATTCCGTCATCAGAATCTGTAGCCGTTGGGGACAACACGTTGCATGAGTCGTTACTGGACAAAGCAAAGCGTTGATATCCATTGGTACTGCTGATGGTAGTGTAAGGCAGACGTCCAACACGCATTCTTCTCCACATAGCAGACATCGAAGCACAGGTAAGATGCAATTTTTTCCAGATCGGTCTGAATGAAAGAAACCGGGTAGTATTCAGATCTCTTAGCCGGGCCAATCCGAGGACCTTAGTGATACGGTCTCAGTATCGTATTGCTAGGATCGTTTCTTCCATCGTAGCCTGAGTTTTGTCTGTGACTTGGCTTGCCATATCGGAGCAGAAGGAACAAAAATAAAATTCCTGCTATGAGTCCCAAAATAAGAGGCAGGCCACCGAAAGAGAGTGCACAAAATTCGGGAAGATGCCCAGAACCGTTTCAAAAGGTGTTAACAGTCCTGAAAAAATTGTCTTAAATACATATGCGATGCCACTGGTATCTGACATGTTTAAAATTTGGCTTAACATTTCTACAAAATGCACGGGCAGTTTGTCGATTATAGGGTATGTATCTCCGCCGCTGTCCTTGCAGCTTGCAGGTCATTCATCTCTTTGGACGAGGTTAAAGGCACAGTTGTCTGTAAAAGAATAGACTTCATTCTGCTTAAAGTATCAATTCGAATAGAAGAGATATTCACAGAAGGCCACAATGCCGCCTCCATGTCTGGATTGCTGTTTGGATACAATGCTTGCATACAACAAATGACCCTGGAAGTAATGCTCACTAGATAGGGTTTTCCTGGCATCATGCCACAACAGCTGTGGTCACTTAATATAACGTAGCTACCGTTGGACAGATGTCTGAAAAAGGGCTCTATCTGTGTAGCTGGGGTGCCGTGCAGATGACATGAAAGGTTGTTTGATGAACCTTTGCAAGATCCATGCAAGTTTATACCTTCGCATAGGAGTGTACCGCTCAGTGATGTTTTACAATTATTACTACTAAGAAATACCGCTTTCTTTCCCCCACTCCAACATCTATGTGTATAGGGTAAATTCCAGGTTGATTTCATGTATCCTTTACCCAACCTTTCATACAGGCCTGCTGGTATATACTTTTGGCAGTATTGAAACTGAAAAGTTATCGGGATTGTAATGGTGCCATGTATTAGCCATTCAATGACGGGTCTTTCTGACATTGTCAATGGTAATCTCTCAAGTTTTTCAATGCTCAGCACCGTATAGTCTGCTCCTTTTTGTGCCAACGAGATTTGTTTATCAGTAAGGTTAAAGATAGAAAATAATGACGTTATGTTGATTAGACGCCATGGCACGTGACCTGAACAGAGGTTTTGTAACGTCCAACCTAGCTGTACAATAGAACGCAATTGGGACTGACCATATTGTAACATTATCATATCCTGTTCTATTATATCAATAGAAGATGATACAATGCTGTCCAGTGAATAGATTCTGGAGTACAGAGTCATTAAACCCATTGTCCACTACAGAAAGTGTTTTTTCCAAATTAATACGATCAATTTCTCGTATTTTTTCAGCAGTTTCAATTTGATTTAGTTTCCAAGCTTCATTGTAAGCTGAAGCTGCGTATATACCGGCGTATATGAAACTTTTTTGACGCTGTTTGCGAGGTCCCAGTATGAAATCTGGCAAGTCAGCACCGTCTTTAAGTAAAGTTAAGTGCTGCTTAATTTCGGGAAGTGTGGATCTCTGTAGCCAGTTGAGGCATAGTTTTGCAACACTGTATGTTGTAACTATCCCTGGATGTTGTCTCTGGGAATATCTTGGGTCTGGCCTGTTCTGTTTGAACCCCTGTATTTTGTTCAGGAATCTATCATGACAGTTATTAGTGTCTGTGGGCCAGATCAACCATTTGTTCCAATCAGGAAGTGTTCTGTTTTGTTTTAAAATATAGGCCACGTCTAACCCTTCATCTGTAGTGATGTTTCTATCAGGCATTGGCTTTGGTATAGACGGGTTGTTTAAATCTTTTATCTTGGCTAAACCAAGACAGGTTGTTTGCTGAATTGTGTCATTCAGGAACATTATTTGTCCTGGGATCATGCAGGCTCTGAACAATGCTTCTAAACCTTGTACGAGATGGAGGAGGTAGCTCCATCGACCCCTGGTAAAACTGCCACAAAACAGGGTAAGAATCCTCATAAGGGGGCTGTATTGAAAGCTACTGAAGTTTCAAGTATGAAGAGTACAACATTACAAACATTGCCAGAGTTGTTTGTGAAACATGCAGCTAAGAAAAAAATAACTGACAATGATAGCCAAAATATTGATCTGGCTATTAATCAGCCGCCTAATCAACCGTCTAAAAGTGCTGATAACCAGAATAATCCCATAGCTCTTGAGGCAACTGAACATCTGAGGAGGGGCATTGTGGGAGATGTAGTTTCAGGCGGGACTACATTCAACCGAGCGTCTTCTCTTCCCTCACTATTATTATCATCAACGATTGATTTACAGAGTGGGGCAAAAACTATTCTACAGCCGCATAATCAAGAGCTTCTTGAAAATTTCTATTCTCTGTCAGAACTCTCGTCTGATGAAGTAACCGGTTTGAATAAAGACTGGGTAGATTACAGCCGCGAGAGTATATCCTCTGATGGCGAGATTAGTATGAGCCCTGACAGTGCTAATGCGGCCACTATTGTTAAGAAGAAGCTGAGGAAGAAAAGATCTTTGTGCGCGGCGAGTAAAGAGACCGCTTCTAATTCACCTATAAGTGGAGTGAACCCCTCATCTCCTTCCCAAGTATTTACCGCTACTACTGCTACTCCTGGGTCCAGCCATAACTCTGTAACTGACCTGGCTCCGCCACAAGAAAATAATGAAGAGATCACCTTGAAAACAATTTTTGATACCATGATGAATCACCGGGCCGAAAGCAAGGCTGAAAACCAACGTACACAGATGACCTGTGCAAAAGTCAAAAATGCAGTGCGACGTGCGATTAAGTTATGTTCAGAGACCGCTGACAGGGTCACTGAGGCAGAAGCTAGGATATCCGTCTTGGAGGAAGAATCTATGGCTCAAAGACAAGAAGTGGGTGACTTTAAAGCTCAAAAGGAGGATTTATCTGATAAGCTAGCAAGCTTGGAGAATCAGGCCCGCAGAAGTAACCTGCGCTTTCTGGGGGTCCCTGAAAATAAAGAAGAGTATGACCCGAGGCGGTTCGTCATTAATCTATTAAATGACGCTTTTCCTGAGCTAACAGAATGGGACTGGTCACGGGAAATACACCGTGCACACAGATTTCCTTTTACAGTGAGGAAACCGCGTCAAGGCCAAGAAAACTATCCTAGGGCCATTTTGGTGTCTTTCAACAACTTTCTTGCTCGTGAAGCTATTTACTTAAATGCAAGACCTGATAAGAAAGCGGATGGATTGGGTTGTCAGTTTTTTGTGTGACCAGATTATTGTCAGGCCACTGTGACTCAACGGTGGCAGCTAAGGCAACTGATTCCTGATTTCCAAAAGAAAGAAGTGTCAGTGTTTCTGCAAGGTCCAGCAAAATTGAAGACTATATTTAAAGACCAAGTAAAGTACTTTATATCTACTATCAAAGCCAAGGAATATTTGGATTCTCTATGAACAAATTATGTCAGTTGAACATTTCTCTTCTCTTTTTGAAAGAACCAATGTGTAGTTTGAGAATACTAGATTGAAAGCTTAGAATCGTATAGTTTAATAGGTGTCTAATTATGCAGGACTGCTTTTCTTTTCCTTTTTTTCTTTCTTCTTTTCTTCTCTTTTCTCTTTTCTCTCCGCCAGGATGCTATGGGCCAGGGACACGGCATCCATACGTTTCAGGAACTGACTGTTCCTATGCCTCTTACAGTGGGGAGGGTGGGGGGAGGGGCTCTGGGAAAAGGGGTGGGGGTGGGTAAGGGTGAGGGTTGGTGGTGGGGGTGTAAGGCAGAGGTGTTCAATACAAGGATGAATATAAGGCACTCAAACGATAATACTGAAGAGCATTCAGTGATGATAATAGCTAATATCTTTTTATTATTTCAATATGGATAAAAAGGTGAAAATATGTACAATCAATATTAATGGACTTAATGATTTAAAAAAGATTGGTATGCTTCGAACAATGCTTCAGACTTTATATATTGATTTACTATGTATTCAGGAAACGCATATTTCATGGGACAAGCGTTCTCTTTTGAATAATTTGGGATTAGAAGTCTTGGTCCCGTCAAAACAAATGGGTATAAAAAGAGGCGTAGCAATATGTATGCGAAAGGGAGTTGGGAAGTGCTCGAAAACATTAGCTGATAAATGGGGTAGATGGGGGCTCGCTGAATTAATTATTGGAAGTTGCAAATTCACTATATGTTGTATTTATGGCCCTAATCTAGATGACGCTGAAGTTTTTAACACTATGAATGCAGAGCTAGCTACGTGGACGCAGCCAATAATAGTATGTGGGGACTTAAATATCCATTTGGCAGCTGATTGGAATATTAAATCAGGGATGAGATACACGGGCCGCAAGATCAGAACTTACAGAGCACTTAGAGATTTGGTGTTAAATAATGGACTAACTGATGTATGGAACAAATTTTATTTTAAAGATCCAGGATATACTTTTTTCTCCATTCCTCATCGGAAATTCGTCCGTTTAGATTATTTTTTTGTATCCTCTATGTTTTTGGAGAAAATCCATATTGAAATACTACCTCAAGTTATCTCAGATCATAATCCTATGATCGCTGAGATTCAGTTTCCCACTGATTGTCCAAATCCAATTAGACTGTGGTCATTTCAGAGAAATCTGCTACTAGATGAAGAATATCTCCAATCCATGGCTATAACTATTAAAGATTATTTCTTAATAAATAATGATACTGCCTCTCCACAAGTAGTGTGGGACTCATTTAAATCCATTGTACGGGGAGAGACAATCAGCTTTGCAAACTATAAGAGGAAGAAAATCCAAACAGATTTTAAGGAGAGGCTAAATAAGATTAGGATATCCGAGATGAATCTAGCTACTGTTTGCAAAAACAACGTAGGAATAGAGGACGCACAATTACGCCTAATCACTGAACGCTCTGGTCTGTGTATCCACATTGCTGACGAAGTAGCGGCGAAATTTAAGCAATATAAAACTGAACGCTATGAATACAGCGAACGCACCGGAAAAGTCTTAGCTCAACGCCTGCGACAAAAAGCCTCAGCTAATGAAATACAGTGTGTTAAAGACATGAATGGTCTTTTTCATGAACGTAGGGAAGAAATATTAGAGGCATTCCATGATTTCTATAAGACATTGTATAATGATCTCAGTAACTAAGTTGACAAGACTCTTGATCCTGTAGATTATCTTAGATGTGCTAACCAGCTTTCATTGTGTCCAGAGGAGGCAGATTCATTTATAAGGCCAATAAGCTGGGACGAGATTGAGAAAGCCATTATGAGTCTTGCGGCAGGTAAAGCGATGGGGCCAGACCAGATACCTCTTGAATTCTATCGGACATTCAGACATACGCTTAAACCAGAGCTGTTAAAAATCTTTAATTTAGCGTCTCACGGTAAATCTCCTGATTCTTGGTCTACGGCCACTATAGTTGTCTTTGTAAAAAAGAATAAGGACTCAAAAGAATTAGGGTCCTATCGTCCTATCTCCCTTATCACCGCAGATAGCAAGATTTACTCTAAAATTCTTGCAAACAGATTAAATGATGTAATGGCAGGTTTGGTCTCCCATATTCAACACGGCTTCATTAGACATAGGGATACCACAGATCACGTTAAACGTGTTATCACATTATTGGATTGGGCTCAAGCAAAGGAATCCCCAGTCGGGGTGATTCTACTTGATGCTGAAAAAGCATTTGATAGGGTCGACTGGGGGTTCCTTTGGACGGTGCTACAATGGAAGGGCTTTCCGCTACAATTTATTAGAGCTATACAAGCACTCTATTCTAATCCCAAGGGTGTAATAAGAGTAGGCACTGATACTTCTAGACCCTTTTCAATTACTAGGGGGACCAGACAGGGCTGCCCCTGCTCCCCGCTTTTATTTGCTCTTTACTTAGAACCCTATTTGGACAGACTAATTATGGAACCTGATATTCCACCAGTTCAACTCCACGAGGTAGATCATAAAGTTCTCGCGTACGCAGATGATGTGGCCATTGTAACTTCTGATGTTACCACTGCGCTACCTAAAATAATTGAAGTAGCTCGAGAATATGGCAAATTTTCCGGTTACAAACTTAATATTTCAAAAACCCAGATTATACATTCTGAGACTGGTACACCTACTGATATCCCATTAAACTCTACTGGCACATATCTTGGCGTAACTATTTCTCCTAAAATTGATGACATTGTTGGATTAAATCTGGATCCTTTGCTTATATCAACTAACAGAACTTTAGAAAGGGTAAATAATTTACACTTATCTTTACACGGACGTACTAATGTCATCAAGATGATGATTTTCCCAAAATTTCTTTCTTTTTTCCGAACTATTCCCTTATTTTTTTCGATGTCTCTTTTTAACAAGATTGACAGGATGCTGTCCAGATTCTTGTGGGGGTACCGCCGCTCAAGAAGATCTTTAAAGTGGTGTACTCTTCCGCAAGAACGTGCTGGGTTGGGATTTCCGAACTTCAGACTGTATTATTGGGCTATTACTCTTAAAGCAATCAGGGTGCTATTATTCCATGACCATGTTACCGAAACTTCTATGGCACCCTCTATCTTTGAAATGCTAATGGGCGCTGAAGTGCGTCAATGTCTACTGAAGTTCACGGAACCAAGTTACTATAAGAGAACAAAATTCAAGGTGTTTTTGTCTGCTTTTTTAGTTTGGAGACAAATCAATAAAACCCTGCGGATAATCACAAAGTTCAATTTTTATACACCTATTTCTGGTAATATGTCATTATCGGGGATTTTTCAAGATATGGGAATATATCGGTGGCAAATGAGACAGATCCATCTACTGGGGCAACTGTATCAAAATGGGATTTTTGTGTCCTTTTCTGAACTCCAAGAAACATTTGGCCTTTCTAGGAATGAATTCTTTAACTATTTACAGATCCGTAGCTTTTTGGAAAAAAAAATCTGTTATATAATGATGCTATGGAGACTATTGATATTCTAGAGAGTTGCAGGAAGAACAGCCGTATTGGTACGATCTATCAACTAATGGTTAATAGGTTGCATGATGATCTAGATCAGCAGGCCCAGAAATGGCAAAGAAAATTGAGCATAGAAGGAATAGACTTGGCAAGGGCCTTTGAGATGAGTAATAAAGTACTAATTAATAGTTCTCTTAAAAGTCAACACTATGTCTACCCTGGACCTCTACTACACACCCGCGAAACTAGCCAAATGGAAGGCCACGAAGGGTATTAATTGTAGCCGTTGTGGAATCCTAGCAGCGGACTCATGCCATATGTTTTACAGTTGTTTCAAATTGGCGTTATATATAGATAAGATTGAAAATTTTTTGACTAACTTGCTCAATGTCAATATTAAGCTATGCCCTTCTTTGATAATTTTTGGTATTTATTTTCCTTCTGAAAACCTATCTGCTAATCAGGAATATTTTCTGTTTATTGGAATGGCTGTATATCGTTTCTGCATTACTTCTAGATGGCTGGATATAGATCCGCCTACATTTGAACAATGGCTGGGAAAGTTGCTAAATATTTATAGAATGGACAAAGCAGTTTATAAACTGAAGGGACAGAAAAAGAAGATCTTCGCTAGGAATTTATGGTCCCCTATTGAAAATTGGATTTAAACCTAATAATTACTGTTTATTGCAATGATATTTCTTTATGCCTATAATGTACTAGAAATTATGTGAATGATGGTTGCTGATCAGATGCTGCTTTGTTCTTGTATGTTTTATGCCTCTGCCACAAAATAAAAAAAAATAAAAGGAAGTGTTCTGTTTTGTTTTAAAATATAGGCCACGTCTAACCCTTCATCTGAAGTGATGTTTCTATCAGGCATTGGCTTTGGTATAGACGGGTTGTTTAAATCTTTTATCTTGGCTAAACCAAGACAGGTTGTTTGCTGAATTGTGTCATTCAGGAACATTATTTGTTCTGGGATCATGCAGGCTCTGGACAATGCTTCTAAACCTTGTACCTGCCATTCTTTTGTACCCCAGATGGTTTTTGTCTCAATGTTTTTCCAAAATTCAAAACCAAATGTAGACATGTTTTCATAAAAATTTTCAGAATAAATCAGTTTAGTGTTTGTCAACATGCTTTTCACTCCTGTCTTATTTAACATTTTGAAATAGAATGTTTCAGGATCAGTGACATTAAACCCCGAGAAGTATGGGAATTTCTCATAAAATGTTTTTGAGATGCCTTTTGGCGGGGTTGGACAATGTTCTCATTGATTATAACTGAAAATATTTCTAGGATTTGCAGATTTATGCAGATAATGATGCCCAAAGTGGTTGAAACAGTACATTTCCTCATAATTCGACGAACCCTGTAAATAATCATGTGCTGTAAATTTTGCTGACATTTCTAAATCTGACAACATATTATTAATATTTTCAAAGTCCCAATCATCAGAGAAAGTACTAGGTGATACAAAGTCACTTAAAGAAATCTTAAATTGGTGTGGATATTTCAAGAGTTCAACCGGGCCATAAATTTCATAGTCCGTTTTGTCCCATGCTATACCACCAGGTATAGGGATGGCTGTGATGTTCACTGATGACAGTTCTCTTTTTTCGATGTGTGATGATCTGTGTGGTTTCAGAACCAAGTTGATGTTCTGACTTGCTGTGTCCATTGCACTATATTTTCCATCAATAAATCTACCCAAACTTAAAACCAAGATGAGCCATAAAAGGAGGAAAAGTACGTCTAACACAATCCATATTTTAATCCATTGTGAAGTTAGATATGTTTCTCTGAGTTGTTGAAAGAGTTCTGTGATTTTTTCTCTGAATGTTTTTGTTGCTGGCTTGTCTCCATGTTCACTTGGATCATAATAAAAGTCATCAAAGTTGATAAAGTAGCCAGATGCAGTTCTGTCAATTGGTGGGATTGCTTCCGGATTACCATTGATCTTTGCATTTTCTTTTGTTACATTTGTATAGTCCGAGGCTACATCGTTGTAGACTGGAGTTTCTTGGTGAACTGTTGTAATTTGGGTTTCAAGAGGCACAAGTTCCATGGCTTTGTTGCATAGTCCTTTTTTAATCACTGCAGGTTTGTCAAATGTGATTAGTCTCTCAGTTTGAACCTCTTGGATTGTAGCAAGATTTGGTATTCTGCTATTTCTTGGGAGTCCACTGGGCCTACTACTTAATATTGGCCACATGATTGTGGTTTCACCAGGTCGATTGATACAACTCGGTTTTCCTTTTTACCAGCAAGAGGCAGTAGTACAACTGGTCTTGTTCCGCTGACAGCTAAGACAGGTACTGCTTTTCTGTAAGAAGGCCCAAATTCCTTCTTCACCACGATCTTTTCTCTGGCCAGATCCCCAATCTTTGGAATCCAGAGAGGTCTTGCTGGGACAGGTGGTTTTTCTTCAGTGGTAGTTGGCTTTAGCTTTTCGTTACTCAGACTTTTTCTTGTTTCATTTAAGTCCTGTAAAACAGCCAAACGATCTTTGATATCAAAGGCTTTTTGTTGCACCACTGAAGTCTGACAATCCAAGTCCTGAAAGATCATTCTGGTACCAAATAAAAGTTCATACGGACTGATACCTCCTAGAGAATTTCTTGGCATATTATTAAGACTACGTTGGACACTTATTAGATGTTTGACCCACCCATCACCCGAACCTAATACCCTCGCTGTCTCTCCACTACCCTATTTCCCTCAGGATGGAATGGACTAGAATACCGCAGTGCAATGCCGGCCATGGCCTCCTTGTAAGCCCGAGAGCTAAACACAGGACCCTGGTCAGAATGTAGCATGCCAATTGCGTATGTGCGATAAAGATTCGCAAATCTTTTATAACAGTTATGGCATCAGCCGAGCGCTGGGGGTCTCATCTAAATGAATCTCGTCTTAATTTTAATGGGACCGCATATGTCCGGTCGGATGTCTGCGCATAAATAGCCTGATGCTTTCTAATAGTGGTGTCTGGGCTGGTGTCTGGGCTGGTGTCTGGTCCGGTTCACAACTGCGATCTCTGTTGCAGTCCTGACAATTCATTGCAAATTTATAATTTTCTACGCTCATCTCCGGCCACCAGTATTGTGATTGTAATTCTATTAGAGATTTCATGATCTCTTGGTGCCTCAGACCCAATCCCATGTGTGCTTCTTGTATCAAGAAGACTCTCCGGTTCGTGTTTGGAATTACTCTATCCCCCACTCCAGGGATTTGAGCAAACGGAACGGAGTTCGCATCAATTATGTATGTATTGCCAAGTGGATAGTTTAGAGATAATGCTGCATAATTGCCTTCCAGTGAGGCTTTTACAGCAAGCAGTGTTTCGCCATCTATTTGTTTTTTCGTACGCTTTTTTGTAGCTACGGAAGCCAAGTGATCAGCTGCCGCTGTGGCTCTGTCAGCCAATTAATTCCCTGCAACGTGAACGCCATCACGTTGATGACTCAGTGTATGAATCACGTGAGTCTTTTGTAGTTCTTTTTGTAAAAGAACTACCTGTTCCCATAATCTTTTATGCTTTATTGTGGCACCTCTCTCATCTTTGTAACCGTTTTTTATCCAGGTCTGCTTGGAATTAATGTAAGATCGGACGCAGTAATGCGAATTGCACACTATTAGTGTCGGGAATTCGCAATCCGCATTTTCAAGCGCCATCTTTAGAGATCTTATTTCAGCTCGCTGAGCTGTACAATTTCTGAATGATTCCGTTTTTGTGACCATCGGTCTGAATTTACCTAAGTGCCGGCGATCTTTAACAATCGCACACGCAGCATTGCAAATCTGTTTTTCCACAACGTAGTGTTGTGCAAATCTGTCCGTGTAGATTACACAGGTGTACTGTTCAAGAGGCAGAATTTCGATCGGCAGAGGACATTCATTTTCATATTCCAGATATTCTAGTTTTTTCATTTTCGGATCAAATTTGTGTGTCACGTCTTCTGTTGCAAGAGAAGTTTCCCATTTTATCTATTTTGGATCTAGAGCTTTAGCATTAGGATTGCCTGGTATTGTTACTGCCTCAAGGGCTGATACTGCTGTTACAACAGATATCCTTTTTCCTTGGGCAAGGGCTCTTTCTTTTGCTACAGCAGTTTGAACCGCAGTTAGAGTTTTTTCAGTTGAACTGAATTTCATTTCAGCTTATGTGTACAAATGTGATTTGTAAGCTATTGGTACCGTTTCTCCCTCATTAGAGGTCAGGTATGTGAATCCGCATCTTCCTGGGATGACTTGGATTACAAGGTTGCGTTCATTTGCGCGTGTTTCAGTTTTTATTTTTAGTTAACATATCTGTCTGTAATGATCTTAAAATTTCTGTGTGTTTTTGAGTCCAATTAATTGGTTTAAAATAAGGTTTTATTAGTTCGTGGAGAGGTTTAACCCTCTCTGCATAATTTAGGATGTATGTTCTTCCGAAATTCAGGAAACCTAGTATTGATTGTAAGTTCTTCAGCGTTTTTGGAGCTTGGAATACTGCACACTTCTCTAAGAAGTTGTCTGCTAGGCTTTTGCTTTCACCTGATAATTCATATCCTAAAAATAGGACAGTTAGATGGGCAATTCGTGATTTTTTAAAGTTAAATTTGTACCCTTCAGCTGCGAACCCAAGTATTATGGTGTTCACCCTTTTCAAGTGAGTCTCCAGGTCATCGTCTGTAAGATAGATGTGATTGACATAGGATAATGCCTCATCATCATACATTTGTAGTGGCTCTGTTACCCTGGCTGAAAATAATCCTGGGCTGTTCTTGAATCCCTGTGGGAAACGACAAAATTGTTTTTGGGTCCCCATGCTGGAGAAAGCGGTCAAATATCTGCTTTCAGGTGCTATGTTTTGACAGAAGAAACCATTTGAAATATCTAATGTCGTTTAATATTTTTTGCACACGATGTTATTCATTAGTGCTGCACTGTGTGAGTTTTGTACTGCAAAAGTTTAACAGCAGGAGTTTAGATGTCTGTAGTCCAAAACTAGACGATATGAATCGTCTGGCTTGGAGACAGGAAACAAAGGATTGTTCATTTGTGAGGTGCATGTTTCAATCACCCCCTGATATTCAAGTTGATCTAAAATTTCTTTTAGTTGTTTTTTATCTTCTTGCTTAACAGGATACTGCCTCTGTGCAGCAGGTTGATTTTTTAACTGGATTTTATGGTGAGGAGAATCCTCATCCCATCCTACATGATTTTTATATAATGCAGGGGCTTGGGCCACTGCCCATTTTTAGCAAGTGTGTATTTTTTATGAATTGGAATATGTTTTGAGAAGGCAGGCATAATCATTCATTCGCCATGTGGGCACTAAGTATGGGCGAATTTTGCGAATCTCGCGTTCGCGAATTTTGCAGATTTGCGAACTCGCAATCCGCAAAATCCGCGAATTCTAGCGGATTTTTTTTTTTTGTGTTCGCACGGATTTCTGCCAGTTCGCGAGGGTTTCGTACCAGTTCGCAATTGCGAACTTACATTTCGGCACGCAACGGTCGCGATTATGTTGTTTCTACGTCTGGTTCATCATCACAGGTTCCCAGCACCCTCTGTTTCACCACTGCAACCCTCTGTTACATCAATGCCACCCTCTGGTTCATCATCACTGTAGATTATGGGGGGGAAAAGCAAGGACACCAGCCCTGCTTCAACTGACATGAATTAATTTGGGGTTAGTTTATTAATGTGTCACTGTTTTAAAATTCCAGTCTGGCACCTGCTTCCTTATCTGTA
The DNA here is from genome assembly GCF_964263255.1 of Lissotriton vulgaris. Taxonomy (NCBI): domain Eukaryota; kingdom Metazoa; phylum Chordata; class Amphibia; order Caudata; family Salamandridae; genus Lissotriton; species Lissotriton vulgaris. The sequence goes on along the minus strand of NC_141696.1, from coordinate 813,674,571 downwards.
ATTTGCTTTCTGTTGCAGTGCATTTTTTTTTCCCAGGACCTTTGTGGCCTACTTGTAGCTATTCTATGAGCCTGCTGTGAGGGTCAGAGCAGGGTCATACAATTGTTGCAACTAGCAACTGAATTCTGGAGGGGCCCCAATCAGGAAGCACTATAGGGAATTGTTACTAATGATGAGTTTGAACTCTTGCACCTGCCGAGTGCTTTCAGTTTTGCAAAACACGTTTTATTGCAATTTCGCGGGATTTGCGTGGCGCGAACACTCGCGAGATCGGATTCGGAAGCCGCAAATTCGTGCGAATATGCAATTTGTTTTTTTGCGGCGTGTTAGTTCGCAAGGTTTTGCGAGCCGCTCGTAGCGCAAGGCGCGAAGTTACCCTCGCGGTCGTTCAAGGGCGCGGCCATCTTGTTTGCCTGACGTATTTCCGTTTCCGGGCGCGAAGTGTAATCTCGCAAAGTCTGCGGCTTGCCAGTACAGTTTTGCGCGTGTTCGCAAGGAAAATCTTGCACGAACTTACCCGCGCGGTCGTGAACGGGCGCGGCCATCTTGTTTCTCATTCATTGCTATGGTTCTGGGCATGGTCTTTGTATCCTCTCTAAATCTCTGCCATCCTTTGCTTGTTTTAAGTTTTTTTTAATCTATTTTACTTATTATCTATCCCTCTATTTTCTAGCCCTATATCTTTGTGTTTACTGCTACTTTTGGTTAATTTTAAACTACTTTTTAAAACTCTTTTCTTCTCTTCCCTATTCTATTTTCTTTATTCCTTTCCGCCCAGACCATGGTGAAGGGAGCCGGGAAGCATCCCGAGAAGGGGAAGGGTCCCGCACCCCGTGTCCGGCTCCCGTGCGGGCGTTTGAGGGGGGAGGAGGTCGTACCCAGGGAGATCTTTACCCCGGAGGAGGTGGGCCAACTCATTTTTTATGTTCAGCGCCGCCTCCCCAGGACCATCATGGGAGGCGGCAAGATCAGTGCCGGGTACGGGGTCCGGGAGCGCCGGAAGCGGTGGGAGAAGGTGTGCCAGGCCATTTACCACCACTCTCGGGTCTGGCGCACCTACAACCAGGCCACCCACCGCTGGACGGATGTCCTGACCCGTGAGCGAGATCTGCTCGACCTCCTTGGCCTTGAGATCCCCGGGCTTGGTGAGTAGTAGTAGCTATTTCTTTACTACTATGTTTTCTCCTGCTGTGTTATTATATTGCAAATTTTTGTTTTTGACCAAGAGCAATAATGCTGCTCATTACATTGTAGGTAAATTATATTTCAAAATCTTCTGTGCATTTCAGGTACACTGCTCTCCTTCTTCTCAGTAGTGTTGCTACTATGCTTATTTGTTTTAGATTTTGTGTTCATTTCATTGGCCTGTGAAATTATGTATGAGTGTAGTTTAAAGAACTGCGTAATGCTACACACTAAGGTTCAGATTTTTAATTACCGGCGCATCCCTGCAAAGTAGCAGGGATGCGCCAGTAATTGTGCGTCACGCCACCATCACCCATGGTGCGCCGTATTTACAATGCGGCGCACCATGGGCCCAAAACGTCACCAAAGCGTTACGCATCTGTGCCGTAAAGGCGGCGCATTGCTGGAGTTGCGTCGCAACGATGGTGCAGCTCCATCAATGCTCTGGGGTGCCCTATCTCCCCAATGCTGTGTCAAGCCGTACGTGTGCTTCAAGCAGGCGCAGGGTTTGAGTCACGCATCATTGTCCTCAAAGTGACTGATTGAAATCTTGTAGATTTCCCTCAGCCACTTTTAGGATGCGTTCCTGCGCAGGAACGCCCTCCCTTGCGCCGGAACGCCCCCTATTGGCGCAGGGCTTTACAACGTGATGCATCTCCCATATGCGTCACGTTGTTAATATACGCCGCACCATTGCGCCTCTTTTGTGCTGTCGCTGCGTCACAAAAGTCACGCAACAATGGAGCAAAAGAGCCGCAAGGGGCTTCTAAATCAGCCCCTACAGACTCAAGTCCAGTCCTTCCTTTGTACACATGGAGATAAGAAGAAATAGTGGTGGTGGATTGATAGTTTGAGTATTTTAATGACTGGTTAATGTAGTAGGAAACTTTAGTGTTGTCGCTGATCTTCAATCACAATGGACTTTGGCTGTCACTTCGCGTGCTGCGGACTGCTGCCTGCCAATCCTAGGCAAACCTTTTTAGTACTTTGTTTAGTGAGTTACATAAGGTAATTTCCAATTCGACGGTCCGCAAATCAAGCAATACTAAAGTAATAACGTAGTCGACCACATGAGATTGGTCAATAATATATCCCGTGGAGTAGTTGTCTATTTGCTATTTCGCAAAAATATTTTGTTAGTTCTTTTGAAATGTTTGATTTGGTTGACAAATATCATCCATGTTTTCTGTTTTTCTTTCTTTCATGTTGTACATCAGCTTCCCCCAGGGGCAAGAGGAGGACACAGGAGGAGGAGGAGGGTGCTGTTGACGATGCAGGCCAGGACCGGGCAGGCGAGGGCTCCTTTGCTGGCCCCAGTAAGTTTTAATTTTAATATAGAGTACTTATTTTTTCCTAGCGTTCCTCATTCGATTTTTTCTAAATCGTCTTTGATCTTCTTGTAGACAGGATCTAAATTCTTATCCTGCCTCGACTATGACTCCGTGTGGTATTACTAGATTATTCTTATTAGTCTGTCTGTGTAGCTAACTAAGATTGCACATTTGGCATTTCCATTGGACTCCCATTCTAGTCAGCAATAGCTCTATGCACTGAGTGCAGTCCTCTGGGATTGTCCATAATGTCTTTTCAAGTATTCTAAATGTTTATGCTTTGACAATTGCCAACAATAAAAAGGTGAATGACCACCAAGAAAGAATAAGATACTACTTTACTTTTGGTTTGGATAGGAGGACAATCCATTCTACTACTGTTGCAGGGACAAATCTGCACAAACAGAACTATGGACACTAAATAATGCATTGCTTAGCTTATCAATTATAATAGGTGCTGTTAGACTTTCCACATACCTCAGTGATAACAGACTTTGTAGTTGAACCCCCAATCTCCTTACTGACTAGATAGTGTGGCAGAGTCATTTAGCTCCCAAAGTCACCGATGGCAGAGGCACGGACTTATGCTTGCAAAAATTCCAAAACCTTTAGCTCATCCACTCTAGTCTGGAGGACCAAAAACCACAGAGTCAATTTGAGTTTAAAAGCTTTATTAAAAGTAAACACATTTATTGAAATCAAGTTTGTCATAAAAGTAAACGTTTAACTGGAAATGGAAAAGTGCTTAGTGCTGATGATTAATTGGACACATTTCTTGTGGTCGAGCCGATCTCTTACCTGGTTTGAACTTGATCCTGCTCGTGTTCTTAGAAGTCAAGCTTCTGTCTGTTAGGAGAAAAAGTGGTGCGTGTTAAAAATAAAAAGCAAGCATTCATCAGTTGTGCCAAAAAGTGCAGCAAGACAACAGCCTTCCCTGGAAAAAGGGACATTTTTACTTTACAGTAGACAGTCACAAATTATTAAATTGTATACTGTTTTTTCACATTTCTTTCTTCCTCCTAGACCAAATATTATATAGTAGTGAGTGGTGTATTCTAACATCATTAAATGTACTTTGTAGGTGGAACATCTGGAGGCGGGGCCAGCATCGAGGTGGTGGTGGCATTGGATGAGGACAACTCTGGGGAGGAGGCGGTGGAAGTGCCGGACAAATCTGTGGGGGATGACACGGTGGTGGCGGGCAGAGGTAAGCTATACATTCCTTGCTCATTTGAGATTGAAGACTGCAGTGTGTGCTTTCTGCACGGGTGTATTATAAATAAACCAGGTAGTAGGCTCCTCTAAATGTACTTCGACTTAGCTGTGAAGTTTTTGGCGAGAAGAATCCCAATCAGATCTGAGGTGAACTTGATGGAAGGGATGAACGAAAAGCGAAAGAAGGGTGTAAGTAAGTGTGGAAGGACGAGAAATGTAATGATGACTGGCAAAGAAGAATGATATGTGTTTGCTTGGTCCCCGAGGTGGCTGGGAAGGAAAGAATATGGTATGGTGCATGGCTGGGTGAATGATGAAGCAAGGATAGGTGTAAGGAGAACAGCCTGGGTGGGTGAAACAGAAACTGTATGTGTGCATATACTTTGAATGGATGGATGCCTGGATCATTCATGGTACTATCTGACTCTTAGATAGCATATGTGTATCTAGAGAGAGTAGACGGTCACTGGATGAACTAAGTGTTACTTTGAAGAGCATGTAACACCGCACCCGCACGTCCGTTCCAGTGTAGGAAAGGCAAGGAAAAGAAGTTGTAATTTTGTCCAAATACTACCATGAATAGTAGCAGTAGTTTGTATTGCAACTGCAAGCACAGCATGTTATGTTATGTTATGTTAAGGCCGTACTTTTAGAGTGCACGGCTACCCCAAGGGGTGTCCCGGCGCTTTGGCAAAGAGAACCTGAAACCTAAGAACACAGAGGCAGCAGCACTACAGTCACAGTGATTACGCGGAAAAGAGCATGGTCTTCAGCTCTTTCCTGAAAGCTAGGAGACTCTTAGCTTTGCGGAGGGAGAGAGGGAGCTCGTTCCAGAGGCGAGCTGCCACATGTTGGAAGGACCATCCGAACTCGTTTGGCGATAGGCACCTCCATTTTAGCAAAAACGGCTGACCGCAACGTCCTCCGCGGCACATAGAAAGCGGTACGCTTCCTGATATAATTAGGACCGACAGAGTGAAGGGCTTTGAAGTCCAGCGTAAGGATTTTAAATCTGATTCTTTTGGAAATAGGTAGCCAATGGAGCCTAGTTAGAAGCAGTTGGGCGTTGGCTCTCCTTGGCAGGCCAAATATGGCTCTGGGCGCCGAATTTTGGACAATTTGCAGTCTAGCCAGGAGGTACTTGGGCAGACCAGGAAAAAGCGCATTAGCGTATTCTAACCGAGACCCTACTAGCGCCTGGACTACCGTCTTCCGATACTGTAGGGAAATCAAAGGAAGAAACTTCCTCAGCATCTTAAGGATGCCAAAGCATTTCCCTGATATCCCCATGATATGGGGGCGGAAGGAGAGGTCATCATCAAATACCACTCCAAGATTTTTCACTTGGGAAGATGATTTCTCAGGGGGGGAACATGTCCTGGGGCCACCAGGACTTCCAGCCCGGATCAGGGGCACAGCCAAAGAAAAGCAACTCAGACTTATCCGAGTTGCATTTCAGGCTGTGCCGCTGAAACCACGCAAAGACTGCACTCAGACAGTCTTTGATCCTGTCGCCGTCAAAAGCCTCTCCTTTGCTGCATGTAAACAGGAGCTGAGTGTCATCAGCGTATGAGATGACCCGGGCCCCATAAGCCTCCGCTACCAACGCCAGAGGGGCCATATAGATGTTAAAAATGGTGGGGCTCAGAATGGACCCTTGAGGAACCCCAACCTCTAGCGATGGCATTTCAGCGGAGAACGGTGGAGCCCAGATCACCTGTCGGCGGTCCGATAAAAAGGATTGAAACCAGTCCAACACCGTCCCCCGCAGTCCGATCTCCCTGAGTCTTAATAGGAGACCAGCATGAGGGACGGTGTCGAAAGCCGCCGACAAATCCAGCATGACTAACATAGCCTTGCCCCCTAGCATATATCCGGTTATTACGGTGGACACTCCCTACCTCTCTTAATAACTTTAGTTTAGTAGTAGTACGTCATTCATGTGTGGGGGGTATCACTGTTCACTCAATATTAAGCAAAGCACCTAAAGTCATCCCATATGTCATCAAATACATCCCATGTGAAGTGATAGATAATCAGATTATTTAGCTTCTTTATTTTCCTTTTCTAATACTCATTTGCACTGTAGGGTGAAAGCTAAATTAATTAAGCAGTAGCCCTTTTAACAGAGTATTCTCAGTGCCACCCGTAATAGAAAAGTAAGAGCTTCACCACCTGCATGTACTGGACCGGTACAGTAACGCAAGTCTGTCTCACTCACCATGGTGTGCGTCTGTTTTTCTCGGGTGCAAGTTCACTGCGCTGGCATTATTCCGGCTTGCATAAGATAACGTACCAATTTTCCTAAACAAGAGAGAAGAAGAAGAATAAGACTGCTGTACTGTCATAGTCGACTGTAATGGAAGTCCATAGTGCTTGTAGAATTTGTTCCTTAAACTCCCACTAATGTTAGAGCAAGGATGAAGAAGTCGGAGGTTACATAGATACTGTCCTCAATAGTTATGTACTGTGCTTTCAATTTGCTACTTGTACTGTGACAACTTTCTGCTCAATCATTTTGTGTTAATCTTAAGGAGCATTGGTTACAGACTATGTCTTTCTTTCTTCATGTAGTTGCTCCTTCCAAATCCAAGACACCACCATCAAGGAGGAAGGAGCTGGCTCGAATGGCCCGGCAACGGAGGCTGGATGCCACTGTCGCTGAATATCGGCGGCTGGTGGCCCTGGAGGAGGAGGAGACGCAGTCTGGTACAACAACAACGTCCACGGGGACAGCTGCATCCTCCTCCGTGCGGGCTGCCAGCCAGCGCAGTGCTCCAGCGGTACGGAGCCGGGCTACCAAAGCCAAACGCCAACGCCGAGCAGCAAAGACAGCAGCTGCCCCCCACAGGATTTGCAAGGCACACCGGCGCCGCTTATCCCTCAGACTGTCCTACCTGGAGCAGGAGGTCCTGAACTATAAGAACTTGGTGGAGGGCCTCCGCTTCGAACTTGCCACCCTCCGCAAGGAGCATGATGCCCTGGCTGCTAAAGGCAACAGCACCCTGCCATAGTGTCCCTTGCCCCTTTTTTAGAGACTTTTGGGGGGTGGGAATTGGAAGTTGGGTTTTTTGGTGACTTTTGAAGGACAATCGTTGGGGTTAGGGAGGGTCTTGCGGGAGATTATTTTGTTAGGGCTATAAAAATATAATTTTTGAAACTTTATCTGACCATACCTGTTTTTTACAGCTTTTGAGTCTGATGGGTGGGGGTTTAACAGTAAGTTTGTTTTCCTGAATAGTCCTGTGACTTTAGTAGTACTACCGTCAATCTCTCGTCTCTCCTAATACTCCATTATACTACCTCCAACCAAACGCCTATCTTACCTGTAATTTCTGTTTGCAAGTAGGGCTAGGCCCAGGGCTGGCTTCACGGGAAACAGCGAATAAGGTTGGCAATCCTGGGCGGATAAAATTTCCTCATAGCGGTGGTACTAGTGGTGTGACACAGTGGCAGTTGCATGCCTATGAAAAAAAAGAAAATGAAATCTGGTTTGTCCTCCTGAGCAATACAACGTTACAATAGAGAATATAGCAGGTGACAGTACACTAGAACAGTGCCACATTGTAGCCTAACAAATGGTAAAGTATAACTACTAATTCGGTTGAAGTTCTTTGACATTAGCCATGGGTCTTTGTCAAGCAGAGTAAGAATATATCCTCGGATTTCTTCACCAGCCTGTTGGTATCACCTTATCCTCCCCAGCAAGTGTGTGGATTTATTGCTGTAATTTAGTCACACATCAATCAAAACCACACAGCCCGGGGGAAGAGGGTTAGGGTTTGAAAAATGGATGGGTACGGGGGTTTTTGGGAAAGGTTTTGTGAGACAAGAAAAAAAAGCACAGCATGGACAAACAATTGTGAACATAAACAAATCTTTGGGAACAAACCTATCCATCAATCTTTGAAAGTGCATGCACTACTACATGCATGTCAGTGAAAAGTCAGTAGTACTTTCGACAACTGTGGAAGAAAGAATGCGACAGTACAGGGCGTGTGTGGAAATATTGATAACTATATTCAAGATAAGGTCTCTGTTGCCAGATACCTGAGAGCCTTGCTGGTCACTATAAATCCATTCACAACACTCAATGGGGTTGGTCTGGAAGGTATAGTAGATAGAAAAGGAGAAATTGCTCTTTTTCTAGGTGTCCACTCACTCACCAGGGTTGCCCCTTGGTGACATGCTTCATCATTGGGGCCATCCCAGTCCTCTACGGGCTGGGGCATGCTGCGACTTGCGAATTACGTAGGAGCACTTACAAATGACTATGTGTGGTGCAGATGTGATAGTGGAGTGGACTAAGTGATGTGTTAAAGGATCAATTTAGAAGCAGAGAGAGATCCAAGAAATGCAGTCACAGTCCTAGAAAAACACAATGGATACTGTATCTGTATGTTGTTGTAGTTGTCCTGTTGAATTTGGTAAGTAAGTTGCATGCAGAAAAAAAATCCTCTTATTAGTGGCACTCCTCCATTGCAGCTGACGCATCGTCCATCGATGTTGGTCACCACCAGAAGACACCCTGTAAAAAAAGCACAGCATGGACAAACAATTGAACATAAACAAATCTTTGGGTACAAACCTATCCATCAATCTTTGAAAGTGCATGCACTACTACATGCATGTCAGTGAAAAGTCAGTAGTACTTTCGACAACTGTGGAAGAAAGAATGCGACAGTACAGGGCGTGTGTGGAAATATTGATAACTATATTCAAGATAAGGTCTCTGTTGCCAGATACCTGAGAGCCTTGCTGGTCACTATAAATCCATTCACAACACTCAATGGGGTTGGTCTGGAAGGTATAGTAGATAGAAAAGGAGAAATTGCTCTTTTTCTAGGTGTCCCCTCACTCACCAGGGTTGCCCCTTGGTGACATGCTTCATCATTGGGGCCATCCCAGTCCTCTACGGGCTGGGGCGTGCTGCGACTTGCGAATTACGTAGGAGCACTTACAAATGACTGTGTGGTGCAGATGTGATAGTGGAGTGGACTAAGTGGTGTGTTAAGGGATCAATTTAGAAGCAGAGAGAGATCCAAGAAATGCAGTCACAGTCATAGAAAAACACAATGGATACTGTATCTGTATGTTGTAGTTGTCCTGTTGAATTTGGTAAGTAAGTTGCATGCAGAAAGAAATTCCTCTTATTAGCGGCACTCCTCTATTCCATCTGACGCTTCGTCCATCAATGTTGGTGACCAGAAGACACCCTGTCCACTGCCTGCCTGGCGGATGCTGAATTGTGGCTCGCTAATGTGAAGCCTGACTCCATCCTTTTTTCCCCATTGCACAGACTGAAACCCGGCCTGTAATTATTCAACGAAAAACAGGAAGTGATATAATATTACAACACCACTGATAAATAAATATAAGGTATGTAGGCTGTGGAGTGCAAAAAGTCACACTTTGATTTTCCTAGTAGACAGTACAATATTTTTGACAGTGCGTACTCTGTCTGAGTTCCTTTTGAAGGATAAATAAGTATGGGCAAATTAATGTAGCAGATCTTTCCCCTCAAGCTAGGTGTACTGTAAACTGTGTTTTAGAACAAAATTAGATCTTCCCAGCAGTGCTCCCACCCAGACCCTTACTAAAGCCAGTCGCAAAAATGTAGAAGACCCCCAATCAAATCGCAAAAAACGAGGCCTAGCAGAAAACTGGTGACAAAACGTACTTTGAAAGTAAAAGTAGGCCCAAATACCCCCTTACCCACCGTGGATTGCATTCAAACCACTTGCAAGCAACCAAGCAAAAGTATCCATAGCCAGTATCGCTCCAAGACTCGAACACCCCCCCACCCAAACACATGCAATCGAAATACTGCTAACCCTAACGAACCCTAAGTTAAGAATAGTGGCAAAGGCTTTCTTTAACTATGCCAAATCCCCCCTTTCCCACCAACGGATTTTCTTCAAATGACTTGCAACCAAAATTACACATTCTCACGAGTGCTCTAAGACCCCAGAACTCAGTTGCAAAAATGTAGAACACCCCGAAACACATGCAATCCTGCTGCTAGGGCTAACCCTAACGAACCCTAAGTTACAAAAAGTGCCAAAAGGCTTTTCGGCGTGAATTTTGTCCCAACCACTTCCACCCGGTATTAGACCTTCCCAGGAATGGCCCAAGACCCGCCAACCCACCCGCCAAAAAGCATAACACCCCCAAACAGGCCAAAAGCAACATCTCATACTTGCAATATTTCTCGGCCTTCGGTCCAAACGCGCTGCGTAGCTAGGCCATAAGTCCGGTTTGCCACCACGGATTTCCTGAAAAGCAAATGCAATCAAGATTAGAGTGTCCCAGCAGTGCTCACAGACCCCGAAACTCACCCACAAACAGACGGAACCCCCCCTAAGAGCACCTCAAAGGCAAGCAAGTCAGCAAAAACACACAAAAAATTCCGCCTCGGATTTGGTCCAAACCACTTTTATCCGGTATTAGAGCTTCCCAGCAATGGCCCCAGAGCCGTCAACTCACCTGCAAAGAGGTAGAACAACACCTCCAAAAGTGCTGAGTCTTTCTTCATTGGGCGTAAACCAGCCCTCTGCTTTGATGGAAATAGGAGTCTGGAGGAGGAGGATAGAGGAGCATGTTCTTCTGAACTTGTGAACCTGAGGAATGCAGACTGCGGCAACTTCAAATCAATTAGCAAACCAGTGAAGACAGTTCTGCTGATGGGCTTGTTTTTGTGATTATCTGATTAAAGTTTGAAATATATTAACTGTGCACAACAAAGAAAGACAGACACACAGGAATAAAAGTGAATAAGGACGAAAAAGAAAGTTATTGATTCGTTGTCTCATTTTCAGGGCTCGGTATCACGGTCCATGAATGAGAATAAGGCTTCGTCCTCATACTCTGCGAATTCAGGCAGGGTGAGCTCAGTGTCACCTGACAGAGAAGAAATTCCCTCATCTATGTTGCTGGCCACCTCGTCTTCATCCGGCGCGCTTTCTCGTACTCTGAAATCTGGTGGTATGAGGTGCTGGTTCATCTTGATCATTGTTAACCTCTCCACATTTTTGGGCGAGAGGCGGCTCCGTTTGGAAGTTACAATGCCACCAGCAGCACTGAAAACACGTTCAGAAGACACGCTTGCGAGTGGGCAAGACAAGTAGTTTAAAGCCAGGTTGGTGAGCTGGGTCCACAATTCTTTTTTCCCATGCCAACACGCCAATGGGTCAGCATTAACATAGACCTCTGTTGAGTCATTCAGATAGTCCTTGACCATCGAATCAAGGTTCTCCTCCAAGGTTCCTCCACTTTGCTCAGCTGTTGCCGTGACCTTTTGAGAACCAAACCCAAGCCGAGCTAGCCAATACTCTTCAGCCTCCAATGTTACTGTTGTGTCTGGTGGTGCAGATGATCCGGTTGCCGGTCTCTTTAACGGCTGAGAGGTCACTTGTGCCGCAGCCACAGGTGCAGAAGTGGATTGTTTTGATTGGGGATGGCCTGCTGATGCTGATGTACTGCCTTTTCCTTCAATTTGCTGCCGTTCTCTTTCAAACCTCTTGGCTGAGGAGGCTATCCACTGTTTGTACTTTGTAACATCTTCATCAGCAAAAGGAAAGAATGCTTGGCCTGCCAGCGCCTTTTTGTAGCGTGGATCCTGAATAGTAGCACAAATGTAATGCTGGTTTGAGTGGATAATTTTAAGACGTTCATCACCTTGTAGGTGCTCTAATAATTTCTCAGCCAGAACAAAAGGGTCTTGGTTTTTTTCATCTTTTACAAACACAGAACACACCTCCTTCAGTTGGTGCTCCAGCATGTACAACAATGGGATAGCTTTTCCCAAATTACAGTCCTCCTTGCTGACTGCACGCGTGAAGAACTCAAAAGGACGAAGCATGTGTGTCAGGCTTTTAACTATGTTCCATTGCGCCGCACCCATCCTCAGGTCCTCCTTCTGAGCTGTACCCTGTGTTAAGAAATAGTGATCGAGTACCGTATACTGCTCATACAGACGCTCAAGCATGTAGAAGGTTGAGTTCCAACGTGTTGCCACCTCCTGGATGAGTGCTTTCACTGGCATTTGACGGTCATATAGCAGGCGCCTCAGATGCTTCCGGGCCTTAAAAGAATGGCTGAAATGGTTGCACATTTTTCGGCAGGTCTCCACTACTCTGTACGCTGCACTGTCTTTATCACCCAAGAATTTTTTGACAACCAGGTTTATACAGTGCGCCAAACACGGCACTCTGAAATAGTCACCCAGCTGCATGGCCTTAACTATATTGGAGCCATTGTCCGTGGAAACATAACCAACCTGGCGTTTTTTTGGGGACAGCCAGTCAAGGACCTTTGTGTTGAAGACATCCAAAATGTTTTCTGCTGTGTGACGTTTCTCCAAACCAAACATGGCTAGTGTTGCATGTTTCCGAGCAGCTTTAAAAACAATGTCCGAGTCAACACCTGCGTTTAGCTTTGCTTTAGCCCCTGAAAAAGAGACCCAGTGTGCAATGATGCACATGTAATCAGCGCCTGCGCCACTGGTCCACATGTCTGTTGTCAGATGTATAGTGTGAACAGCACTCTTCTGTAAAGCTGCCCCAATCACCTCCAGAACATCTTCATGTAGTGCTGGAACCGCAACTCGGGAAAAATAGAACCTGCTAGGAACCTTCCATTTAGGGCAGAGCGCTGACACTAATTCTAGAAAACCAACCCCTTCTACAAAAGAAAAAGGGAGAAGGTCCAGAGCTAGCATTTTAGCCAGCTTAGTGTTATACAGACGCGTCAGTGGGTGGTTGCGTTCATATTGCGCTTCTGTAAACAACATCTTTTTAATGTTGCCCTGGACCAAGGATTTACGGGATGATGATGATATCTTCGACCCAGTTACGCTCGCTGATGAACTTTTTCGCATTGATGTCTCACTCTCTCCCACACTCTTAGTGTGGCTCACATGGGGTGTGCTGCTGACAGGGGTACTGGGTGTAAGTGAAGTCCTCATCAGATGAAAAATCAACGTTTTCATTACGTGCAATTCGGGCTTCCTTGACCGCCTCTAGGTGCGCAAACCATTGGACAGTGTGCGTTCTCCTAAGATGACCTCTCTGGCCTCCGGTACCATAGTTGGTACCAAACTTACCACGACTAACTCGAAGCTTACAAATGCTACAAATGGCTACGTTTTCCTTTTTTGGGCAAACACTAAAGAAGTCCCAAACTGGAGACTTGAAATGTCTTTGGGGGCCGGAGGAGGCGGCGATACTGGTGGTGGTGGTCCTGCTGCTAATGCCAGATGAAGTGGAGGATGTGGATTGCCGAACTTCAGTACGTTTTGCACTTTCACCACCACGAATTGAGGTCGAGGTGGATGGAGGTCCCTTCTTGCGAGAAAGAAATATGGAAGCGGTAGGTGTTGGTGTACTAGTTAACTCCAAATCTAATGATTGTTGTGTTTTCATTTCCATTGCCTCCTCGTCGACATCATCATCACGCTCAGCAGCTTCTCGGGATAGGGTCAAAATGTCTCTTTGCTGCATGCCCGCTGGGGCTGCAGTGACCTTTATGATGACTGGCTCGTCGTCATCGTGAGAGGCTTCACCAGCAGCAGTATCCGTCACTTCTTGTTGAGCCTCATCACACTCCATAGCTATGAGTTTTTCGACGACCTTCCTTTTACGCTTAGGTACCTTTGTCAGATCATGGTGTGCCTCACTCTTAGACTGCCGTGATGATGGTTCCCAATCTTCATCCAGAATGGGATCATCAGAAGGAGGTGGGCTTGAAGAAGATGTAGACACCAACCTTGATCTTTTCCTTGCTAGGGATGTGGAAGACAATGAATGATCATCAGGAGGAGTGGCTTCCAATGATACCTCGGCTTGATTGTCGATTTCCTGATGTGCCCCTACTTCGGGAGGAACAACTATTGTGGGCACTTGTGACCCTCCATGCACCTCTGCTTACGCATCTCCTTGCGCTGCCTCTCCTTCCACATGTACTTGGGCTTGTACTTGCACATGGTGTTGTTGCGGCTGTGGTTGTTCAACACTTGTCAGATGAGTTACAACAACCTGTGTTGATTCAGGGACATTCCTGCTACTTTCTTGCGATGAGCCAACATCACTGGTCGATGGTGATTGGAGAAGTACACTGACTGCCTCTGAAGCACTCAAGGGCTTTGACTTAAGTTGGCGTGGTGGTGGAGGCACTGAACCCAATGGAGCGGGGGTGCTACTCCCAGCTTGGTCCCCAGCAGATCCTGCTGCTGCTGCAGGTGTACTTTTTTTTGCTCCCAAAAAACGCGGCGGCCGGCACACCAGCCTCCTTGGTAACTTGCTTCTTCTGCTCCTTACTGGCAACTTTCTTGCTAGAGGAGCTACGGAGACCTTTTTTTGGGGCCATCTTCTTCAGAGCAGGTCAGACAGCAGGCCGCAGTTGCACGAATTGTAGAGTTGTCTGAGGCCAGACGTGCCGTCGCGTGACGTTATGCTGCACACACACACCGCTGCAGGACTTCTTCCTGGCACTGGTGGTTCTCTTGAGTCTTGTGCACCTAAAAGCAATGGAAGACAGAGGAACATCAGTTCAGTTATACACCCCAAAAAAATCGAAAAAAACCCAGAAAAATCAGCACAATCCCATACCCTCCATGATGCTTAAATTCAAGACACCCCACAGAAAGACTAGGCACATGCAACACTCACTAGTCACTACCCCTGGTGAAAAGGCCACAACAACAGGCCCAAAAAACGAAAATCACAGAAAAATCAGCACAATCCCATGCCATGATGTTTAAATTCAAGACAACCCACAGAAAGACTAGGCACATGCACCACTCACTACCCCTGGGCCCTGGGCATAATGGATGAAAGCTAGGCAAAATGGGTGCAGGCCTGAGAACACTCCCTACATTCAAAATGGCCCCCTCCATCACAGCACATGGCCAGGGCCTGTAGCAGCACTCAAAATGGCCCCCAACCACATGGCCTGTCCATCCACAACAGGCCCAAAAAACGAAAATCACAGAAAAATCACCACAATCCCATGCCATGATGTTTAAATTCAAGACAACCCACAGAAAGACTAGGCACATGCACCACTCACTACCCCTGGGCCCTGGGCATAATGGATGAAAGCTAGGCAAAATGGGTGCAGGCCTGAGAACACTCCCTACATTCAAAATGGCCCCCTCCATCACAGCACATGGCCAGGGCCTGTAGCAGCACTCAAAATGGCCCCCAACCACATGGCCTGTCCATCCACAATAGGCCCAAAAAACGAAAATCACAGAAAAATCACCACAATCCCATGCCATGATGTTTAAATTCAAGACAACCCACAGAAAGACTAGGCACATGCACCACTCACTACCCCTGGGCCCTGGGCATAATGGATGAAAGCTAGGCAAAATGGGTGCAGGCCTGAGAACACTGCCTGCATTCAAAATGGCCCCCTCCATCACAGCACATGGCCAGGGCCTGTAGCAGCACTCAAAATGGCCCCCAACCACATGGCCTGTCCATCCACAACAGGCCCAAAAAACGAAAATCACAGAAAAATCACCACAATCCCATGCCATGATGTTTAAATTCAAGACAACCCACAGAAAGACTAGGCACATGCACCACTCACTACCCCTGGGCTCTGGGCATAATGGATGAAAGCTAGGCAAAATGGGTGCAGGCCTGAGTACACTCCCTACATTCAAAATGGCCCCCTCCATCACAGCACATGGCCAGGGCCTGTAGCAGCACTCAAAATGGCCCCCAACCACATGGCCTGTCCATCCACAACAGGCCCAAAAAACGAAAATCACAGAAAAATCACTACAATCCCATGCCATGATGTTTAAATTCAAGACAACCCACAGAAAGACTAGGCACATGCACCACTCACTACCCCTGGGCCCTGGGCATAATGGATGAAAGCTAGGCCAAATGGGTGCAGGCCTGAGAACACTCCCTACATTCAAAATGGCCCCCTCCATCACAGCACATGGCCAGGGCCTGTAGCAGCACTCAAAATGGCCCCCAACCACATGGCCTGTCCATCCACAACAGGCCCAAAAAACGAAAATCACAGAAAAATCACCACAATCCCATGCCATGATGTTTAAATTCAAGACAACCCACAGAAAGACTAGGCACATGCACCACTCACTACCCCTGGGCCCTGGGCATAATGGATGAAAGCTAGGCAAAATGGGTGCAGGCCTGAGAACACTCCCTACATTCAAAATGGCCCCTCATCACAGCACATGGCCAGGGCCTATAGCAGCACTCAAAATGGCCCCCAACCACATGGCCTGTCCATCCACAACAGGCCCAAAAAACGAAAATCACAGAAAAATCAGCACAATCCCATGCCATGATCCAGCCCCTCCATGATGTTTAAATTCAAGACAACCTACAGAAAGACTAGGCACATGCACCACTCACTACCCCGGGTGAAAAGGCCACAACAGGCCAAAAAAACGAAAATCACAGAAAAATCAGCACAATCCCAAGCCACCCAGCCCCTCCATGATGTTTAAATTCAAAACACCCCACAGAAAGACTCAGTACACCCACCACTGAGTACCCCTGGGCAAAACGCCCCAAAACAGCCCAAAAATCGAAAATTCCAAAATTGTACTTGCAGCAACTGTAATGCCCCAAACAAACTTACTTGTGAAATTTCTAATCCAAAAGTGATCCAAAGAAAGTCAAAAAGGCCTCCAATCCAAATATCCAGCAGCATCCACAAAAAGTAATCCTTCCAGCTCCAGATCCAAATGAAAAGTGACCAGGAGATGGACAAAGCACTGGGAGGAGCCTGCTGGACAGGAACAGGAAGTTGAAGACTGTGGGGCACTTCCTTCCTCCCACCCCCCCACCCTCCCCAAAATGGACTCCTCGCAAAAAAAGTGCAGACAAATGTCAACCTAAGGAGTTATTCAGATAAAAATCATCATTTCAAGAAGGTTTATGCTGCTTGCTGGTGGATTTCTTGTGCAGAATTGCAAATTTTATATTTTCGCGTGTGCGAGATTGTTGCTGCTCGCCGCATCTCAAAGCTCGCAATTGAGAAGTACCGCGATACGTGATCACGGCGTACTCGCGTTGACAAACGCTTGCTGTAAAAGTTGGCAAGCCGCGATTACGTAATCGCGCTTGCCAAATTCCCGCGGGATCCCGCAGCAAGATCCAAAATGGCGCAGCACTCGCAAAATATCAAGAAAAATAACTCGGCAAACGATGATAAACGCCGCGCGCCGCAAAATTGTATCACCAAGAAAAAAAAATCCGCTGCGTGCGAATTTGCGGATTTTGCGGGAAATTCGCAAATCTCGCGGATTGCGAATTTACCGAAAATCCACAAAATCCGCAAGCGTAACGGATTTTCCGCCCATGCTTAGTGGGCACTCCCTGACATACTCTGGTGGTCAGTTCTTCTCTGCTAGAAGGATATCATAGCCTTTAGATAGATTCTCCCAAAAGAGACCTTTTATTTTCCTAGTTTTATCTCCCTCTATACGCAAAGTTATTTCATATGGTTTATGGGGCACGCACACTCGGGTGTCTGCCATTTCCACTAGAATGTATTCATTCGTGTCCACTGTCTCCAGAAGATTCATCAGGATCTTGCGAGCTATGCTCACTTTTGCTGGGCTGTCTAGCATTGTCTGGGCCCACTCTCGTTTTTCAGTTGTGTCCTCAAGATTCTCAGCATGTTTTATTTTAATACTGGCTACCTTCTTTCTGGGAAATTGTAATTTTTTTACTTTGATTAGCAGGTTCCTTGTCTTTGGACTTGACGTACTCTTTATGTTCTGACCGTCCTCTTCTTTCCGATTTCTTTGATGAAGACTGAAAAGATCGAGAGGAACGTGTATCAATATCTTGATATCTGTTGGGTTTTCTCAAATTGTCCCTATTTCTAAGGTTGTATCTTTTTTCAGAGGGCTCCCTTTGGGGAGACTTGCCACCCCCTTCTGGAGATCTATTTCTTCGTTAGGGAGACCTTCCTCTGGACTGATTGTTTTTCTCTGGGAGTGGTTTGTTTGCTACCCTCCCACTTCTTCTTTTGAGAATAGAGATTATTGTTTAACCCCTTCCATGCTCATGACGAGCTCAGCTCGTCATGGAGTGGCCATTCATTTCCATGGAAATTATATGAGACCACTGATAATGCCTTAGCACTGAAGGTGTTAATAAAGGTTTTTCAGGATTTTCAATTAGTTGGGGTTTTAGTCGGTATGTTGTACCGTCTAATGTTAATTGAACTAAATCCCTATCTGTTCTTGTTAAATCTTTTATTTTAACTAAGAGTTCTTCATTTGACATTTTATCAATGTCGGGATTTGGTGTGTAGCTGGCCAGAACCGGTCATGTGGCTCCTGGTCTACCTAGTGGACCGAGCCTGGTAATGTGATTTTGATGTTTTAGGGCGCCATTAAACAAGAGCAGGTGCTCTTGGTATGTTAGTGGAATTTCAACTTCCTCGAAAGGAGAGTATTCCGCTGGAGGTTCCGCTTTTTTGTAGTAGGGGAACTCATGTGTTACAGCATGTGCTGCTGGAAAATGTATCCAGGAATAGAATACCTCTGTCTGCCGAAAATTCATGTGCCTCTACCACAAATATGACTGTACCACCTCTTGATGATACTCCATTTTCTATAAGTTTTATAGTTATGGTTTTTCTTATATTGACTGGGATGATTATTGCGTCACGGTCGTTATCTCGGACAAGTGTGTCGTCCGCTGCGAGTTGAACTGCCAAAGCAGCTCTCTCTCTCTTTCGTCCTCAGTCTGTCATTTTACTGACTGAAAGGTTTGCAGAGCAATTTTTGAGGAAACAAAGATTAGGTGCACAATATTTTGGAACACTGTATACTTCAATGTTGACTATACCATAAACTAGTACATAGGATTCTCATCCTACTAAGTTTCGGCGGCTAGTAACATTTCACCCACTCCAGACATCTATTGGAGTTTTTACAGGAGAAAGGGATCTGTGTGAAAAAGCACGACTGAGTTACTCTAGTATCATGTGTTAGATTATCGCCTTACCAAACGTTTGGCGCCATGTAGTGTAGTTCCTATTTTCCCAATAGGCTCTGCGCATTGGAATAACATAAACAATAGTTTAGACGTAGGACTGAGGTCGACTAGGTCTCTATTGAGTATGTTAGACTTAATTTAGGTTTGCCAGCTAGCTCAGAGGTCACTAGAAACTTTCTCGAATGAACAGGGAGGAGTGAACTTCCCTGATTAGACAAGAAGGGATTCAGCTTCTGACTCTCACAGTTGTCATAAACATGACAACTGTGCTCCCCCAGAATAAGGAGTATATCTCCAGAGTTGTGTGAAAACAATAGATAGCTATTTCACTCAGTCAATCATGCATACTTAGTTTCACCAGAGTGCAGAGAAATAGAGGGACGGGCATTTTCAATAAAAGGTGTTATTTACTGAGCAGTCTTCTTTCTCGTGCAAGAGAAATGAATTGCCACAATTGCAATACTTGTTATAAAGTAAAGTGCGTACAGTAAAAGGAGTATTATGAAATATTACTGTAAAAGCATTGATATGGTTTCTGAGCCATATGATTCTTAAGATATAAAATATATACAATTACATACAATGATAAATGTTTGACTAAACGTACTCAACTGGTGCTTCTAAGATATGCCTACCCCGACGTACCTAAGCTAAGCCTAGTACGTGGGAAGGAAAAAATGAGCTGCAGTTTAAGTTAAGTTAGTTTTTGCCAAGAATCTGACTCGAGAATTCTCTAAGGATCTAATCAGCTCCGTACCTTGGTTATAGAATGAAGGAGGTCTTGTATCTCGCTCTCAGGACTCGATCTCCCAGTTACCTGCAAGGGTGACTGGAAACACTGGAGCTGGATTTTTCTCGGCAGGAGAAAAAGACAGCGTCTTTCTCAGTGTGTCAAATGGGAGGGACTGCTTCCTTCGGCACTCGCATCAGCTGGGCTTCGGATAAGTAGATAGCCGCTCTGCTCCAAACCCCCGTGTGTTGCTTAAGGCAAACGCTGATATATTTATACCTGGAAGGTGCCGTGTTTGACGTAAGGTTGTACATAAGACGTCAATAAAAGATGTCACTAAGAACTGGCCGTTCTTTCAGTGCTCGCAGGAGTTCTAGGACAAATCAAAACAAAACAAAAGTATGGGGAATTCCCAGGTTGCTGGAGGTTTGGTTTGTTGAAAGAAATTTTTGTACTTTCTAGGAGTCTAAGGAAGTAGCCCTGCCGTATTTAGTTTGCATTGGCTATTACTAAATATGGATTTGATTCTTATGCCTTTATAAGGGTATGATTTGTTATAACCACATAAGGGCATACATCCGGATTATTTAATTAGGGTCCTAGATATGATCACAACACTTTATTTCGAAGAAGGATAGAGGGCTTTGTCCTATTGTAAACCTAAGCCCTCTCAACCTCTTTCTCGAGAGGGCAAGTTCAAGATGCCCACACTTGCCCAAGTTCTGGCTTCCCTGGATCCAGGTGACTACATGGTGGTGCTGGATTGCCTGGCTCCTATTTTCACATTCACGTCCTGCAGTTCTACGGACGTTATCTGCATTTTCAGGTAGGCCAAGTGTATTTTCAGTTTGTGGTGCTGTTCTGGATTTACTAGTGCCACATGGGTGTTCACAAAAGTGATGGTGGCAGTGTTGGAAAGTGGGTTATTGGTAGGGGCAAATGTAGGTCTGCCACTGGCGATAAGGCCACTAACACATGATAGGACTCAGCATAGGTCTTAGAAAATTATTCCTTTGCTCAACCCTTGGTAACGGGGCTGCGAGCAGACAGGCTTAACTTTAAAGACAGGTATGTAAAGCATTTAAAAACACTATTTCAGGAAACAATTAAGACACAAAATAAAAATCCAACACCAATTTATAAAAATAGGTAATATTTTTATCTTTTAAATGACACCAAAACGAAAATAATCCACTGTAAGGAACCAGAGATATGAACTTTTAAAGATTAGTCACTTTCTAATGCTTGGAAACCAACAATGCCCCTTTAAGTGTTATGTTCCCACACTCACCTTTTTCACTTTGCTCTGCTCCCTTTTCCCCGTGCGCTTCCCCTCCCCTGCGCGCGACAGTGATGTCACCAGCTGGAATGTTGTCCAGCTCGGTGTTCTACAGTGACAGTTACGTAAGAGGGGTTTTTGACAGTTGGTTATGAAATTGCTTGCCTTGCTGAGCACACCTGCCCATGGTGTGTTGTCATGATAACTTAATAAACGGTTATACTTCTAAAGTGGCTCCAGGAAGCATACTTTACAACAATGGCGACGAGGACAACACACCGAAGAACCCACGTGGATTAATTCAAGGAATGACATATGAAAATAATTTTGAAGAATAACAGAGATGAACTTTTATGAGCTTCACTTAAGAGGAATCATCTGAACACAACGAGGGAAGGAGTCTTTGAAGGCGAGTCGTTTGATTGTGGAGATGACAGTGGAACTTATAAAGAAGAATGAAGGCAGAGCAGAAGTGTAGGCGACAAGCGTAATCGGGTAACAGCGCTAAACAAAAGAAGAAGTAATACAAGCGTGTTTGCCTATTTTAAGTACTCACTGACAGCGCGGAGTGAAAGAATTCAGCAAGAGCACATCCAGTGGAGTGAGAGTTGTCACCACAGGTTGGATGTGCGAGTTGGGAGACGCGTAGTGAGGAAGATGAATTGTGACGCGATGAACCTTGGAGCTGTGTAGAGCCGCGAATTCAGCGGCGAAGAGTTGATGGTGGCAGTGAGCGTTTCTGAAGGCGAGAGCTTTTCGGTGGTCTAGAGCAATTTTGGAAAAAAATTCTCCTCAGAAGTGTGGCGCATTCGAAAAGAGCACAAGTGACGTCAGACGCCGGTGTTGACAGAAAAATGTCGGCAGTCTAGTTTTTATGTGTGTCTCACACACAGGAAGTGTGCGTGCCGCCATTTTTAAGTAAATTAAAAGCAGATTTGTATATACCGGAAAGCTGACCGGTCTACAGAATTAAAAAGGAAGAGTGCATACGCTACTTAGCAAGAACTTTTGGCAGGCATTAAAATCTAGGAAGTACTATGGAAGCGAAGTGAAACTAAGAGGTGAGGAGTTTAAAAAAAAATAAGTTCAGAAATAAATTTAAAAAAAACAGGAAGGAAGAAGTAATAGGTACTGTGACCCAAATATAATATTGTATACTGGACATTTAGGAGTGTATTATTTAACTATGGCTTCGGGAAATATGTACAATTTGCAACCACCAGAAGCATTTTTGAAGGGAGCAGGAGTACCTTTAGTCAAATGGGAATAATGGAAGGTGTACTTTTGTAACTACATTTCTACGTTTGATAAGGAAGATGAACCACTTAAACAAGAGGAGAAAAAGAAAATACTTCTACACTGTTTGGGTGCAGGTGGTTTAAACGTGTACAATAACATCACAAAAAAAGTGAGAGAAGGAGGTGATAGAAATGTATTCAATGAAGCCATAGAGGACTTAGATGGCTATTATAAACCAGCCGTCTGTTTTGCTGTACCCAGATATAAATTTTACAGAAAGAAACAAGGTAAGGAAGAAAGCATGGAAGACTATGTGTCAGCCTTAAAGAATTTAGCACTCACTTGCAAATTTGATAATATGCATGATGATTTAATTAGGGATCAGATAGTAATGTGTTCTGCTAACCCTAATATACAGGACGCACTATGGGCCAAGGGGGAGAAACCCCTTCAACAAGTAATCGATATTGTTAAAAAAGCAGAATTTACTGGCCGTTGTGCTAAGGAGGTGATACATGAGGATAAATGTAAAAATGAAGGAGAATGTGTAGTGGCTAAAATAAGTAGAACCAGAAATAAAGTGGTAGACTACAAGAAGAAGAGAAGGAAGAGCAAAAATGTAGAGAAAAAATGAGAACTAATGGAATATTAAGATGTCACCGTTGTGGTAGCGAAAAACATCTGGCAAATGACTGGAAATGTCCGGCTAGGAATAACAAATGCACCCAGTGTGGCATAATTGGGCATTTTCAAAAAGCTTGTTACAGGAAAATAAAATCAAATGTGAAATATGTTGAAACAGAGGATGAGGACGAGAAGAACTCATCAGATGAGTCTGACTACAACTTGTGTGTACCGAGCGTGACTGAAGAAAAATACAATGAAGTAAATGTGGAAGACCTGGAAGAGAAACCTATGTGCATGGTAGAGATGGGAGGTGTGTTTACAGAGATGATGGCTGACTGGTCCACCGTGCACGATAATCAATAGGGAGGTTTGGAGAGATAAATTTGCAAACAAGTATGGAATCCATATGGAAAAACCAAACATCACACTAAAAACTTTCAAAGGCGAACCTATTGTACTGATGGGTTTCAGGGAATTAACTTTTACATTCAAAGAGAGAACAACTTGCCGCAAGTTGTATGCAGCTATCACAAGACCATCCGTGCTTGGATGGAAGGACCAAGGAAAACTAGGCATTACACTTAACCAGAACCGCCCAGAACCATGTCCCGTAGGGATAGAAAGTGATTTAAAGAAATGCATACCATGTGAAGATTCCGACAGGTGTCAGATGAAAATACCATCAAAGCAAGTTATTAATTGCCCAAACATGGTACGGGAGAGAGTAGAGATCGACACAATAGGACCCATAAAAAGGAAGGAGAAACGGATACATGTGATGGTGTTAATTGATCAATTCTCTGGATGGCCTGGAATTAATGTTTGCAAGAAAGGGGATGCATTCAATTTGCCGACAACCTTGGAAAATGTTGGAGGAAGGAGGTCAACAAAGTGACTTTGGAATACAAGATAACCAATGGAGAGAGAACTTTAGAAAGCCCTTTCGAGATTATGAGACGAAGGAAACCAAATGCCAGGGTAAATAGTGGATGGACCAAGACAAGTGGAAAAAATAAACTGTTGGCAGAAAAGGACAAGAATAAAAACCACAAAAGACACAAACTCTGTACAAAGGGAAGTTTGACAGTAAACACAACTACAAAGAAATCCATATCAAAGAAAGAGATATAGTTAAAGTGAGTAAGGGTGGACACTTCGTCATGGGACAGAACAAGTTTAAAGCACCCATGTTGTTAGACCTGACATCATTGGCTTGAGTCTCTCCTCCATTTTTTCTGTTTGACTCCACTGTTTTACGATGTTTTGCTGGTATATGCTTTGGGCGCCGTGTCACTGCTGATCAGTGCCATAGCGCAAGTGCTCCCGATGTTAAATTGATGTATCTATTGTATCCATGTTTGGCCTATTTTGGTTTACTGTCAGTCCCTAGTCTAGTGCACCAGGCGTGCCGGGGCTTGTAAATACAAATGCCGCTCGTGGGCTTGCAGCACGTGTTGTGCCACCCATAGGAGCGGCCTCGTAAAAGAGTGTCTACGGGTCGGTCATTGCGAGACCCACGTGCAGTCTTGTACTGTCACGCAGGCTGCGCAGGTATACCTACTTGCCAGCCCCTCCAACCTTCCCTTGACTTCATGTTAGTCACCCCTATGGTAGGCCCACGGGCAGGGTGCATTGTACGTCTAAGGTAGGACACGCCTGACCAAGTTGGCATGTCCTGGTAGTGAAGTACCGCCATCTTCGTGCTTCACTATTGCGAGGTAGCCTGCTCTCCGTTGGATAGAATGGGCCGCCAGGATTGTTAACGCTATGATCCTAGCTGGCTCGGGGAGCATGGTGCAATGTCGAGTTTGGTATCCCTGAACTCTGGGTTTAATTACGCATCCGATGGTGTGGATGGTTTTTGGACTCTGGGTTCGAAAATAGTACTTTTAGAAAGTGTCTATTTTCTTGTCTAATCATATCTGGTTTCTGCTGGTCTTGCATGTGTGTGACAGGAGCTGGGTGGCTCCACAGGTCTGGATGAGTCAGTGTGGGATGAGTGGGACATTTACGTTGAGAGTAGGGGGAGAGTAGTTGTTGATAGCCTGCCTTGCCTGATACAATGCTGGCTCCACCTCCTGCTAAGCGACTGATGGCTCTGTGCCTGCCATGGACGATCCTAGCCCCACCTCCTGCCAGGAGGGCGATAGCTCTGCTCCTGCCAGTATCAATGTTGGCTCCACCTCCTGCTGGGCGTCTGAGGACCCAGCCCTGCTCAATGAATAGGCCAGGTGCTACTGCCTAGCTCCACCCACCACAGACCCAGGATGTTGGGAAATCCCCGGCATAGACAAAGGGATCAAAGACGAGAAGGGGTATAAGAGAAGGACCCCTGAACTAGGAAATCAGATCACTTCTGACAAGGAACCCTGTAACCAAGGACAAGAGGCCTACTGATCTAAGGACTGCCTACCCCTTCTGCCAGTGTGCTGTTGTTGGGGGAATCCTGCAGTGCTTCTTTATTTTTGCCAAGGAACCAGGAGAGAGGAACTGTGTGTGTACTCTCACGCTTGCTAAGAAAATCTCCAAGGACTGGAAGAGTGCCAGTCTCCTGCTGAAGTCACAGGGCTAAAGGACTTCATCTGCTAAGGTGCTATTTGCTGGAAGTGTGAATCCAGCGCCTCTGAAAGAACCAGCAATCACGACGACCGGACGCCGGGCCCGACCGACGCCAGCAGCAACGCCAGTGAGTGGGAGTACGGCTCTAGCTCCAGAGGACCTCGTGTCTGCACCGCTGCTGATCGCATCAACCGTGTGCCCACCGACGCCGTGAGCGCTGCTCACTCTGTGCAACCGCATCATCGACGACGCCTGTTGAGGCCTGCTTGACACCGAAGGCGCGACGCCGGATCGTTCGACGCCGCTGATCATCGTGTGCTTCATTTTCCAAGGTACTGTGTTGTTGGGGGTCCGTGTGACTCCGGGCTCGACGTAGCGCTCCTCGCGGTCGACGCCGAACCCTTGGATTAACTTTGCCTCCACGTCGTGTAGCCCCCGTGTGGGTTACCCTGTTGCTAAGAACTGTATTGCCAAGAAGAAGATTGCTTGATACTAAAGACTTTTCGTGCTGAAGAAGAAACTACCTTTGAACTATCCCTTTTTCCTTCCCAGAGTATTTATTACGATTGTGTACCGTGTTGCCGTTATTTGGTCTTGTGCTAAGCCTTATATAAAAATACTTATTTTTATAATACTACTGTGTCGTGTCCATTTGTAGTGTATTCACTGTATTACTGTATGTGGTCATAATTGCTTAACACACAGCCTCTGAGATAAGCCTGTTCTGCTCTGCCAAGCTACCAAGGGGGTGAGCAGGGGTTATCGAAGGGTGTGATCCCCTTGCCCTGACTAGAAAAGGAGTGTCCCTATTTGTCAGAAGTGCATACCTCTGCCAACTAGAGACAGCCGGTTCTAACACATGTCAAATGTTATCAGAGAAAAGACTAGTTAAACTAAGCCCAGGGACGAAGGGAAAGAGGTGCTCGGACAGGACACTTATAGATGTTTGCGTAAAGGAACACATGAATTGAAAGGAGAAGGAGATATAATTACGTCAAGAGGCAACAAGGGCACTAGTGATTTTCAGGACAACAAACTTATTGAGTCTATGGATGAATACAGAGATCCCAGTATGGGTTCCTCAGAAACATCACCTGGCGTTAGTAATGTAACCAAGTCTGGGGAGAATCGAGATCGTCTGGAACTCGCATGCGAGAAGAGACATCATCACCTTTGAGACAAGTGGCTCATCAGGTTTGGAAGCCAGTCCTTCACCTGAACCTGAGCACATGGCAGATAGAGACGCTTTGTGAAAATAGGCCTGCACTAGCAGTGTTGGTCGCAGCTTTATAAACCTAGCAAATACAAAGACTTAGTTTACGACTAGTTAATCTTCTTTTAGCCTACTGTGCTTTCCCCCAACTTTAAATTCCTTTCTTAAGTACTTGAGGGAGGGAGATGTGTTGTGTTTCTTGTTCACATTTCAGCATTGTTTTCAATTTGGTTTCCTCCTTTTGGGTCCTTAAGGGAAGGAGATGTTATGTTCCCACACTCACCTTTTTCACTTTGCTCTGCTCCCTATCCCCTGCGCGCTTCCCTCCCCTGCGCGCGACAGTGATGTCACCAGCTGGAATGTTGTCCAGCTCGGTGTTCTACAGTGACAGTTACGTAACAGGGGTTTTTGACAGTTGGTTCTGAGATTGCTTGCCTTGCTGAGCACACCTGCCTATGGTGTGTTGTCATGATAACTTAATAAACGTTTGTACTTCTAAAGTGGCTCCAGGAAGTATACTTTACAACATTGTCATTTCGTTTTCTCTCTCAGGGACACACCTTTATAAATTGTTCTGAAGAATTTTCTCACCACTGTAGTGGGCCGCCTTCAGAAAGCGGGGTCCAGTTAGAACACCTTCCTGGCGTTCTGCTTGCGGGTCCCAAAGTATCCAACACACAATCCAAGTTTCTGGAATCTCCAAGAGTGTCCTTGAAAGTGTGAAACTACAATTCCGCAACCCACTTGAACAAAACCCTTACAAATACACTGATCAGGCTTTGAATTCTTTGTGGGGCTATCCAGGTGAGCTCTGTCAACCTGTTGCTTGCAGGGAGTTCCACTCTTGAGTCTTTTGGCAGCAAGGTAATCCACAGGGCTGTAGTTTTAGATGGTGCAGTCTTCATAGGTCAGGCCTTAGAGTTCCTTGCACAGAAAAATCTTCAGCAGGGCACTTCTTGCTTCATTCAGTTTCAAGCAGCAGACCTGCAGGGCTCTGCCCCTTTCAGATACTTATTCGAAATTCTCTGGGTCAAGCACCAGGTCACTGCTGACCAATGAGAGCAGGGCAACTCCTCATAGTTACGACCACATCCTGTAGAGTTTGGCATTAGTTTGTCCCAGAGTGCATCATTCTTCCAAATCCATAATGGCTGATTTTCCAGCAAGGAGGTAAGAGCTGGCTAAACACACCCCCTGGGATGGCTTATTTCCATGGACTCTCCCCCTACCATCTGCACATACCTTCCTTAAGCCTAGACCTGACTTCGGGTCAAGAGTGTCAGAGTGGAGCTGAAACCCAGGCCTCCCCTCTACCTTCGACATAGTTTACAACGCCACCTCCTGGCCTGGCGTTCCTCTAGACCAGCACACTGCCCTCCCAGCAGCCTGGCTAATCCACTTAATTCTGACCAATCAGGGCAGACCACTGGAAGGCTGAATTTGGACTTACAAACAATAAAGTCTCATAACTTCTTGTATGTACACTTTAGGAGAAATTCAACAATACAATATTGTTGGATTTACTACTACCATTCTGGGAAGTCTTTGAATGGTCCGGCTAGTCCTCTCCGATCAATATTTATTAATCAATAACTTCCTACCATGTTAACCTATGGGCCATGGGGTTTACAAGGGGAAAAATGATGTGGGCCACTTTCCTAGCACCAGGGCTTATAAAACCATATTTAATAAGTATGTCCCTAATTTCTACAGGACCCCCACCCCCTGTGCAACTAGGGGAGACTTCTGGGGTTCTGAATCTGCAGAAATATTGCAGATCATCCTTACCCAATTCTTCTAGCATCAAAGTCGAATTTGAGCAGCTCTTTAATACAATGTGGGGAGTGAAATGTAAAATTTCACTTTACCCAGGCATATAAAAACTCATTTTATAAGGGCGCTCCTTATAACTGATCCCCCCACCCCTGGGATACCTAGGGGTGACCTTGGGGATCCCTAATATGCAGAAACATGGTAAGTGTTTTGATTTTTAAGGGCCCCTACCCCCAAAGTCGAGTTTGGGCACAATTTAATGTTTAAAAGCTATCCTGGCCACCAGGGATGCTTTTAAACTGACCTCAGGCTTCAGCATTGCACACGTGCTAGTGCAGAAAATCTGCTGGCCTCTAAACTGCCATGCCCCAGTATACTGGAGATTTCTAGGTAGTTTCAATCCACTGCCCTATTACATACTAGGGGCTTAAGGGGTAGGTCATGCCAATTACTGGGGTACCCCACCATACCATAGTGTACCCTAGTATATGTTGGGTGTCTTACTGTATTCTAATGTATTCCTTTTAGCTTGGCACTGGGCCTGGTTAACAGAGCCCAGGGTCAGTCAGAGTCGGTTACCACCAGTTCCAGTCAGCAAAAAGTTGGGGGGTGCCCAGGGCACAGGATGACTTTGCAACGGGTAGTCTCTAGCCATCTTCGGATATTTGGATACCAGTCTGGTTACTAAAAGCAGGTTGACGTCAAACAGTTGTCCACCACCTCCAGACGATGGCTGACCTTTTGACATCTCTGGCATTTTCCATCAACGTGCCAAAGTCACACCTACCTCCTTCTGAGAAGCTCCCCTACATAGGAGCCATCTTGGACATGGAGCTGTGTCAAGCTTTTCTTCCACCTTAACATATCCAGGTCATTTGGGCTATGAGCCTGATGTTTCAGCCTATGGCCTGGGTTTCAGTGAGAGTGGCTCTAAGGCTTCTTGACCTCCTAAATCTTGCTATTGGACCAGGCCAGGTGACATATGTGGGCCCTGAAGTGGGATCTGAAGTCTCAGTGACTCAGCGCCATGGGAACCTCTCAGATTCCAACCAGATGTCGGCGGAGACTGCAATAGATCTGATGTGATGGTTGCAGGACCACAGTTAGACCAGTGGCAGACCTCTCTCTTTACCCCACCCAGAGTTGACAGTCACAGATGTATTGCTGCTTGGTTGGGGACATCATCTGGTAGACCTGGAGCTCAGAGGACTCTGGCTTCAGAAAACCTGCCTCCAAATCAACCTGTTGAAGTTGCAGACGTTTTGCTTGGCACTGAAAGCCTTCTTCCTATCCATCAACAGAGGACTGCTGCAGGTTCACATGATCAACACCACTGCCATGTGGTAATGTAATGCAGGGTGAAGTGGGGTCAAGGCTCCTGTGCCAAGAGGTTCTGCGCATTTCTAATTGCCTGAGTTCTCGGGGCATCTTCCATGTCGTACAACGCGTTGCAGGATCTTTAAACACCAGACTGGACAAGCTCAGCTGACGTTGCCTAGTAATGGCAGTTACTCGAAGAGGTGGCACAGGTTTTTCCTGTGATGGGGTGGGGGGGAGGAATCCGGGCTCGATCTTGTCACCACTGCCAAGAATGTGGTAGCCAGACTTATGCTCATTGGAGTTACCAAGGTAATTCATGCTCAGAGATGCCTTTCAGTTAGACAGGAGCACAGGACTTCTGTACCCCTTTCCGCCTCTACCTCTCCCGCCCAAAGTTCTGAAGATCAAGGACGATCAGGCCCGTCATCCTACTGGCTCCTGATTGGACCAGGAGAGTGAGGGAAACCAGAACTTTGGGTCATGGGTATCTGTCCTCCGAATCGGCTAATTGTTCAGGAGGGTCTACTGTTGTAACAGGGCGAGGTCCTGCACTTAAGCATGCACAGCTTACCCTCCATTCTTCAAGATTGAGCGTCAACAGTTGATCGCCTTCGATCTCCCTCTCAAAGTGGTAAATGTGGTTTAGGTAGCCAGTCTTCTCTCTAAGACCATCTACATGGGCTGCTGAGAGAAGTTTTAAGTTTGTTGCTTGGTGTTCTTTCTGGCATATCCAACCCTAACTGGCCCAGTTGTCGGATGTTTACCTTTTGTCCCTGTGCCTAACCCAGCAAGGCCTTGCTGTGGCAACCATAGTCATAGATTCCTTACCCTAGAATTACCCACAGGTGTCAGACTGGATTCGGAGATTTTTTTCCGTAGCAGTACCTCTGTGCGTCGGTAGGTGGAGTCAATTGACTAAACGTTCATCGTCGGCATTGTAGTCCCTGGGATGCCGTTGCAGTGTCTACTTAGACGCTGCCCCTGCACGCTGTTAGTTCTTTCTTTTTCTGCGCCTGCCCGCGCAGATCAGGGGAGAGCGGGCCCCTTAGTAACTCTTTAAATAACCCGTTTTTGGCTTTTTTCAACATTTTTTTCAGTCTTCAACTCCTGGTGCACAAGGATTGTCCAGCCGTTGGTATGGTTTTAAGCCCTGTGACTACTGTCACAAGTTGATGTTGGTCACCGATCCACACCTCGTGTGTCTCTGGTGCCTGGAGCGCAACCACGACTCAGTCATGCTCCGACTGCTGGGACCTAAACCCGAAGTCTTTACAGGAGCGGTCCTGAAAGCTTTTGGAGGCCCGGCAGTCCACTCCACGCCATTCCCGGTCAAGGGGAAGGTTGAGGTACCATTCGCAGAGACATCATAATTTGTACTCAAAGTCTTCACTTCTGGGATAAGTGGAAACACAAGAAGACAAAGAAGCATCATTGTTCTTCGGCTTTTCCCCGTCCGTCGATGCAACGTGGGACCCGGAGTGATGGCGCTCTCCAGCCCCTTTCTCAGAGCCCTCTGGGATGGCTCCTCGCTTCCCTCTTTTTTCCAGAGCATGAGCATCCCCTGCCCAGCTTCATGCATTTTACGAAGCACTGCACAGCATCTTTGGGCAGCCTGACTCCGCAGGTGTGCCTTTGGGCCCCATGAACTCGGCTCGGGCCCTGGGACTTTGATGCTGGTGGCTAAGACCTCAGCGCCGCAAGGTCCCCAAGGATCCAGGCCTTGATCCGGATCGTGCTGGTCGACCTCACGGTACCTTCCCCGGCACAGATTCCAGTGTCGTCGACCCCAGCCTCAACCTCGATTTGGACACGGCGACGGACCGACATCGGTACCGGCGCTGGAGGGTACATTTGTACTGCTGGTCATCCCTGGCGTTCCCTACCGCCCTGAGTGGCAGCCTTAAGAGGGTGAGGAGGACTTGGAGGGGTCCGTTGACCCTCTAGCAGACCAACTTGAGGAGTTTGGTGATGGCAGTGGTCTGGTTTCCTCTACAGACCTTGGTATGCTTTCTCCCCCTACTGTGGCTAAGGAGGAGGGAGCTTCCTACGCTGTGATATTGCGTAGGGCTGAGGCCTCGAGCTTCCTACGGTGCCTGTCAGGACTAACCTCGTGACTGAGCTGCTTCAGACGGCAGCAGCCTTTTTGGAGCCCCTGCTGCCTTTTAATGAGGCTCTCACTGACATCCTTCTGGGCACTTGGTCCAAGCCCAGCACAGGGGCTCCTGTGGACAGGATGATTGCCCGACACCACTGCATGGCCCTGGGCGACACACTTTTCCTCTCCCAACATCCTACAACTGAGAGCTTGGTGGTCCAAGCCTCATCCTCAAAAGGCTCATTCCCTACTGCTCCCCCAGATAGGGAATCCAAGAATCTGGACCATCTTGGGAAGAAGAAGTTTTCTTCTTCCAGGTTAGGACTGCGGTCGGTAAACACGTCCTATCTCTTGGGCCGTTATACACACACGTGTGGGACATGGTCGTGCAAGTGCTGCCACAGTGCCATGAGGAGGCCCGGGTCGTGCTCACCCACGCTGTTGCTGAGGGTCGAGACGCAGCGAAGTTCAACATCCAGTGTGAGCTGGAAACTGCTGACTCACTGGGTAGGACGGTTTCCACGTCGGTAGCCCTAGGCACTATGCCTGGCTGAGAATGTCTAGCTTCTCTGGGGATATTCAATCCACATTTTTGGACATGCCCTTTGATAGCCGTTGCTTGTTTGGTGACAAGGCGGACAACATGCTTAAGCGCTTCAAGGACTCGAGGGCCACAGTCAGGTCCCTGAACCTCGCAGCAACTTCTCGTCCCATGCAGTCTGCCTTTCGCCCCTTTCGTGGCTACGGAAGGGGTGTCCCACCATGTTCCACCCAGAGCCACAGGGCCGCACAGGCTACCAAGACTTTGCGAGGCCGGGACGTGAGACCCATCGTCGCGGTCTGGGGGCCAGTTGGTGGGCCAGCCCCCCAACGCTTCCCCTGCAGCAGCCTCCAAACCTTCCTAGTCCGACTTTTCAGGGCCACCATTTGCCAGTGGGCAGCTGGATCAGCCATCACCTCCCCTACTGGCACAACATCACGTCGGACAGGTGGGTTTTGCAGATAGTCTGAAGGGGCTACGGTGTTGGATCTAGCCCTGATCTCTTGACTGGGTGAGAGCTTTCTGCTTAATTCAGAGACTCTGTCCCTCACCACCCCTTGTTGTAAATATTTTTGTCCACCCTAAGCGTGGAAGGGTATTCTCAGATGTGAGACCCTTGCTCATTGCACCATCAGGATTCAAGCAAACCGGGCCGAAGACGGCTGTAATGCCAGAAACCGGTCCCCGGGAGCTTGTTTCCTTCCCAGTGTAAGAATTGGCTTTTGTAGTTTGGTTTGTCCTGTTCCCATCATGCACTGGGACAGGAACAGACTAATTTGCATACATTCAGGTTCTGAAACTGGGATGGTGCAGTGAGCTAAAAAACGGTGTTGGATCTAGCCCTGATCTCTTGACTGGGTGAGAGCTTTCTGCTTAATTCAGAGACTCTGTCCCTCACCACCCCTTGTTGTAAATATTTTTGTCCACCCTAAGCGTGGAAGGGTATTCTCAGATGTGAGACCCTTGCTCATTGCACCATCAGGATTCAAGCAAACCGGGCCGAAGACGGCTGTAATGCCAGAAACCGGTCCCCGGGAGCTTGTTTCCTTCCCATTGTAAGAATTGGCTTTTGTAGTTTGGTTTGTCCTGTTCCCATCATGCACTGGGACAGGAACAGACTAATTTGCATACATCCAGGTTCTGAAACTGGGATGGTGCAGTGAGCTAAAAAACGGTGTTGGATCTAGCCCTGATCTCTTGACTGGGTGAGAGCTTTCTGCTTAATTCAGAGACTCTGTCCCTCACCACCCCTTGTTGTAAATATTTTTGTCCACCCTAAGCGTGGAAGGGTATTCTCAGATGTGAGACCCTTGCTCATTGCACCATCAGGATTCAAGCAAACCGGGCCGAAGACGGCTGTAATGCCAGAAACCGGTCCCCGGGAGCTTGTTTCCTTCCCAGTGTAAGAATTGGCTTTTGTTGTTTGGTTTGTCCTGTTCCCATCATGCACTGGGACAGGAACAGACTAATTTGCATACATCCAGGTTCTGAAACTGGGATGGTGCAGTGAGCTAAAAAACGGTGTTGGATCTAGCCCTGATCTCTTGACTGGGTGAGAGCTTTCTGCTTAATTCAGAGACTCTGTCCCTCACCACCCCTTGTTGTAAATATTTTTGTCCACCCTAAGCGTGGAAGGGTATTCTCAGATGTGAGACCCTTGCTCATTGCACCATCAGGATTCAAGCAAACCGGGCCGAAGACGGCTGTAATGCCAGAAACCGGTCCCCGGGAGCTTGTTTCCTTCCTAGTGTAAGAATTGGCTTTTGTAGTTTGGTTTGTCCTGTTCCCATCATGCACTGGGACAGGAACAGACTAATTTGCATACATCCAGGTTCTGAAACTGGGATGGTGCAGTGAGCTAAAAAACGGTGTTGGATCTAGCCCTGATCTCTTGACTGGGTGAGAGCTTTCTGCTTAATTCAGAGACTCTGTCCCTCACCACCCCTTGTTGTAAATATCCATTTGCCAGTGGGCAGCTGGATCAGCCATCACCTCCCCTACTGGCACAACATCACGTCGGACAGGTGGGTTTTGCAGATAGTCCGAAGGGGCTACTCCCTCCACTTCCAGACTACCCCTCCCTCCATGCCACCAACACTCCATCGCATGTCTGAGGATCACTTGCCCTTCTCCGCCAGGCAGTAACAGCTCTCTTGGCTAAGGGATTTATCGAACGAGTCCTTGTGCCACAAGTAGGTTGTGATTGTTACTCCCACTACTTCCTGGTACCCAAGAAGGACAAAGGCTTGCGTCCTATCTTGAATCTCAGGGACGTCAACCGTTCCCACCGGAAGGAGAAGTTCAAAATGTTGACCTTGGCTCAGGTCATATCTGCCATCGACCCTGGAGACTGGATGGACTTGCAGGACGCTTATTTTCACATCCCCGTCTTGCCTGCCCACCGGCATTACCTACAGTTCACGGTAGGCCACAAGTATTTTCAGTTTACTATGCTCCCCTTTGGCCTTACTAGCGCCCCTCGGGTCTTCACGAAAGTGATGGCGGTGGTCACAGCTCACCTGCGTATATCAGGGGTTCCAGTCTTCCCCTATCTCGACGACTGGCTGTTGAAGGCAGGCTCCCCCCAAGCTGTTGTCTCCCACCTCCAGGCTACGGCGGATCTCCTGCATTCGCTGAGGTTCACTATCAATTTGCCGAAGTCACACCAGATTCCCTCTCAGAAGCTTCTTTTCATCTAAGCATTTCTGGATACAGCGCAGTTTGGGGCTTATCCCCTCGAGCAGCTAGTCCGGGATATTAGGGCTATGATACCAATGTTTCAGCCTCTATCCCTGATTTCGGTGAGAATGACTGAGGCTGCTGGACTTCACGGTCTCCTGCATCCTGCTGGTAGAAAATGCCAGCCCGCATATGCGGGCTCTGCAGTGGGTCCTGAAGTTCCAGTTGGCGCAGCATTAGGGGAATCTTTCCGATGTTGTGATCTCAGAGGGGACTGCAAGTCAGTTGCAGTGGTGACTCAAGGACCAAGATTGAGTCAGCAGCAGATCCCTCTCCCTTCCCCAATCATAGTGGTGACGGATGTGTCACTCCTGGGATGGGGCAGCCTCATAGGAGAGGCAGAGATCAGAGGTCTCTGGTCTCCCGTGGAGTCCGGGCTCCACATCAATTTTCTGGAGCTTTGGGTGATCTGTCTGGCACTGAAGACATTCCTTCCTTCAGTCAAAGGAAGAGTAGTGCAGGTGTTCATGGACAACACCACCACCATGTGGTACTGCAACAAACAGAGTGGGTGGGGTCGTGGACCCTATGCCAAGAAGCTCTTCGCCCTTGGACATGGTTTAAACATCGGGGCATGTCCCTGGTGGTTCAACACCTGGCGGGTTCCCTGAACGCCAGGGCAGACGTACTCCGCATGATGGATCGCAAATGGCGTCTTCACTCTGAGGTGGTGCAAGATCTCTTTCAGCAGTGGAGAGAGCTTTGGCTAGATGTATACACCAAGAGAATGCGCAAAGTCAGCAGTTCTGCGCTTTGGAGTTTGGAATTGTGGCCTCCTGTACGCCTTTCGGCCTGTACCACTTCAACTCAGAGTGTTGAAGAAGATCCAGCGTGACCGGGCCCAAGTCATTCTTGTGGCTCCGAACTGAGCTCGAAAAGTCTGTTACCCCCGAGCTCTTGAGCATGGCCATCGATTGTCCGATCAAACTGCCTCTTCAGGAGGATCTTCCGTCGCAGCAGCAGGGGACGGTTTTCCACCCAAACCTGTCCAGTCTCTAACTCTTTGCATGGAGATTGAGCGTCAATAGTTGACAACTTTCGAGCTTCCTCCGGAAGTCTGTAACATCCTCTTGGCAGCCAGGCATCCCTCCACTAAAACAGTATATGCCTGTAGATGGAACAAATTGGCATGGTCCACAGCAAAGGCTGTGATCCCTTTCTGCCCCTCTTTCTGAGGTTCTCCTCTTCATTTTTTCTTTGGCTCTGCAGGGCTCTGTGCACACTTAAAGGCTATCTTTCGGCCTTCCTCCCTGATCAGATGTCTCTTTTCAAGTCCCCTATTGTTAACAGATTTCTGAAGTGCATTACTCATCTCTTACCTCCTCCTTTCGTAATGCCCCAGTGGGACTTGAATCTTGTCCTCACTTATCTTGTGTGTGCTCCCTTTGAGCCACTACATAATTGTCCTCTTTGTCTTCTTACTTTGAAAACTGCTTTGTGTTAGCCATCACTTCCGCTCGCAGGGTGAGTAAGCTTCAGGTTCTTTCTTCCAAACCTCCCTTTGTTGTTGTTCATCCGGACAAAGTTGTCCTTCGTACTAGGACTTCTTTTCTTCCGAAAGTGGTTACCTCTTTCCACATAGGCCAGACAGTTGCATTGCCCACCTCCGCACACTCCCAAAGAGGAGGAGAAACTCCACCGTCTGGACCCAAAACGTGTCTGTCCTTCTACCTTGACCGCACTAAAGATTTCCAGGTGGACAATCCACTCTCCGTGTCTTATGTGGGCACCAAGAAATGTCCGGCAGTGCACAAATATCCCATCTCTCGATGGGTTATCTTATGCATTAAGATCTGCTATTCTTTGGCAAAGAAACGAACCTCCAGTAGGACTACGCGCCCACTCTACCAGGGTGATGGCAGCGACTACTGCCCTGGGACGTGGTGTTCCGTTGGTTGAAATCTGCCAGGTGGGCACATGGGCATCCTTGCACACGTTCACCAGGCATTACTTCCGGGACAGTCAAGTCAGGAGAGACTGCTTTTTTAGCCATTCTGTTCTCCAGCACTTCCTGGTGTGAACTTAGTTCGCAGACCCACCACCGAGGTTGGCATTGCTGGGGTATTTATTTGAAGATAAGGAATCTATAACTATGGTTTCTTTCAGTTGAACAAGTTACTTACCTTCTGTAAAGATGTATCTGTAAGAGACATGCAGTTCTAGATTCATTACCACCCCACCCAACCTCCCCGTTCTGCAAATTGACTTCTAGGAATAGGGACTCCCTTGTAGTCAGTGTCTTGCAGGACTCTGTGCTTCTGGTGTTGAAAGTCGTGTCAGAGCTGATGTCTGCATAGAGGGGCTGCGTCCAAGTAGACATCGCAACATTATTTCAGCGAAAACAACGCAGACGAACGCGGAGTCGACAGTCGCTCAGGGGTACTGCTATGAAAACATTTCGCCGGATCCAGTCTGATGCTTGGGGGTAATTCTAAGGTAGGAATCTATAATTACATATGTCTCTTACAGATACAAGGAATCTATAATTACATATGTCTCTTACAGATACATCGTTACCGAAGGTAAGTAACTTGGTCGTTAAAGGGTATGCGTCAGTCTTATCAGCTTTTCTATAACTGATTGATCAGCCATCTTCATTTAAATCACCAGTTGTTGCTTTCTTTTTTACGTCGAGTTCTATTCAAACCTATTACTACTGAACCAAAGTTTCTTAAACCAGCCGGATTTCCTACAATGCATGTTAATTGTTCATCCGTGACTTCTCGAGCGCGCTCTTGGCCCGTTCCCTCCCACTCGCTGGCTTCCCGCCCCACCTCCAGGCTCACGCTTCTCCAGCGCGCCGAGAGCTTCACTTCAAAGGGATCCGCTCTCCCGCCCCCTGCTTCACACTTCAAAGGAATGCGCCCCCCCCGCCCGGCAATGCCGAGTTTCAATGATCAGTTTGAGAAAACCTGCCTCGCCCAGCAGGTCCTAAGAGACCCACCCAATGGCCGGGCTGGAGAATGTTGCGTATTTGTTTTTCTCGAGTAGACTGTATAAAGCTCACTAGGACTACATGTTTTCCGTGTGCAAAGGAAAGAGGCTTCCTCGTGAAAATCTAAACTTTTGCAATCTTTTTTCATTGCGAGAGCCCCATTTACACCATCTGGTTGTTAGAAAAAAATGATATTCCTTACCGTCCCTCATTAATGACGCCTGTAGTGAGACATTTCCAGACGCTTATGAAAGGGCGGAAGCAGGGTCTTGTTTTAAAAGGCTGACCATATGTTCCCACCAAAAGCCTTTGTAATGCACTACTGTGACTGCAATCTCCTTCTCACATTCTTGATGTGCACCCATTCAAGCCCATGCTCAGTTGTTCTCCAAGGTTGCACATATTAAAAACAGTGTTCCTCATTGCGATCATGTCTACTTGTTGCGCAAGCCAGTATCATGCACTTTGTAACCAGCAACCGTAAAGGTCCTTTTTCCAGGACAAATTAGTGCTAAGGAACAAAGCAGCTTTCTTCCCAAAAGTTTTAACTCTATTCTAAATTGGGCAGTTTGTCACTCTGCCAATGTTCTTTGCTGCTACTCATACACCCAGGGAGGAAGGGAGGCTCCATCGCCTAGACCTGAAGAGCGCTTTGGTCTTCTACTTCGATCACACCAAGAATTACCAGTTGGACAATCAGAACTTTGCCGGTTTTTCTGGGGCAAAAAAGAGCAGAGCAGAGCAGAAACGGGCCGTCTCCTGATATTTGCCCTTTGTATAAAGATCTGTTATGGACTGGCCATCAAATAGCCACTGGAAGGCCTGCAGGCTCCTTCCACCACAGTCAAAACTGCAGGGACGTAGAATACCAGTTTTGGATATTTGCCATTCAATGGCTTTGGTGTCAGTTCACACGTCATAAAGCACCACTGCCTTGATCACCAGGCATGGTGGGAGGCGCATTTTTCTCTTTCATCCTGCAAGCTTTCCTAGTTGGAGTCATTCCACAGACCCACCACTGCGGGAAATTCTGCTTTGGTATCTGCTCACAAGGTGAGGAATATGCAGTTAGAACTTTCCATCAGAAGAAAAAGTTGCTTACCTTCAGTAATGCAGTTTCTGGTGGATGTTCTTTCTAACTGCAGGTTCTGCACCGATCCACCACCCTCCTCATTCCTAGGAATGGGAGTCTTTGATTTATACTAAAAAAGATTACAGTTGGATATCTGCACACTACTACAGTCGGGTTACTAAAAGCTCCATGTTCAATGGCATGGCCATTTATCAATAAGAGTCTGCCATCACACAGAGGTGGCAGATATATTGTGGCCCTGATGTCACTTTGTGGTGGGACAGATTTGTCGTGGAGCCACACGATGCCGCTTACAGGCAGGCATGGTAATTGCTGAAAAGAATCTCCTTATCCAGTCTGGCACCAGGGGGTATTCTGAAAGTGAGGAATATGTGGCATTGATTTAGTATCTAAAAGGAAGGGCATTACTGAACATAAGTAACTTTTTCATTTAGCGTATTGAATTCATATCTATCTTGAATGAGAAATGAATGGTATAATATAGACTTGCGTGGTGCTATTTCGCTTGATTGGTTTCTTAATTTGTAGTGCCCACTTAGCCTGTCTCTTTCAGTGATTGGTTGGTAGCTTGCATGTGGTCTTAATTCTTTTATATCTGGGTGAAATCATGGATTCTAATGGATAGTTCTAACTGCTGATTCCCTCACCTTGTGTATCCCCCCCAGGCACCAGACTGAATCCGGGAATTTTTTTCAGCAGTTCTCTTGCACATCAGTAGGTGCCGTCTTATGGCTTTGTGTTGAGTTTGTCCTACCCTGGAAGCGGCACCCGAGCCACATATCTGCACCCATGTGCTCTGGCATCAGCTCCTTCCATTCTGCACTTTCCAATGTGGTTATAGAGCTTATTCCCCAACTCTTTCATCTTGACAAGAAACATTTTAATCCGACGTTTCTACAGTGTGCAAGGGGCATGCCACCGTTTAAACCTTGTAAGGATTTGCTACAAACAAATGTCTGTTACTGACCCTCACCTGGCATGTCTCTAGAGTCTTGGGTCAGGTCTTGTGATAACTGTTCTAGGATCAATCCAAAGAAGGAATGGAAATTCAAACTCTACTTTGTCGGAACATCCATCAGAAAAGCAGTTCCTGATCGAAGGCAAGCGCTGGGGCCCATTCCCAAAGCCGTTCTACTCCAGGTCTTGGGTTAGTCCAAGTTAAAAAAAAAAAAAAAAAAAAAAAGGCCTAGCGGTCGAAGCGGGACTGTGTTGCAATCGACACTCGTTTTTTTCCTGTTTGATCTGTTTATTGAGATATTTTCCATAATACATTTATAGTTCACTGTTGGGTATAATAAAAGCAGAAGAGTGGTAATAACGGACTCTGACAAACAGCAGACATGTGGAGGAGCACATCAGATCCAGGAATATCTAGCAAATACAGCAAGTCACAGGAAAGAGAGATGCCGCCCAAGGTAAGCAGTCAGTGTGCAGCCATACTATGTGCAACATTCCATGGTAATAACATCAAACATGTATAAAGTAATTAAGTGTGAGCAACCAGTTACCTCAGAGGGCACAGAGATAAAACATTACAGGAAGGGGTAGGGTAAGGAGGGGTGATGTTGAAGGGAAAACAAGCTGGGTTCGCTGTCTCTCAATATATTTCCATTTCCCCTTGAGTAACTTACCATCTTCACAATGAAAGCCAGGCGTCACTTAGTACACATCTCATTACATACACAATAGAACAACACAGACCTTGATATTTTGACCTGCGTAACTGCATCCACCACTCATTTTGCAAAGTCACACGGACATCAAGGTCCATCTCTGTCTCAGTCTTAAACTCTTACTGAAGAACAGATTCCCCAGCTTGTTCCAAAGTGATCCAAATGGCTGGGCTATTGGTGACACTGCAGCAGGTGGAAGCCTTCAGGGGCTTCATGTTGTGTATCTTCTGAACTCTACTGGTTCCCCCCAGGTGCTCCTCTGGGCCCACTGATCCGAGCAGGCCAATGGATTAGTCATATGTGCTTCTCGACCCCACAGGAGGGCTGGCCCGATTCTGCAGCCCAAGTCCAACCCAACTCTGGTACCACAATCCATATCAGTCCCTCCCGCATTGACCATACTGGAGGAAGAACCCATTGTGCCATTGAACTCGGAACAGAACTATGCACGTTCTTAACTGAAGTCACTTCTTCCTCCAGTTTTTCCTCAACCAACACAGCCTCTTTTGGAATCTGATAGAAGACTGCCATTGCCTCAGTATAGACATTCACTTCACAACCTCTGGCTCGGATTCAGACCTTAGCCAATGTGGCCTTGTTGATAATAAGGGTTATGCTTATTTCTAAATCAATCAATTATTAATTTTGTACAGTGCAGCTAATGACCCAATAGGGTATTCAGGTGCTTGCAGGATGATGTAACTCAGCCGAATAGCCAGGTTTTGAGGGTTTTTCGTAATTCCGGTAGCGATGGGGTAGTAAGGAGATGCGGGAGAGCTAGTTTCAGTCTTTTGCTGCAAGGTAGGAAAAGGAGTGACCTCCACTCGAGCTTCTGTTGATGCGAGCAGTGTGGGCGAGCGATAGGGAGGCGAAGTGTAGTTGGCCTGTTTCTGTAAGCTCAGGCTATGGTTGATGTAGGCTGGACTAGGTTGTAAAGGGCTTTGTAAGTGTGGGTCTGTATCTTGAATTGGTCTCTCTTTGGTCCTAGGAGCCAGTGTAGGTCCTTGAGGTGCAGTAAGATGTCGGTCAGTTGAGGGGAGGTCAAGGATCAGTCTAGCGGCGGCATTCTGGATGGCCTGTATTCTCTGGAAGAAGTATGTAGAGATCCTATAATAGAGGGGAGTTGCCATATTCTAGTCTGCTTGTGATGAGAGCTTATCTGACGGGGTGTCTAATTTTTGTGGGGAGCCACTGGAAGATCTTGCGTAGCATGTGCAGAGCGAAGAAGCAGGCGATCTGGAATTTCATAGTCTGTTTTTTGTCGAGGATGATGCTGAGGTTTCTGGAGTGAACATATGGGAAGGGTGCTGGGCCTAGTTCCTCAGGCCACCAGGAGTTGTTCCAGGGGAAGGAGTTGTTGCCAAAGATTAGTACTTCAGTTTTGTCTGTGTTGAGCTTCAGGCAGTTCTCTTCCTGGGGGATCCTCATCAATAGTCATAAGCATTGAATATTCCCACCCACGTACGGGATCCCTGGAGCACATTTAAAATATAAGTGCAGCACGTGCAGAGCCTGCAAATTTGGGAGAAATACCTCCTCTGACAAGAATGGATTTTCTGAAGAGTTAATGATGATACAGGGGCATTTCACATGCAAAACTGAGTATGCCGTGTATGTCCTCTCCTGCATATGTGGTCTCCGATAGGTTCATGCACGCACATTGCAGCACTTGAGAGCAACCATGAATTCAGACCCCTCCTATCCTGTCGCTAGGCATGTAAGGACAGAACATGACAACAATCCTACTGTTCTTCGATACTTTGTTATCGACAGTATTCCACCTAGAAAAAGAGGCGGCGACAGGGATAAACTGCTTAGGCAATTGGAAACCAAGTATATCTTGGAGCTTGATACTAAGGCTCCTAGAGGACTGAATATTTGTGAGGATTTACATCACTGCCTCTAAAGTACTTACATTTCCTTCGAGTAGTAACACGGACACGCACTTTTAACTATTTGGGTATGATATTAACAACTTCCAGGTTCAAATTTAATGACTTTTTTTAGACAGAAGGACTATTTATATATAACGTTTGTATTGGAATTTTAAGACATTAATTCGGGGTTTAGTTTTATGTCTCCATCTAGTGTTCTGTATGTAGTGGTTTGATCATGAATTTGTCTTTATGAATTTATGGTTTTACACTATTTATTGGCACTTTTTGTACAGATATAATCCAATGCTCTTTGAGTCTTAGACCCTAATAGTACAGGGTCATAGCTTGATTGATGAATGATATTACCCTCTTCCCCCATGAGAATCGGTCCACTATTGATATTGTAGGGGATACAGACGACTGTCTGAATTATTTACTGTCATGATCAAAATTATCCCAATGGACCAATTAAGGAACTTATTAACACACATCCCATGCTGCTAACGTCCCATTTGTTCTTAACAGATGTGGTAGAGAATTATTATTTCCCGGCTGGGAATATATGAGCACTTTGTTTTTTGTTTTTTAATTTTGGAGCACTTATACTTTTTGCACTTTAGCCTGTCATGAATATGATAATAATATAATGCAGACATATAATTGAGATCACATATTGGAAAATTTACATGCATAGTGTAATACGATTTAAGTAATGGCAGATTTGATTGTATTTCATAACATTTATATTGACCGGTATTAAGCAGTGATTTGCACAGGCTATAAATAGAATGTGTGGAAATTTGATTTGCAACTACATATCTGTAGAAAGGAATAAGTGGGAAATCGATCTTTTGCCACGAAATGTTGATGTGACTTCAAAAGTATTTATACTGTGATAAATTCATCATTATTATTTTACACTTATAATGCATGTTACAAACATTTATATTTGGAGTAACCGTTTGTGATCTTTTATTTATCTGGAAAAAGACCCATACATCGTAGTCTGTTCGCTGTTAGTTAGCTCAGGAACGTATGTCTGTTATTTATGTTCATCAAAGGTCACATGACAGCTGTGATTTCTATTGGTGGTGATCTGTTTAAATACCTGTTTTGAACTTTCCACTTTTATCTGGTGAGCAAGGCGACTGGGTTCGCTGAAACGCGTCAGATTGTGACCCTCACGATTCACTTGTTAATTGAATAAAGAATTCTGCAAGACGAAGTCCTGTTTGGAGTGTCCGTTTCTCCCTTGGGGGAACTATCTGGTATCCTGCTGGAAGCATTCGTTTGATATATAAATATATATATATATATATATATATATATATATATATATATATATATAGCTCCTCCGTTCGCCATCAGCGGGGCACTTTGTGGTCGGGTGCAGAAACGCGGTGGCGTACCGCGATAAATATCCGGCTCAAACTTCCCTTTTCTTTGGTAAGGAAAAGAATAGCACTCACAGGGGTTCTTTGGCTCAGCAGCAGTTTATTTTTAGACAAACGCGTTTCGGATTTACATCCTTCATCAGTGTCGTAGTTGACACTGACGAAGGATGTAAATCAGAAACAAAAGAAATATATATATATATATATATATATATATATATATATATATATATATAGTGAGAAGAAGATACCTATGCATGCATTATATACTTGGCGTTTTCCTTTGATAAACTACATTCAAGACTCAAGCATGTGTGATATCATAAAAAGAGAGCATACAGTTTAAGAGCACAGTCTTTATTAGAGGGAAAAACTGCAACTGCATTGTTAACCAGTATGCTGCTTTGAAAACTCATAACAACTGAAAACTGGCACAGTGCCTTTAAGGTTCCTCTTACATGTATCCCATCATACCTCAGTGGTGACCGGTCAGTTTTTTTTCTACCTGCTGCTTCAGTGAGGACCCTTGTGTACAGCGCTCTGCATGTTATGTCTATCTTCTCACATACCAGTCTTATCACCATTGCAAAAACCTCTCAGCGAACTCAGAAAGGACCATCATCTCACAAGACTCCCAGAGGAAGAACTCCCAACTGGCATGAGAGAACGATAACAAGACCTACTTCCAGAAGTAAGACATCACCTATTTGTTCTCTGTCGATGTTGGTCTTGGCGTCGAAGGTGCACGCGGGACAACCCTCGCCTGCAACACTTCTGTTGGCGAAGAAATTAACACTGACATCGAGCAGCTCGCCGACAAAGTTGCCACCAACACATCGATTTTGAGGACTGTTAGGTCAAAGTCTCATCGTCCAACGTTGCAGCAGTCAATGTCGACTGCAACAAGAAGATTCCACTTATTGAGAGAACGCTCTTAGTCTTTGATGGTCAGACGTTCTTTGACGTCAAGGCCCTCCCCACAGCTAGTGTCAACCAGGCGATGTTCAATGTTCGGGCATTCTCGTTTGTCGGCATCCTCTGAGTGTCGTTTGACGTTGAGGCATACTCCGTCGGCATCAACCAGGTGGTGTTTGACGTCAAGGCATACTCCTCCTTCGGCACCAACCAGGTGTTGT
This sequence comes from Lissotriton vulgaris, assembly GCF_964263255.1. Classification (NCBI taxonomy): domain Eukaryota; kingdom Metazoa; phylum Chordata; class Amphibia; order Caudata; family Salamandridae; genus Lissotriton; species Lissotriton vulgaris. The sequence goes on along the minus strand of NC_141696.1, from coordinate 813,629,612 downwards.
TCTACATCAAGGCATACTCCTTCGATGCATAATCCTCCTTCAGTGTCAGCTGGGCAACATTCGACATCCAGGCATACTCCTCCGACCACAGCATGAACAGGATGGCATTCAGCATCCTGGCATGCTCCTACGCTGGTGACAACAAGGCCATGTTTGATGTCGCAGCTTACTCCTCTGTCAACGCAAACAAGTTGGCGCTCGACGTCGAGGCATTCCTCTGTCTTCCACTTCAGTCAGACAACCTTCAACGCCAAAACCTATCTCTGGTGGCACACATCTCCAGTTCAACATCGAGGCAAACATCCTCCACCCGATCTCCATCACCGGTGGAGAGGTCAAGGACAAAATCCACATCTCATGACAAATCCAGGAGGCAGGAGAGAAATGCTCCTGTTGCCACTGGACACTCTTCGGACGAAAGCCACAAAGCTCACCCTTCCTCAGAGGCTTCTATTCATCTCTCCCCAAGATGGTTGAAGAGTGTTCAAATCTGGTCCATCCCAGAGAGCCCAGGTTTGCAATACCAGAGTTGTAGGAAAGTGGGTTTCTGTTGCAGTAACCCCCCACACTTTTTGCCAGATTTCTGGTGCATTTTGACTTGACGTGTGAGCATATGTTTTTTCCCCAAAACTGTACCTTTGTACCCACAATTGCCCCCCCCCCGACCGCATGTAAGTCCCTTGTAAAAGTCCCATGGGTACCAAGGGCATTGTGACCGGGTAAGGCCTTTAAGGGCTGCAGCACATATTGTGCCACCCTTAGAGGTCCTGTACCTTAACACACACACACTGCCATTCCAGGCTGCGTGTTTTGTTGCTGATGAAAGGGAAGTTGACAAGGCACTCATACCTGTGTGAAAAATTTGAACAGCCCAGAAGGTATACCCACCTCTGCCAACCCCGCCCCTCAGGTGGGAGAGTCAAGGTGAAGCCCGTTCTTCAGTGCCTGCCATCTTGCAGATGTAAGGCACTCTCCAATCAAGGTTAGGGATTGTGCCCACTCTTCCATGTGGGGTAATCACACCAAGGGTGTAGTCACTAAGTATGGGCGGAAAATCCGTTACGCTCGCGGATTTTGTGGATTTTCGGTAAATTCGCAATCCGCGAGATTTGCGAATTTCCCGCAAAATCCGCAAATTCGCACGCAGCGGATTTTTTTTGCGGCGCGCGGCGTTGGTGATACAATTTTTGCGGCGCGCGGCGTAAATCATCGTTTGCCGAGTTGTTTTTCTCGATATTTTGCGAGTGCTGCGCCATTTTGGATCTTGCTATGTGATCCCGCGGGAATTTGGCGAGCGCGATTACGTCATCGCGGCTTGCCAACTTGCACAGCGAGAGTTTGTCAACGCGAGTACGGCGAGATCACGTCTCGCGGTACTTCGCAATTGCGAGATTTGAGATGCGGCGAGCAGCAACAATCTCGCACAAGCGAAAATATATAATTTGCAATTCTGCACAAGAAATCCACCAGCAAGCAGCATAAACCTTCTTGAAATGATGATTTTTATCTGAATAACTCCTTAGGTTGACATTTGCCTGCACTTTTTTAGCGAGGAGTCCATTTTGGGGAGGGGGGTGGGAGGAAGGAAGTGCCCCACAGTCTTCAACTTCCTGTTCCTGTCCAGCAGGCTCCTCCCAGTGCTTTGTCCATCTCCTGGTCACTTTTCATTTGGATCTGGAGCTGGGAGGATTACTTTTTGTGGATGCTGCTGGATATTTGGATTTGAGGCCTTTTTGACTTTCTTTGGATCACTGTTGGATTAGAAATTTTACAAGTAAGTTTGTTTGGGGCATTACAGTTGCTGCAACTACAATTTTGGAATTTTCGATTTTTGGGCTGTTTTGGGGCCTTTTGCCCAGGGGTACTCAGTGGTGGGTGGACTGAGTCTTTCTGTGGGTTGTCTTGAACTTAAACATCATGGAGGGCATGGATGGATTGGGATTGCGCTGATCTTTCAGTGATTTTCGTGTTTTGGGGCTGTACTTGTGGCCTTTTCACCAGGGGTATTTGAGTCTAGCATGGGCCTAGTCTTTCTGTGGGGTGTCTTGAACTTAAACATCATGGAGGGCATGGATGGAATGGGATTGTGCTGATTTTTCAGTGATTTTCGTTTTTTGGGGCTGTACTTGTGGCCTTTTCACCAGGGGTATTGAGTCTAGCATGGGCCTAGTGTTTTTGTGGGGTGTCTTGAACTTAAACATCATGGAGGGCATGGATGGAATGGGATTGTGCTGATTTTTCAGTGATTTTCGATTTTTGGGGGTGTTCATGGGGAGGGACAGGCCATGTGGATGGGGGCCATTTTGAGTGCTGCTACAGGCCCTGGCCATGTGCAGGGAGGCAAGTGGCCATTTTGAATGTAAGCATTGTTGTTAGGCCTGCCACCATTTTGCCTACTTTTCAACCTTTATGCCCAGGGGTAGTGAGTCTTGCATGGGCCTAGTCTTTCTGTGGGTTGTCTTGAATTTAAACATCATGGAGGGCATGGATGGAATGGGATTGTGCTGATTTTTCAGTGATTTTCGTTTTTTGGGGCTGTACTTGTGGCCTTTTCACCAGGGGTATTGAGTCTTGCATGGGCCTAGTCTTTCTGTGGGGTGTCTTGAACTTAAGCATCATGGAGGGCATGGATGGAATGGGATTGTACTGATTTTGCAGTGTTTTTCGATTTTTGGGGGTGTTCATGGGGAGGGACAGGCCATGTGGCTGGGGGCCATTTTGAGTGCTGCTACAGGCCCTGGCCATGTGCTGGGAGGCAAGTGGCCATTTTGAATGCAGGCATTGTTGTTAGGCCTGCAACCATTTTGCCTACTTTTCAACCTTTATGCCCAGGGGTAGTGAGTCTTGCATGGGCCTAGTCTTTCTGTGGGTTGTCTTGAATTTAAACATCATGGAGGGCATGGATGGGATGGGATTGTGCTGATTTTTCAGTGATTTTCGTTTTTTGGGGCTGTACTTGTGGCCTTTTCACCAGGGGTATTTGAGTCTAGCATGGGCCTAGTCTTTCTGTGGGGTGTCTTGAACTTAAACATCATGGAGGGCATGGATGGAATGGGATTGTGCTGATTTTGCAGTGTTTTTCGATTTTGGGGGGTGTTCATGGGGAGGGACAGGCCATGTGGCTGGGGGCCATTTTGAGTGCTGCTACCGGCCCTGGCCATGTGCTGGGAGGCAAGTGGCCATTTTGAATGCAGGCATTGTTGTTAGGCCTGCAACCATTTTGCCTACTTTTCAACCTTTATGCCCAGGGGTAGTGAGTCTTGCATGGGCCTAGTCTTTCTGTGGGTTGTCTTGAATTTAAACATCATGGAGAGCATGGATGGAATGGGATTGTGCTGATTTTTCAGTGATTTTCGTTTTTGGGGGCTGTACTTGTGGCCTTTTCACCAGGGGTATTTGAGTCTAGCATGGGCCTAGTCTTTCTGTGGGGTGTCTTGAACTTAAACATCATGGAGGGCATGGATGGAATGGGATTGTGCTGATTTTTCAGTGATTTTCGTTTTTTGGGGCTGTACTTGTGGCCTTTTCACCAGGGGTATTGAGTCTTGCATGGGCCTAGTCTTTCTGTGGGGTGTCTTGAACTTAAACATCATGGAGGGCATGGATGGAATGGGATTGTGCTGATTTTTCAGTGATTTTCGTTTTTTGGGGCTGTACTTGTGGCTTTTTCACCAGGGGTATTGAGTCTTGCATGGGCCTAGTCTTTCTGTGGGGTGTCTTGAACTTAAACATCATGGAGGGCATGGATGGAATGGGATTGTGCTGATTTTGCAGTGTTTTTCTATTTTTGGGGGTGTTCATGGGGAGGGACAGGCCATGTGGCTGGGGGCCATTTTGAGTGCTGCTACAGGCCCTGGCCATGTGCTGGGAGGCAAGTGGCCATTTTGAATGTAGGCATTGTTGTTAGGCCTGCAACCATTTTGCCTACTTTTCAACCTTTATGCCCAGGGGTAGTGAGTCTTGCATGGGCCTAGTCTTTCTGTGGGTTGTCTTGAATTTAAACATCATGGAGGGCATGGATGGAATGAAATTGTGCTGATTTTTCAGTGATTTTCGTTTTTTGGGGCTGTACTTGTGGCCTTTTCACCTGGGGTATTGAGTCTTGCATGGGCCTAGTCTTTCTGTGGGGTGTCTTGAACTTAAACATCATGGAGGGCATGGATGGAATGGGATTGTGCTGATTTTTCAGTGATTTTCGTTTTTTGGGGCTGTACTTGTGGCCTTTTCACCAGGGGTATTGAGTCTTGCATGGGCCTAGTCTTTCTGTGGGGTGTCTTGAACTTAAACATCATGGAGGGCATGGATGGAATGGATTGTGCTGATTTTTCCGGGGTTTTTTTCGATTTTTTTGGGGTGTATAACTGAACTGATGTTCCTCTGTCTTCCATTGTTTTTAGGTGCACAAGACTCAAGAGAACCACCAGTGCCAGGAAGAAGTCCTGCAGCGGTGTGTGTGTGCAGCATAACGTCACGCGACGTCACGTCTGGCCTCAGACAACTCTACAATTCGTGCAACTGCGGCCTGCTGTCTGAGCTGCTCTGAAGAAGATGGCCCCAAAAAAAGGTCTCCGTAGCTCCTCTAGCAAGAAAGTTGCTAGTAAGGAGCAGAAGAAGCAAGTTACCAAGGAGGCTGGTGTGCCAACCGCCACGTTTTTTGGGAGCAAAAAAAAAAGTACGCCTGCAGCAGCAGGATCTGCTGGGGACCAAGCTGGGAGCAGCACCCCCACTCCATTGGGTTCAGTGCCTCCACCACCACGCCAACTTAAGTCAAAGCCCTTGAGTGCTTCAGAGGCAGTCAGTGTACTTCTCCAATCACCATCGACCAGTGATGTTGGCTCATCGCAAGAAAGTAGTCAAGTCAAGTCAAGTCAAAAACCACTTTATTCGATTTTGTTAAAAATCATAAAAGCATACTACAACAGTTAAAAATCATTCCAGGTACATATTTTAAAATTTCATATGATGCAATACAATTTAAAACACATTTAAAAAATTTCATATGGTACAATTCAATTTAACAGTAAAAGGTCATAGAGATACTCTTCCTGTGCAAAAAAGCCAGAAATACCTAATTCATCCCAGTCCCCGCAGTTGGGCTTGTACTTTCCTCCTCCTAATTCGTACAGCAGCGACAAGATAATTTGCCACACTGAACATTACCAAGGGAGATTCAAGCATTTGTAGGAACAGTAGAGCGGGTTTTGCTTGAGAAAACGCTTTCCCCTTCAACAAGGGTAACAAATACTTTTGCCTTGGAACATGATAAAAAGGGCAGAATAACATGAGGTGCATATTGTCTTGTATGGAAAAGTTGTCACATTCACATACTGGTGCCTCCTCAAGCTTGAACCATCCTTGTCTGTCACAGAGTACCAAGTAAATCTGGTTGAATCTAAACTTGACCAGAAGCCATCTGTGAAATGGGATGTTGACTAGAGCAAGATACGGTTGGATGGCAATACAGGTGAGTGTCATATAGTGTGCTCTGACCGTGGGTTTTGTTAACTGGAGTTGTTCTCTCTCCAAGGACTTACGTTTATAAAAAATTTCCTTGACCCAAGCTAGGTCTGCTTTTTTTAAATCAAGCGGGGAAGAGAAGATCTCCGGGCGTCCAAGTTCTACCGAGCACTTATTAATGTATGCCAGCCAAGCGATATCTTTATGTTTATCCAATTTTAAGCAGTCCAACAGAATTTTGTGGTTGAGACCTAAGTTGTTATTGGTCCAAACTCTTATCCACAGGAGTATAGGTGCCATGGAGAGGATATCAGTAATATATCCTACTCCAAGCTCCTGATGGACAGAAAAGGTGGCTGTTGATAAGGGGAGTCCTAATATAGAACATAAAAACTTGTTAACCTCAGTTTGAATGGTTTCAGTTTTTACATAACCCCATAATCCAGCTCCGTATCTCGCTATAGCCAATGATTTTGCCCTATACAAGGCTAAAAGTGCACCACTTGGTTTCCCCCCCAATCTCCTTAAGAAGCTTAAAATAGCGTTAACAGAGCTCCTCACTGCTTTAGTCTTTGCTACTACCTGGGGGATCCAGCTGCCCTTGGTATCAAAAATGACTCTGAGGTAAGTGAAAACTTTTACATTACTAATCACTTCCCCTTTGCAGTAAAAAGATTTAGTATTATTTTTTGCTGCCCCAAAGACCATAACATGGGATTTCGCGTTATTAACCACAAGGTCAAGAGAGGACATGAAGTCACTAAATGCATTGAGAAGTCTCTGGAGGCCCAGGTGTGTCCTAGCTATTAAGGCGGCATCATCCGCGTACAAGAGCACTGGGATGTGAGTGTCTCCTGCACGCGGAGTGTCCACAGAAGACGCCAAGAGAATTTTTTCCAGAGAGTTTATATATAAAGTAAACAGCATAGGGGCAAGGATGCAGCCTTGTCGCACACCCCTACCTGATTTAAACCACGCTGTACGATGCCCCTCTTGATCCATTCTAATGGAAGCCTTGAGGTCCTTATGAAGTTCAGCCAAGAAGTGGACCAAAGGGGGGGTCCAATCCCATCTGTAACAGCATGCCCCACAACTTGGCTCTATTCACTAAATCGAACGCTGTGGACAGATCCATGTAAGCAACTAAAATAGTCCCTTTTTTAGCCTTTGTGTATTTAGCAATTATCATGTTCAAGTTCAGGCATTGGTCCTCTGTCCCTCTGCCTGACCGGAAACCATACTGGGCATTTGACAAAATATTGTTCTCTGTGGTCCATTTGTTAATTTTCACCAGTAGCACTTTTCCCAGGATCTTCATAGAGGAATCCAACAGGGATATGGGGCAATAACATTTAGGGTCATTTCTTACTCCTTTTTTAAAAATTGGTACAATGATTGAACATGTCCAGGTATTAGGAAAACCCCCTTTAAGTACATTATTATAAACATTCGTTAGTACAGTTGCCCACAGCTCTTGGTTTGATTTATATAAGTCCAAAGGAACCCCATCGGGTCCTGGTGCTTTGTTCTTAGCGGACCCAATTATAGCGACCTTGACTTCATTTTCAGTAAAATCAACCACGGGTTGCACATTAGAGTAACACGGTATACAAAAAGTTTCATAAAATAGATTGCTCCCATAGATAACTGAAAAATGATTAAGCCAGTCTGACTCAGGTATATTAGCCTCAAGGTCTGTGTTGCATGTCTTAGAAAATATGGGGTTATTGATAATGGACCAAAATTTAGAGCTGTGTTTTAGGGTGGAATCCATTAAAGCATCCCAGGCTTCTTCTTTGACAGCTTTTTTGCGTGTTTTTACCGCCTCTGCATATTTTTTCCTCAGTTGAACTATCACTAGCCTATTTCTAGGAGAATGTTTTAGTGCTGCTATCAGTGCAGAGTGGGCTTTTGAGCAGGAATGGTCGAACCAGCTGGAGGCTAGAGCGGGTCCCCTTTTAGGGCTAAGTGTTAGTTCTTTCTCCACCTTCGAGCAGATAGCCTGAAAGGCGGCAATGATCTCTTTATCCCCCCTAGCGGGGTCCCTGCAAATCTGGAATTCCGCCACCATTTCGTGTTCAATGAGATTCAAAAAATCTTCAGGGCAAACTTTGCACCATTTTAATCGCCACCCTTTATCTTTGCTCTTAACGTACTTCACAGAAGTGGCCAACAAGGCCCCCTTCAGCAATCCAAGTGATCCATCCAGCGTTAAACACACCGGATTGTGATCACTAAAGCCACTTTCAATGGCGTTATAGAAATGGACATAGTGGAGGAGCCCTGGGGACATGAAAATGTAATCAATGATGGATTCACTACCCCTAGCATTGTAAGTCACCATCCGTTCCTTTGGATCAGCAAAACTTGGTTCATACAGATCATTAGCTGATAACAAATGTTCCATAGCGGAACCCTTCAGGTTATGCTCAAAATGGGGAGGGGTCGTGAGATCAGGCCCATCGAAATCTTTGATCTGGCATTGTAATTCACATAAGTGGACATTAAAATCACCCATTAAAATGATTTGAACAAAAGTGGTTTGTTTTGACATATAATCCGAAACAAAAAAATTTAAACAGTCTAAAACATAATTTTGGGGGCCACCCTGCAAAGAATTATAACAATTTATGAAGAGTGTTTTATTTTTATCTACTTGACATATTTCTATCAGTTGAAAATGGTGTGAGGAACTTGGAATTTCTCTCACACTCCCAGCTATATTGAGGGATACCAAGAACATCAGGCCACCAATGTCCCTTCCCGCCACGGAACACTGAGCTTTTACAAAGAAAGAGGAGTAACCATCCAGCCAAAATGAGTTGTCCCTAGCCCATGTTTCCTGCATGGCTACTATATCGTATTCTTTTAGCTTGCCTAGCCAGATTGGGTCATTTTGTTTGGCACGTAAGCCTGCAATGTTCCAGGTCAAAATCTTAATATTTCTATTACCTCCCTCTGTTGTCACCTCCCCCGCATTAGAAACCGCATTACAAGGGGTAGAGTTGTTAGCAGTATTACAGGGGGTAGGGATGTCAATGGGATCATCCTGTGCACTGACTGAATGGTTGGTTAGCGTGGGATCTAGTCAGTCCATGACAACCTGGTTGTCAAGAACCGCAAATCTATTTGAAAGAGACAGGTTATCTGGATGTATATTCATTACAGGTGTGGCTACACCACTCCCCCTGGCCCTCTTAGTCACCCATTCATTTCCTTACAGAGGGGAATTTTGTTTGCCCTGATACCCAAAGTTATTGATTGGCTGGGGCCTACCATACCCGTCCCCAGTTAACCTGGGTGCAGGAGGGTAGAAAAAACCCAGCGGCATGGCACGCACGCCCTTGCCTAAAGGATCTAAAGGGGAAGCGTCCCAGAAGAGTCGGCTTGTGACATCACGCGATTTAAAATTAACTATGACACAGTCACCTGCCACACATTTCTTGGTTTTACCAACCCAGTTAACCCTTCTACACATCAATATATTAGCTGCGATATTACTATCACCCGTGCAATTAGCATTGCACCACTTTTCCGTGTGGTTACGCAGTGTCATGATGTTCTACCTCCCCCGCATCTAATTTGGGTACATTAACCAGGACAGCCACAAAGGGTGTTGCATCAGGAGGTAGGTGCACTGGGGGCACCCTAGCCCTCTGGTCTCCCAGGGAGCATGATGGCTTTTCTGGTAAAGTTTTTTTCCAATAGAACACAGTTTGGCACGGCTTGCGGCAAGGGTGTATATCTGCCATTTACAACTTTCCCTTTGACTGGCGCAGAGCTTTCTGCTGGTATATTAATTACCGGATTAATTGGCGGGTCAATTTCTATTGGTACTGAGGCCGGGGCCTGATTAGTCAGAAAATTGTTAATGCGTTCACATTTGATCAACAAGTTATTAACACAGTCCCTCAGTGTCTCTGTAATGTCTGTTGCAATTTGGATTAAAGCTGATTCTAGCCTCTCGGTAAAAAGTTTTTCCAAAAGTTCCGTGAGGCCCTCCTTGGTAACATAGGAGGCCTGCTGTCCCCCAGGTTGGGTGTTGACCGTAGTTTCTTCCACACCTACGACCTCAATACTAGCAGGTTTTACAGTGATAGGAAGTTCTGGGGAAGGCAGGACAGTAGGGGTCTGTGCCAAGTTTGTCCGCCACGATTCGATTATGACCCTCGGCTCCAGTGGTACACAGCTGATGGGCGAAGAGATTGTAGTGCTAATGCTTCCAGAAGTGGTTTCCAACCCCAATGCACGTTCAGAAACAGCTATCTGGGTGGTTAATTCGTACACTTTTGAAGTCAAATATGTAATTATGCTGGTCGTGTATTTTGGGACCTTGGCCTTAACTTCTCCCTGCAATGAAGTAACTAATTTTCGCTTACCCATGGTGTTAGGGATGTGGCCCGTCCCGTCCCTGGTCGTCCTTGGACGGCCTTAGACGGCCCGCCCTCTGCCCGGGCTCCGCCCGGCGTCGCCCGCGTGCGTCCCGCGACGCGGAGGAGTGGGCTGTGCTTTGTAGCGCCTCCGGGCGCGAAGACAGTGGGACACAGGAAGTCCACGCAAAGCCCGCTGGGAGCTGTAGTCTCCAGCCGCTCCTAGATGGACGATGGCGGCGAGACCAACAGCGTTGCCAACCCAGGGGCAGGAGCTGCGTGCTGGCCTGTGGTCCGGTGAGTGCGCCTGCTGGAATCATCGACCATCGACCAGTGATGTTGGCTCATCGCAAGAAAGTAGCAGCAATGTCCCTGAATCAACACAGGTTGTTGTAACTCATCTGACAAGTGTTGAACAACCACAGCCGCAACAACAACATGTGCAAGTAGTACAAGCCCAAGTACATGAGGAAGGAGAGGCAGCGCAAGGAGATGCTCAAGCAGAGGTGCATGGAGGGTCACAACAAGTTCCCACAATAGTTGTCCCTCCCGAAGTAGGGGCACATCAGGACATCGACAATCAAGCCGAGGTATCATTGAAAGCCACTCCTCCTGATGATTATTCATTGTCTTCCACATCCCTAGCAAGGAAAAGATCAAGGTTGGTGTCTACATCTTCTTCAAGCCCACCGCCTTCTGATGATCTGGATGACGAATGGGTACCACCACGGCAGCCTGAGAGCGAGGCACACCATGATCTGACAAAGATACCTAAGCGTAAAAGGAAGGTCGTCGAAAAAATCATAGCTATGGAGTGTGATGAGGCACAACAAGAAGTGACGCATACTGCTGCTGGTGAAGCCTCTCGCGATGACGACGAGCCAGTCATCATAAAGGTCACTGCAGCCCCAGCGGGCATGCAGCAAAGAGACATTTTGACCCTATCCCGAGAAGCTGCTGAGCGTGATGATGATGTCGACGAGGAGGCAATGGAAATGGAAACACAACAATCATTAGATTTGGAGTTAACTAGTGCACCAACACCTACCGCTTCCATATTTCTTCCTCGCAAGAAGGGACCTCCATCCACCTCGACCTCAATTCGTGGTGGTGAAAGTGCAAAACGTACTGAAGTTCGGCAATCCACATCCTCCACTTCATCTGGCATTAGCAGCAGGACCACCACCACCAGTATCGCCGCCTCCTCCGGCCCCCAAAGACATTTCAAGTCTCCAGTTTGGGACTTCTTTAGTGTTTGCCCAAGAATGGAAAACGTAGCCATTTGTAGCATGTGTAAGTTTCGAGTTAGTTGTGGTAAGTTTGGTACCAACTATGGTACCGGAGGCCAGAGAGGTCATCTTAGGAGAGCGCACCCTGTCCAATGGTTTGCGCACCTAGAGGCGGTCAAGGAAGCCCGAATTGCACGTAATGAAAATGTTGATTTTTCATCTGATGATGACGAGGAGGAAGAAGACGATTCAAACACTTCACTTACACCCAGTACCCCTGTCAGCAGCACACCCCATGTGAGGCACACTAAGAGTGTGGGAGAGAGTGAGACATCAATGCGGAAAAGTTCATCAGCGAGCGTAACTGGGTCGAAGATATCATCATCATCCCATAAATCCTTGGTCCAGGGCAACATTAAAAAGATGTTGTTTACAGAAGCGCAATATGAACGCAACCACCCACTGACGCGTCTGTATAACACTAAGCTGGCTAAAATGCTAGCTCTGGACCTTCTCCCTTTTTCTTTTGTAGAAGGGGTTGGTTTTCTAGAATTAGTAGCAGCGCTCTGCCCTAAATGGAAGGTTCCTAGCCGGTTCTATTTTGCCCGAGTTGCGGTTCCAGCACTACATGAAGATGTTCTGGAGGTGATTGGGGCAGCTTTGCAGAAGAGTGCTGTTCACACTATACATCTGACAACAGACATGTGGACCAGTGGCGCAGGCGCTGATTACATGTGCATCACTGCACACTGGGTCTCTTTTTCAGGGGCTAAAGCAAAGCTAAACACAGGTGTTGACACGGACATTGTTTTTAAAGCTGCTCGGAAACATGCACCACTAGCCATGTTTGGTTTGGAGAAACGTCACACAGCAGAAAACATTTTGGATGTCTTTAACACAAAGGTCCTTAACTGGCTGTCCCCACTAAAACGCCAGGTTGGTTATGTTTCCACGGACAATGGCGCCAATATAGTTAAGGCCATGAGGCAGGGTAACTATTTCAGAGTGCCGTGTTTGGCGCACTGTATAAACCTGGTTGTCCAAAATTCTTGGGTAATAAAGGCAGTGCAGCGTACAGAGTATTGGACACCTGCCGAAAAATGTGCAACCATTTCAGCCATTCTTTTAAGGCCCGGAAGCAGCTGAGGAGCCTGCTATATCAACGTCAAATGCCAGTGAAAGACCTCATCCAGGAGGTGGTAACACATTGGAACTCAACCTTCTACATGCTTGAGCGTCTGTATGAGCAGTATACGGTACTCAATCAATATTTCTTAACAGAGGGTACAGCTCAGGATGACCTGAGGATGGGTGCGGCGCAATGGAATATAGTTCAAAGCCTGACACGCATGCTTCGTCCTTTTGAGTTCTTCACGCGTGCAGTCAGCAAGGAGGACTGTAATTTGGGAAAAGCTATCCCATTGTTGTACATGCTGGAGGACCAACTGAAGGAGGTGTGTTCTGTGTTTGAAAAAGATGTAAAAAAACCAAGACTCTTTTGTTCTGGCTGAGAAATTATTAGAGCTCCTACAAGGTGATGAACGTCTTAAAATGATCCACTCAGAAGAGCATTACATTTGTGCTACTATTCTGGATCCACGCTACAAAAAGGCGCTGGCAGGCCAAGCATTCTTTCCTTTTGATGATGAACATGTTCCAAAGTACAAACGTTGGCTAGCCTTGTCAGCCAAGAGGTTTGAAAGAGAACGGCTGAAAATTGAAGGAAATGGCAGTACATCAGCAGGCCATCCCCAGTCAAAACAATCCACTTCTGCACCTGTGGCTGTGGCACAAGTGACCTCTCAGCCGTTAAAGACACCGGCAACCGGATCATCTGCACCAGACACAACAGAAACATTGGAGGCTGAAGAGGATTGGCTAGCTCTGCGTGGGTTTGGTTCTCAAAAGGTCAGAGGCACAGCAAGAGCTAAGCAAAGTGGAGGAACCTTGGATGAGGACCTTGAGTCGATGGTGTAGGACTATCTGAATGACTCAACAGAGGTCTATGTTAATTCTGACCCATTGGCGTATTGGCATGGGAAAAAAAAATTGTGGCCACAGCTCACCAACCTGGCTTTAAACTACTTGTCTTGCCCACTCTCAAGCGTGTCTTCTGAACGTGTTTTCAGTGCTGCTGGTGGCATTGTAACTCCCAAACGGAGCCGCCTCTCACCCAAAAATGTGGAGAGGTTAACAATGATCAAGATGAATCAGCACCTCATACCACCAGATTTCAGAGTACGAGAAAGCGCGCCGGATGAAGACGAGGTGGCCAGCAACATAGATGAGAGAATTTCTACTCTGTCAGGTGACACTGAGCTCACCCTGCCTGAATTCGCAGAGTATGATGACGAAGCCTTATTCTCATTCCTGGACCGTGATACCGAGCCCTGAAAATGAGACAACGAATCAATAACTTTCTTTTTCGTCCTTATTCACTTTTATTCCTGTGTGTCTGTCTTTCTTTGTTGTGCACAGTTAATATATTTCAAACTTTAATCAGATAATCACAAAAACAAGCCCATCAGCAGAACTGTCTTCACTGGTTTGCTAATTGATGTGAAGTTGCCGCAGTCTGCATTCCTCAGGTTCACAAGTTCAGAAGAACATGCTCCTCTATCCTCCTCCTCCAGACTCCTATTTCCATCAAACCAGAGGGCTGGTTTACGCCCAATGAAGAAAGACTCAGCACTTTTGGAGGTGTTGTTCTACCTCTTTGCAGGTGAGTTGACGGCTTTGGGACCATTGTTGGGAAGCTCTAATACCGGATAAAAGTGGTTTGGACCAAATCCGAGGCGCAAATTTTTTAGTGTTTTTCCTGACTTGCTTGCCTTTGAGGTGCTCTTAGGGGGGGTTCTGTCTGTTTGTGGGTGAGTTTCGGGGTCTGGGAGCACTGCTGGGACACTCTAATCTTGATTGCATTTGCTTTTCAGGAAATCCGTGGTGGCAACCCCGACTTATGGCCTAGCTACGCAGCGCGTATGGACCGAAGGCCGAGAAATATTGCAAGTATGAGATTTTGCTTTTGGCCTGTTTGGGGGTGTTATGCTTCTTGGCGGGTGGGTTGGCGGGTCTTGGGGCATTCCTGGGAAGGTCTAATACCGGGTAGAATTGGTTGGGACAAAATCCAGGCCGATTTTTTGTTGTTGCTATTTCTGACATTTTGCTCAATGTAGCGTTTTCGGGGGCCTGTTTGGGGGGCTTCCTGGTGTTTGTGGGTGAGTTTCGGGGTCTGGGAGCACTGCTGGGACACTCTAATCTTGATTGCATTTGCTTTTCAGGAAATCCGTGGTGGCAACCCCGACTTATGGCCTAGCTACGCAGCGCGTTTGGACCGAAGGCCGAGAAATATTGCAAGTATGAGATTTTGCTTTTGGCCTGTTTGGGGGTGTTATGCTTCTTGGCGGGTGGGTTGGCGGGTCTTGGGGCATTCCTGGGAAGGTCTAATACCGGGTAGAAGTGGTTGGGACAAAATCCATGCCGATTTTTTTTGTTGCTATTTCTGACATTTTGCTCAATGTAGCGTTTTCGGGGGCCTGTTTGGGGGGCTTCCTGGTGTTTGTGGGTGAGTTTCGGGGTCTGGGAGCACTGCTGGGACACTCTAATCTTGATTGCATTTGCTTTTCAGGAAATCCGTGGTGGCAACCCCGACTTATGGCCTAGCTACGCAGCGCGTTTGGACCGAAGGCCGAGAAATATTGCAAGTATGAGATTTTGCTTTTGGCCTGTTTGGGGGTGTTATGCTTCTTGGCGGGTGGGTTGGCGGGTCTTGGGGCATTCCTGGGAAGGTCTAATACCGGGTAGAAGTGGTTGGGACAAAATCCAGGCCGATTTTTTGTTGTTGCTATTTCTGACATTTTGCTCAATGTAGCGTTTTCGGGGGCCTGTTTGGGGGGCTTCCTGGTGTTTGTGGGTGGGTTTCGGGGTCTGGGAGCACTGCTGGGACACTCTAATCTTGATTTCATTTGCTTTTCAGGAAATCCGTGGTGGCAACCCCGACTTATGGCCTAGCTGCGCAGCGCGTTTGGACCGAAGGCCGAGAAATATTGCAAGTATGAGATTTTGCTTTTGGCCTGTTTGGGGGTGTTATGCTTCTTGGCGGGTGGGTTGGTGGGTCTTGGGGCATTCCTGGGAAGGTCTAATACCGGGTAGAAGTGGTTGGGACAAAATCCAGGCCGATTTTTGTTTTTGCTATTTCTGACATTTTGCTCAATGTAGCGTTTTTGGGGGCCTGTTTGGGGGGCTTCCTGGTGTTTGTGGGTGGGTTTCGGGGTCTGGGCGCACTGCTGGCTATATATACTTTACTTTGCAAGAGGTTTGAAGCAAATCCATGGTGGCAGAGGGGAGTTAGGGCCTAGCTGCAGAGCGCGCGCGGAGTGATTTGGGAAATTTGGAAAAAAAATGACGAAGTCCCCATTTTTGTACTTTTACTCTTTGACTGTTTGGGGGTCTTCTACTCGTTTTCTCCTGGGTTGACGGCTCTGGGGCCATTGCTGGGAAGCTCTAATACCGGATAAAAGTGGTTGGGACAAAATCCACGTCGATTTTTTTTGTTGCTATTTCTGACATTTTGCTCAATGTAGCGTTTTCGGGGGCATGTTTGTGGGGCTTCCTGGTGTTTGTGGGTGAGTTTCGGGGTCTGGGAGCACTGCTGGGACACTCTAATCTTGATTGCATTTGCTTTTCAGGAAATCCGTGGTGGCAACCCCGACTTATGGCCTAGCTACGCAGCGCGTTTGGACCGAAGGCCGAGAAATATTGCAAGTATGAGATTTTGCTTTTGGCCTGTTTGGGGGTGTTATGCTTCTTGGCGGGTGGGTTGGCGGGTCTTGGGGCATTCCTGGGAAGGTCTAATACCGGGTAGAAGTGGTTGGGACAAAATCCAGGCCGATTTTATTTTTGCTATTTCTGACATTTTGCTCAATGTAGTGTTTTCGGGGGCCTGTTTGGGGGGCTTCCTGGTGTTTGTGGGTGAGTTTCGGGGTCTGGGAGCACTGCTGGGACACTCTAATCTTGATTGCATTTGCTTTTCAGGAAATCCGGGGTGGCAACCCCGACTTATGGCCTAGCTACGCAGCGCGTTTGGACCGAAGGCCGAGAAATATTGCAAGTATGAGATTTTGCTTTTGGCCTGTTTGGGGGTGTTATGCTTCTTGGCGGGTGGGTTGGCGGGTCTTGGGGCATTCCTGGGAAGGTCTAATACGGGTAGAAGTGGTTGGGACAAAATCCTCGCGTAAAAGCCTTTTGGCACTTTTTGTAACTTAGGGTTCGTTAGGGTTAGCCCTAGCAGCAAGATTGCATGTGTTTCGGGGTGTTCTAGATTTTTGCAACTGAGTTCTGGGGTCTTAGAGCACTCGTGAGAATGTGTAATTTTGGTTGCAAGTCATTTGAAGAAAATCCATGGTGGGAAAGGGGGGATTTGGCATAGTTAAAGAAAGCCTTTGTCACTATTCTTAACTTAGGGTTCGTTAGGGTTAGCAGTATTTCTATTGCATGTGTTTGGGTGGGGGGGTTTTCGAGTCTTGGAGCGATGCTGGCTATGGATACTTTTGCTTGGTTGCTTGCAAGTGGGTTGAATGCAATCCACGGTGGGTAAGGGGGTACTTGGGCCTACTTTTACTTTCAAAGTACGTTTTGTCACCAGTTTTCTGCAAGGCCTAGTTTTTTGAGATTTGATTGGGGTCTTCTACTTTTTTGCGACTGGCTTTAGTAAGGGTCTGGGTGGGAGCACTGCTGGGAAGGTCTAATTTTGTTCTAAAACACAGTTTACAGGACACCTAGCTTGAGGGGAAAGATCCGCTACATTAATTTGCCCATACTTATTTATCCTTCAAAAGGTGACTCTGACAGAGTACGCACTTTCAAAAATATTGTACTGTCTACTAGGAAAATCAAAGTGTGACTTTTTGCACTCCACAGCCTACATACCTTATATTTATTTATCAGTGGTGTTGTAATATTATATCACTTCCTGTTTTTCGTTGAATAATTACAGGCCGGGTTTCAGTCTGTGCAATGGGGAAAAAAGGATGGAGTCAGGCTTCACATTAGCGAGCCACAATTCAGCATCAGGCAGGCAGTGGACAGGGTGTCTTCTGGTGACCAACATCGATGGACGAAGCGTCAGCTGCAATGGAGGAGTGCCGCTAATAAGAGGATTTTTTTTCTGCAGGCAACTTACTTACCAAATTCAACAGGACAACTACAACAACATACAGATACAGTATCCTTTGTCTTTTTCTCTGACTGTGACTGCATTTCTTGGATCTCTCTCTGCTTCTAAATTGATCCCTTAACACATCACCTAGTCCACTCCACTATCACATATGCACCACACATAGTCATTTGTAAGTGCTCCTACGTAATTCGCAAGTCGCAGCACGCCCCAGCCCGTAGAGGACTGGGATGGCCCCAATGATGAAGCATGTCACCAAGGGGCAACCCTGGTGAGTGAAGGGACACCTAGAAAAATAGCAATTTCTCCTTTTCTATCTACTATACCTTCCAGACCAACCCCATTGAGTGTTGTGAATGGATTTATAGTGACCAGCAAGGCTCTCAGGTATCTGGCAACAGAGACCTTATGTTAAATATATTTATCAATAATTCCACACACGCCCTGTACTGTCGCATTCTTTCTTCCACAGTTGTCGAAAGTACTACTTACTTTTCGCTGACATGCATGCAGTAGTGCATGCACTTTCAAAGATTGATGGATAGGTTTGTACCCAAAGATTTGTTTATGTTCACAATTGTTTGTCCATGCTGTGCTATTTTTTCTTGTCTCCCAAAACCTTTCCCAAAAACCCCCGTACCCATCCATTTTTCAAACCCTAACCCTCTTCCCCCAGGCTGTGTGGTTTTCATTGATGTGTGACTAAATTACAGCAATAAATCCACACACTTGCTGGGGAGGATAAGGTGATAGCAACAGGCTGGTGAAGAAATCCGAGGATATATTCTTACTCTGCTTGACAAAGACCCATGGCTAATGTCAAAGAACTTCAACCGAATTAGTTATACTTTAACATTTGTTAGGCTACAATGTGCCACTGTTCTAGTGTACTTCTGTCACCTGCTATATTCTCTATTGTACCGTTGTATTGCTCAGGAGGACAAACCAGATTTCATTTTCTTTTTTTTCATAGGCATGCAACTGCCACTGAGTCACACCACTAGTACCACCGCTATGAGGAAATTTTATCCGCCCAGGATTGCCAACCTTATTCGCTGTTTCCCGTGGAGCCAGCCCTGGGCCTAGCCCTACTTGCAAACAGAAATTACAGGTAAGATAGGCGTTTGGTTGGAGGTAGTATAATGGAGTATTAGGAGAGACGAGAGATTGGATTGACGGTAGTACTACTAAAGTCCTAGGACTATTCAGGAAAACAAACTTACTGTTAAACCCCCACCCACCAGACTCAAAAGCAGTAAAAAACAGGTATGGTCAGATAAAGTTTCAAAAAGTATATTTTTATAGCCCTAACAAAAGAATCTCCCTCAAGACCCTCCCTAACCCCAACGATTGTCCTTCAAAAGTCCCCAAAAATCCCAACTCCCAATTCCCACCCCCCAAAAGTCTCTAAAAAAGGGGCAAGGGACACTATGGCAGAGTGCTGTTGGATTTAGCAGCCAGGGCATCATGCTCCTTGCGGAGGGTGGCAAGTTCGAAGCGGAGGCCCTCCACCACGTTCTTATAGTTATGGACCTCCTGCTCCAGGTAGGACAGTCTGAGGGATAAGCGGCGCCGGTGTGCCTTGCAAATCCTGTGAGGGGCAGCTGCTTTCTTTGCTGCTCGGCGGTGGCGTTTGGCTTTGGTAGCCCGGCTCCGTACCGCTGGAGCACTGCGCTGGCTGGCAGCCCGCACGGAGGAGGATGCAGCTGTCCCAGTGGACGTTGTTGTTGTACCAGACTGCATCTCCTCCTCCTCCAGGGCCACCAGCCGCCGATATTCAGCGACAGTGGCATCCAGCCTCCGTTGCCGGGCCATTCGAGCCAGCTCCTTCCTCCTTGATGGTGTCTTGGATTTGGAAGGAGCAACTACATGAAAAAAGAAAGACATAGTCTGTAACCAATGCTCCTTAAGATTAACACAAAATGATTGAGCAGAAAGTTGTCACAGTACAAGTAGCAAATTGAAAGCACAGTACATAACTATTGAGGACAGTATCTATGTAACCTCCGACTTCTTCATCCTTGCTCTAACATTAGTGGGAGTTTCAGGAACAAATTCTACGAGCACTATGGACTTCCATTACAGTCGACTATGACAGTACACCACTCTTCTTCTTCTTCTTCTTCTCTCTTGTTTAGGAAAATTGGTACGTTATCTTATGCAAGCCGGCATAATGCCAGCGCAGTGAACTTGCACCCGAGAAAAACAGACGCACACCATGGTGAGTGAGACAGACTTGCGTTACTGTACCGGTCCAGTACATGCAGGTGGTGAAGCTCTTACTTTTCTATTACGGGTGGCACTGAGAATACTCTGTTAAAAGGGCTACTGCTTAATTAATTTAGCTTTCACCCTACAGTGCAAATGAGTATTAGAAAAGGAAAATGAAGAAGCTAAATTATCTGATTATCTATCACTTCACATGGGATGCATTTGATGACATATGGGATGACTTTAGGTGCTTTGCTTATTATTGAGTGAACAGTGATACCCCCACACATGAATGACGTACTACTACTAAACTAAAGTTATTAAGAGAGGTAGGGAGTGTCCACCGTAATAACCGGATATATGCTGTGCTTGCAGTTGCGATACAAACTACTTCTACTATTCATGGTAGTATTTGGACAACGTTACAACTTCTTTTCCTTGCCTTTCCTACACTGGAACGGACGTGCGGGTGCGGTGTTACATGCTCTTCAAAGTAACACTTAGTTCATCCAGTGACCGTCTACTCTCTCTAGATACACATATGCTATCTAAGAGTCAGATAGTACCATGAATGATCCAGGCATCCATCCATTCAAAGTATATGCACACATACAGTTTCTGTCTCACCCACCCAGGCTGTTCTCCTTCCACCCATCCTTGCTTCATCATTCACCCAGCCATGCACCATACCATTTTCTTACCTTCCCAGCCACCTCGGGGACCAAGCAAACACATATCATTCTTCTTTGCCAGTCATCATTACATTTCTCGTGCTTCCACACTTACTTACACCCTTCTTTCGCTTTTCGTTCATCCCATCCATCAAGTTCACCTCAGATCTGATTGGGATTCTTCTCGCCAAAAACTTCACAGCTAAGTCGAAGTACATTTAGAGGAGGCTACTACCTAGTTTTTTATAATACACCCGTGCAGAAAGCACACTCTGCAGTCTTCAATCTCACTGACGAAGGAATGTATAGCTTACCTCTGCCCGCCACCACCGTGTGAACCCTCACAGGCATGTCCTTGTCCGGCACTTGCACCGCCTCCTCCCCAGAGTTGTCCTCCTCGTCCAATGCCACCACCACCTCCGCGCTGGCCCCGTCTCCAGATGTTCCACCTACAAAGTACATTTAATAATGTTACAATACACCACTCACTACTATATAATATTTGGTCTAGGAGGAAGAAAGTAATGTGAAAAAAACAGTATACAATTTAATAATTTATGACTGTGTACTCTAGAGTAAAAATGTCCCTTTTTCCAGGGAAGGCTGTTGTCTTGCTGCACTTTTTGGCACAACTGATGAATGTTTGCTTTTTACTTTTTAACACGCACCAATTTTTCTCCTAACAGACAGAAGCTTGACTTCTAAGAACACGAGCAGGATCAAGTTCAAACAAGGTGAGAGCTCGGCTCGACCACAAGAAATGTGTCCACTTAATCGTCAGCACTAAGCACTTTTCCATTTTCAGTTACACGTTCACTTTTATGACAAACTTGATTTTAATAAATGTGTTTACTTTTAATAAAGCTTTTAAACTTAAATAGACTCTGTGGTTTTTGGTCCTCCAGACTAGAGTGGATGAGCTAAAGGTTTTCGAATTTTTGCAAGCATGAGTCCGTGCCTCTGCCATCGGTGACTTTGGGAGCTAAATGACTCTGCCACACTATCTAGTCAGTAAGGAGATTGGGGGTTCAACTACAAAGTCTGTTATCACTGAGGTATGTGGAAAGTCTAACAGCACCTATTATAATTGATAAGCTAAGCAATGCATTATTTAGTGTCCATAGTTCTGTTTGTGCAGATTTGTCCCTGCAACAATAGTAGAATGGATTGTCCTCCTATCCAAACCAAAAGTAAAGTAGTATCTTATTCTTTCTTGGTGGTCATTCACCTTTTTATTGTTGGCAATGGTCAAAGCATAAACATTTAGACTACTTGAAAAGACATTATGGACAATCCCAGAGGACTGCACTCAGTGCATAGAGCTATTGCTGACTAGAATGGGAGTCCAATGGAAATGCCAAATGTGCAATCTTAGTTAGCTACACAGACAGACTAATAAGAATAATCTAGTAATACCACACGGAGTCATAGTCGAGGCAGGATAAGAATTTAGATCCTGTCTACAAGAAGATCAAAGACGATTTAGAAAAAATCAAATGAGGAACGCTAGGAAAAAATAAGTACTCTATATTAAAATTAAAACTTACTGGGGCCAGCAAAGGAGCCCTCGCCTGCCCTGTCCTGGTCTGCATCGTCAACAGCACCTTCCTCCTCCTCCTCCTCCTCCTGTGTCCTCCTCTTGCCCCTGGGGGAAGCTGATGTACAACATGAAAGAAAGAAAAACAGAAAACATGGATGATATTTCTCAACCAAATCAAACATTTCAAAAGAACTAACAAAGTAACAAAATATTTTTGCGAAATAGCAAATAGGGAACGACTCCACGGGATATATTATTTACCAATCTCATGTGGTCGACTACGTCATTACTTTAGTATTGCTTGATTTGCGGACCGTCGAATTGGAAACTACCCTATGTAACTCACTAAACAAAGTACTAAAAAGGTTTGCCTAGGATTGGCAGGCAGCAGTCCGCAGCACGCAAAGTGACAGCCAAAGTCCATCGTGATTGAAGATCAGGGACAACACTAAAGTTTCCTACTACATTAACCAGTCATTAAAATACTCAAACTATTAATCCACCACCACTATTTCTTCTTATCGCCATGTGTACAAAGGAAGGACTGGACTTGAGTCTGTAAGGGCTGATTTAGAAGCCCCTTGCGGCTCTTTTGCTCCATTGTTGCGTGACTTTTGTGACGCAGCGACAGCACAAAAGAGTCGCAATGGTGCGGCGTATATTAACAACGTGACGCATATGGGAGATGCATCACGTTGTAAAGCCCTGCGCCAATAGGGGGCCTTCCGGCGCAAGGGAGGGCGTTCCTGCGCAGGAACGCATCCTAAAAGTGGCTGAGGGAAATCTACAAGATTTCAATCAGTCACTTTGAGGACAATGATGCGTGACTCAAACCCTGCGCCTGCTTGAAGCACACGAACGGCTTGACGCAGCATTGGGGAGATAGGGCACCCCAGAGCATTGATGGAGCTGCACCATCATTGCGACGCAACTCCAGCAATGCGCCGCCTTTACGGCACAGATGCGTAACGCTTTGGTGATGTTTTTGGCCCATGGTGCGCCGCATTGTAAATACGGCGCACCATGGGTGATGGTGGCGTGACGCACAATTACTGGCGCATCCCTGCTACTTTGCAGGGATGCGCCGATAATTAAAAATCTGAACCTTAGTGTGTAGCATTACGCAGTTCTTTAAACTACACTCATACATAATTTCACAGGCCAATGAAATGAACACAAAATCTAAAACAAATAAGCATAGTAGCAACACTACTGAGAAGAAGGAGAGCAGTGTACCTGAAATGCACAGAAGATTTTGAAATATAATTTACCTACAATGTAATGAGCAGCATTATTACTCTTGGTAAAAAACCAAAATTTGCACTATAATAACACAGCAGGAGAAAACATAGTAGTAAAGAAATAGCTACTACTACTCACCAAGCCCGGGGATCTCAAGGCCAAGGAGGTCGAGCAGATCTCGCTCACGGGTCAGGACATCCGTCCAGCGGTGGGTGGCCTGGTTGTAGGTGCGCCAGACCCGAGAGTGGTGGTAAATGGCCTGGCACACCTTCTCCCACCGCTTCCGGCGCTCCCGGGCCCCGTACCCGGCACTGTTCTTGCCGCCTCCCATGATGGTCCTGGGGAGGCGGCGCTGAACATAAAAAACGAGTTGGCCCACCTCCTCCGGGGTAAAGATCTCCCGTGGCATCACTAGCTCCCCCCTCAAACGCCCGCACGGGAGCCGGACACGGGGTGCGGGACCCTTCCCCTTCTCGGGATGCTTCCCGGCTCCCTTCACCATGGTCTGGGCGGAAAGGAATAAAGAAAATAGAATAGGGAAGAGAAGAAAAGAAAAGAGTTTACAAAAGTAGTTTAAAATTAACCAAAAGTAGCAGTAAACACAGAAATTTAGGGCTAGAAAAATAGAGGGATAGATAATAAGTAAAATAGATTAAAAAAAACTTCAAACAAGCAAAGGATGGCAGAGATTGACAGAGGATACAAAGACCATGCCCAGAACCATAGCAATGAATGAGAAACAAGATGGCCGCGCCCGTTCACGACCGCGCGGGTAAGTTCGCGCGAGATTTTCCTTGCGAACACGCGCGAAACTGTATTGGCAAGCCGCAGACTTTGCGAGATTACACTTCGCGCCCGGAAACGGAAATACGTCAGGCAAACAAGATGGCTGCGCCCTTGAACGACCGCGAGGGTAACTTCGCGCCTTGCGCTACCAGCGGCTCGCAAAAACGCACAAAACCTTGCCAACTAACATGCCGCAAAAAAACCAAATTGCATATTCGCACAAATTTGCGGCTTCCGAATCCGATCTCGCGCGTGTTCGCGCCCCGCGAACCCCGCGAAATTGCAGAAAAACGAGTTTTTCAAAACTGAAAGCACTCGGCAGGGGCAAGAGTTCAAACTCATCATTAGTAACAATTCCCTGTAGTGCTTCCTGACTGGGGCCCCTCCAGAATTCAGTTGCTAGTTGCAACAATTGTATGACCCTGCTCTGACCCTCACAGCAGGCTCATATAATAGCTACAAGTAGGCCACAAAGGTCCTGGGGGAAAAAAATGCACTGCAACAGAAAGCAAAATTACAGATAAGGAAGCAGGTGCCAGACTGGAATTTTAAAACAGTGACACATTAATAAACTAACCCCAAATTAATTCATCTCAGTTGAAGCAGGGCTGGTGTGCTTGCTTTTCCCCCCCATAATCTACAGTAATGATGAACCAGGTCCAGAGGGTGGCATTGATGTAACAGAGGGTTGCAGTGGTGAAACAGAGGGTGCTGGGAACCTGTGATGATGAACCAGACGTAGAAACAACATAATCGCGACAGTTGCGCGCCGAAATGTAAGTTCGCAATTGCGAACTGGTACGAAACCCTCGCGAACTGGCAGAAATCCTTGCGAACACAAAAAAAAAATCCGCGAATTTGCGGATTTTGCGGATTGCGAGTTCGCAAATCCGCAAAATTCGCGAACGCGAGATTCGCAAAATTCGCCCATACTTAGTAGTCACCCTAAAGTCAGTAGCCCATTAGCTACTACCGCAAGACCCCTAAAATGCACCCTAAATACAGTATTTGAGGGGGCAGTTCTGAAGCCAGAAGGCAGATTCTAGAGAGAAAGCAGGACCAAAGAGCTGTGCTGACCCAGGAAGAAGAGGACACCTACTGCTTTGGCCCCAGTCCTGCCGGCCTGTCCCGACTTCAACCTGCCTACAGCGAGAACCCTTGCAAGTCCAGCCGCCAACAAACCCAGAGCGCAGAGGACCTGCCCTGCTCATCTAACAGACTCTTTCTTCTGTGAGCACCGCATTTCCACAAGCCAAAACTCACCCACAGAATCCGGATCCAGGCAGTTCCACAATTCTGAACCCGACACCCACGGCATGGCTCAACACCACAAGGAGGTCTTCACAGCGACCCTGATCTGGTGATCCCCAACCTCCCACAATCTTCAAGTGGACGCCTGCAGCCTCAACCTGTAGGGTGACTGCGACCGGAGCTGGTAAAAAGAACCCCAATACCAAAAGACACCCTGCACTCGATGCCCCACGGTCTTGGATGGCCCAACTGATCGGTGTCCAGGCATCGCACAAGATCCCAACTTACCTCTATCGCCGGTGGTCGCCCCCAGAATGCCTCCCTGCCCTAGCATGCATCATCTTTATTGAACCGAATACCTCCTCTGACATCCACAGGGTTCCTGGTGTCGCCTTGGCATTCTGCACCCGGCTGACCCTGTACCACTGGTGGTGCAGCTCCTGTGCTGATTATTGGCCCCTCTAGTGCTGAAATTAACCAGAGGAACTTTGCTCCCACACCAGAGTGGCCGGCTCATTAGCAGCCCCTGACCGAAGGCCCCCTTAGCCCCATTGGCTAACATTGGGCCTCTGCACTCTGCTACCCCAGTGAGGCTGGTGGTAGAATTTGAGTGCCTATCTAGACCTTTGGGAACCCTGATCCTAACCCCCAATCGTAAGTAGATTACTTACCTGTTAAACCGATAACCATTTTTCTCCCATAGAAACCAGTGTTATGAGTTTTTGTTCCAAAAATGTTGTTGAGCTGCTGTTTTGATTGGAGAAAAAGTAACTACACTGCAAATCTTTAAAAGTCTTACTTACCTTGTAGTGTGACATCCCCAGTGTGGTATCTAGGCATACCACCCCGAGTAGTCCATGTAATCCAAAAGTAATTACTATGTAATTGAACAGCTTTTTGCACCAATACAAACCTGTAACGATTGCAAAATCAACCACAACTGCATTTCTTTGTAAAGTCTTGCATTTGAGAGTATATTTCACTTACCTGTGCCAAGTGCTGCTTGGTTCTAAAAATAAAACCTAAGTAGACCTTTTTTAAACTTACCGAATTGGTCTCTATTCAGACTGAGTGTGTGTCATCAGTCTTGATTGAGTAAATACAATAAATGCTTAACACACTCTCTTGATAAGCCTAACTGCTCGCCCACACTACCAAAGTGAGCTGTTGGAACTTACCTAATTTAGCCTCTGCTATACCTCTACGGACTGTCTGAACTCTGGGCACACTATACCTTACTTTGGTATAGTACATCCAGAGCCAGCTTCCTACATCGAGGACCTTCTCTTCAACAAGGTCTCCTCCTCTAGCTAGGTTAGCAAGGACCACCTCTCAGTATCCATTGTGCAGGTTACCTTGGCATACCACTCTTAGGACCAGAACCAGGCCACGCAGTAGAGTTCATCTTCAGGCCTGTCTAAGATCTGCTACCCCTGTATGAAGACATCAACAATCTAGATCACACCGGGCACACAGATCCCCTTTGTGGTCTACTTCTATGCACTCTTCAAAGAGGGCTTATTCTCCAACACTCACAGATGCCATCTATTACAATATCCTCAGTGAAATTACCTAAATACTTTTAATGAGGTATTAGTGAGAGGAGCTAACCAGCTCAACATTGACATTCCTACACCTACCATAACTTTTTTGGTCATCTGGAGACTTTACGTCATAGGCCAACCTCACAACAACTACCATTTTTGGTCCCAGGTATTCTCCAACCAGCGATGGACATTTTCCTCATCCCAGCCACCCTTCGATCCGCTCTGGTGAGATTTTTGAAAAAGTAGAAGGCTCCAGATCTGGATCCTTTATTCCTGTAATCAGACTCTCCAGAGGACTCATTATCGCTGCAGGAAAGAGCCCATTCTGTGGCAGCCTCTTTGTCCGTCCCTCCGTACAAAGATAGTAAATACTTAGATTCCTTGGGGAGGAAGTTGTATGGCGTATCAGCTTTGTTTATAAAAATGTCCAGTGCCGCAGGTTATCTGATAGACATCTAGCCATAGATTCTGGAAAGGTGGGATTTTAATCTCTAGAATCAGAATAGTATTTCTAGAATCCCGCCACAGGTCGACTAGACCTTTTTACCTGTCATAGAGTGTAGAAGGCAATCTCTTTCAACATGATAGTATCAAGTCGAACCATCCCCATTGTACTCTCTGAAGAACCACTGACAAAAAGTCAAGTTTAAAGATTTATTATAAAGCCAAAAGCAGTTGTGTATATAAACACCTCAGTAAAAGGTTCAAAAGGTAAACAGGCACTAGTACAAACATAATCCTACGGAAAAGTCTCAATCGACTAAGAAACAATACGAGTATAATCTACAAAACCACCAGACTAGCAAGAATTGCTATAATCTGGGTTTTAGTAGGCATCGAAGAAAAGAAGAAATATATCCAGATTAATCTGTCCCTACTCTATACTAAGGAACGTCCCTACTTAACAAAGTTCCCTCCTAACAAAGGTGTCAGCCGAGGTGACTTCCAAAGAAGCACACTCACTTGGTTCGGACTTAGCCTAAGACCCATCTCGCATAGAAAAGCTCTCTGCCTACCCAGCATCTTTCTTCGCCCTCATGCGCATCTGCTCTGATCTCCTACCGGGGTGCTGTCCCTAATACAAACCCCACAATAAGGGCGACACGCCCTAGGGTACGCCCCTCTCAAAAGTATTAACTTCAAAAAGGCTCCATTACGACATCTTCATCCTTGTTCGTTGAAAAACGTCCTTTGGTCCCAGAGTCTTCTCCTCTTGAAGTTGCTTCCCTAAATTCCGCAGCCACTCCTCCATGTCTGGGGCTACCATCCTAACGCTCATACACAATGGGCCCTTCTCTACTATCTTTAGTTAACCTTGCACCTGCAAAGGAACGCACATAAATCGATTCACAGTTCCATGCCACTTGCAATTAATTTTCTAAAGCAACCCTCTAGAGAAGACATTTCCATGATTTAATGTTAAAAGAAACATTCTTCGTTCGGCCTACACAACCCTCTCTCCCCACCTGGGCCTCTGCACGTTTCAGGATATCACATTCTAACGTTGGCAAACATTTTCCCCGTTCATTAGGTCTTCATCATTATAATGAAAAGAATACTGTTTCCAACCTGAACACTTCTATGTCGTTATATGAATACAATAAAGAATTTCTACACATGCATTCAAAAACATCAATAACTATTCGAGCATCCTTTAACTGAATTAATATTTCACAGCAAACGACATTTCTAAGTTAACATGGCATTAATATTTTCAAAGCACTTTACGTTACAGCTATGTAAATTCTGGTACATGGTTTCATAGCTCTGTGTCACATTTAAACATGATTATAATCCTTTGTATATGCGGGTGCTGATTACTCATGAATATGGTGCACCCCTACAATTTCTAACACAGTTTTGCGCTCTCTCAATTCCTTGTATGCAGTACCAAGTGGTAGACTGAGATTAATTCTTTTTACATTTCGGCATCCGGTGTATCATACCCCATTACAGTCAGTCAAATGCAAGCTGGTGATGGACTCTTGTTGTATGCGATGCAGGGCTTCGGATGCAGACTTCATTCCTCATGGATTGGTAGATGCTGGTCTGATGTGTCTCGCAAAATCTCTGCATGTCTGGGATGGTGATGGCACTGTCGCCCATATTGGCCCCTCCTTGGATGCACTATGAACATGCAGAAAGGTATTTGGTGCTTTTTTCTATGGCTCTGCCATTGGCCAAGAGATGTGTAGCTTGTGTTTGGGGGAGAAATAAAAGCCTCGATTGCAAAGACTTTATTACTCTACAATACTATATGCAGACAAAACAAAAGATGTTTGGGCGCCTTTGAAGTCTTACCTATTGACTAGGAAAGGGTGGAGTAAGGTACTTGTAGTATTGAAGTAGGCAGGACAACAGGATAGCTTGTAGATTAGGTTTATTCAGCTTAGGAGAAGCACAGCGACAAGGGGCAGGCAAAGCTATCAACTGCCAGAAGGCAACATTCTACTACAAAGCTATAGAACATAAAAGCACAGGGGTTCTAACTACAGGTGCCTGGGAGGCACAATACAGTGAATACTACAGTACTGTATGTGACTCTGCCTTGATACGGAGATTTTGACTATGGGAACCGGGGGGGGGGAAGTATATGCGAGTTGGATGTGACACCTGCCGTTTGTTCAGGCATTTTGAGCACAACGTAAGAGGGGTTTAATTATCAAGGGGGAGACTGGGCTGTGCAGGAGAAAAAATGGGACCTGCCACGTCATACAAGATGTATATTTGCAGTGGAAGAAACGCCTGTATTGGGCAACAAGTGTTAAGCATTTAAACAGCACCACAATTGAAGAAAAAATTGACATGACAGTTAAGAGGTCCGACACCAATTAATAAAAGTATGTTGTATTTTTATAAGAATTTAGATACTCGAACCAAAACAATCCACTAGAGGGTTCCAGAGATATGTTTTACAAGCAATAATAATTCAGTACAATTTCACTTAACCCCGAATAAGTCTTGGCAAAGTCAAGGAATTGGACACTTGGAAACCTTTTCAAGAAAAACTTAGGTAAGTGTTATTACATTCGGTTATACCTACTAAGGGTGGCCAACTCCGGCAGGGAGTTAGTCAGGGGGACCAGCAGGGTCCTCAAAAACAGTTACTTCACAGGAGTAGAAGTTCTTCAACAGTCCAGGCTATTTATCCACGTTGCAATGGAGTCCCAAAGAGGGGTCCTGATGCAAGGGATGAAGGATGCTGAAGATGCTCTAAGGATGCTAGGGATGTGACCCGGTTGATGTGGGTGTTCCTGCAGGGGTTTCTTAGTCCACAAAGGTGTTGAGGAGGTCCCTGTTGCAGGGTTGACGTCCAATGAAGTCCCCTCCACTCTGGCCGAAGTCCAGTCTCCACTGGACTGCAGGTCGCCCATTGTCGCAGTCACAGGGCAATCCTTCCTGAGTTGATAACTCACCTTCTGAGGGTACCAGCAACTCTCCGACAGCACCCCTGAGCTCAGCAAAAATGGGTGCAACTCTTTGCATCTGTCAGACACCCCACAAGGCTTACCTCTGCTTGTGAAGCGATTCCGCAGAGATCACAAGAGCTACCGCCCCTGTACCCACCTGACCCCGTACGGAAGGTTGTACCCGGCAGGGATGAGATGGAACCAGTTGAAAGGAGCAAAACAAAGATGGGAAGGAGACTTGAGGCAGCGGTTCTGGTAGGACCGTGATGTCAACTAAGGGGAGACAAGAGAGACCCAATTAGAAGGAAAACCAGACCCCCCTCTCTTCCTATGTACACCTCTAAACACACTCAGGTGAAAGCCAACTGAAAGAAGACTCACCATGGCTTATGAAGACCTCGCAGCCAAGGACAGTATAGGTGCTCCAGGAAGATAAAGAATGTAAGCGCTCCTGCGCAGTAATAAGAAAAGCAAGGATAAGGTGCGTCAGCGCGCTTCTATGCAACCCCAGAACTGCGCTCCTGCTCGGCAATGTCATGTGAACATAAAGCGCTCCTGCGCGGAAACAATATGCCGATCATAAGCGCTCCAGCTCGGTTTTGTCATGAAAACCAACCCGCCCCTGCACGTGTTTAAGAAACAAGGATAAGCACTCCAGCGCGGTTTTGTTAAGCAAATAATATAGTGCCCCTGCGCGTGAAGAAACACTCAAATGCTAGAGTGTCCGGTGCAGCAAATGTCAGGCTACCTGAAAGCGCTCCAGCGTGGGAAGCAAAGAACGGGTGTTTCCGAAGTAGCTGAAACCAAGAATGGACGCGTAGAACCAGGCGTCCTCTGTAAATCCTTCAGCCGGAAGGCGTCTTCAGTCAGGAATCCGAAGCAAAGAGCCGGCGGGAAACGCAGAGTTTATGCGAATCCCCCGGAAGTGATCCGTCGCAGAGGGAGGACCTTCAACGACTAGACCGATCCTCGGCTTCCACCCGGACGTGAGGATTTCGGTCTACTGCTCGTATCTAGAGGTGACTACAGAACGGCAAAGCGTCGTAAACATGACCGCATCCTTGGTGCTCCAGGCAGTGGTGGTAGTCGCTTGATGACTTTGGGCTATCAATTTGCCCCGCCAGGCTTCTACAGCTGTTGTGTCCCTGTTATGCGAACAGGAAACCAGTCGGCTGGCCCTTGGAGTACTCTTGGATTAAAGGGCTCTGAAGATGGCTTCTTTTTGAGCAGGACAAAGCAGGCACAGTCCCTCTCTTCGCTGGCCACCAGTTGCAGCCGATGCAGACCTGGTAGGTACAACCTCTCTTTGCTGGTGCTTGGGTGCAGCAGGGCAGCCCTTCTTCGGTACTTCTGAGTCAGTCGAGATCTGAGGTCTGGATGTCCCCTTTATGCTTAGAAAGTGCCCTCAGGGAAGAATGCTGTTTGTGGCCAAAGGGCTACCAGGTTCCTTCCCACCTGGTAACTTCTTCCTGTGGAGTGTGGCAAATGACTATCTCAGTATGCACCATTCTGCCCATTTCCAAGATGGTAAGACCCGTCTCTTGACACTCAGAGCTCCCTAGCCCACGCCCAGAAGTGTGGCCACCAAGAGGCTACACACCCCTTGAAAAAACAGGTTGACAACTGGCTTCTCCTCTCCTGTTCCCAGTGCCAGCCTGCCTGCCCAAATGATAGAGCAACCCCTTTCCATAGTGTTACTAATTTTCCCTTCAAAGATGATTTCTCCTTTGAAGCTCCCTTTTTGGGCTAACACTCGTATGGCTTCCTCTTAGAAAGTATACCCAGGAGGGCAGCTTCTAAAGTAGGACTTTGCCCAACAGTGACATTAAATTTGATTTGACCATTACATTTTTTTAATGCATTGATTCTTTTGATAGCAAACAGTACCAACCTTAGAAGTCCCATTAAAAAGTTAGCAGGGTTGGGGTGCTAGCTTGCAACTCTGTACTGGCCAATGGGGTTACTAGCCTTTCCACAGTCAAAACAACAATTTAGGATTTTTTTACTGCTGGAACATTTAAAAGTCCCTGTTCCACTTTTTAATATACAACACCCTACCTTACAGCTCGTTAGGCCTGCTATAGGGGTGGCTTACATATATACAAAAGGGAGGTTTGGGCTTTGTCATTACTTTAAAATGCAAAATTGATTTAGCCGTTTCAAGTGCCCTTTCAGCCTGCAGTGGCAGACTGGGAGCCATGTTTTACATTGTACCACTCAACAACAAGTGCTGCAGTTCCTTGGGGGTGGAGGGCAGGGGCAGGGCACTCTAACTTACAGGCCCTGGGTACCCCTTCGTATACTAGGGACTTATATGTAAGTTAGGCTATGCCAATTAGGGACAAGCCAATTAAACATTCACAGTTTTAAGAGTCAGAGTACATGCACTGAGTCCTGTTTAGCAGGGCTCTGGCATTTCAGAGACTTTATGCTAGTACTTAATAGTCAAAATGGGGGCATAAAGTCAGGGGAAACCTGTGGGGGAGGGGTGTCGTGGCCAACCGCGGAGCATGGTGGACATGCCCTAGCTGAGCTCTGTTCCCCGACCAGAGAATCTGGTACAAATCAGCGAGGAGGTGGGGGCATCTGCGGTATTACTCTATCCTACAACCTGCGGGCATTGCAAGACAAGCAAACTGAGGCGCAATCGCCCCGCTGAGAGCCGTAGGTAGAGGCGACACGTGCCGTGTGTGCAGCGGGGGTCGACATGTTGTGAGGGTAGTGCCGGCCGTGGCGGACCTTAAGGAGATTGGAAATTTGCAGCGCCCTCCCCTGCGGTTCCCCAGTGCGGCCTTCACAAGTGGAGATGCTCTTGAAAGTGTAGTCGCTCAACGCAGACCTGAACTTTGAGCGTGACCATACTACCAGGCCCGGAGACCTGCCTGAGGCTGCGAGTGGAGTGTTGTGTGAGGCCAGCGGCGCCGGGGTGAGACGGCGGTTGTGACCTGTGCCTGTGCTGGGCGGAGTGAGCCTGTCTGCTCGTCTTTCCCTCTCCCCCATCTGCCCCGAGTGACTGTCATTGGGAGGGAGAAAGGGGGGGCAAGCCAGACTGACAACCGAATTGTGTGTGTAAAAGGCTGCTTTATTGAAACAGGTGCACATCACAAAATGTATTAAACTGACTCCCCGCCTTACAAAACTAAAACCTCTCTAAACATTGAGTTACCTGACCCCTTGGTCTTTATCTCCCCGCCCCTACGATCCTCACATGATGAAAACATCCCCCACCGCGCAAAAAACAATACATGAAATGCAAATACATTACATCAAAACACCATAATACACAATCTTGACACATAACCTTTGACCTTCATAAACCCCCAAAACCTAACCTCCTATCCGTCTTCTTGCAACTGTAACTAATGAGCACCAATGTAACACCGCCAACCTGTTTAACCTTTCCCCTTTCCTGAAACCAACTCAACTTAACTACCAAAAACTCCAGCCAAACTTGGCCAACTTCCAAAACCAAACCGCCACCCAGGAAAAGTCAGGAGGGTAGGTGGCTACACTGCCTCCCTACTTTCCCTTCCCCCCTCAGCCCACCCGCACCCTCCAACCAACAGAAACCCCTCCAACCTCTAACGCGCCCCCAACAACCGGGACAACACCTCGCGAAGCTCCAACAGGTAAAGATCCATGCCCATATGGGACAAATGGACCCCATCACCCCTAAACAATTCAGGGGCATCATACCTGACATCCTTGTGCCAAATCCTCGAGAAACCCAGGTGCCTTCAGAACCTCACCATCTCCACATTCACCTGCCTTCTTGCCTTGTCAATAGCCCGAGGATGCACCGTGCCCCTCCACACCCGACACAGCACAAACTCCGTCCACACCACCACACACCCTGCCCACCTTCTCTTTATCTCCCCCAGATCCCTCCTCATGGCCCTCATAAGCACCAAACCAGCCTCCCTGCCCGCTACCACCATGGAGTTTAGCGTGGGTACCAAGTCCCTCCACAACATGCCCCCTTGTCCCTTCCAATGAATCGTAAAAACAGTAGGGTTGAAACTCAGGTTTTCTCCAAAGTAACTGGATTGCGCCTGCACCTGGGCCCTCCTAACAAATGAATGCCCCACAATTCAGACCGTCATGTCTTTGGCGAGGGGACACGCCAAAGAACCTAGAAA
Organism: Lissotriton vulgaris; assembly: GCF_964263255.1. NCBI lineage: Eukaryota > Metazoa > Chordata > Amphibia > Caudata > Salamandridae > Lissotriton > Lissotriton vulgaris. The sequence goes on along the minus strand of NC_141696.1, from coordinate 813,595,584 downwards.
AGAAACAGTAAGTACTCCAGCCACCATGTCCTCCTCGCACTTCAAACGCTGGGTGCCACCCGGATGTACCGCCGATAACATTCCAACAACCACCTACCCAGCCGCATAATGTCCCCTCGCCCCCGCCGATGCGCCTCAGACGCCGCGCCGATCCTAAAAGAGTGGGTTCCCAAATTGCTGCCCGTCCAGCCCCAGCCCCCTAAATGCCTTGCGCAGGACCGCCAGCAGTTGCGCCCCTGACACCCCTTTCTAAGCGCCCCTCCGCCTTCAGACGTAATCCCCATCTCACGGGGCACCTACCCCACAACGCCACTGCTGGCAACGACACCCAACGACCTACCCCCCTCTGATCTGTTTTCGCTCTCTGCAACCACAAACTCACTTCCCCCTCCCCGAATGACGCCTCCGACCACGGCAGCCCCGCATCAGACCGGACACCCAGCAACTCGGACACCCCTAAAGGCCCCAGCAAACATCCATACCATCAGCGTAGCGAACAGACAGGCCTCCTTCGCGTCAAAACACACCCCGGCAACGCATCAATTACCCGCTCCAACACATCCGTCGACAATGGCTGGCGGACCCTGCACCCCCACCCGCATTCTCAGGCCCACCCCTCTAACATGCGAGAACCCAGCTCCCCGCCTAAAGCGCATACCCCCACAACAGTTTTCCCCTGAAAGCGATCCCCGCCAATTTGCCCGCAATCGTGACACGCGTAAGGCCCCTGTCAAATAAGTTGAGAATGAACTGAACCACATCCTCCTGCCTTTCCCTCCCTGAGGACCGCCATCTCGCCCCGGACTCCAAGAAATCGTACCACGCAGTCAAGTACGTCACCTTTGTAGACACCGCCAAGGACCCTAGAACCAGCTGCAACATCCGGTGTTGCCTACATACCACATCTGAGGGGGGATGCTGGTCGGATCCCGATCTGCGTCCTTGGCTAAGAAACGGAATCTCCCCCACTGCGAACGAGACAAAGCATCTGCTATTTCATTGTCGACCCAGGGCACATGCACCGTGCGAAAAGCTTTGTCAAAACGCAAGCGGCCCAGCACAAACACACGCAACAGCTTCAACACCTGCACAACCCTCCCCGACTGCCGATTTACAACCTCCACCACTGCCATGTTGTCCACGTGAAATGTTACCCTCCTGTGTAATAGCAGCTCCCCCCACAATGCCACCGCCACCACCAAAGGAAAAAACTTGAGGAAGGCGATACTCCTGGCCCCCGCCCACTCCTGAGGCCAATTTTCCGCGCACCACCTGCCTTGCCAGGAAAAACCGAACCCATCGATTCCCGCCGCGTCCGAGAAAATCTGCACGTCCCAGACCAGAGCCTCCCCCCGCTGCATGGGGATTCTATTGAAATGCTGTAAGAAAAAACACCACATCCGTAAATCCTCTTTGACTCCCACGTGGATCCTGACGTGGTGATGCGGCGGGTGCCTCCCCGCCAGAGTCCTGGCCAGCCTTCTACAAAAAGTCCTCCCTACACGCACCACTCTGCATGCCAAATTAAGGTGGGCCAGCAACACCGGAATCTCCCAAACTGTAACCTTGGGCCGTGCCAACATTCCTTCCAACCGCTCCTGCATGTGCTGCTTTTTCTCCACTGGTAAACGGGCCTCCATAGCCTCCGAGTCCAGCTCAATACCCTAAAAGGACAGCGCCGTACCTGACCCCACTGTCTTCTCCGGCGCCAGTGGCACCCCCAACTCCCCCATGAGCTCTTGGAACCTGTCCAGTGCTTCCTGGCAGTCCGCAGAACCTGGTGAGCCGACAAAAAAGAAGTCATCCAGGTAGTGCGTGACACCTTGGTGACCCGTCCGTTCCGTAAACAGCCACTGCAGGAACGTGCTGAAACACTCAAAAAGTGCGCATGACATTGAGCAGCCGATCGGCAATGCTTTGTCCACGTACCAACGGCCGTCAAACTGAATTCCCAATAGGCCCCAATCGTCGGGATGGACTGGGAGCAGCCGGAAAGCCGACTTGATGTCGCGCTTTGCCATCCTTGCCATTGCGCCCGCCGACACTACCAAGGCGATTGCCGCATTAACGGAGGAATATGAGACCGTAGTCTCCCGCTCGTCGATAAAATAGTTCACCGAGCCCCCTTCGGGCCAAGACAGATGTTGTATCAACCGAAACTGCCCCTTCTCTTTCTTTGTTGGCAACAACAGGGGATAGGTCCGTAAATTAACAGTGAGGGCTAGACCTTCTTTAAAGCACAAAAACATGAAGTGCCCACACCATAATTACTTGAACACCACTTAAATAGGGAAAAAGAAACCAATTTATTGTAACTTTCCTATGACACTATTTACTTTGTGTCCGTTATTTTATATTTTTATCTTTTTCAAAAACTCATAACAGAAAAAAGACAATACATGTACGAATATTTACAAAACTAGATACACTTTGTACAAATTCCAGACATTGGCATTATGTACAGTTTAAAACGTTTTTGCATCAAACATTTATACATAGACAACAAAATATATTACATTCAAACCATGAGGAAAACAAATTTTGAGGGAGAATACAAAACAACTTAGTGACTTCACCTCTGCCGGTCCCGGCTGCCTGATTGGAGTTGGCCCGCTGCCCACTTGCTGCCCCTTGCTGACCCCCTTTGGAAATGCCCGCCGTGTCCCAGCGCCTGACCAGGGAGTGTCCGTATTTCCCGCAGCCGGAACATTCGTGCCGGAAACGGCAATGCTCTCGCGTACACAAACCCTTGTAGTAATCCCAACAGGGACCCACAGTGCCGGACTGGTTCTTGACCCCTGCCCCCACCTCTCCGCGGGTGGACCGGCCCTGAAAGGGCTGATAGATGATGGGAAGTCCACTAGCTGTAAAAATGGTCTACCCCGACCCTACCAACCCCATTGTATGTTGCCAAAGGTCAGTGTCTAGCTCGCCACACTGGGCCTCCGGATCCCAGGCCATCCATGCCCTGAACTCTTCGTCATATTGCGCCCAGGCAAACATGCCTCCCGTGATTTGGGCCTTCCGAATGACGTCCATGTATTTAAACAAGGACACCGACCGCTCCGGAAACTTCTCGCAATACACGCTCGCAAAAATCAAAAAGGCCGCCGTCCAGTTCTCTATCGTGAGCAGCACTTTCAGCCTCTTCTGGAGTTCATATTTCTCCTCCTTCGAGCCCTCCTTCGTCCTGACCTCCCTGTGAAGCAACTTAAGTATCTCCACGTACTCCCCCTTCCAAATCCATTCCTTCGTAGTCAACATCAGGTGGGCCCCCAATGGCTTTGTGACCCCCATGTATGGGAGCTTCCTAATCTTTAACTCCTTACTCTCTGGCTTCGCGACGTCCTCTCCCGGTGCACCAGTCAACTCTGACCCGCCAGCGGACCCTGTCGCCACTACCCCTTTATCCCCTTCCCCGACACCTACTTGCCTGCCGCGCCTGCCTCCTGGAGCACCACCTTAGGCCCCACCCCCTTGTCCGTCACATACTTTCCTTTGGGCAGCCACACACCCCCAACCCCCCCCCCCCCCTTCCCCCTCACCCCCACTGACACCGAACGCGCCGTGGCAGCCCCTGTTCCCGTACCTTCCACCAATGTCTCCACCGGCCGTCCTTCACCATGCCTCTCAAACGCCGCCTCTCTCGGCTCCCACCGTGATGTCCGGGCCATCCGCTCTCGCTGGCCCCTTGACCTCTGCAAAATGCTATCAGCACCACTATCATGTTCCCCTCCACCCTCACCATCCCACAACTTTCCTTCCTCTGCGCTATCTTCGTCCTCCACCACCTGCACAGAACCTGCTCCATATCCCCTTCCTGTCGGCGGCGCCGACTTCCCCCTCTGCCAGCCACATCAAACAAAACACGCGTGTTGCTCCTCCAGCGCCGAGGCTCCCCAGGCCGCTGGTGCCCCGTGGGTGTTGGGGTCAGTGAGCCCGCCGCGGGCCTTCGTGCGCCGGACTCGCCGTGATCCCCTGCCGCCACCAGGCTCACAGCGTGGTCTCCGCCCTCCCTTCGCCTTGGCGCCGCTGGGCCGTCCCCTGCCCTGCCAAGTCGGGAGCCCCTCGACACTCTCCGTCCTGCAAGGAAAATGGCCGGACTGGTGTGCTGGGTCCCTCACTCCAACGTGACCCCGACCCACCCTACCTCCACCCGGTACCCCGCGCCCCGGACCTCCACAACCCCCATCCTCCCCCTTTGCCCCTCCGCCTCCCCCTCATCCTCGCTCCACGCCAGACCTCCAATCCCCGTGCCCCCGTCGTCAGACCCCAACCTGTCCCGCCCACCGCCTGCCTCTCCAGTGCTCCTCCCCGCCCCCGCTTCACCCCCAATGCCCCAGACCCCCCAAACCCTCCTTGCTCCCCCTGCGCCTTCCTGACCCCCTGACTCGAACACATACAAACCCTCCCAATGCCCTGCACTCCCCTCCGAGATCAGCAAAGGAGACCACCCCCCTACTCCCTCCTGGGCCCCAGGCCCCCCCACCCCTCTCTGCATCTGCCCCACCACCGCCTTCCAAACCCCATCTCCCCGCACCCCCCAGCTCCTCCTGACCCCCCTTGCCAGCTGCCCTCCCTGACGCCGCCCCCAGTCTCTGGCTCCTCCTCCTGTATCGAGTTGCCCGGGCCCCCACAGCCCCCAATACGTCCCTCTGCGCCCCTCTCCCTCTCCTTCCCTCCACATCCCGCCCTCCCTGAGCCCCCACGTTCCTCCTGATCTCGGGGGGGGGGGAAATGCCATCCGCCCCCCCTTTCGCGCGCCTCCCGCCTTTGTCTCCTTTTCCCCCAACTGCCGGCAACTTGCTCTGCCTGCCCCCTCCCCTCTTGCCCTTCCCCTTCCTACTTGCCGCTCACGCGCGCCTTTGCCTGTGCCGCGGGGGGAGCCCTCTGCTCGCTGCCCCGCTGCGGTGCCCTCTCACTTGGTCCCTGCGCTCCCGCTCGCTCCTCCTCGCGCCTCCCCACCATTTGCCGCCGGCCGCCCCACGCAAACCGCCGGCTCCTGAACTCGAGGCCCCAGGCGGAGGCGTGTCCTCCGCCCCAGGCCTCCCTGCCCTTTCTGCCGAAACCGCCCCTGAAGCAGTGGGACGGTCCCCACCAACCACCGCGGGCTCTACCCTCATGCCCCCAAGCGCCCCTGCCGCAGAGGCCTCCCACGGTCCCCCCCTCCCTCCTCTCCCCCAGCTGCCCATCCCGAGGACACGTTCGGCCCGTCCCCTCGACCAGGGGGCCTAACCTGAGTTCTCGCCATCATATTCAAAGAAACAACGGTGAGGGCAAAACGCACTGTAGCACAGAAAACAACCCAAATTTATAAATGGAATTCACAAAATTGTCTTTTCTGGTATGCTGTCCGCTCAAACCCCAAAAGGATCCACCGTCCTAAGATCCAAAAAATGTCCAATGCAACTCCAATGATTCGAGGGAGCGGATCCCACTTCTTAAAAATATCACAGGGTTAAGGATTGTTGATTCCCAAGTTTTTCAGAGCAGCTGAATCATGAAGCAAATGGATCTGATATGTTGTTATTAACTATCTACAATACACAAGACCAGCTTGTCATTTTAAAAATGTATTATATAATTTTCAAATCGCATTAAACTTTATTAGCTCTTTATTAATATCAAACATTTAATTTTTATTTAATCAGTTTAATTCATTAGTCATTGGCTCAATAATCCAACAGTTCAACATTGCATAAAATGATGAATTTAAGAAAACATTAACCCTATTCCCTAAGTTAGCTTTCTGACCTGTAAAGGAAAATAAAATCAATAAACAGTAGAATGCTTACAATCCAATGGGAAATCGGACAGCACTTCGCCCTCAGGAAACAGTCAGCCCCGTTCCCTTCAAGAGGCTCAATTTTTATACCATTTTTGCTCGCTAATCTAACTAAATGTAATTCTTTAAACAAACTTCAGCACCCTGATTGGTTGTTGACTGTCAGACCACCAAAACCACCTCTTCCAGGGTATGAACGTCACCGCATTATTGTTCATTGACATGAGGGGACAACGACTTCCGAGCGTTTTGCAACATTTTAAAAAATGCTTCTCTGACTTCCACTAAGGCTCGGCAAAATCATCCCTGTCATTTCCTCGGCCTTGTAAAAAGAACATCCAGAGCAGTTCATGAATAAGTCTCTTTTGTTAGAGCCACAGTCTTTTCAAAGGTGAAGCAAAAACACATGGAAAGTTTCCAAGATGACTGCACTTGGCTCCAACTCTGCTCACGTACAGGCCGACCAACTTTTCTTCAGAATCAGACTAAGCCTCAAACCACTCACCGGCTAGTATTTAAACAAACACAAAAGAGTGATTAATTCAGGTAAAACAAACCCTTCTGTTACCCACCCGACCATTGCTAATTATTAATTAACCCATTAATAAAAGACATCTAGCAGAAGCAAACAAATAAAGCAGCACATAAAATATCTACCATTCTTCATATAGTCCAGCTTTAAGTTTCTGAAAGAGTAAAAAGATGATTAAATGATACACAGACAGACAAACCACAACATAGGACAAACATATAAGCACATATAAAAAGCACATTCCATGAATAATCAGCAGCATATTAATGGTGACAAAGACAAAAGGTCAAATATGACAAACAATATTAATCACATGTTACAAAACAGACTCGCAAATGCAACAAGAGCACATGTTATTAGTTCCCACGTGTTTGTATGTGATGCAATCTTAATCTAGGTTGGATCAATAAAACATATCATGCAACAATTCATTAATAAATTAGTTCATGTTATGGGAAAATTGAATTCATGAGTCAGAATAAAATATTTTCTGAAGCTCGCTTCATCAACTCCCTCATCTGGTGATTTTAAAATCACCAAACATTCAAAAATTTCAGAAATTTTTCACCCAATTTGGAGACACCACACATTGGATTCTCTCGATATTAGTTTCCCTAAACCCCTGTTTCTGCTGTCTGATTATCTCTTTCAAACTGTACCCTTCGCATTTCCTCCAACTCATATTCTTTTTCTTGTTCTTTTCTTAGTTTATAAATCCTTCTCTTTTCTTTCTGATGCTTCCTTCTCTTGTGAATCAAACAACTAATTTTTAGCAGCATTATCACTATGATGATGACAATTACTGGATAGAGCACTTTGCCAATGATTGAGCTACCAACTTCAGAAAACCACTCTTTGATAGCCTCCATTCTTTTTCCAATTCTTTCTGTAAAACCCTCTTCTTCCATGGGTGCTATTTCTTCATGAAATTGCGTAATGTTTTTAACAAGTAACTCTATATCCCGACTTTTGTCAGGTATATAAGTACAACAATGTTGGACATGTAAGACCCCACAGACTCCTCCCTCTTTTGCAAGCAGAATGTCTAAGGCAAGACGGTATTTACCGAATCGGTAAATACCGACTTTTACCGATTCGGTAAAAGGGAACATCTGGATTCCCTACATACCAACCCCTCACATTTACCGAATCTTAATTACCGAATCGGTAAAATTCGGTAATTTTCGGTAATTAAGATTCGGTAAATGTTACTTACCTACATCTGGCCCTAAATTCTGAACTTTCAGAGATACGTAGAGAAAAATCTATGATGCCAAATTTAACATTAAATGGAAGTTTGTCAAGTTCGCAGACACCAACAGTGGCAAGTTCAGATTCAGGTCTGTCAGAGAAAAGTTTAAACAGAATAGAATTATCCCAAAATGGATTGTCCCCTGAAGCTCCTGATTATAAAAAGCTTGATGTTGCTAAATTAAAGGCAGATTTGGAAGAATTGATCATTGGCACAATTGGAGCTGACAATTTGAAGTTGTATCAGGATGTTGTTATTTATCTGTAAAAGTATTCAATGGAAAACGAAAAATAGGTATGAACAGTTGGAAGAAATGGCTGCCGAGTTAGAAATTGATTTGAGCAAACAGAAACATTTGCAGAAACATTACAGGGTGGATTTTTCTGAGAGAGACATAGACAATCTGAATGCTGCTGGAAGAATGAGACATATAAGAGAATTAATATGTTTTCTTAGAAAATTAGGTGAATTAGGTAAATGGAGAATAAAATGGTCAAAGAAAGAACAGGATAAAAGATTAAGAAACGAAGTAGTTTCAGAATTTCCAATGAGGGAAATAGCTGGAGGAGGGTATGTTCATGTTCCTTGGTCCAGGCAGGATATTCTCCTGTTTACTAATGTTTTCCATGCCTGAGAGAAAAGCCAGTTGAATGGTATCGACAGGTAGACATATTTATAAAAGTGTCAAAAGTTCTGTGGATTGATCTAGATGGTTTCTTTGACATTGTTGTCCCATCAGATCTTTGGACAGAATGTAAAATTTCTGTGGATTGGCCAAAAGAAGAGCCTCCGCGAGACCCAGTTACAGGTGCTCCCGCAAAGGATGTCATGGATATCTATAATAAAGTGATTTACTGGTTGAAAGGAAAAATTCCCCCGAAACAAGTGGACTGGGTTAAAATAGACAGAACAAATCAGGAACCAAAAGAATCAGTTCATTCATTTTATGAAAGGTTACTGTTAGTCTTCAAACAGTACAGTGGCTATGAAAAATTAAGTGAAAAAGACATGAGCCACTTTATATACAGATTTGTATATGGCCTGAGACCTGAAATTGGTGACATGATTAGAAATGGAATTGTCTTTTGGCAAGCACTTTCAGTTGATGACATCCTGAGAAAAGCAAAATATTGCAGTGATGAGATAGATGCAAAGCAGAAAAATCTTAAGGAGAAAGCGATGTGGGCACAAGTGAAGGTAGCAGAGCAGCAACAACAACAGTTAGCTTCTATGCAGCAGCAGAATCAGGGAAAATTCAAGAACAACTTCAATAATAATAATAAGCCAAAATTCAATGTAAATGTTGAAGAGCTGAAACAAAAGCTCCCATGTTTTAATTGCGGCGAAATTGGACACTGGAAACGCGAGTGTAAAAACCCGCCCAGAAATTTTAAAAATAATTCGTTGAATCCACAGGTGCAGTGTGAGTTAAATCCGCAGCAACAGCAACAGCTACAGCAGCAGCTAAATGAGTTAAGTCAGTAGCAACAGCTACAGCGACAGATAGCGAATCAGCAGAGCCAGATACAGCAAAGCCAGTTTCAGCAGAACCAGGTACAGCAGAGTCAAATTCAGCAGAGTCAGGTACCTCAAGCACCATTCCCTGGTAGTGCTAACACACAGAGATTTTCTCCTGAAACAGGTTTCTGTGGGAGTAATTCGGTAAAAAATGTGTCAAAAGTTAACATGTCAAATGCTTCTCAATTTTGGTTATAAGACAAAGAAGAGAGTGATTCTTCAGAAGATTACTCATGACGGTGCCCGAGAGAGGAAGAAGAGTGTGTGCTTGGGCCCACTCTTGAGGTAGATCAGTCTGGTCCATTTGTGAATGGTAAAGTAAATTATGTCGATGTTACCTTCCTTGTAGATACAGGTGCTACCCGTTCTACTGTTAGATCAGCAGAAATAGAAAATCTTCCTCTCTCTGGGGAGTCCATCCAAGTTGTAGGTGTAGCTAATCAGCAAATTAAAACGAATTTAACAGAACCAGTAAAAGTGGAAATAGGTAACTACAAAGATAAGCACAGATTTCTAGTTTGTGACAGCAGTCCTGTGAATCTGTTGGGTCGTGATATATTGTGCAAAATGAATTGCAAGATATATTGCTCACCAGATGGCATTGAAATGCAAACTGCGGAAGAAAGATGGGCTTTATAAATTGACTATGTTAATGGTTGATGAGGAGAAAACATTACTGCTTCCTGTGTTTGACAAAAATGACTTGCCAGAAGAGCTCAAAAAGCCAGTTAATCCAGCAATTTGGGACCTGACAGGTAATGATATGGGTCTTATGAAAAATATAGATCCAGTAAAAATCACTGTGAAGCAGGGAATAGATTTTCCAAATGTTCCCCAATATAAAATGAAAGCTGAGACAATTGAGGGTGTCATTCCAGTGATTGAAAAATTCATAAGTCAAGGTGTGTTAAAAGAAATTGAGAGCAGCCCATGTAATTCACCAATTATGGGTATTAAAAAGCCAAACGGAACATACAGAATTGTTCAGGACCTGAGAAAAATTAACCAGATTGTTGTTCCATGCTGTCCAATTGTTCCAAACCCTGCAGTAATTATTTACCAGATTCCACATGATGCAGAATGGTACACGGTCATAGACCTCTGTAATGCCTTCTTTACAGTCCCATTACATCCAGAAAGCCTGCAAATTTTCGCTTTCAGATTCCAAAATAGGATCCTAGCATGGTGTCGTATCCCTCAAGGGTATACCAAGAGTCCATCTATCTTTAATCAATTGTTAAAGAAATCCTTGGAAGATCTGATATTGCCTGGTAAGTCCACACTGGTACAGTACATTGACGATTTACTTGTGGCAGCTAAAACACGAGAAAATTGTGTTACTGATACCATTACTTTGTTAAATCATTTAGCAGATGAGGGACACAAAGTGTCACCAGCAAAATTGCAGTTTTGTAAACAAGAAGTGAAATATCTTGGTCACAGAATTGCAAAAGGAACGAGAAAAGTTACAGTTGAAAGGATCAAAATGATTCGAGCAATACAACCACCGACAACACAAAGACAGGTGAGAATGTTTCTGGGAATGGTTGGTTACTGTCGACAATGGATTAGTGGATTTTCAGTAATTGCAAAACCACTTCAGAGATTAACAAAAGCAAATGTAAAAGATCCAATTAGTTTGTCTAAAATTGAACTGGAAGCTTTTGAGCAGTTAAAAAAGAGCTTATGTGAAGCTCCTGCTCTGGGTATGCCAGATTATGAAAAAGATTTTGAACTATACTGCAGTGAAAGAGAAGGTTGTGCATTGTCTGTGTTGATTCAGAGGCATGGTAAGTTGAGAAAACCAATTGCATATTTCTCAGCTGTTTTGGATCCTGTTGCAAAAGCTTTGCCAGGTTGCTTAAAAGCAGTGGCTGCAACAAGTGTAAGTCTTGAACAAAGTGAAGGCATCATTATGGGATTTCCTGTAAAGGTATATGTACCTCATTCAGTTGAAATTCTTCTTACCAGAAGTAGAACTCAACACGTGACAAGTAGCAGATTGACAAAATATGAAAAACCAATTCTGGGATCAGACAATGTGTCAATAGTGAGGTGTGTGAATTTGAACCCTTCCACACTATTACCAGATGGAATTGTTACTGAGGTAAGTAATGAAAATGATATTGATCATGAATGCCTTGATGTTGTAGATTACTGCACAAAACCAAGACAGGATATAAAAGATGTTCCTTTACCTGAATCAGACATAATCTATTTTGTGGATGGGTCTTGTTTGAGAAATGAAGAAGGAATTCTAAGGGCAGCATACTCAGTGTGCACAGTCTCGGATGTTGTTGAAGGTTCACCTCTGGATGGAATTTGTTCTGCTCAAATTGTGGAGTTAATTGCCTTAATACGAGCATGTGAAAAAGCAGCTGGCAAAAGAGTAACCATAGTGAGCGATAGTCAATATGGTTATGGAGTTGTTCATGATTATGGACAATTGTGGTCCCATAGAGGCTATTTAACCTCTGCAGGAACACCAATCAGAAATGCAAAATTGATCAAGAGATTGATTGATGGCATTCAGTTACCAGAACAAATTGCTGTTGTCAAATGTGCAGCTCATAAAAAAGGTGATTACATCACCAAAGGAAACGCTTATGCAGATGAAATTGCGAAATATTGCGCCAAAAACAATTACTCAATCAATCAGGAAAAAGACGAAAGTCACACAATGAATTCTCTCATGCTAATTTCTGTAGTTGAAACATGGCAGGAAGTAAAAGATTTACAAGATGAGGCAAGTGAAGAAGAGAAAAACACATGGTTGAAAAATGAATGCAGGCAAAGAGAGGAAGATGGCATTTGAGTTTACAAAGATGGAAGACCTGTTATGCCAGACTGCATGATTTCTGACATGGCACAGATGTACCATGGTCCAGGACATTTAGGGAGAGACTCCATGATTAGATTATTCAGAGAAACATGGTTTAATACGAAATTTAGAATAATTGCGGAGTCACTTTGTCAAAGATGTTTGACCTGCCAACAGATGAATCCCAACGGAAAGACTGTTGTAAGTTTGGGAACCATAGGACGGGAGGGTGGTCCTATTACCAGATTACAAATGGATTTCATTGAAATGCCGATGCATAACAGACTAAGATATGTTTTGGTATTTGTCTGTCTGTTTTCAAGATGGGTGGAAGCTTTCCCAACTCGTCATAATGACTCAGTCACTGTGGCAAAATTGCTTCTTAGGGAGATCATACCTAGGTACGGATTTCCAGTTACCATTGAAAGTGATTGTGGAACTAATTTTGAGAACAGATTGATGAAACTGATTTGTGAAGCTTTGAATATTCAACAGAAGCTGCATTGTGCTTACAGACCAGAAGCATCAGGTGTTGTTGAACAAGTAAATGGAACCATTAAGAATAGGATTTCAAAGATGTGTAATGCCACAGGAGTGAAGTGGACTGATGCACCTCCACTTGTTCTAATGTCAATGAGAAGCACTCCAGAGAAAAAGACAGGTCTTAGCCCACACGACATTGTGATGGGTAGAGTGATGAGACAAGCATTTGTTCCAGTTGGCAAATTAATGAGTATTAATGATAGTGCAATCATCGAATATTGCCAGAACCTGTCTGATGTAGTCAATTCTGTGTTTCATCAGGTGGGAACAGATGTAATTTCAAAGGAGAAAGTGCAAGCCCATGATTTGTTATCCGGAGATTGGGTAAGGACCAAAGTTCATCGAAGAAGGAACTGTTTAGTCCCGAGGTGGCAGAAAGCAAGACAAGTGATCTTAGTTACAACAAATGCAGTTAAATGCAGAGGCCTAAAAAGGTGGATTCATGCGAGTCATACAATTTGTGTACCACCTCCTGAAAATCCTGATGAAGACAGTGACACAACAGCTGATTCATATTCAGAAGGAGACCCAGAAGATCCTGAGTCTGATGATCAACAAGAAAATCAACATCAAGAGAATCTAGATGAGAGTCGGAACTTGAACGAAGAAGATCTGAATATTGAAACTGGAGATCGAGGTGTTGATGATGATGATCTGCTTGAAAAAGAGTCTCTGAAAGAAAAAGGAGATTCAGAAGAAGCAGAAGTTTCTGAGCGAGACGAAAATCTGAGCCAGAGTATTGAAAGGCGAAAAAGTAACTCTGTGATTAAGAGCAAAAAGCCAGAGACTGGGAAGCTGAAGGTGATTCCTGAAGAAGAAGAAGAATTACCAAGTACCAGTAAAGGTATTGTTTCTAATGGAGTGACGTTGCCGAGTAAAGAAGTTCCTAGGTACAGATTTGAAGTCTCAGATACAGATACTGATGAAAGTGATGAAGAATCTGAAATAAGAAAATTCAGAAAAAGAGCTTGGAAAGCTGAATGTAACGAATGTGTGCCAAAGAAAAAAGTCTTGAGAAAAGGAGTCATTTGGCCTGAAGACAATTTAAAATTCAAACTGGTGAAGAAATCAAAAGATCAAATAAACGAGGTAACTAGTCAAGGAGGTGAACTTGAAAAGAAAAACAAGAACAAGAAAATAGAAGTAATCACTCGAAAGACAAAGAGTAATAAAGCCAAATCAGAAATATAAGTCCCCAGAGTGGACTTATATAATCATTCCACCAATTGTTGAGGTGGAAAGCAGCAGTCAGGCAGATTTAGAACTCAGTGACAAGGATTGAAATTGTTAGAAATTAGGATAAGGGTCTTGTTTCCTGGCATAAGGCTGAAGAAAATGTGTTAGGTAACTTTTTGTTTCCTGGCATAAGGCTGAAGAAAACTTGTTAGGTGACTTTAGGTCGAATAAATTGTGTTTTAGTTGGAGAGCACATATTTATGTGACACAAGGTCGAGGAAAAGCTGTTCAGGGTTTCATTCTAAAAAAAAAATTTTTTTAAAAAGGGGGGTATATAGTTTGTAGTTACTTACATTTAAAAACATTTTTTAGTTTTTAAGTCTTCTAAAAATGCCTAGATCAGATACTTCTAGGTGTTCGATTCTTAAGATATGTTGTAAAATTACTTCAATTTGTGTGATATTATTAATTCTACTTTGGTTAATTCTAGCTGTGGTCTATCCTTTTGATGTTAATAAGCAATAATCTAAGACTAATATAACAAGTAAGGTAGAGCCTAAACTTGAGAAACATGCTGGCAAGTCTAGCAAAGTTATTAATCATGATCCAGAGACTCATCAAGATAGATCTGTTGGAGATTTTTCAAGCAATTCATTTTCAAGGCTTCTGTCTGAATATGTTAAAGTAATGAATGTTAAAGACTTATGTTTGTGTGAAGCTGCCTGTATCTGTTTCAGCGGGGGTCACATATAACATGTTACCTCTCACTTATGGCATCACTTGTAGTGTAATTGCTAGCCTGTTTTATCAAACTGGTCGCCTGGAATATTATTATTCAGACTTTGAGGTTTTTGCAAATCTCAAAGTTGTAAATAGCTTGAACAAAGTGAAACCTGCTAAGCAGATGAGGGAATTCTTTTTAGTTACTAACGAACTCAATTATGAATATGCTTATAGAAATAATTTAACATGCAAAATGAGGGCTGAAGAAAAGACTTTCCTGAACATGATTGAGGAGAGAAGGGCTGTTTACAAAAGAAATGAAATGCTTAAGCATGCTAAATCCAAGTACTGGCAGATGGAGGACGCAAAATTAAATGGTGTTAATACTAATGCTGCAATTCATATAGACGAACCAGTTAGTGGTAAATTTTGTATCAGAAGAGATAATACTTTATATGATAATTATTTTGTGGGTGCTAGTCAATGTGAGGATACCTATCGTATCATAGGGGGATGGGGATTTAAAGGTGGTAAGGATCCAATTTTTCCTGGGATTTACTTTATCTGTGGCAATAAAGCATATTTTAGTCTTCCAGACCACTGGTAGGGGACATGTTATCTTGGCCTGGTCTTTCCAAAAATTTTCCATGTTGACAGAAATGAAAAGGGTACTTTTGAATTTGGTGAACATTTGAATCTGAATAGGTACAAAAGAGAAAGTTTTTCAGAAATCCTGGGAGACATCTTTGGTGCTGGTATTCCTATGGTAGGAATTACCATGAATTCAATCAAAATCAGAAAAGTTTCTACAATTGTAGATAGGTTGTCAACTGATACTGCAAGTGGTTTCCAATTAGTTAGCACAGAACTTGTTGCTACCAGAAGCATGGTTATGCAGAATCGTCTTGCCTTAGACATTCTGCTTGCAAAAGAGAGAGGAGTCTGTGGGGTCTTACATGTCCAACATTGTTGTACTTATATACCTGACAAAAGTCGGGATATAGAGTTACTTGTTAAAAACATTACGCAATTTCATGAAGAAATAGCACCCATGGAAGAAGAGGGTTTTACAGAAAGAATTGGAAAAAGAATGGAGGCTATCAAAGAGTGGCTTTCTGAAGTTGGTAGCTCAATCATTGGCAAAGTGCTCTATCCAGTAATTGTCATCATCATAGTAATAATGCTGCTAAAAATTAGTTGTTTGATTCACAAGAGAAGGAAGCATCAAAATGAAAAGAGAAGGATTTATAAACTCAGAAAAGAACAAGAAAAAGAATATGAGTTAGAGGAAATGTGAAGGGTACAGTTTGAAAGAGATAATCAGACAGCAGAAACAGGGGTTTAGGGAAACTAATATCGAAGAATCCAATGTGTGGTGTCTCCAAATTGGGTGAAAAATTTCTGAAATTTTTGAATGTTTGGTGATTTTAAAATCACCAGATGAGGGAGTTGATGAAGCGAGCTTCAGAAAATATTTTATTCTGACTCGTGAATTCAATTTTCCCATAACATGAACTAATTTATTAATGAATTGTTGCATGATATGTTTTATTAATCCAACCTAGATTAAGATTGCATCACATACAAACACGTGGGAACTAATAACATGTGCTCTTGTTGCATTTGCGAGTCTGTTTTGTAACATGTGATTAATATTGTTTTGTTTGTCATGTTTGACCTTTTGTCTTTGTCACCATTAATATGCGGCTGATTATTCATGGCATGTGCTTTTTATATGTGCTTATATGTTTGTCCTATGTTGTGGTTTGTCTGTCTGTGTATCATTTAATCATCTTTTTACTCTTTCAGAAACTTAAAGCTGGACTATATGAAGAATGGTAGATATTTTATGTGCTGCTTTATTTGTTTGCTTCTGCTAGATGTCTTTTATTAATGGGTTAATTAATAATTAGCAATGGCCGGGTGGGTAACAGAAGGGTTTGTTTTACCTGAATTAATCACTCTTTTGTGTTTGTTTAAATACTAGCCCGTGAGTGGTTTGAGGCCTAGTCTGATTCTGAAGAAAAGTTGGTCGGCCTGTACGTGAGCAGAGTTGGAGTCAAGTGCAGTGTGGTAAATATTTAATTACCGTCCTAATTTCTATGCAGGTAAGTACTAAGAATAAAATAACTCAATCGGAAAGAAAGACGCAGAGTCCGTGGTGTTAGAGTTCTTAGGGGTTTTATTCCTTAAAAAGGAATGGTTCTTGAACCGGATATCGGGTTCCTGACACCACTGGGGTTCAGGAAGGGATAGAGCCATGCTTTATTGACAATACATAACTTTTATACTCAAATCATATAATGGAAACCAATACAGTAGGCGTAACAGCTGAGAGAAACAAGATAAGAGCACACACGTGTTGGCAATACGTAATCAGAAGGCGTGAACACAGAGGTGTGTGCTAGAAACGTCACATGAAAGTGTCACAAGTGGGTGAGTACATAGCAGAATCTTGCAATGTCAGCAGAAATCTGAGATCTGGATGCACGCGCAGCTGCATGACGTGTGATTGACGTGAAGCTGGAGGGTGCAGGGGACTTGACATTTACACTAGAGGAAAGAGACAGAAGTCTGGCATGTCAGATCAACTCGTTCCTATATCATATCTGATATCTGATGTTTGGGAACCATATTATCTAGAGGGAAAGGTCTCTTGGGCAGAGGCTATTCTATACTGACTGTGAGTGCGTGTATAAGCGTCTACGTGTCTGCATGAGATGCGAGGGGGCATGGGCCTACCATGGTAACAGGAGCTATGAATTACTTGCACGGAGACACGGAGACAGTGAGGCCGGGCCCTTTGCTCTGCAGCTGGAAGGATGTTTACTTGAACTAGTAGGCAGGAATGTATTTTTGAGGAACGGAGCAGATAATTCGAAGGTTGAATACAGTCTTGGCAGGCAACAGGCTGAGCTAAGCGCCGTTAGCCGCGCAGGGAGTAAGGCAGAGGTCACGGGTACAGAGGCAGGCCCAGGCTGAGGCATTCAGAGTCAGAAGGCAGGAAAAGGCTCGATGGCAGAATTCAGGGCCTACTTCGCCTGGGCTGGAAAACGTATAAAGTACACCACATAAAGACGTTGGCAAGGCATACTTAGGAACGGAATATTCAACCCGTTCAGGGTGGATCTGAAAGAGGACATGTTAACGTTGGACACAAATGTATTTGCGTCTTCATAGCTGGCACAGGAGGGAAGTTACATGCACTTTAAGCTCGTACATGGAGACGGTGGGGTACACGTTAGGGAACATTTCTTGACCATAAAATTTATATTTCCTCATTCCCTCCTTGTTCCCTACGGACCCTTCATGATATATCGATCCTCATGAATCGATCAGTCTGTTCATGTAACATCATTTGCTCTTCTTTCTTCTTTTCGCGTTTTGAGTGGAAACTTGAATGCGGAATACATGATGTGGCGCACAGACCACAAATCGCTGGCCCACATTGTAGGCACAGGCAACAACTGAATACTATGAGAAGGGCAATGCCTAGGAAGGATAGGATCTTCCATCCCCAAGCGGTCAACGTTGTCCAGAACCAACCGGACCAAGTCCAGGTGCCTGGATTCTGATGTATCAAACTTGCAATTTTATGAAGACGTGTGATAGCCTTATATACTGTTGGCGCGTTTTCTGGAATGAAAACACAGCAACTCGACCCGATGACCTTACATGCTCCGCCCCTATCTGCTAGGATGACGTCAATAACAAGACGATTTTGAAGAACAACAACCCGCATGGCAGATTGCTCCTCTGTTAAGTTGCCTAGAGCGGAAGTAGTTTCATTCACCACTGCTTCGAGGGTTCTAGTTAATTTTCGTATCAGTTTACTATTAAAGACAGTACCTAAGTAGGGGAAGAAACCTTTATTGAAGTCTGTATATTGCTCCCATGCCGTTTCAGTATAGTCGACAATCGGGAGATCTCTTCGGAGTCTATTGGTTACTAGATTTGTATTTCTGTGATAATCAGGAGGGGCTAGGAAAACAGGTGGCAGAAGGAATGCAATGTAACAGGTACCATCCCAATCTGGAGGTAAGCGTATGTATGCGGTATGGTCACAAACAAAGTAGGAATGACGAGTAGCTCTAAATGTAGACCTGCCTTGATCACTGAATTCAACCACAGTAGTACATTTACTATGACCTAAGTGTACTGAACCCTTCTTTCTGACACATAAGTCACCCGTGACTGGTAATACTGACATAGCAGGGAGAACTGGTGCAGCTTCGGATTCAACAGTAAGAATCATGAGGTTAATTGTATAATTACCTAGTCCATATACTTCATTTTCTAGATCAGTTCCTGTCCTAGTGGGAAGTCCCTTCTTGTCAGGGTAACAGGCTTTAAGCAAAACTAAGTTCAGGTTTCCCCAAACCCAATTTCCTTCGAAAACAGCAATATCAGAATCTAAAGAATTAATTAATCTAAACCATGCACCACAGGAGCCATTGTGAGTGAACGGGTATGGAAAGAGAGGCAGAACTCCCTTGTATTTCTGATAGGGAGGGAGTCGGCCACATATCCAACAGTTTGTAGCATTATTAGTCTGATGGGAGTGATGTAACATACTAATGAATGTGTTGTTGCGCAGCGCAAGTCTGTAAGATAACTCGTGTGGGGGTAATTCACTAAAAGAATGTTCGGCAGTGACATTGTAAGCAGATTGGGCACGCTTGAAGATAGGGTAATATATATGCAACAATATACTGGCAGCAATCATCAGAAGGCTTAGAAAAAACATAACCAATAATGTCACTATACAGTGACTACTAAGTGATTTACAATATGCACGTTTCTTGAGTTGTCTCTCTCTCTCTCTATCTCGGTCTAGGGGATACATGTCAGAAACTAATTTAACCGATTCACCTAGGGGAGGACTTAAACAATTAAACTGTCTGACTTGCTAGACCGCAATTTTGATTTATACTCCTCTTGCGGAGTTTTCTCTTGGGAACTTTAAAGTCACTAGAATCGGGGCAGTCCTTTGAGGGGGTGGAAGAGTCAGTCTCTGGCAACAGTTCATTACACTTTTTAATATGACTCGTATGAATCCACCCCTTTCGGCCCTCAACCTTGATTGCAGTCCTCGTGGTCAGAAGGACGAGCTTCGGCTCCTGCCAACGGGGCTCCAGCGGACTCCTCCTATCGAAATTTCGTATCAGGACAGTATCTCCAGGACGGACATCGTGTGGCTTCACATCAGTGTTGTCGGGAAAGGCTGCGGCAACCTGTGAACGACATGATTGGAGTGCAGACATCAAGGAGGCAAGGTAATCTGTCAGCATATTACAGTCAACATCGGTTATTTTCTTAGGCATGGGCGTCCCCCACATATTTGGTGGTCGGCCAAAGACCACCTCATACGGGGATAGTCCTGATCTCGAATGTGGGACCATTCTCATGTAGAATAGTGCAACTGGCAGGGCGACTATCCAGTCGACCCCTTTCTCTTTACATATTTTTGCAAGACGCGTTTTCAGTGTCTGATTGTGCCTTTCTACAAGGCCAGCTGCCTCGGGATGTCGGACGCAATGGAATTTCCACTGGTATACTAGCAGAAGTGAAACCTGCTTCATGAGCTCGGATGAGAATGGCTGTCCGTTATCTGAGTACACGATACGAGGCAAGCCGTACCGTGGGAAGAATTCTCGAACCAGCTGCTTGGCAGTGGTCGGGGCAGTGTAATCTGGGACTGGATATGCTTCGGTCCAACGGGAAAGTGCACAAACAACTACGAGGACGTACTTGAATCCTCGACAACGTTCCATCTGGATATAATCCATCTGGAGGACTTCAAAAGGGTGATCGGGAGGATGAAATCCACCTTGCTCTACAGGGACGCTTTTACCTGGATTGAACTGACAACAGATCATGCAAGTACGCACTTTCTGTTTTGCTGCTGCTCGTAAATGTTTGTTGTACCAGAGATTCTGTAAACTGTCTAACATAGCTTTTTCTCCTAGGTGTGCTGGACTATGTGCTGTATTTATTATGACTTGAACCATAGAGTCGGGGAGAAACCATGTAGATTTTCCCTTCGTCATCCATCCCTGATCTGTCTGGATCCCTCCTAGTTCAGTCCATTTCTTTATTTCATCTGGAGTAGCATGTGTCTGAATATCGATTACATCTAGTGTGGGATCCCTAACTGTCATACAATGTGTCGGCACTATGATCTTTGTTACATCAGTTGTCTGGGTGTGAGTCAATGCTGTATGTTTTGCTGTTTGGTCTGCCAGGTCGTTACCCTGGGAAATAGAGTCTGTAACTTTAGTATGTGCTTTACACTTCATGATAGATATGCCTGAAGGCAAATGTATTGCTTCTAACAGTGCTTGAATGAGGGGACCGTGTTGAATCTTGGCACCGTGAGAGGTCAAGAAACCTCGTTCTTGCCATAACACTCCGAAGTCGTGTACGACTCCGAAAGCATAACGTGAATCGGTGTATATGTTAACATTTCTGTTCTTGGCTAGTATACAGGCTCGGGTCAGAGCGATAAGCTCTGCTGCTTGAGCGGACAGTGTATCTATACGATGTGTTTCTTTGACTTCAGTTTCAGTGGTCACTGCATACGCTGCTACTAATTCTCCTGTGTTTGTTCTCATACATGAACCGTCCACGTAAAGTGTCAGGTCTGGATTTGTCAGTGGAACATCTGTTAAGTCTCGTCGGGGCTTTGTTACTGCATTAATGATCTCTATACAATCACGCGGGGCTGAATCTGTCACAATCGAAGGTAACAATGTTGCAGGATTTAAAATGTTACAGCGTCTGATTTCTATGTGTGGCTGGAATAACGTTAATTCATAACCTGTCAGTCGTGCTATAGTCAGGTGTTGAGTCTGTGTTCGGTTTAGAAGGACCTCTACAGAATGTGGAACTTGTACTGTCAATGTATGTCCTAATACTATTGAGTCGCTTTGTCTGATTGCTAGGGCTGTCGCTGCAACTGATTTTAAGCACGCAGGCAGAGCCTGGGCCACTGAATCCAATGTACTTGAAAAATAAGCACAAGGCTTATGTGAACCTGCTTGATCTTGTGTGAGGACAGACAACGCTGTACCATCACGTTCTGTAACAAAAAGTGTAAAAGGTTTGCTGTAACATGGTGTCGCTAAAACTGGTGCTTGACATAAAGCTTTCTTTAATTCCTCAAAAGCCTGTGTATGTTCCTGAGTCCAAGGAAGGGCAGTCGAAGTCGCTGCCTCCTGTGTTGTCAACTGAATGAGTGGTTTAGCTAGAAATGCATACTGAGGAATCCATTGTCTGCAGTACGAGGTGAGGCCTATAAAGGCCTGCACTTCCTTTTGTGTCTGGGGTTGTGGCATGTTTACAATTAACTGGATGCGGTCAGGAGTGAGCTGTCTCCCCACTTTGGACAGCAAGTGACCTAGGTACACAACTTGCTGAACACAGAATTGTAGCTTCGAAGGAGACACCTTGTGTCCCTTGTCGGCCAGAAAATGTAAAACTGTCAGTGATGCTTGTTCACATTCGGGTTCACTTCGTGCGGTGATCAGCAGATCATCGACGTACTGTAGTAAGGCAGTGTTAACTGGCATTTGGATACAGTCAAGTTGTCTTTTCAGTGCTTGGCTATAGATGCTGGGGCTTTCTGTGAATCCTTGAGGTGCGCGTGAAAATTTGAAACTTCGGCCATTTAAACTGAATCCGAAGAGATATTGGCTCTCTGGATCAATGGGTACACTGAAGAAGGCGTTCTTGAGGTCAATTACAGTAAAGAACGTCGCTTCTGAATCAATAACAGTCAATAAGGATGAGATGTCGGGAACCACAGGATACTGTGGAACAATGCATTTATTCAGTTCTCGTAAATCAATCACCAGCCGATATACTGGCGGTGCATTGGGATCAGTATGTTTAAGAATCGGAATGATAGGGGAATTACAGATATTGGAGTCGGTTTCTATGACCACTCCTTGGGCAATGAGCTCTTCAATGATTTCCAGTAAAGCCACTACAGCATTGGGTGGTAACTTGTATTGTCTGATTCGTGGTAAAACAACTCCTGGTTTGAGTGTAACACGGTATGGTGTGATGTGCATACAACCTACATCGGTTGGGCCTTGTGCCCACAGGTGTTTCGGTACATTTTTCAATCTGACATCAAACTCTCGTAATACATAGTGACCCTTAAAGTCACGCAGAAAAAGTCTAACTCCTTCCGGAGAACAACATATCACTGCTCCTAGAGCCTTCAATGTTTTGATACCTAGCAAGTTTTCTGGACATGATTTCGTGAGTAACAAGTCTGTAACGCGTGATAATGGACCTACTGCTAGGGGGACTGGTTTCGATACTTCATTTACAATAGGCTGTCCTGAAAAACCAAGGGAAACATTCTGTGAGCCTGAGAGGGGTGCCCCTGGGACTTCATCATGGCTGATTGTTGTGCGGCTTGCCCCTGTGTCAATTAAAAACTTTCTGTCTTTTCCCAATACTTGACTGTGTACATAAGGACCCTCTTGATCTACAGGAATCTCAATAAGAGGCAAGCCAACCTCCCTCTCTAGGCTGTTTCATGTGTATCGCTGATAATCGGGGTAATCAGATTGGGCATACTGGTACATCTGCTGTGAAACTTGCTGCGTCGCGGCAATAGGCTGTGGCTGTGGCTGTGATACCGCTGCGGTCTGTACTGTATGTGGTGGAGCATGCATAGGCTGCATATTCTGTGAAGTCTGTTGCTGGGCCTGGTCTTGTCTAGGCTGATGTGGTCTTTCTTTAGTTTTACCTGTTGATATATTGTGTTTCAGGACTGGACATTCATGTACGTAGTGACCTGGCTGTTTGCAATAGTTGCATGTCCCTTTAACGGGAGCTGCTGAATTACCTGTCTGGGTCGCACCCTTTCTCTGACCGTCGCTGGAACCGACTGAGCCACTAACATTTTCATTTTCGTGTCTTTCATACGTCTGTTCGTGATCCTGTTCTTCTCTAATTCTGTTCTGGTGATATTGTAACATTTGTAACATCTGGGATGGCGTATTTGCTTGCCATGTACTTTCAACTTTATATACACGGTTCTTAACTTGTGTCAGGGAATTCTCGACTAATTTTGTTACAAAAAGATGTGGGTATGACTCGCTACCTGGTTTCAGGCCACTATTTATAATGAAACATTTCTCGAATCTTGAATAGAAGTCACTAGTATCTTCATCGTGTTTCTGTTTACAGGCTGAGATTGCGTCCCAGTCTTCCTTTTTAGTTGTCAATAATCTTGGCAAAACCTGTACTATTTAACCTGGTAATGCTTTAGCTTTGTCCCCAAGGCCTAGCCCTGGAGTACGAGCTTTTTCCTCGTCTTCTATTTCAGTCCAAATAATCTTTTTATCTCCCACCTCCCATTCTTTTTCCTTGAGTTTCTCGTAAATGCCGGTGGGCAGCAGTACCTTTAACAATTTCATAATATCTGTATACGTGTAATCTCCCATGAGTAACATGTCCTTAAGTTCTCGGTGAAAACCTGCAGGGTCTTTATCATGACAGGGTACTAGTTTCTTCATTTCTAACAATTCCAACTTTGTTAAAGGTGTGTACACAAACACACGTTCCAAGGCATTATCGGCATTCATAACTGGGTGTACTTCTCGTAAAGGATTCTGCCTGTCAAAATGAAACATTTTTCTTTCTGGGGGCGGAGCTGAAACATATTGTGGGCCTAAGAAAGCGTTATATCTGCGCCGTTGTTCTAGAATTATTTGAATTAACTTGGTACTTAGGCCTCTCCATCTATTCATAAGTAGTGCTTCTAATGTATCAGGTAAGGGACCTGGATCAGAATGTTGTTGTCTGTATAACGTGATGAGATGCTGAATCATGTACACACCAGCTAGTTTCTGCTCGTCTGGGGAAAGGTTCAGAAATGTCTGTGCTACTGTATCATCATTGTATATGCTAGGATTGTCAGCCCATAGTACTGCTGACCGGGCTAGTTCTTGTTCATCCATAGAATTGAGTACATGGTACCCCATTCGTTCTTGAAGAATCTTATCGGTACCCTGAAACAGATATTCAGGAGAACTCGGTTTTGATATGCCAGAGAGAAAAACTCTCTTGCTTTCTGGACGAATGCCTTTCTTAAGGTAATTTCCCTTACCCACATACGCTATCATTTCTTTAGCCGTGTCAGGTTCTTCAGGTCCGTCTTCCACGGAGGAGTCATTCCTGCCGCTTTCTTTTTCTTTTTCTTGTTCCTTTTCGTGTATTTCTATTACTGCTTTTCTGATTTTCTTGTATATGCTTGCTATACAATTCAGTTTATCATGGTTTCCTTCGGCTATATTTTGACCCCACCTGTTTAGTGCTTCCATCTCTTCCTTGTCTACTCCAGGCCTGTCTCGTTCTCTTATTAAGCAATTTATGAAGAAACGTAATATACAACCTTGAGTGTCAACTTTCTGGTGAGCCAGGGCCTCTTTAATACTTTCAGGATTTTCCCCAGTCTGGATAAAATGATATATTCTATCTAGGTGTTCAGTCATTCCTGGAAATAACACTAGGTAATCTGCAACTTTTCGTAAGCGTAGTGATGCTAACAACATTCTATCGTCTTTACCGGGTACTGGATCATATCTGCAAATTTGAAGGGGCTCTTTAAGCATGTCGAAATGTGGTGTTTGGGGTGTACGTTGCTTCATTATGTCCCTAAGGTTTAATCTGTGTGTTGATGGCGGAGTCTGGAAACCTCCTGTCGCACCTCCTGAGACGGAGGCTTGAGCATTGTGTGTCTGTGGAGTCGGTATCTGTACCTGAACTTGTCTCTTACTAGGATCAGGCGCAAACGAATTTAGTATATTAATCTTAGATGTGGGAAGTGGTGGAGGTGGAGGAGCAGGTGGAGCAGGCTGTCGAACGGGTGAACTTTGTTGCGGTAATGGCGGGACATTGTCTTGGAGCGGGTTGCCACCTCCGTCACCGTCAGTAGGCGGTACGTGGGCACGTGGATTGGTGTAAGCGGGAGCTACATCGTCTAGATAGGAAGCAAGGAATATGTCTTTGGTGGTCCTGTGACTTACTTTAGTTGGAACCAATGGTGGCGGCAGATCTTTCGGTATTTCTGAAGTGGCTTTAGGCAAACCCTCGGCCACAAAGTACATGCCATTTACAAGAGTGTTTCGCATGCGGTCTACTTGTTCTGCTTTTACTCGGATCCCTTCATTAACTAATTCGTTTTCTCAGACTTCATCCGACTCTTCTCTATGTTTATCTTCTTTTCGGAGTGTTTTTTCGGCACGTTTATGTGATTCTTTACGCCACAATTCTATGGCATCTTTCTGGGATTGTCTGGCTTTCTTTTTCCATAGCGCTTCTTCTACTCTCATGATGCACTCTGCATCCCATGTTCCTGTAACGGGCCATCTGTGTCTCTCCTCTAGGTGCTTGGTATAATCGGCCCATAAATCTAGGTACAGTATGGCATCTAAGCCATGCCTATGGTACATAAAATTTCCAGGAGTGTCCCTAGGGGGGATAGGAATTTCTTCCTCTAGTATCCCTTTCCTAGTTCCTATCTGTCTTAATTTATTAAAAAACGGCATCTTGTTACTTAGTACTGGATACTCGATACTCGTTACTTACTCTGAACACAGCCAGTTACACAAAAACACAGTAATGTACATCAAACAATCACTCATACCACGACATTAATCACATGAAAACATTTTGAACACATATGACTACCCTTGATACTAGATGTACTGCTAAACAGTACAGATACACTGTTGGGAACAGTGCAAGAACTTGAATGCCTGATGTACTGCTAAACAGTACAGATACACTGTCTAAAACAGTGCAGACCGTGTTTGTGTACCCAAACCCGTCTTTACCGGATACATAATAATGCACCCGTCTAGATGCGTCCCCAGCAATGGTACTCACCGGGAAGCACGGAACAGAAGGCCTCGGAAAACTGGACTGGACTCGACTCGATACGTGAATACTTCGGAACTGGTGGGCCTCTGGACACCTCGGACCTTGCTTCTTTCGGCTAGGCTCTGGTCGGGATCCTCCGCACTCCTCACCGCCTCGTCTGGGTGCTGATCGCAGTCTCCGTCACCTCCGTAGGCCTGAGGGAGATACAGGAAATCCTGCGGGTACGCGTAATTGTCCGTCTTGACTTATGGCAGGGGGCAAAGGTTGCAACGCACCAACCGGCGCGTGGGGTGGGGGAGGGGTCCCTGTTCGGGCGCCAAAATAATGTGGTAAATATTTAATTACCGTCCTAATTTCTATGCAGGTAAGTACTAAGAATAAAATAACTCAATCGGAAAGAAAGACGCAGAGTCCGTGGTGTTAGAGTTCTTAGGGGTTTTATTCCTTAAAAAGGAATGGTTCTTGAACCGGATATCGGGTTCCTGACACCACTGGGGTTCAGGAAGGGATAGAGCCATGCTTTATTGACAATACATAACTTTTATACTCAAATCATATAATGGAAACCAATACAGTAGGCGTAACAGCTGAGAGAAACAAGATAAGAGCACACACGTGTTGGCAATACGTAATCAGAAGGCGTGAACTAGGCGTGAACACAGAGGTGTGTGCTAGAAACGTCACATGAAAGTGTCACAAGTGGGTGGGTACATAG
Organism: Lissotriton vulgaris; assembly: GCF_964263255.1. Taxonomy (NCBI): domain Eukaryota; kingdom Metazoa; phylum Chordata; class Amphibia; order Caudata; family Salamandridae; genus Lissotriton; species Lissotriton vulgaris. Next base: position 813,568,615 of record NC_141696.1, on the reverse strand, counting down.
CAGAATCTTGCAATGTCAGCAGAAATCTGAGATCTGGATGCGCGCGCAGCTGCATGACGTGTGATTGACGTGAAGCTGGAGGGTGCAGGGGACTTGACATTTACACTAGAGGAAAGAGACAGAAGTCTGGCATGTCAGATCAACTCATTCCTATATCATATCTGATATCTGATGTTTGGGAACCATATTATCTAGAGGGAAAGGTCTCTTGGGCAGAGGCTATTCTATACTGACTGTGAGTGCGTGTATAAGCGTCTACGTGTCTGCATGAGATGCGAGGGGGCATGGGCCTACCATGGTAACAGGAGCTATGAATTACTTGCACGGAGACACGGAGACAGTGAGGCCGGGCCCTTTGCTCTGCAGCTGGAAGGATGTTTACTTGAACTAGTAGGCAGGAATGTATTTTTGAGGAACGGAGCAGATAATTCGAAGGTTGAATACAGTCTTGGCAGGCAACAGGCTGAGCTAAGCGCCGTTAGCCACGCAGGGAGTAAGGCAGAGGTCACGGGTACAGAGGCAGGCCCAGGCTGAGGCATTCAGAGTCAGAAGGCAGGAAAAGGCTCGATGGCAGAATTCAGGGACTACTTCGCCTGGGCTGGAAAACGTATAAAGTACACCACATAAAGACGTTGGCAAGGCATACTTAGGAACGGAATATTCAACCCGTTCAGGGTGGATCTGAAAGAGGACATGTTAACGTTGGACGCAAATGTATTTGCGTCTTCATAGCTGGCACAGGAGGGAAGTTACATGCACTTTAAGCTCGTACATGGAGACGGTGGGGTACACGTTAGGGAACATTTCTTGACCATAAAATTTATATTTCCTCAGCAGTCATCTTGGAAACTTTCCATGTGTTTTTGCTTCACCTTTGAAAAGACTGTGGCTCTAACAAAAGAGACTTATTCATGAACTGCTCTGGATGTTCTTTTTACAAGGCCGAGGAAATGACAGGGATGATTTTGCCGAGCCTTAGTGGAAGTCAGAGAAGCAACTTTTAAAATGTTGCAAAACGCTCGGAAGTCGTTGTCACCTGATGTCAATGACCAATAATGCGGTGACGTTCATACCCTGGAAGAGGTGGTTTTGGTGGTCTGACAGTCAACAACCAATCAGGGTGCTGAAGTTTGTTTAAAGAATTACATTTAGTTAGATTAGCGAGCAAAAATGGTATAAAGATTGAGCCTCTTGAAGGGAACGGGGCTGACTGTTTCCTGAGGGCAAAGTGCTGTCCGATTTCCCATTGGATTGTAAGCATTCTACTGTTTATTGATTTTATTTTCCTTTACAGGTCAGAAAGCTAACTTAGGGAATAGGGTTAATGTTTTCTTAAATTCATCATTTTATGCAATGTTGAACTATTGCATTATTGAGCCAATGACCAATGAATTAAACTGATTAAATAAAAATTAAATGTTTGATATTAAGAAAGAGCTAATAAATGTTAATGCGATTTGAAAATTATATAATACATTTTTAAAATGACAAGCTGGTCTTGTTTATTGTAAATAGTTAATAACAACATATCAGATCCATTTGCCTCATGATTCAGCTGCTCTGTTATTGCTATGGGCCTGGTATTGATTGGTAAGTTTGGTGGTAGATGGTGACATCATTTATGAAGAATTTTAGTAGGAGCTCTGGATCAGTTCGCTGCCTAACGCCACAAAACAACACGAAGACCCTGTACTGGGGCTCACGCTATCTGCCCCAGCTTGGAGCGAGGAAGGGATTTGCGATAGTGACACATGCATAGAGCGCACAACCACGCCGGGACATCTATTACATGTGGGAGCTGCAGGCACTTACCTCAGTCTGCTGCAGCCAGTTCCTGGACTATGTGGCGGTACATGATGGGGCGCACGAAAGTGAAGCAGCCAGAGTCAGTCTCTGCCGGTGCTATGCAGCCTGAAGAGCACGAAACCAAGTTACCAACACTCAGCTTGCCCCTTACAGACTGTTTTCCACCAACAAACGTACAGGCTGCTCCGGACAAACTCGACTTAATCTTGCAGGAAGTTTGTTTATCGCAGAAAGCAATAGAGCAGCAGATAAGCTCTTTAACAACTGTCTTCACGCTAGACAAGGCAGACCATGACATGCTTGTCACCAAGGGGAAAAATAACTCATCACTAATTACAGAAAGGCTCCCCAAGCACAGAGAACATACAGACCAAATAGCACAGCTACAGTGTCGGGTTTACGATCTACAGGATAAGAGTTGACGACGCAGAGGGCCAGGCGTGAAGAAATAACATATGTATAGTTGGTCTGCCTTAACGATGCAAGGGTGCCAATTCTGCTTTACAGAACAGTGGCTACGAGAGCAGGTGGCTCTGGAGGGATTATCTGAGCATTTCTGTGTGGAAAGGGCACACAGGATCCTCATGAGAAAGTCTGTTGCTGGTGCACCGCCTCACACAACGATTGCACAAATACTTAACTAAAAGGATCGGGACATGCTGCTCCTTCAGGCAAGAGATAAATCCCCCACACTGTTTGAGAACCACCGGATTTCATTGTACCCGGACTTCACAATTCTTTTTCAGCGGCAAAGGGCCTCCTACCAATTGCTGAAAAAGAAACTCAGAGCCCTGGATCTTAAATATGCCTTGCTGTTACCTGCCTGCTTTAAAAACATGCTTGAGCAAAAGTCGAACTTTTTTGACAGCCCAGGAGCTGTGGTGGACTGGATGAATGAGACATTCCCCTCACGGACAGCAGAGAGATCCACACAGAATACAAGCCCAGAAGCACAGGCAGCACCTAAAAAGAAACAGCGCCATAGCCAGCCCTTTCGTAAATCCACTGCCAAGAGTACATCCCCGGAGCAGGTCCTGGAAAGTCATGAGGCAGCGCTTCTCACCACAGTGACGTTCAGAGACCTAGACCCCCTCTCCTCAGCGGACTCCTCTGAGGACACTAACATGCAGTCAGACTCCGAAAACAGTCTCGCTTTATTCCCCTCCATTACTTCACAAATGGCGAGTGATTATCTAGGGTAGCACCCCTCCCTGGATGATTAGGCAGAATCTCTGATTACCTAGATATTCGTGAGCTGCAGATATAGGCAGTCTCCCCACCTGATTTCATCTTATACACCTAGCAAATGGTTATGGTCCAGTCAACTGAACTGCAATCAAATCACGAGTACTCTGCTTGGCACAGGATCCTTTTCCCCCCGAAGCGACTGCAAGCTGATTCCAGTTGTTTGCATTACAATTTGGATTGTTTGTTTGGTCCAGCATTGTTAACTGGCTGGAACTAGTATTGGATAGTTACATGGGTTATTGTTTATCTGGCTCACCCCTCACCAAAAGCATGTAAGACCCCTTCCACACGAGGAGGCAAGACACAGAACAACGTATGCGCAGCTATAGCCACACCGGGGATTATTTACCTGGAATGTTAGGGGGTTGGGCTCACTGCATAAACGGCATAGAGTATACGCTCAATTGAATAGAAGGAAAATACAATTCGCACTCATGCAGGAGACACACCTTACTGACTCCGAGGCTGCTAAGCTGTGCAAGAAATGGAAAGGGCAGATATACAACACATCATAATCCGCCTTCCGAGGGGGGCCGCTATCTGGATCAGACATGGTGTCCCGCTTGAGGCCCTGGAGTAGCGAGTGTACATAAACAGCAGATATATTCTGATCCATGGCAAGTTAGATGGCCCACACATAATTATAGGCAGCATATACACCCCAAACTATGATTAGGATAAATTCTTAGTAATCTTGAACACAGTGTTGGCAGATTGGGCGGGATACCCATGGATATTCGGGGGGATTATAAAGCTGTACTGGATACACATTCAGATCACTCACACCCCCCTCTTCAGGAAGCGGCCTCCGTGAAGCAGGCTGATACCATTCGAGGGTTGGTGGGTGAAGGACGTCTGGCACCTCGAAACCCCGGACAGATGTGAATACTCATTCTACTTGCCACCCCACACGCTTCACATGGGACTGGATAGGGTGCTCTGCTCTATCACCCTTGCAGCCCAGATTGCACATGCCACATAGCTAGGGAAGACTTTCTCTGAGCACAACCCTCTGGAGGTGATCCAGCGCCCCTACAGAAAATCTGTCTCAACATCACTACCCAACACCATAATACTCACCATTAATCATAAACTTTCGCAAGGCCCATAAGTAGCTGAGACAAATACTGGGCAACTGAATCATGTGACCTAATTAATCGGAACTATTCACAAACTATTTACACATTATATACAACTGCAGTTTGTCATCATAATCATGAAAATTTCACGGAAACATCTAATTAAGTCACTTGGTAAATGGATCACCTGATGGTAACTAGATTAAGAATAAACAAGACCAGCTTGTCATTTCAAATCTAATTTATTAATTTTATTATCAAACAAAGAGCATTTTTAGAATTTAGAAATATTTTTTATTTGCAAATGTAAATATCAATAAATCAAGGTAAAGGCATATTAGACTGACATTTCAAAACAGATCAGCTTTCAAAGAATTAAAGCAGTAAAGGTCTCATCCCCTATTTTCTATTTCCCTGACTAAACTCATTTAAACCTAAAAGAAAAAGTCATTAAATCAGCTATCCTTACATGTGTCAAAAGTCCGACAGCACTTCACGCCCTTCAGGAATCAGGAACGAGCCAGCCTACCTCCTCTCATGAGGTCAGGTTTTATACCTTTTCTCTATCTAAAACTTACTAATTCTGCATTCCTTTAACAAAATCCATGCTTCTAATTGGCTGTTTCACGTCAGTCCACTGTTAGGTCATTCATTTCTGACCAAGTCCGGGGCACATCATAAGCCCTTATTGTTCTTAGATTTACCATCCTTCTAGCTTCCTCAAAGGAGCAACATTCGTCCGAATGCAAAGTTCACTTCCTACTCTTGGCAGGCTTTCCAGACTTTTTGTCCTTGGTCCTACAACAAAAACACATTCGTATTGACCATAACGCCTCTGATTTATTCTTTGTTTAATCAGCAAAAGAGAATTCCTCTTCCTGCACGCGAGTGAAGGCTTCACTCTGGTCAAGTTTCAAATTTTCTTTCAGCACCGCCAGCCTTTTTCTTTTGGGCCCGTTCGAGAACTAATATTCAAACAAACACAAAACTTTAATTAATTCAAGTAATGAAAATTATTCTGTTACCCACCCACTTTACTAAAGTTAACCCATTAGTTTATGTTATCTTGCTTTAAGCACATATAAGCAGCGTTTTTATTTACCATCTTCTTTTTAGGCCAACAGGATTCCCCACGAGCCTTTGCCACATATAAAACACGACATAGACAAAAGCACATTTAAAATAGGCACATGCCATTAATTAAACAGCCGCAATTAATTTTGACAAAATCAATAGACAAGGTTAGTTCATTATTTTTCAACGTACTTACAAATGCAAAATAGAGCATATAAATTAGTCCCGTGTGTCATGAATGTATTTTAATCTAGGTTCATTAGTACATTTTCGTGCATAAACTCATTAATACGATTATTTATTATGGAAGTTTAACTTCGCGAGTCAAAATATAATTTATATCTGAACCTCGCTTCATCAACTCCCTCATCTGGTGATTTCAAAATCTCCAAACAATACCCAAAATTTTACCAAAATGTTTAACTTTTGAAGACAACATGTTTTGAACACGCTCTGTGTTAGTTTTTCTAAACTCCTGACTCAGCAGTTTGTCACCAACTCTCATATTGTGCATTTCGAAACTCTTCCAATTCTATCTTCTTTTCCTGTTCCTTTCTGAGTTTATAAATCCTTCCCTTTTCCCTCACATACTTCTTTCTCTTGTGTATCATGCAAATAATTTTTAACAAAAGTGTTGTAGTGTAGTTCCTATATTCCCAATAGGCTCTGCGCATTGGAATAATATATTCAGCAGTGTAAACGTAGGACTGAGGTCGACTAGGTCTCTACTGACTATATTAGACTTAAGGTTTGCCATCTAGCTCAGAGGTCACTAGAAACTTTCTCGAATAAACGAGGAGGAGTTTAACCTCCCTGGATAGACAAGAAGGGATTAGCTTCTGACAGCCATATAACATGACAACTTTGCTCCCTCAGAATAAGAGTGTATCTCTAGAGTCGTGTGAAAAGAATAGACCGCTATTTCACTCAGTCAATCATGCGTACTTAGTTTCACCAGAGTGCAGAGAAAAGAGAGACGGGCGCTTTCAATAAAAGGTGTAATTTATTGAGCAGTCTTCTTTCTCATGCAAGAGAAATGAATTGCCATAATTGCAATACTTAATGTAAAGTAAAGTGCGTACAGTAAAAGGAGTATTATGAAATAATACTGTAAAAGCATTGATATGGTTTCTTAGCCATAAGATACTTTAAAATGGATAAAATATATACATACATATATACATTGACTAACGTACTCAACTGGTGCCTCTAAATACGCCTACCCCGGTGTACCTGACCTAAGCCTAATACGTGGGAAGGAGAAAGTAAGTAGTAGTTTAAGTTAAGTTGGTTTTGCCAAGAATCTGACTCAAGAATTCTCTTTAAGGGTTTAGTCCGCTCCGTACCTTGGTAATAGAATGCAGGAGGTATGGTATCTCTCTTTCAGGACTCGATATCCCAGCAGCCCGCGAAGGCGGCTGAGAACACCGGAGCTGGATTTCTCGGCAGGAGAAAAGACAGCGTCTCTCTCAGTGCGTCAAAAGGGAGGGGCAGCGTCCGTGGGCTCTCGCATCAGCTGGGCTCTCGGGCAAGTAGATAGCTGCTCGGCTCCAAAACCACCACCGTGTGTTTGCTTAAGGCAACGTTGGTATATTTATACCTGAAAGGTGCCGGGTTTGACGTAAGGTTGGACATAAGACGTCAATAAAGATATCACTAAGAACTGGCCATTCTTACAGTGCTTCACAGGAGTTCTAGGACGAAATCAAAACAAAAGCAAACAGGGATTTCCCAGGTTGCTGGAGATTTGGTTTGTTTAGAGAACTCGTTGTGCTTTCTAGGAGTCCGGGGAAGTAGCCTTGCTTAATGTGACTGCATGGGCTACAACTAAATATTGATATGATTTCTATGCCATTATAGGGATATTATTGATTATAACCGTACAAGGGCATAAAATAGAAATATCGATTTAGGTTCCTAGATAAAAACACAATACCCACTCCACAATCTAATGTCCATCATTACTAAAACTAAGCAATAGTAAACATTTAAAGGTGCATGTGTATTCCAACCCACCCCAAAATACATTTTTTGCATTCGAAATGGTGTATGCGAAATACACGAAAATGATTATTGGTACTGTACGCTTTTCAAGCAGTGTAATCATTCAGGTAAACATGCTTATATATATTAGCTGAACGATTTGCGAAAATTACACATGAAATGGCTCTTAATACAGAAAAGAAGGTCGAGGCCATTCCATCACATATGAATACAGTTGCTGTAAATGTGCTAGAGGCTGAGGTAATATATTGTCGCTAGAGTTCCGAAAAATAGAAGCTCTGTTCTTTAAGAATAGTTCTACTTTAAGCAGAGTACGTGTGCCAGAGAAAGGTAAATATTTTGGAAGTTTGAAAAAAACTAATTTCGCTTTCAGGGGAGAAAATAGTTCCAAATGTTTTCAGTAGCTTTTGTTTATCAAAGCTGAAGGCCGAATTCAGAGTTCAGTGCAACGCTGTGTGCTCGTTGCTTAAAAAGTTATTCTTTCTGTTCAGGGGAGAACATCATTTCAGACAGACTCGCAAAAAATTGGTCTACGACATCAGGTGAAAGTTCGACCAAGATTGAAAATGCCGCAACAGTGCAGTCGTGAGAATGATTGCTATCATCGATGTCAGGATCAGCAATGCTCACAGAAGGTCGTACCTGGGTGATGCTGCTCTCATCTCGTACTTCACTGCCACCTAATCGTAGTGGTGAAGTCTCAACGAATGCCGTCATCAGAATGGGTAGCCGCTGGGGACAACACGATGCATGAGCCGTTACAGGACTTAGCAAAGTATCTGTATCCAATGGTACTGCTGATGGTAGTGTAAGACAGACGTCCAACACGCATTCTTCTCTGCATAGCATACATCGAAGCACAGGTAGGATGCAATTTTGCCAAATTTGTCTGAATGAAAGAAACCAGGTCATATTCAGATCTCTTAGCCGGGCTAATCCAAGGACTTTAGTTATGCGGTCCCGATAGCGTATAGCTAGGATCGTTTCTTACATCGTTGCTGGAGTCTTGTCTGCGACTTGGCTTGCCATATTGGAGCAGTAGGATCAAAAATAAAATTCCTGCTACGAGTCCAAAAAGTAGTGGTAGGCTGCCAAAGACAGAATGGACAAAATTGGGAAAAATGCCCAGAACTGTTTTGAAGGGTGTTAACAGCCCAGAAACAATTGTCTTACATATATGTGGGATACCACTGGTATCAGACATATTTAGGATTTGGCTTAGCATTTCTACGAAATGCACGGGGCAATTTGTTGATAAAAGGGTATGTATCTCTGCCGTTGCCCTTGCAATCAGAAGATCATACGTTTCTTTTGATGACGTTAAAGGCACGGTTGTCTGTAAAAGAACAGACTTCATTCTGCTTAAAGGATCAATTTGAATAGAAGAGATATTCAAAGAAGACCAAATCGTCGCCTCCGTATCTGGAGTGCTGTTTGGATACAATACTTGCCTACAGCAAGTGACCATGGAACTAACGCTTACGAGATAGGCTTTCCCTGGCACCATGCCACATCAGCTATGGTCCACTATTAGAATATAGCTCCCGTTAGAAAGCCGTCTAAAGAATGGCTCTATTTGTGTTGCAGGTGTGCGGTGCTGGTGACATGAAAGGTTATTTGAAGTCCCCTCACAGGCCCCATGCAAATTAATATCTTGGCACAGAAGTATACCGCTTAGTGATTGTTTACAATTGTTACCACTAAGAAATACATTCTGTTTCTTTTCACTATAACGTGTGTGTAAGGCAATTTCCATGATGACTTAATGTACCCTTTACCCAACCTTTCATACTGGCCCGCTGGTATATACTCTTGGCAGTATTTAAATTGGAAAGTTGTTATCGGAATTGTAATTATTCCGTGTATTATCCATTCAATGACAGGTCTTTCTGACCTTGTCAATGGTAATCTCTCAAGTTTTTCAATGCTCAGAATCGTATAGTCTGCTCCTTTTTGTGCCAAACTGATTTGTTTATCAGTAAGGTTAAAGATAGAGAATAATGACGTTGTGTTTATCAAACGCCATGGCACGTAGCCTGAACGCAGATTTTGCAACGTCCAGCCGAGCTGTACAATAGAACGTAATTGGGACTGACCGTGTTGTAACATTAGTAAGTCCTGATCTATTATATCGATAGCAGATGATACAATACTGTCCAGTGAAAATATTCTGGAGGCCAGAGTCATTAACCCATTGTCCACAACAGAAAGTGATTTTTCCAAATTAATATGATCAATTTCTCGTATTTTTTCTGCTGTCTAAATTTGAGTTACTTTCCAAGCTTCGTTGTATGCAGCGTATATACCGGCCGCTATGAAACGTTTTTGACGCTGTTTGTGTGGTCCCATTATGAAATCACGCAAGTCAGCACCGTCTTTAAGTAAAGTCAAGTGTTGCTTAATTTCAGCCAGTGTGGATTTCTGTAGCCACTCAAGGCATAGTTTCCCTACACTGTATGTTGTTACTATCCCTGGATGTTGTCTCTGGGAGTATCTAGGGTCTGGTCAGGTCATTTTGAACCCATGTATTTTGTTCAGGAATCTATCTTGACAATTATTTGTGTCTGTTGGCCAGATCAACCACTTTTTCCAATCAGGATGTGTTCTGTTTTGGTGTAAAATATGGGATACGTCTATCTCAACATCTGTAGTAGTATTACTATCAGGTATTGGCTTTGGAATAGACGGTTTGTTTAAGTCTTTAATCTTAGCTAGGCCAAGACAAGTAGTCTGTTGAATGGTGTCATTCAAGAATATTATTTGTTCTGGGATCATGCAGGCTCTAAATAATGCTTCTAAACCTTGGACCTGCCAATTTTTTGTACCCCAGATGGTTTTTGTTTCAATGTTGTGTTTCCAGAATTCAAAACCAAATGTAATAATTTTTTCATAAAATGTTTCAGAATAAATCAATTTGGTATTTGTCAACATTGTTTTTATCCCTGTCTTATTTAACAGTTTAAAATAAAACGTTTCTGCATCACTTGTGTTAAACCCTGAGAAGTATCGGAATTTCTCATAAAATATTTTCGAACTGCTTTTAGGTGGAGTTGCACAATGTTCCCATTGATTATACTTAAAAACATTTCTAGGTTGAGCAGATTTATGTAAATAGTGATGTGCAAAGTGATTGTAACAGTACATTTGTTCATAATTCGGCGAACCCTGTAAGTAATCATGTTCTGTAAATTTTGCTGACATTACTAAATCTGACATCATATTATGTATGCTTTCAAAGTCCCAATCATCTGAGATTGTACTTGGTTTTACAAAGTCACTTAATGAAACCTTGAACTGATGTGGATATTTCAAGAGTTCAACCGGGCCATAGATTTCGTAATCCGTTTTGTCCCAACCTACCCCACCGGGTATTGGAATGGCTGTGACATTCACTGATGATAGTTCTCTTTTCTCGATGTGAGATGACTTGTGTGGCTTTAGGACCAAGTTGATGTTTTGACTTGCTGTGTCCATTGTACTGTATTTTCCCTCAATGAATTTTCCCGAACAAAGTACCATGATGAGCCAAAGCAGGAGGAAAAGTACACCTAACACAATCCATGGAGAAATCAGATAAATTTCTTTGAGTTGATGAAAGAGTTTAGTTTGTCTTTGAAAGTTTTTATTGTTGGCGTTTCTTCAGGTTCGCTTGGATCTTCAGAAAAGTTATCGAAATTGATGAAGTAGCCAGAAGCCATTCTGTCAATTGTTGGAATTGCTTCCGAATTTTTCTTTGCTTTTTCATTTTTTCTTTCATTAGCATAGTCTGAGGCTACATCGGTGTAGACAGGTGTTTCTTGAGGAACTGTTGCAATTTGGGTTTCAAGAGGCACAAGTTCCATGGCATTGTTGCCTAGTCCTTTTTTTATTCACTGCAGGTTTATCAAATGTGATTATCTCTCAGTTTGAACCTCTTGGATTGTAGCAAATTTTGGTATTCTGCTATTTCTTGGGAGTCCACTGGGCCTACAACTTATTATTGGCCACATGATTGTGGTTTTACCAGGTCGATGGATACAACTCAGTTCTCCTTTTTACCAGCAAGTGGCGGTAGTACAACTGATCCGCTGATAGCTAAGACAGGTACTGCTTTACTGTAAGAAGGCCCAAATTCCTTCTTCACCGCAATCTTCTCTCTGACCAGATCCCCAATCTTTGGAATCCAGACAGGCCTTGCTGGGACAGGTGGTTTTTCTTCAGTGGCTGTTGGCTGCGGTTTTAACTTTATGTTGCTCAGGTCCTTCCTTGTTTCATTTAAGTCCTGTAAAACAGCCAAACGATCTTTGATATCAAAGCCTTTCTTTTCTACCACTGAAGTTTGACTATCTAAGTCCTGAATATGCATTCTAGTACCGAACAATAGTTTGTACGGACTGAAACCTTTTAGAGAATTTCTTGGTAGATTATTAGGACTACGTTGGACACTTGTTAAATGTTGGACCCACCCATCACCCGAACCTAATACCCTCGCCGTTATAGATTGCTTTATGTCCGTCTTTTTCTTTCCACAATCCCATTTCCCTCAGGATGGAAGATACAAGAGTACCGCAATGCAATGCCCATGCTGGTCATGGCCTCCTTATAAGCTCGAGAGCTAAAAGCAGGACCCTGGTCAGAATGTAGCATGCCAATTGCGTATGTTCCGATAAAGACTCGCAAATCTTTTATAACAGTTCTGGCGTCAGTCGAGCGCTGGTGTCTGTATTTTTAAGGGAATCTAGTCTTAAAAAGAAATTAATGGGACACTGGATTTTACGTATAGATAGCCTTATGCTAACTACAAGAAGGGCCATGGCAATACTCCGGTCGGTTCGCTACTGCAATCTCTGTTGCAGTTTGGACAGCTCTTTGCAAATTTGTAATGTTGCATGCTCAGCCCCGGGCACCAGTATTCTGATTGTAATTCTTTCAGAGATTCCTTGATCTCTTGGTGCCTTGGTGCCTTAGACCCAATCCCATGTGTGCGCCGCTATTAAGAAGATTATCCTGTTCGTGTTTGGAATTACTCTATCCCCCACTCCAGGGAGTCGAGCAAAAGGAACGGAGTTTGCATCAATTATGTATGTATAATTGAGTGGATAGTTCACGGGTAGTGCTGCACAGTCGCCTTTCGAAGACTTTTTTACCGCCAGCATGGTTTCCCCATCTATGTATTTTTCTGAACGCTTTTTTGTGGCTACGGAAGCCGGTTGAGCTGCTTCCGCTGTGGCTGTATTAGCCAATGAATTCCCTGCAACGTGAACACCATCACGTTGATGACTCAGTGTATGTATCACGTGAGTCTTTCGTAGTTCTTTCTGCAAAAGAACTACCTGTTCCCAAAGCTTCTTATGCTTTATTGTGGCACCTGTGTCATCTTTGTAATCGTTTGAACCCAGTTCTGCAAGTCATTATTGTAAGATTTGACGCAGAAATGTGAATCGCACACTATTAGTGTCGGGAATTCACGATCGGCATTTTCAAGCGCCATCTTTAAAGATCTGATTTCAGCTCGCTGAGCCGAACAGTTTCTCAGTGATTCAGTTTTTGTTATTTTTGGTCTGAATTTACCACAGCGCCAGCGACCTTTAACAATCGCGCACGCTGCATTGTAGGATTTATTATCCACAACTGCGGGTTGTGCTGATCCGTCTGTATATATTATACAGCCGTAGTGTTCTAGAGGCATGATTTTGGTTGGCAGAGGACAATCATATTCATATTGTAGAAATTCTTGTGTTTTTAAATTAGGATCAAATTCGTATACTAAGTCTGTTGCAGCAAGAGAATTAACCCATTGGATCCATCTCGGATGTAGTGCTTTAGCATTTGGAATGCTTGCTTTTGTTACCGCTTCTAGGGCTGGTACCGGTGTAACGATTATTATTCGTTTACCTTGTGCTAGGGCTCTTTCTTTTGCTACAGCAGTCTGAACAGCAGTTAAAAAAATTTCAGTTGAACTGATTTTCATTTCAGCTTTTGTGTACAAATGTGATTTGTAAGCTATTGGTACCGTTTCTCCCTCATTAGAGGTCAGGTACGTGAATCCGCATCTTCCTGGGATGACTCAGATTACAAGGTTGCGTGTGTTGTCGCGAGTTTGTAATTTTGTTTTAGCTAACATGTCTGTTTAAAATGATCTCAAAATTTCTGTGTGCTTCTGAGTCCAATTGATTGGTTTAAAATCAGGTTTTATTAATTCATAGAGAGGTTTAACCCTCTCTGCATAATTTAGAATGTAAGTTCTTCCGAAATTCAGAAAACCTAGTATTGATTGTAAGTTCTTCAGCGTTTTTGGTGCTTGGAGTACAGCGCACTTCTCTAAGAAAGTGTCTGCTAGGCTTTTGCCTTCACTTGATAATTCATATCCTAAAAACAGGACAGTTAGGTGGGCAATTCGTGACTTTTTAAAGTTGAAATTGTAACCCTCTGCTGCGAACCAAAGTATTATGGTGTTCACTCTTTTCAAGTGAGTATCCAGGTCATCATCTGTGAGATAGATGTCATCGACATAAGATAATGCCTCATCATAATATATTTGTAGTAACTCTGTTACCCTTGCTGAGAATAAATCTGGGCTATTCTTGAATCCCTGTGGGAGTCAACAGAAATTTTTCTGTGACCCCATTATTGAGAAAGCGGTTAAATACCTGCTTTCAGGTGCAATGTTTTGACAAAAGAATCCATTAGAGATGTCTAATGTTGTTTTGTATTTTTTGCGAACAATGTTATTCATTAGTGCTGCACTGTGTGAGTTTTGTACTGCAAATGTCTTGCAACATGAGTTAAGGTGTCTGTAGTCCAAGACTAGACGATATGAATCGTCTGGCTTGGAGACAGGAAACAAAGGATTGTTCATTTGAGAGGTGCATGTTTCGCTCACCCCTTGGTATTCAAGTTTTTTTTTTTTTTTGTAATAGCTTTATTCGATAAAAACATATCATAAAAGCACATGTTACATCATAAAAACAATTTTTCAGCAATCATCAGCATAAATACATTTTATAACCAGAGCAGCTTTACGATAGCATAATGAGCAGGGGGACTCTTTCACTGAATTAGTAGTTTTTTTGCAGTTCTTAAACGCCAGGCCCAGCCTAAGAATTTTGCCATACAGGAGGCAAAGAGGGGTCTAGCATCTGTACGTAATATACGCAGGGCTTCCAGATGAGAACGAGTTCCCAAACTCCTACAGAGGGGCTTCAACCACCTCCGTCTAGGGGCTGCGTAGACACTGCACTCAAACAACAGGTGGGACACAGACTCTACCCTTAAATCACAGAAGGGGCAGTAAGGTACGGTTTGGGCGGGCGGTTTCCAGGTAGAAGTAAACTGGCACAATGGAAGCACCCCCAACCTAAACTTAATGTACAATGATCTGTCCCATGAACTCTGGATAATGTCTAAATAAGGTTCCCTATACGGGGTCTCTTTGATTAACAAAAACAGGGCTACGGATTTACAATGATTTGTACTACAGACCCTCTCGTTGTCTGCCCATAACCAATAAGCCTTCTTTAACAATTGTTTTGAAGGTGCAGATTTGTTGGCCCAAGCCTCTCCTAGGCCTATTTTATGAAGCAGCCTTTTGACCTCTCTAAGCCAAATGATCTTGTGGGAGCCCGGTAGGGACATAATGTCACTTAAGGCTTCTGCATAACTGCTAAGTTCTTGCACGTTCCAGATTCTGGACCATAGGAGAAGCGGGCGTAATTTGGCTTGATCGCATATTGGCCGGGTACCTGCATCTAGCAGCAATGGAATTGTTGGTGTACTGTGGGGCAAACCCATAAGGTCTTTGTGGAAGTTGTTCTCAAGATGAGCCAGAGTATCAACTCTGAGTGCCCCACAGTTCGGGACCGTATAGTGCCGCACTCACAACCCTTGCCCTATAAATATCTAAGGGAGCCCCAATTGGTTTTAGGGATGAGGCGCGCTGTTCCTTGAGCAGCGCACCTGCCACCCTCTTGTGAGTCAGGAACACCTTTTGGTGGTGTGCCTTCCAACTCATGGTGTCACTGATACGTATACCCAGGTAGTCAAATTCTTTGACTCGATCAAGTGGAACAGAATCTAGGACCGGTGGAAAAACAGATTTTTTGGGCGGGTTAAGGACTAAAAACTTGGTTTTGCCTATGTTTATAGCCAAACCCCTTACATCACAGAAGGCCTTGAAACTGGAAAGCAATGATTGGATGCCCATGGGTGATTTCGAAATTAGGAGGGTATCGTCCGCGAATAGGAGCGTTGGAATTTTCCTTCCAGCCAGGGTGGGTGCATCTGATGGCTGCTGAAGAAGGTGCTCCACCACTCCGTTAATATAGAGAGAAAACAGAGTGGGGGCCAGCACACACCCTTGGCAGACGCCCCTATCCACAGGGATACGAGGTGTTTTCTCTCCCTGTGCACCCCATCTAATTTGGGCAAAATTGCTGTCATGGAATTTTACAAGCAAGGACAACAAATAGGGGGGGAGGCCTAACCCATCGAGGACGTTCCATAATAGTGTTCGTGGTACCAGGTCGAAGGCCGTCCGCAAGTCAATAAAGACTAAGTACAAACTGCCCTCTCCCAGCACCACCACTTTCCAATAGATCATTAGAAGACGGAACGTCTGCTCGATTGTACCTGTACCTGTTCTGAAGCCTGCTTGGAGATCTGACAGAATCCGATTTTCATCGGCCCACTGGATAATCCTGCCCAATACCACCTTTCCTGCTACCTTTTGGGATGAGTCCAATAAACTAATGGGTCGATAATTCGCTGGGTCGTCCCTAGAGCCTTTTTTAAAAATAGGTACGACTTCAGCGCCTCTCCATGAATCAGGAAATACCCCACCCATCAATACCTCGTTCAGAAGAGAGGCAATTAGCCTACTCCAAAAAGGAGGGTGATTCTTAATTAGGTCTCCTGGAATACCATCGGGACCTGCCGCTTTATTTGAGACAATACACCGGATTGCTCTCTCTACTTCCAGGCTGGTAAATAGACCATCATGACATGGGAGGTCAATTATAGGATTAGGCAGTGGGCCCCGAGATGGGCAAGCTAAATGAGATGCACCTGAAGGAGCGGAATACAAATTCGAAAAATGGGCAAGCCATACGTCCCCGGGGATATTGCAAGTTAACTGCTGGTCAGTAGGCTTTTCCCTAGCTCTTAGTAGGTCCCAGAACCTTTTAGCATCCTTCCTATTGCTTGCCTCTACTAGATCCCCCCAGAAATTGGAATCATAGTCCTGCT
Source organism: Lissotriton vulgaris (assembly GCF_964263255.1). Lineage (NCBI taxonomy): Eukaryota > Metazoa > Chordata > Amphibia > Caudata > Salamandridae > Lissotriton > Lissotriton vulgaris. Next base: position 813,552,182 of record NC_141696.1, on the reverse strand, counting down.
TGGCTTCAGTTATGGTTTTTTTATAGAATTTTCTCGCAGCCCTAATATTAGCTGGGTCTTTAGACTTTAATGTGGCAACAAGTTCCCTCTTAGCTATACGACATTTGGCAGTATACCACTTATCTGTCGGTTTAGAGAGAGTTTTTGAGGGACCCCTACGAGTGGATTGGTTATGGGACAATAAACAAGTCACTCAGTGCCACTATAGTCTCAGTGAATAAGGGTAGAACCTTTTTACTAGTGGGACTTAAAGTGTCCATCCGAGGCTCCACTCCTGCCAAAATAGTCCCGGCTTGGGCCATCCTTGTTTCATCTGCTGAGACTTTGGCCCACTTCAGGCGCCTGCTACAGTTTGTGGGAGCTAATTCATGGGAAGATTTCCACTTATAATCAGATGTGCCATGACTTCCAGCCTGCCAAGGAGGGGTAATGGTTAGCGAGAGGGGGTTATGATCACTATCACCCGACACTATAACCTCCATGTCTTGGTGGTGTGACCAGAGGTTGTAGTTAAGCATGATAAAATCGATTCTAGAGGAATGACCCGGTCTGTTGTATGTGTGGGCGCCCGTACAGTCAGATTTGGATCGACCAAACAGCATTGATCTCTATTGCGCTTTGTGACCATTTAGGGATCGGGTCAAGGTTCAGAATCGGGATACCTCTCCGGGTGTCCTCCTCAAAGGTGTCCAAAATGTCTTCTCTGGCCAGTGGCTCGAAACAGCAATTAAAGTCGCCTGCAAGAAGTACATAGGAGTCAGCACTGCAGGCAGCTAAATTGCGGCTTAAGCCTGTAGAGGGTAGATGAGATACACCGCCTTTAGCACCCCTTAGGTAAATATTAAATACTTCCATGTTTCTTCCCCCTTTGTGGTTTATTGTTGTCCACTGAAGATCTGGTGACTGGGTAGTCCTTTGTTTTACACTGAAGCCTAGTGCAATACTGACCCATATGATGAGGCCTCCAGAAGGGCGACCTTTAGATCCTTGTTGCTGGGCGGCGGGGATGAAGAAGGTTGAAAAACCCACTCTGTGTCTCGGTTCTAGACACCAGGTTTCCCGGAAAAGGCAAATGTGATAAGGTTCCAGAAAAGCATTCCATTCGGGGATGTCAAAGTTGCGACCAAGCCCAGCCGTTTTCCAACATAGAATTTTTAGGGCAAAATCACCGGGCGGAGAAACCTCAGAAGGAACAATAAGCAAGGGAGAGTCTGTCATGGCCACAGGGTTAGAAGACCTCGCAGGTAGCTCAGTTTGTTGGTGATTGGAGGTCACATAAGGGCCAGAACAGGTAGACCCTGATAATACGGTAGAGATGGGAAAAGGAGGGGTCACACAGGGTAAATATGTCCAATCTTCCTTGCCAGAATTTTCTGATATGTTGGATATAGATGACTCCCCATCAAGCAATAAGCTGTTTGATCTTCCTACTCGGCTTGCTGTGAGCTCAGGAGCAGGACATACATTGTGACGATGCCCCTGCGATGGCAATATTTCCCTTCGAGATTGTTTGGCCGATTGCACAGGGAGTCAATCCACCTCCTCTAAGCTACCAAATCTATTGTAGGTAGAGAGACCATTCCAGTGTAGGAGGGTTTCCTTGTGGCTCCGGGAATTGTTCAACCATGGATTGTGTTGTACCAATGTCCAATTATCCACCTGGTTGCATCTTGGTCGAGGAGGGTAGAAGAAGGACAACGGTCTAGGTATAACTGCAGAGTCATCACTACTGGGCCAGGAGCAAATGTGGTGCGCCGTATGCGGGTCCTCGAAAGTCACCACTATACAATCCCCGGGACTGGATTTCATCGTTGGACCCACCCAAGGAGTTCTATGAACCATCAGTACGCGACTTCTTCTGCCATTAGGGATCGGTCTGTTTACGTTTAACCAATGCATTATTTTGTTTTTCAGCGACCAGTGGTTCTCAAATTGGCCATTGCCAATCGTAGGAACACCCGTCAGCACAACCACATAGTCGTTGGCCTCAGGGGGGAGGTCAATATAGCCCCCTCTAAAGTTGTCCTTAGCTGGGGGGCGCTGGGTTTCACTGGGAATGGGTCTATAGGGTGTTTCAGATTTAGAGTGTGCTGGGTGTCGCGTGGAGCCCCGCGAGGAAGCCTTTGGTTTAGCGCGAGCTTGCTCCACCGTGACAGTCCTTGGTTTAGGGACAGGCTTTGTAGTGGGTGATACTGGGGGGGGGTTTGGTTAGTTTGGGATGCGGGAGCTTGTGGCGTTGAGTCAGCTGCTATAATGCCCTGATTTTCAAGACTTTTCAACCCAAGAGTGGCTAGAGCAATAATGCTCTTCTCCATTTCAAGCAGATTATTTTCGATCCATGATAGTCTGAGGTCTAGGGGTGATAGAAGTTTTTTGAGTGTATCCCAAACCACCTCTATAAACTCTTTGTTGTTTTTACCAAGCCCATCTACCTCTGTGTCCTCATCCACTGGGGTATTAATAGGGGGAACAACTGAACCCTTTCCCTGTCCCTCACTTTGTGGCTGTGTACTAAGAGTACGCTCTGCGCATGCATTGGTTGCTGTGTCATTAGTCATTGACAAGTCTTTGGGAACAGCAATTTTTGCTTTTTTACGAAAGTAGGCAGAGCGGGAATGGCGTTTTCTCTTTGGTTGCTTGCCACTAGTGTTGGTGGTAAGCGAAGTTGTCTGAGGGGATATAATAGGGATAGAGTTATGCACACTGAGGGGTGTGGGTGGGATTCCCTCATCTTTGTTTTCTAGGGCCGGTGGGAAAGTAGCAGGGATCGGGGAGTGATGTACATCGACCTGAGTGACTATACAATGAGGGCGGGCAGGTCGCTCAGGGGTAACAGAAGTGGCTATGTGGCCTAAAGAGAATTTTTTGGAAAGTGCAATGACTTGGGACACTCTTCTGGCAGCTTCTAATTCTAACGAGACCCGGGTTTGGAGTTTAGATATCTCTTCGTCTATGGCTATGTTGGTGCGGGTAATGAAGTCATCCATGGGGCCACTAATTTGTGACCCTCCTTTAGAGGTCTTACTACGAGTTACCCTAGTATTCATAGCGCTTGGGGCGCGAGGACGAAGATAGGTCTTTGCCTCAGAGTTGTTGAAGTGGTTTTAAGGAATATCGAGCGAAAAGGGGTGGGCCAGTCCAGTCCTCTCTGTCCTCGAACGGCCTCAAACGGCCCGCTCTTTGCCCGGTCTTAGCCCCGGGCGCTCCCGCGCGCTCCCGCGCAGCGTGTGATTCCGGTTTTTATAGGGCCTAAGGCCAAAGGGCGGAAGTGGTGGAGGTGGGGCGGGGCGGTCAGGGAGAGCGGGGCCAGGTGACACGGCCGCTAACACCGGGACTCCTGGGAGTGTGAGTCCCGGTTTACGCTCGCAGCCCTGATGCCTCGCAGAGACCCCACAGAAGCGCCAGGCAGGAGAAATCCGAAGCGGGACCCGCGGAGCGGGTTCCGCGAGGCGTAGGTAGAAAGCCTTCTCGGTCAGCAACGCAGTGCAGGTAGGCAAGGAGTGTCCCACGTAGCACAAGGTCCTTTCCCCTTTTCAGTTGGTGGAGGTGGGGCGGGGCGGTCAGGGAGAGCGGGGCCAGGTGACACGGCCGCTAACACCGGGACTCCTGGGAGTGTGAGTCCCGGTTTACGCTCGCAGCCCTGAAGCCTCGCAGAGACCCCACAGAAGCGCCAGGCAGGAGAAATCCGAAGCGGGACCCGCGGAGCGGGTTCCGCGAGGCGTAGGTAGAAAGCCTTCTCGGTCAGCAACGCAGTCCAGGTAGGCAAGGAGTGTCCCACGTAGCACAAGGTCCTTTCCCCTTTTCAGTTGGTGGAGGTGGGGCGGGGCGGTCAGGGAGAGCGGGGCCAGGTGACACGGCCGCTAACACCGGGACTCCTGGGAGTGTGAGTCCCGGTTTACGCTTGCAGCCTTGATGCCTCGCAGAGACCCCACAGAAGCGCCAGGCAGGAGAAATCCGAAGCGGGACCCGCGGAGCGGGTTCCGCGAGGTGTAGGTAGAAAGCCTTCTCGGTCAGCAACGCAGTCCAGGTAGGCAAGGAGTGTCCCACGTAGCACAAGGTCCTTTCCCCTTTTCAGTTGGTGGAGGTGGGGCGGGGCGGTCAGGGAGAGCGGGGCCAGGTGACACGGCCGCTAACACCGGGACTCCTGGGAGTGTGAGTCCCGGTTTACGCTCGCAGCCCTGATGCCTCGCAGAGACCCCACAGAAGCGCCAGGCAGGAGAAATCCGAAGCGGGACCCGCGGAGCGGGTTCCGCGAGGCGTAGGTAGAAAGCCTTCTCGGTCAGCAACGCAGTCCAGGTAGGCAAGGAGTGTCCCACGTAGCACAAGGTCCTTTCCCCTTTTCAGTTGGTGGAGGTGGGGCGGGGCGGTCAGGGAGAGCGGGGCCAGGTGACACGGCCGCTAACACCGGGACTCCTGGGAGTGTGAGTCCCGGTTTACGCTCGCAGCCCTGATGCCTCGCAGAGACCCCACAGAAGCACCAGGCAGGAGAAATCCGAAGCGGGACCCGCGGAGCGGGTTCCGCGAGGCGTAGGTAGAAAGCCTTCTCGGTCAGCAACGCAGTCCAGGTAGGCAAGGAGTGTCCCACGTAGCACAAGGTCCTTTCCCCTTTTCAGTTGGTGGAGGTGGGGCGGGGCGGTCAGGGAGAGCGGGGCCAGGTGACACGGCCGCTAACACCGGGACTCCTGGGAGTGTGAGTCCCGGTTTACGCTCGCAGCCCTGATGCCTCGCAGAGACCCCACAGAAGCGCCAGGCAGGAGAAATCCGAAGCGGGACCCGCGGAGCGGGTTCCGCGAGGCGTAGGTAGAAAGCCTTCTCGGTCAGCAACGCAGTCCAGGTAGGCAAGGAGTGTCCCACTTAGCACAAGGTCCTTTCCCCTTTTCAGTTGGTGGAGGTGGGGCGGGGCGGTCAGGGAGAGCGGGGCCAGGTGACACGGCCGCTAACACCGGGACTCCTGGGAGTGTGAGTCCCGGTTTACGGTCGCAGCCCTGATGCCTCGCAGAGACCCCACAGAAGCGCCAGGCAGGAGAAATCCGAAGCGGGACCCGCAGAGCGGGTTCCGCAAGGCGTAGGTAGAAAGCCTTCTCGGTCAGCAACGCAGTCCAGGTAGGCAAGGAGTGTCCCACGTAGCACAAGGTCCTTTCCCCTTTTCAGTTGGTGGAGGTGGGGCGGGGAGGTCAGGGAGAGCGGGGCCAGGTGACACGGCCGCTAACACCGGGACTCCTGGGAGTGTGAGTCACGGTTTACGCTCGTAGCCCTGATGCCTCGCAGCGACCCCACAGAAGCGCCAGGCATGAGAAATCCGAAGCGGGACCCGCGGAGCGGGTTCCGCGAGGCGTAGGTAGAAAGCCTTCTCGGTCAGCAACGCAGTCCAGGTAGGCAAGGAGTGTCCCACGTAGCACAAGGTCCTTTCCCCTTTTCAGTTGGTGGAGGTGGGGCGGGGCGGTCAGGGAGAGCGGGGCCAGGTGACACGGCCGCTAACACCGGGACTCCTGGGAGTGAGTGTCCCGGTTTACGCTCGCAGCCCTGATGCCTCGCAGAGACCCCACAGAAGCGCCAGGCAGGAGAAATCCGAAGCGGGACCCGCGGAGCGGGTTCCGCGAGGCGTAGGTAGAAAGCCTTCTCGGTCAGCAACGCAGTCCAGGTAGGCAAGGAGTGTCCCACGTAGCACAAGGTCCTTTCCCCTTTTCAGTTGGTGGAGGTGGGGCGGGGCGGTCAGGGAGAGCGGGGCCAGGTGACACGGCCGCTAACACCGGGACTCCTGGGAGTGTGAGTCCCGGTTTACGCTCGCAGCCCTGATGCCTCGCAGAGACCCCACAGAAGCGCCAGGCAGGAGAAATCCGAAGCGGGACCCGCGGAGCGGGTTCCGCGAGGCGTAGGTAGAAAGCCTTCTCGGTCAGCAACGCAGTCCAGAAAGGCAAGGAGTGTCCCACGTAGCACAAGGTCCTTTCCCCTTTTCAGTTGGTGGAGGTGGGGCGGGGCGGTCAGGGAGAGCGGGGCCAGGTGACACGGCCGCTAACACCGGGACTCCTGGGAGTGTGAGTCCCGGTTTACGCTCGCAGCCCTGATGCCTCGCAGAGACCCCACAGAAGCGCCAGGCAGGAGAAATCCGAAGCGGGACCCGCGGAGCGGGTTCCGCGAGGCGTAGGTAGAAAGCCTTCTCGGTCAGCAACGCAGTCCAGGTAGGCAAGGAGTGTCCCACGTAGCACAAGGTCCTTTCCCCTTTTCAGTTGGTGGAGGTGGGGCGGGGCGGTCAGGGAGAGCGGGGCCAGGTGACACGGCCGCTAACACCGGGACTCCTGGGAGTGTGAGTCCCGGTTTACGCTCGCAGCCCTGATGCCTCGCAGAGACCCCACAGAAGCGCCAGGCAGGAGAAATCCGAAGCGGGACCCGCGGAGCGGGTTCCGCGAGGCATAGGTAGAAAGCCTTCTCGGTCAGCAACGCAGTCCAGGTAGGCAAGGAGTGTCCCACGTAGCACAAGGTCCTTTCCCCTTTTCAGTTGGTGGAGGTGGGGCGGGGCGGTCAGGGAGAGCGGGGCCAGGTGACACGGCCGCTAACACCGGGACTCCTGGGAGTGTGAGTCCCGGTTTACGCTCGCAGCCCTGATGCCTCGCAGAGACCCCACAGAAGCGCCAGGCAGGAGAAATCCGAAGCGGGACCCGCGGAGCGGGTTCCGCGAGGCGTAGGTAGAAAGCCTTCTCGGTCAGCAATGCAGTCCAAGTAGGCAAGGAGTGTCCCACGTAGCACAAGGTCCTTTCCCCTTTTCAGTTGGTGGAGGTGGGGCGGGGCGGTCAGGGAGAGCGGTGCCAGGTGACACGGCCGCTAACACCGGGACTCCTGGGAGTGTGAGTCCCGGTTTACGCTCGCAGCCCTGATGCCTCGCAGAGACCCCACAGAAGCGCCAGGCAGGAGAAATCTGAAGCGGGACCCGCGGAGCGGGTTCCGCGAGGCGTAGGTAGAAAGCCTTCTCGGTCAGCAACGCAGTCCAGGTAGGCAAGGAGTGTCCCACGTAGCACAAGGTCCTTTCCCCTTTTCAGTTGGTGGAGGTGGGGCGGGGCGGTCAGGGAGAGCGGGGCCAGGTGACACGGCCGCTAACACCGGGACTCCTGGGAGTGTGAGTCCCGGTTTACGCTCGCAGCCCTGATGCCTCGCAGAGACCCCACAGAAGCGCCAGGCAGGAGAAATCCGAAGCGGGACCCGCGGAGCGGGTACCGCGAGGCGTAGGTAGGAAGCCTTCTCGGTCAGCAACGCAGTCCAGGTAGGCAAGGAGTGTATTCAAGTTGATCTAAGATCTCGGCATGTTTGATTATTTTAATACTGGCTACCTTCTTTCTTGGAAATTGTAATTTTTTACTTTGAGCAGGTTCCTTGTCTTTGGACTTGACGTGCTCTTCCCTGTATTCTGACCGTCCTCTTCTTTCAGATTTCTGCGAGGAAGTCTGAAAAGATCGAGAGGGACGTGTATCAATATCTTGAAATCTATAAGGCTTTTTCAAATTATCCCTATTTCTGAGGTTGTATCTTTTCTCAGAGGGCTCCCTCTGGGGAGACTTATGTCCTTGGTCCGGAGATCTTTCTCTCCGCCACGAGACCTTCCTCTGGACTGGAATCTTTTTTCTTTGGGAGTAGATTGTTTATTTCCATCCCAGCTCTTTTTTGGAGTGTTTAGATTATTTTTGATAAATATCTTTTCAGGATTTTCAGTTAGTTGGGGTTTTACCGGTTTCCCACCCAAACTATCTCTACCTAGTTCTTCATAGGATTTTTCTATGATTCTGGCAAGTTCAATTGGTTGGTCTGCTATATCTGTTTCTTTCAATTTCTGGCGGATCGACACAGATGCTGCTTCTCCTTTTATGTTGGCTAATAATATAGCCGAGACCTGCTGGAAGTCTTTCAGTAATTTCATACCCAGAGTTAAAGCAGGTTCTGGACCGTATTCATTTTGAATCTGTCTTAGTACATCTGGTATTACCGCCATTGACGGAACACCATGTGTTTTTGTGTAAATGGAAGCAAAGACTGTGCCCCAAGTGTCACAATCCTCCACATGCGGTGCAATCCCCATTGGAAGGCAGATAGTCAGAATTCTGTGTTTCTCACTAGGGGTAGTATCCGGAAATACTGCCTCTATTTGATTTATCTTTTGTGCTAGCCAGAATGGAATTTGTTCCCGTTTTGCGGGTGTTTTACCAAGACATGATTGTATGTTCTGTGGTGTAATTTTGTTTGTGTTTCCCTGATGAGGGATCAGCTGTGGAATGTTAATAGCTGGTTGGACTGTTGAAGTCCGCATTACATATTGGACTAATTGTCTATGTATTTTAATTAGTACTGTTAGTTGGGCTAAAAGTTCCCGGTCTGACTTTTTTCGATGTCTGGATGTGGTGTGTAGCTGGCTAGAACCGGCCACGTTGTTCCTGGTCTACCTAGTGAACCGAGCTTGGTGATGTGATTATTATGTTTTAGGGCGCTTTTAAACCAGAGCAGGTGCTCTTGGTAATTTAGTGGGATTTCAACGTCCTCGAAAGGAGTGTTTTCATCCGGAGGTTCCTCTATTTTGTAATAGTGGAATTCGTGTGTTACAGCGTTTGCTGCTGGATAGTTTATCCATGAATAGAATACCTCTGTCTGCCGATATTCATGGGCCTCTACCACGAATATGACTGTACCACCTCGTGATGTCAGTCCGTTTTCTATAAGTTTAAGAGTTATAGTTTTTCTTATGTTGACCGGAATGAGTATAGCATTCGGGTCATTTTGTAGGAGACTCGTGTCATCCTCTAGGAGTCGAGCTGCTATTCTAGCTTCCTCCCTTTCGTCTTCACTTTCCCCCATTTTACTGGCAGAAAGGTTTTTGTTGCAGATCAAGTTTCAAGGAAACAAAGATTAGGTGCACAATATTTTGGAACACTGTATCCTTCAACGTTGACTAAACCAAAAACTATACATAGGAATCTCTTCCTACTAAGTTCCGGCGGATTTTAACCTTTTACCCACTCCAGACGTCTATTGGAGTTTTTACTGGAAAAGGGTCTGTGTGAAAAAGCACGACTGAGTTACTCTAATGTCTTGCGTTAGATTTATCACCTTAGCAAACGTTGGGCACCATGTAGTGTAGTTTCTATATTCCCAATAGGCTCTGCGCATTATATATTCAGGAGTGTAGACGTAGGACTGAGTTCGACTAGGTCTCTACTGACTATATTAGACTTAAGGTTTTCCAGCTAGCTCAGAGGTCACTAGAAACGTTCTCGAATAAACGATGAGGAGTTTAACCTCCCTGGATAGACAAGAAGGGATTAGCTTCTGAAAACCATATAACATGACAACTTTGCTCCCTCAGAATAAGAGTGTATCTCTAGAGTCGTGTGAAAACAATAGACCGCTATTTCACTCAGTCAATCGTGCGTACTTAGTTTCACCAGAGTGCAGAGAAAAGAGAGACAGCGTTTTCAATAAAAGGTGTAATTTATTGAGCAGTCTTCTTTCTCATGCAAGAGAAATGAATTGGCATAATTGCAATACTTAATGTAAATTAAAGTGCGTACAGTAAAAGGAGTATTATGAAATAATACTGTAAAAGCATTGATATGGTTTCTTAGCCATAAGATACTTTAAAATGGATAAAATATATACATACATATATACATTGACTAACGTACTCAACTGGTGCTTCTAAATACGCCTACCCCGGTGTACCTGACCTAAGCCTAATACGAGGGAAGGAGTAAGTAAGTAGCAGTTTAAGTTAAGTTGGTTTTGCCAAGAATCTGACTCAAGAATTCTCTTTAAGGGTTTAGTTAGCTCCGTACCTGGGTAATAGAATGCAGGAGGTCTGATATCTCTCTTTCAGGACCCGATATCCCAGCAGCCCGCGAAGGCGGCTGAGAACACCGGAGCTGGATTTCTCGGCAGGAGAAAAGACAGCGTCTCTCTCAGTGCGTCAAAATGGAGGGGCAGCGTCCGTGGGCTCTCGCATCAGCTGGGCTCTCGGGCAAGTAGATAGCTGCTCGGCTCCAAAACCACCACCAGGTGTTTGCTTAAGGCAACGTTGGTATATTTATATCTGACATGTTCCAGGTTTGACGTAAGGTTGGAAATAAGACGTCAATAAAGATGTCACTAAGAACTGGCCATTCTTACAGTGCTTCACAGGAGTTCTAGGACGAAATCAAACAAAAGCAAACAGGGATTTCCCAGGTTGCTGGAGGTTTGGTTTGTTTAGAGAACTCGTTGTGCTTTCCAGGAGTCCGGGGAAGTAGCCTTGCTTAATGTGACTGCATGGGCTACAACTAAATATTGATATGATTCCTATGCCATTATAGGGATATTATAGGGATATTATTGATTATAACCGTACAAGGGCATGAAATAGAAATATCGATTTAGGTTCCTAGATAAAAACACAATAGTGGGGGGGGCGTGGCTAGCAGCCGATGATGGCGGCAGCAAACTAGAGAGGCTCCCGTAGCCAGGCGGCTTCCCGCATCAAACCGCATGCCTATCCGCTCAACAACGAACCCAGAAGGGGTGCCCCGGGTCCGGTGACCGAACGACATTTGAAGGAGAAGTTTGGGAGCGTTGGCACCCCGGGAACGGTGGGAAACAACTACCTCAACTATCTCAGAGTGCGGCCTGGTGGCACGAGTGCAGCCACGGTGGCTTAGTTGGGACCTGCCCGGACGGAAGTGGAGCATTGTCGGCGCTGTCAAACGGAAGTGCCCGCGGCGAGCACAGACCCACTACAACGGAGGTTGAACTTTGCAGGTCCTTTTAGATCAAATAAGGAATTGCATTATCGCTCCAACGTCGATGCACTACAGTAGTCAACGGCGGCAATAAGCGTAACTGAAGTTGAAAAGTTATTGCGTAGTCGCCGCCATCTTACATCTCGTCCGCCATTGTTCGTACGAACTCTTCACCGAAGGGACTAGACGCCATACGTGGATCTGGCACGTCTACCAACTAAGAAGACTGGACACCGCCGAATTAAGGGCGGCCTAACAAATCATCCGTCGTGATTGCTCCACAAACAGCACGCAGTGGCTGACTGAACACGCCAGCGAATCACTATGGCGGGGAAAGGTCTCCGACACACCACCACTCAGGCTAAGCTCGATAAATTCGCCTATGATAAACAATCACTCTCCCAACCGGAGCAGCGCAAATCGATGGGCAAAGGCACGGAAGGAGACGGGGCAAAGAAGGCTAACCTGGAAGATGTCTTGCACGCCCTGGCGCAGGTACAAGCAACGGTGGGAGCGACTGCTACAGAAGTGACCCTGATAAGAGCGGACCTCCAGAAGATGAGTGAAAGAGTGAAGCAGGTGGAGGTGGTAGCTAAATCATTGGTGGAGGATGTCTCAGATCTACAGGTCGCAATGGAGAAGCTACAGGCCGACAATAAACTGCTCAAAGAAAAACTGGACGATCATGAAGGACGCTCCCGGCGGAACAACGTCCGCATTTTGGGGGTCCCGGAATCTGAAACCAAAGGGGCCATGGACTTGTATGTGGAGGATTTGATAAAAAACCAACTAGCCCCCAAGGGACTCTCTAACTTCTTCACTGTGGAACGAGCCCATAGGGTACCTGGAGGAACACCTAAGCCAGGGGCCCGCCGCGTCCGATCCTAGCGAGACTTTTTAACTTTAGAGATCGCGACACGATCCTCCAGGCGGCCAGGGTGGCACCAGCCATTCAAATCCAAAACTCACGGATATCCTTTTTTCCGGACTATACAGCGGAAGTGACGAGACGGAGAACTTTCCTGGAAGTGAAAAAGACACTGCGCGAACAGGAATTGCCGTACTCTATGTTGTTCCCAGCCCGGCTACGGGTGGTCACCGACAAGAAAGTTTGGTTTTTTGACTCCCCCGAGGCAGCAAGAGACTGGCTTGAAGGATGGCGCACAGTGGACCACACGTCGGGCAGACAGCGCAACAGACAGCAGAATGATAGCCGGCCTGGCTCACAGACTTCAGTTGGAAGAAGCGCGAGTGCATCGCCGACGCAGGACCTGTCTGGGGCTGCCGGGGGCAAATAATGTCATCAGGCCGTGAAATGTTTGGACACTGTCTCCCTCACACATTGGTTACTCATACAGGTCGTTAGTGGACGCCGGCCTGGGTACTCCGAGGGCAGCAAGGGAGCCGCCTGCTTTGGGAGACACTCTCCCCCAACGTGCAAGTACTCTGTTTGTGGGATGGGTCAAGCGCTCTGCTAAGTTGGGGTGGCGGGCAGTTGAAGGTCCGTTAAGCAGGGAGGCAGGGAGGGAGGGGGTGGAGGGGGGTTGTTCTTATTTCATTGGAAATTCACTAAGTCGGTCAGGAACTGGTGTGTGTGGCGTAACTAAAATGGTGTTACTGCAGGTACGATTGATTCTCTTTGGACGGTTTGCATGTGGCTGCGTGATTAAAGATGGCGGATGAACAACTAGTTGCCGCGGGGAATGATGGGTCACGGTCGAATGGTTCCTCCCTTAGAATACTTTCTTGGAATGTAAGGGGACTAGGGGATAAGGTGAAACGCGGCTTAGTACTAACTGAGCTGAAACAGCACAAACCCCAATTAGCACTCTTGCAGGAGACTCATTTGGTGGGAGGGGCTACCAAGGCCTTAGATAGGAAAGGATACAAGATGATTGTGCATTCGGAGTTCTCATCGGGCTCCCGAGGTACGGGTGTCCTGATTAAAAAATCTTCACACTTCATTCCAATGAGCACGAAAACTGACAGTCAGGGATGCTTCGCAGCGTTGCTGGGACAATGGGACGGTCGCCCGTTGACAGTGGTTTCAGTATATATCCCACCGTCCCTTCACTCAGTAATGCTTCCAGACCTTGGTGATTTTTTGTTGTCTCTCCCCGAGAGTGATGTCATTTTGGGTGGGGATTTTAATGCAACGGCCGATTTACACCTTGATAGGTTTTCGGGGACAGCTTCACCTGGGGGACCCTCTAGGTTTCAGCGATTTCTACTGGCACTGGGATTAGTAGATATTTGGCGTCACGTTCATCCTCATGTCAAACAGTACACGTTCCATTCCACAGTCCATAACAGTCTTTCCCGGATTGATTACTTTTTGGCTTTAGGGGAAGGAATACAGCGCGTCGACACTGCTGACATACACCCTCGAGGCATTTCAGATCACTCCCCGATAACTCTAACCATTTCCACCCAGGCAAAATCGCGTAACCGCATTTACCCCATTCAAGCATCATACCTCAAAGTCCCAAAAATCAAGAAGGCTCTCCGGAAGGCTACAGAACAATACTTTGTTGAGAATGTGGCAACTGTGGCCTCCTCCGAGGTGCTCTGGGAGGCCTACAAGACAGTGCTAAGGGGGCAGGCTATAAGCTCAATCGTGGCCCATAAGAGGGAACAGGCAGCTGAACAGTCTACACTTGAGCTAAAACTGCGTGCAGTAACAACTTTACACGAGGCTGACCCTACAGAAGACACGGCACATACCCTTGCACTCCATCAGCGATTGTACACAGACCATGCTCGTCTCACAGTACAGGGGCACATTACCGATACACAGAATCGGGTATATGACGTAGGCGATAAGGCAGGAAAGATGCTGGCCTGGCTTGATAAAAGAGGGGGTAGCTCCAGAGGGATTCAACAGGTGAAAGATAGCAATGGCGAGACACAGACCGACCCTGAACAGGTAGTGGAAGCACTGGCGGCCCATTTCGAACAGGTGTATACTCCTGAAAGGGAGGTGACCGCGATAATGGCCCAGGGTGCATTGAGTGGAATAGATATCCCAGTATTACAACCGGAAGCAGTGGCCGACCTGGATGCGGCAATAACTAGCGATGAAATACAGCTTGCCATACGAGCACTCAAACCCGGAAAAGCTCTTGGTCCAAACGGCATTCCGGTGGAATGGTACCAATCCCAATCTGAGGACCTTAGTCCCTACTTGCTCAATATGTACGAAGAGTGCCGTGAGAAGGGGGTGCTTCCACTAGACCAGAGAACAGCCACTATTGTGGCAATACCAAAGCCTGGTAAACCACAGGAAGAATTTTCCTCTTACCGCCCCATCTCCTTACTGAATGCAGAAAGCAAAATCTTGGCTAAACTCTTGGCTAACCGGCTGATGGCTCATCTGCCTGATCTTATCCATCCAGATCAATCGGGATTTATGCCTCATAGGAACACTGCACTCAATCTTCGCAGGGTTCAAGGGGTGCTGGCGAGGGCGGACCAGATCCGTGACAGCGCAGTTATACTGGCTCTGGATGCGAAAATGGCTTTTGACCTGGTGGAATGGGCCTACCTTTTTGAGGTGTTGTCTTACATGGGCTTCGGCCCGAACTTTATATCATGAATCAGGCTGTTATATGCGGAGCCAGTGGCACACGTGGTAGCGAATGGCCACATTTCGCGAACATTCTCGCTGGGGAGAGGCACCCGGCAGGGATGCCCCCTATCTCCCTTGCTCTTTGCGCTAACCCTGGAACCACTGGCTAATCACATAAGACAAACACCCTTGATTAAAGGAATACAATGGAGGGAAGGGTGGGAAGACCGCCTGTCCCTATATGCAGACGATATGCTGGTATACTTAACTGATCCCGAGCAAGGTGTACCGGCTCTTTTGAATCTATGTGACAAGCATGGCAGGTTTTCGGGATACACAATTAATTGGAGCAAATCGGAGATGTATGTACTGAGAGGCCAGATCCCGGCGCTCGGACCAGACTGCCCCCTGGGATTAGCCGGTTCCTCCTTCAAATATTTAGGGATCCATGTCACGAGGGATCCACTGGAATATGCGAAATTGAATTTAGTGCCACCACTAGAACGTCTTAAGCAAGATGTTAAATTCTGGGCGGGGTTACCACTGACCATGCTGGGGAAAGCAGCACTGTACAAAATGATGTTGTTGCCCCGCTTTCTGTATATCCTAGATAATACGCCCTTTTCGGTGGCGCCGGGATACTTTAAGAAGGTAGCCGCGGTTGTTTCAGGGCTGCTGTGGGGCAATCGACCGGCACGTATAGCGCAGGCTAAACTATGCAGAGGCTGGTACGATGGGGGCATTGCATTGCCTAATCTGCACCTATATTACTGGGCGGCGCAACTTAAGCCCATTAATCATTGGTTACACGCCTCACAGTCTGATCCGGCTTTTCAAGCAGATAGGGCGCAGCTGGGCATTAACAACATACTTGCCCCTCTCTATGACCGACGGAAAATAAGACTCTTAACAGGACCCACCAAACTCACTGTGGAAATCTGGCATGTGGCGACGGCTGCGTTGGGCTGGAAGGGGAAAATTACCAAACTCACCCCGCTCTGGGACACACGCGCCTTGGGAAACTTGAGATATAGCAAGGGCTTCTCCCACTGGGATTCCATTGGAATATCCACGGTGGGCGACATGTGGGAGCAGGGTGAAGTTATTTCATTCACCCGCCTGAGAGAAATATACGACCTAGGGCCACACGAATCATACCGTTACGTACAAATACGTCATGCTCTGCTCGCGGCCATCCCCTCCGGGTCGACTCTACCTGTGTCCTCCCCGCTGGAGGATCGCCTCCTAACTGACTTTATGGTGGAAAGAGCGACATCGCTGACTTATCGTAAGCTCCTGAACAACTTGCCGGACCCGCTGGCTCCCCTGAAAGAAAGGTGGGAAAGGGAAGTAGACGCCCTAGATGAACACGAGTGGAATGAGGCATTAGCGTCACCGAAAGAGGTGGGCATCTCGGCTAGAATGAGACTCGTCCAACTCAAGGTCCTCCATAGAGTATATTACACAAGAACACTATTACATCGCATCCACAGAATACAGCACCCCTTCTGTTTGCGTGGCTGTGGGGAGGAGGGTTCCTTTTTTCACACGTTTTGGGACTGCCCACGCATACAAAATTACTGGCGGCAAATATTGCGCACTGTATCACAGACCCTTGAGACCTCGCTCCTCCCAGAACCAAGGCGATGTCTCTTAAACGTGTGGGAACCAACAGATTTACCCAGACACAGTCGACTCTGGGTGACGTTGGGAATGATTGTGGCGAAGAGAGATATAGCTCAGCGTTGGGGGGCGGCAGAACTGCCAACGAAGTCGCAGTGGTCCACGAATATGGACAAGATAATGATAACTGAGAGGGCGGTATACTTAAGCCGTGCATGCCCAGGCAAATGGAATAAGGTTTGGTCCCCGTGGAATGTGTACGGTGGCGACATATGTGACCCGCTGCCGGAAGATGATCAGTTGGAATCAGACGATGAGGGAGGGGTGGAATGAAAGGAGATGGGAGAGATAGGCATACCATAAGGGTAGAAATGGGGATGGGGGGATTATCCTCCCTCACTTCGGATAGGGTCCTCGGACAATAAATAGCAACTTAAACTGTCCTATGAATCTTTCATACAGCTAACCTGCACTATTACTTTTCATTGACCGCAATGTGATTTCCTGGTTGTTCTTTTTGTTCTTTTCAAAAAACAAAAAACGAAAACCTCACTTAATTTGCAATGTGATTTTGGCTAAATACCTTCAACTTGATTTCGTGATGTGCCTTTTTACTGTAGCAGCGTAATTACTGTGTGGACTTCATTTATGAATGGCTATCACTGCTCTTTCTTAGCGGCCGGTCCCTCGGGGTTGTAGGCGACTTGCTGTGTAACTATAAGAAGGTACAATAAAGGTTTTCAAAAAAAAAAAACACAATAGTGTCATTATGACTATGATTATTACAGGATAAAGTATTTTGCCAATGATTGAACTGCCAATCTCTCGAAACCAATTTCCAATTGCTGAAAATCTTTTGCTCAAACGTTCTGAAAAATTGTCATCTTCTAGGGGTTTCATTTCTGAATGAAATTCAGTGATGTTTTTAATAAGCATTTCTATATTCTGGCTCTTATCTGGGATATAAGTACAGCAATGCTGGACATGTAAAATCCTACAAACTCCTCCTTCTTTTGCTAGCAGAATGTCTAATGCAAGACGGTTCTGCATTACCATACTTCTCATGGCAACAATTTCTGTGTTAACTAATTGGAAACCACTTGCGGTGTCCGAGGACAATCTATCTACAATTGTGGAAACTTTTCTGATTTTGATTGCATTCAGGGTTATTCCCACCATAGGAATTATTGCACCAAATATGTCACCCATGATTTCTGAAAAACTTTCCCTCCTGTACCTGTTCAGATGTTCGCAAATTTCGAATGAACCTTCTGCATTTCTGTCCACATGAATTTTTTAGGGAAAAACCAAACCAAGATAGCACGTCTCTTACCAATGGTCTGGGAGGCTAAAGTAAGCTTTGTTCTCACAGACAAAATAAATTCCAGGAAAAATTGGATCTTTGCCACCTTTAAATCCCCATCCCCCTATGATACGATAAGTATCCTCACATTGACTTGCACCCACAAAGACATTATCATACAAAGTATTGTCTCTCCTAATACAGAATTTTCCACTAACAGGTTCATCTATGTGAATAGCAGCCTACCCATTTCCACCATTGAGCTTTTCATCCTCAATTTGCCAGAACTTTGATTTAGGTTGTTTCAGCATCTCATTTCTCTTGTAAATCGCCCTTCTCTCCTCAACCAAATTTTAAAATGATTTTTCTTCAGCTCTCATTTTGCATGTTAAATTGTTTTTAAAAGCATACTCATAGGTAAGTTCATTAGTCACTAAAACGAATTCCCTCATCTGTTTAGCAGGTCTTACTTTGTTCAAGCTATTTACAACTTTCAAATTTGCAACCATTTTGTCATAATCTGAGTAATAGTACTCCAGACGACCTGTTTGATAGAACAAACTAGCTATAACACTGCATGTAATGCCATAAGTAAGGGGAAGCATGTTATAAGTAACCCCCTCTGAAACAGAAGCAGGAAGCTTCACACAGACGTAACAGTCCTTCATATCCATAACTTTTACATATTCTGATAAGTCTTGAAAAAGAATTACTAGAAAAATCACCAACAGATCTATCTTGGTGGATCTCTGGTTTGTGCTGAATAACTTTATTAGTTTTGCCATTATGTTTAACTTGTTTAGTTACTACTTTACTTGTCATGTTAGCTTTGTATTTTTCTTTATCTATCCCAAAAGGAAAGATGACTGCCAAAATCAACCAAACCAAAATTATTAGGATCACACAAATAGAAGACATTTTACAGCATTTTCTAAAAATAGTACACCTTGAATTGTCAGTATTAGGGATCTTTTTTTTTTTAAACAAGAGTTTTTTACTTAAATCAAAAACAAAAATTCTAAAACAAAAATTTAAAGTACTTTTTTATGTATACACCTCCCCTTTAAATTTTTTTTTTGAATTTAGTAACCCTCTAACAGCTTTTCTTCGACCTTGCGTCTTACATCAATGTGTTTTTCCAGCTAACACAATTTCTTCGACCTTATGTCACCTAACACAATTTCTTCAGCCTTATGCCAAAAATAAACCTCAACCTGAAAAGAAAACAACTTCAATCATTGTCACTGGTTTCTTCTAAATCCTCCTGACTACTACTACTAATTTCCACTACTGGTGGAATTATTATATAAGTCCACTCAGGAGACTTGTACTTTTGGTTGGGCTTCAACACTCTTTTTGCTCTACTGCTAATCACTTCTATTTTCTTTCCTATCTGATTTTTCTTATCAGAGTCACCCTTTTGACTTGATATCTCGTTAATTTGCTCTTTTGACTTGATCACCAATTTGAATTTTACATTTTCTTTTGGCCAATTATCTCCTTTTCTTATGAATTTCTTCTTTGTCTCAGTTTCGTTACATTCAGCTCTCCAAGCTCTTTTTTTTATTTTCCTATTTCAGAATCTTCATCGCATTCATCTGAATCAGTCTCTGAGACTTCGAATTTATATCTAGGATCTTCTTTACTCTGCAGTTTCACTCCATTAGGAACATCATCCTTATAGCTGGTACTCGGTAATTTGTCGTCTACTTCTTCTGGAATTACTTCCAACTTCCCAGTTTCAGAATTCTTGTTCCTGCTTTCAGAGCTTTTAATCTGCTTTTCAATACTCTCCTGATCTTGATTCTCTTCTGACTCAGATTCTTTCTCTGCTTCTTTTTCTAGCAAATCTTCATCATTTTCTGAATCTAGAATCACAATCTCTAGATCTTTTTCATTCAATGCCTGATTCACATCTGAATCTTCCAGATGCCGACCCTCTTGTCGATCTTCAGAATCTGGATTCTCTTCATGTTCTTCTTCAGAGTCTGAATCAGTTGTCGTGTCACTATCCTCATCAGGATTATCAGGAGGTGGTACACGAATGGTGTGACTCGCGTGAACCCAACTTTTCAAACCTTTACATTTAACTGCATTTGTTGTGACTAATATCACCTGTCTTGCTTTTTGCCACCTGGGTACTAAACTGTTTCTTCTCCGGTGTACTTTTGTTCTCACCCAGTCTCCTGGTAACAGATCATGAACTTGCTCCTTTTCTTTTGAAATCACATCAGTTCCCACCTGATGGAATACAGAAGTCACCACATCAGACAAGTTATTGCAATATTCCATATTTGCACTTTCATGAATACTTAATAGCTCATTAACTGGAACAAATGCTTGTCTCGTGACTCTGCCCATGAGGATCTCATGAGGGCTTAGATATGTCTTTTTATCTGGTGTACTTCTCAAAGTCATTACAACAAGTGGAAGTGCATCTGTCCACTTCAGTCCTGTAGCTAGGCACATCTTGGCAATTCTATTTTTTATTGTCCCATTAATTTGTTCAACAACACCTGACGCTTCTGGTCTATATGCACAGTGCAGCTTTTGTTTTATATTCAGGGCTTCACAAATCATTTGTAGCAATCTGTTTTCAAAATGTGTGCCACAATCACTTTCAACTGTAACTGGAAATCCATACCTAGGTATGATTTCTCTCAAAAGCAATTTTGGCACAGTAACTGAGTCATAGTGACGTGTTGGGAACGCTTCCACCCATCTTGAAAACAGACAGACAATCACTAGGACATATCTTAATCTGTTGTGGGGTGGCATGTCAATGAAATCCATTTGCAACCTGGTAAAAGGACCACCCTCCCGTCCTATGGTTACCATGCTCACAACTGTTTTTCTGTTTGGATTAATTTGTTGGCAGATCAAACATCTCTGGCAAAGTGATTCTGCAATTATCCTAAATTTTGGATTAAACCATGTTTGCCTAAACAACCTGATCATAGAGTCTCTTCCTAAATGTCCTGGACCATGGTACATCCGTGCCATGTCAGCAATCATGCAATTTGGCATTACTTGTCTGTCATCTTTATAAACCCAAACCTCATCTTCTTCCCGCTGTCTGCAACCTGCTTTTAGCCATGTGTCTTTTTCTTCATCATCTGCCTCATCTTGTAGATCTTTTACTCCTTGCCATGTCTCAACTACAGATGTTAGCATAAGTGAGTTCAAAACATGTTCATTGTCTTTTTCCTGATTAATTGAAAAATTGTTTTTCGCACAGTATCTTGCAATCTCATCAGCAAAGGAATTACCTGTAGTAATATAGACCTCGCCCTTTTTATGTGCTGCACATTTTACAACGGCAATTTTCTCTGGTAACTGAATGCCATCAATCAATCTCTTGATCAATTTTGCATTCCTGCAGAAGTCAAATAACCTATTTGAGACCAAAGCTGACCATAGTCATGGACTACGCCATATCCATACTGACTATCAGTCACTATGGTAATCTTTTTTCCTTTTGCTCTTTCACATGCACGAATTAAAGCAATTAATTCTGCCACTTGAGCTGAACGAATACCTTCAAGAGAGGAACCCTCAACTACTTCTGCAACTGTACAGACAGAATATGCAGCTCTCAGAATGCCCTCATCTGTTCTAAGGCAGGAGCCATCAACAAAGTAAACAAAGTCTGATTCTGGGAAGGGCACATCTTTTATGTCTTGCCTGGGTTTAGTGCAGTAATCTAAAACATCCAAGCACTCGTGGTCAACAACAGTCTTGCTTTTGATTTCAGTAATAGTACCATCAGGCAACAATGTGGAAGGATTTAAATTCACACATCTTGCTATTGAGACATTATCTGATCCCAGAATAGTTTTCTCATATTTGGTCAACCTGTTACTTGTCAAATGTTGTGTTTTGCTTCTGGTAAGAAGAATTTCAACCGAATGAGGTACATACACTTTTACAGGAAACCCCATTATGATTCCTTCACTCTGCTCAAGGCTTACACTTGTTGCAGCCACTGCTTTTAAGCAACCTGGCAATGCTTTTGCAACAGGATCAAGAACAGCTGAGAAATAAGCTATTGGCTTTCTCAGTTTTCCATGTCTCTGAATCAAAACTGATAATGCACAACCTTCCCTTTCACTGCAGTACAGCTCAAATTCTTTGTCATAGTCTGGCATCCCCAATGCTGGAGCTTCACACAAACTCTCTTTTTAGCTGCTCAAAAGCTTCTAACTCAGTTTTTGTTAGGGTAATCGGGTCTTTTATGTCTGCTTTTGTCAGTCTCTGCAGTGGTTTTGCAATTACTGAAAATCCACTAATCCATTGACGACAATAGCCTACCATTCCTAGAAACATTCTGACTTGTCTCTGTGTTGTTGGAGGTTGCATTGCTCGAATAATTTTTATTCTCTCAACTGTCACTTGTCTGATTCCCTTTGCAATCCTGTGACCAAGATATTTTACTTCTTGTTTGCAAAACTGTAATTTTGCTGGTGACACTTTATGTCCCTCATCTGCCAAATGATTCAAAAGCGTAATGGTGTCTGTTACACAATTTTCTCGTGTTTTTGCAGCCACCAGAAGATCGTCAATATACTGCACCAATGTTGATCTACCAGGTAAATCTAGATCTTCCAAAGATTTCTTTAACAACTGATTAAAAATAGATGGACTCTCAGTATACCCTTGAGGGATACAACACCATGCTAAGATACAATCTTGGAACCTGAACGCAAACATTTGTTGGCTCTCTGGATACAGTGGAACTGTAAAGAAAGCATTACATAGGTCTATGACTGTGTACAATTCTGCATCATGCGGAATCTGATATAGAATTACCGCTGGGTTTGGTACAACTGGACAACATGGAACAACTATCTGGTTAACCTTTCTCAGGTCCTGAACAATCCTATAAGTTCCATTTGGCTTTTTGATCCCCATAATCGGTGAATTACATGGGCTGCTCTCAATTTCTTTTAAAACACCTTGTTTTATAAATTTCTCAATCACAGGAATGACACCTTCAATAGTTTCAGCTTTCATTTTATACTGAGGAATGTTTGGGAAATCTACTCCTTGTTTTACAGTAATTTTTACTGGGTCCACATGTTTCATTAAACCCATTTCATCTCCAGTTAAATCCCAGATTTTTGCATTAACTGTCTCTTTCAGTTCTTCAGGTAAATTATTTTTATCAAATGCAGGAAATTGTTTATTTTCTTCTTCAACCATTAGCATTGTTAGCTTGTACAGACCATCTTCTTCCAAAGTTTGGAGCTCAATACCATCCGGTGAGCAATATATTTTGCAATTCATTTTACATAAAATATCCCTCCCTAATAGGTTTACAGGACTGCTGTTACAGACTACAAATCTATGTTTATCTTTAAATTTTCCAATTTCGACTTTAACTGGATCAGTTAAATCTGTTTTAATCTGTTGATTTGCTACGCCAACTACTTGGATGATCTCACCCGAGAGAGGAAGGTTTTCTATTTCCACTGATCTAACAGTAGAAAGGGTAGCACCTGTATCCACTAGAAAAGTGATTTCTACATCATTCACTTTACCATTTACAAATGGACCAGCCTGATCTACCTCAAGAGTGGCTCCAAGCACACACTCTTCCTCCTCTCTCAGGCACCGTCATGAGTAATCCTCTGAATCACTTCCTTCATTTTCTTTTAACCAAAATTGTTGAGAAACATTTGACACATTCACTCTTGGCGATCTGTTTACCTGTTCACCTCCGCAGAATCCTGTTTCAGGACTTCTCTTTGCCCATTCACACAGTTTGGAAGTGGCGGTTGTGGAATTTGGCTCTGCTGATTCACTAACTGTCGCTGTAGCTGTTGCTGCTGACTTATTTCATTTAACTGTCACTGTAGCTGTTGCTGCTGATTTATCTCACTCTGCATCTGTGGATTTAATTATGTATTTTTTAAATTTCTGGGGGGATTCTTACATTCACGCTTCCAGTGTCCAATTTCGCCGCAATTAAAACATGAGAGCTTCTGCTTGAGCTCTTCATATTCACATTAAATTTTGGTGTATTGAAATTTCCTTTAAATTTGCCTTGATTCTGGTGAACATTTTTATTTTCTAAGGTCGCTATTTGCTGTTCAGCTACCTTCACCTGTGCCCACATTGCTTTTTCCTTAAGCTTCTTTTGCTTGGCATCTATCTCGTCACTGCAGTATTTTGCTTTTCTCAGAATGTCGTCAACTGTGAGTGATTGCCAGCCGACAATTCCATTTCTAATCATTTCACCAATTTCAGGTCTCAAGCCATAAACAAACCTGTATATAAAATGGCTCATATCCTTCTCACTTAATTTTTCGTAGCCACTGTATTGTTTAAATACTAGCAGTAATCTTTCATAAAATGAATGTACTGACTCTTTTGGTTCTTGATTTGTTCTGTCAATTTTAACCCAATCTACTTCTTTTGGGGCAATTTCGTTTTTCAACCACACAATTACTTTGTCATATAAACCCATGACATCTGCTGAAGGAGCACCTTTATTTTATCTCGAGCTGGTTCTTCTTTGGGCCAACTTACAGAACTTTTACATTCTGTCCAAAGATCTGATGGGACAACAATGTCAAAGAATCCATCAAGATCAATCCACAGAACTTTTGAAACTTTAATAAATCTGTCTACCTGGCGATACCATTCTACTGGCTTTTCTCCCAGCCGAGGAAAATCATTTGTAAACAGTAAAATGTCCTGTCTTGTCCAAGGGACATGGACGTACCCTCCACCAGCTATTTCTCTCATAGGAAACTCATTTGCAACTTCCCCACTTTCTCTTTTTTCTTCTTCTCTTTTCTTTGTTCATTTCACTCTCCATTTGCTTAATTCACCTAATCTTTTCAGAAACACAATTAATTCTTTTACATGAGTTATCCTTCCTGTGGTGTTCACATTTTCAATGTCTTTTTCAGAAAAATCCACTCTGTAATGTTTTTGCAATTGTTTCTGTCTACTCAAATCTATTTCTAATTCAGCAGCCATTTCCTCTAATTGATCATACTTGTTTTTTTGTTTTCCATTGTATGCTTTTGCAAATAAACAATAATTCATCATCCTGATATAGCTTTAAATTGTCAGTTCCAATTGTGCCAAAAATTAATTCTTCCAAATCTGCTTTCAATTTTGCAACATCAAGTAGTTTAAATTCAGGGGTCTGTAGGGTCTGTGGAGTCTGTGTTAAATCTATTTTATTCATGCTCTTTTCTGGAGATCCAGAATCAGATCCTGCAACAGATGGTGTCTGATCATTTGACAAACTTCGATTAAAAGTTAAATCTGGCATTGTTTTTTCTCGATGTATTTCTGATAAATCTGAATAAAAAATTTTCAGCCACTTTCTGAATTTCCGCATTTAATGGAACAGTCAGAGCTGAGTGTCTATTTTCTCTTTGGTCAAAAACCGGTACAACAGGACCAATTGTTACTGGTACTGTTACTGCTTCCATCCCTTTAGTTAATTGCTGTATTAATTCCTCTTTTGCTCTTAAATATTCCGAAATTTCTGGTATATTCCCAAGTCTCTCTGTTCTTATTACATTCCTTGAGAATTCATTTCTCTGTTCTGGCATCTCAGGATAATTTCTGTTCTCTCCTGATGAACTAGAATTACTTCTTGTCCCTACTCTTTCAGGTAATGTTTCATTATTCTGATTTAAACTGGGTGTATTTTCATCAATTTCTCTAGGAGGTGCACTTGGAGAGGTTCCTGAAGAAATTCTCGGGGTAGACCATGAACAATCTGGTTGATAAGGGGACGGTTTGCGTTTTGTAGAATAAATTTCCTCTAAAACCGCATCATCTAATTCTTCATCAATATTATTTTTCTTTTGGGTATTCTTTTGACCTGGTGTTTCAGTAATCATCACTCTTACTGGATACAAACCATCACACATGTCTGCACATCTCCATCAACGCATTCTATCCTCATGAGTTTCCCTATTTATGTCTAATTTACGACCTCTTGTTATACCTCTGGTTTCTCGCTCGAGTTCAATCATCTCATCCTCCCATACGACTAAAGCCTCAAATTGAGTAGGTCTAGGCTTTAGCACAAGAGCCGTCATTTTTTCTCTCAAGTTTTTCAAAACTTTAATATTAAATGACCCATCTTCCGGCCATACTAATACACCATCATCTTTGGTATATTGCATCCAATTGTCAAACCAAAGGGCAGTATGATAACCATATTCACCTTCCATATATTCTGCGGGTGTTTTATACTCATGAAGTCATTTTCCACCACGCATTTCAATTTTCTTATCGGGGCTGAATATATTTTTCAATTTCTGAAACCATGTAGGCTTCTTTTCCTCTTTTCTGTACCAATAACTCATGTCTTAAAACTATTCCACTTAATTTGGAAAAGATCGTAAGTATTTCTTTGTCGTTCTGCTACTCTAGCCAATCCGTGTGCAAAAGTCACCAACAAGCCAATCCGGTTAGGCCACGCCACTACCTTGCTCAACCAATGGAAGTACTGTTTTCAGAAAGGACCAATAAGCTATCAGCTCGTTTTGGTCACGTGAACCAATCTGTGCGCTTGCTGTGACGTATGTTAACCAATCACAGTGCGAACCTTGTGACGTATGCTGCCGCTGCAGCTTCGCTGTCTCCGCTCCGTAAACTCACCCCTCCTTTACAAAATATTTTCACAGCGCCATTTTGACAATTCTTTCAATGAAATTCAATTAGTAACTACAGAACAACAAACCATTTGTCTGTTTCGCTAAATAAAGCAATAGTTTTCTCAATCATTCGAGTATTCTTTCTCGTGAAATAGACGACGCTATTCTCACAAAATCATTTATACACATTCAAACAGAAAACCCTAACCACGCATACATAAAATCTTTGGTAGGACTTTAACCTGCCAATAAAAAATTATCATTCGCCAGTAAGAATAGACGCTTCCTTACCCTTCACTCAAGCTTGGATAAATCCTATTACTCTTTTCACAGCGAGTTTTAAAACAGGCTCCTAGTCCCTATACTCAAAGCTACAATTTCATAGGCAATCCTCACTATACATTTTACCTATCACACCTAAAATCCCTAAACTTGTGCTATACGTCCACAACACTAGCGATATGTCAATACCACTATTTTGAAACAGAACAAATGCACTGTGTAACTTCTTCTGTTACACTACTCTTTTGCCGGCAACCAGGAATTTTCAGACTGCTGGAAAAAACCTTTCGACTACAAGTAACAAGAGAACAAACTTAACATGTTTTAGACATGGATCCTATGTAACTACCATGTAGCATGTCCATTACCATATTAACCGTAACTCTGCTACCAAAGAATTGATCCAGCGCCCCTACAGAAAATCTGTCTCAACATCACTACCCAACACCATGATACTCACCATTAATCATAAACTTTTGCAAGACCCATAAGTAACTGAGACAAATACTGGGCAACTGAATCATGTGACCTAATTAATCGGAACTATTCACAAACTATTTACACATTATATACAACTGCAGTTTGTCATCATCATAATCATGAAAATTTAACGGAAACATCTAATTAAGTCACTTGGTAAATGGATCAACTGATGGTAACTAGATTAAGAATAAACAAGACCAGCTTGTCATTTCAAATCTAATTTCATAATTTTATTATCAAACAAAGAGCATTTTTAGAATTTAGAAAACTTTTTATTTGCAAATGTAAATATCATTAAATCAAGGTAAAGGCATATTAGACTGACATTTCAAAACAGATCAGCTTGCAAAGAATTAAAGCAGTAAAGGTCTCATCCCCTATTTTCTATTTCCCTGACTAAACTCATTTAAACCTAAAAGAAAAAGTAATTAAATCAGCTATCCTTACGTGTGTCAAAAGTCCGACAGCACTTCACACCCTTCAGGAATCAGGAACGAGCCAGCCTACCTCCTCTCATGAGGTCAGGTTTTATACCTTTTCTCTATCTAAAACTTACTAATTCTCTATTCCTTTAACAAAATCCATGCTTCTAATTGGCTATTTCACGTCAGTCCACTGTTAGGTCATTCATTTCTGACCAAGTCCGGGGCACATCATAAGCCCTTATTGTTCTTAGATTTACCATCCTTTTAGCTTCCTCAAAAGAGCAACATTTGTCCGAATGCAAAGTTCACTTCCTACTCTTGTTAGGCTTTCCAGGCTTTTTGTCCTTGGTCCTTACAACAAGAACACATTCGTCTTGACCATAACGCTTCTGATTTATTCTTTGTTTAATCAGCAAAAGAGAATTCCTCTTCCTGCACGTGAGTGAAGGCTTCACTCTGGTCAAGTTTCATATTTTTTTTCAGCACTGCCAGCCTTTTTGTCTTTTGGGCCTGTTCGAGAACTAATATTCAAACAAACACAAAACTTTAATTAATTCAAGTAATGAAAATTATTCTGTTACCCACCCCCTTTGCTAAAGTTAACCCATTCGTTTATTATCTAGCTTTAAGCACATATAAGCAGCGTTTTTATTTACCATCTTCTTTTTAGGCCAACAGGATTCTCCACGAGCCTTTGCCACATATAAAACACGACATAGACAAAAGCACATTTAAAATAGGCACATGCCATTAATTACATGAATAAATAACAGCCACAATTAATGTTGACAAAATCAATAGACAAGGTTAGTTCATTATTTTTCAACGTACTTACAAATGCAACATAGAGCATATACATTAGTCCTGTGTGTCATGAATGTATTTTAATCTAGGTTGATTAGTATATTTTTGTGCATAAACTCATTAATACGATTATTTATTATGGAAGTTTAACTTCGCGAGTCAAAATATAATTTATTTCTGAACCTCGCTTCATCAGAGGCTATGCTATCCTGGGGGTGAGTCCCTACGCAACTCCCCACCTGGAGGCTGCGTCCACAGTTACTAGAAGATGCCGCTTTCCGTGATGCTTTGGCCACAACCATTGCCAACTTTTTTGCCAAGAACACCAGCTTGGTGCCCTTGCTGCTAATAAAATGGGAGGAGCTTAAGACTGTCGTATGGGGGGCAGTCATTAGTGCCACTGTAGGGACCCGGCAGGAAACTCCTAACAGCCTTAAGACAGTAGAAAACACACTGAACAGACTAGAGCAGGATGCAGTAACCGACACTTCTAGGCCGGAGGCGCTACAGGAGGAACATATTAAGCACGCAGAACCTCTAGAGTGCTTACGCATAATAGACTGCCAATCCTACACCCAACAACAACATGCGGATGTTGACAAATCCGGTGCGCTCCTCGCACGATTACTCAGCGAGGTGCCATCCCACATCCTTAAACATGAGGTAGTTTCACTCAGTGGCATAGCAGCGACTACTCAAGTAGACATCAATGAAGCATTCTGCGAATATTATGAAACACTGTACAGGGCCTCCATGAAATAGAGGGGAAGCCGTGGAATCCTTCCTCTGCAACCTCTTCTGTCCCCAGTTATCCCCTCCGGACCGAGAGGCTTTGGCTGGCCTCATCTCTAAAACTGAAATGAAAGAAGCCATCCGGGCACTCCCACGTAACAAAGCACCAGGTCTTCGATGGCCTACCAATCGCATTTTACAACACCTTCTCAGACAAATTTGTCCCTCACCTGGACTGTTTGTACCGATCAGCTGTGGAATCAGGCACCTTGCCCCCTACCACAATGCAGGCCCTAGTCACTTCTCTCCCTAAGCCAGGCAGGAATCCCTAAGGCATCTCGGGCTACAAGCCGCTATTGTTGTTAAATACTGAATACAAAATTCTAAGTAAAATCCTGACCCGTCGCCTGCTCCCGTATATGCTGCAACTTATACACACGGATCAATGTGGCTTCGTACCCGCACGCAGCACCTCTCTGAACATCGCCGCTTCTACCTTGTCATGGAAGACACCTCTAAGGATCTTCTCGGGCCGGTTACTTTTCCCTTGACTTGCGCCAGGCCTTCGATATCCTCAGTTGAGAGTACATGCTACTCGCCCTTAGTAGGTTCGGTCTTCCCCCTGCATTTATATGCTGGGTTACCCTACACTATGCATCTTCCATGGCTAGAGCCGGCACAGGAGCACCCGTATTGTGCCCACACCCAGTGTGCTGAGGCACACAGTAGGGTTGCCCACTGTCGCCCCTCCTGTTTGTGCTGGCACTTGAACCCCTAGCAATCAAGCTCGGAGGGGAGGCGGCTGGTAAAAAAAGGGGTTCGGATTGGCAACACTGCACACATATTGTCAGCATATTTGGACAATCTCATCCTTGATATACAGGATCTAGAGGGCAACCTGGAGCCAATTCCGCACTTCTTCAGTCAATTTGAGCAACAATCGGAACTTGCCATAAACGAAAACCAATCCCACGCATTCTTCTTCCGTCCCAGCGCCCACCCTGATGCTGTTCGATTCGGGATGCTTACTCTCCCGGTGGCACTGACTACCTTTAAATATCTAGGCATCCAAATATATAGGTCCCCTCAAGATTTGCTGGAAGGTAACCTGTTGAGAGCAATCAAGTCCCTCTGAGGGCAGGTTACATTCTGGGTATCCTTGCTTCTCTCTGTGGCGGGTAGGGTGGCCATCTCCAAAATGATAATGCTGCTGCGCTTGCAATATTTATTTACAAACCTCCCGATACTGATCCCTGCCTCCTTTTTTAGAACACTAGATACCCTCCTGTCGGACCTGATCTGGGGGAAAGGTCGCAGATGGATGGGACTGGCCAAGCTGCAGCTTGAAACGGACAGAGGGGGCTTGGAGCCTCCCGACTTTTGGGCATACTTTCTCGCGAGTCAGCTGCAATGGCTTGCGTACTGGCTGGTGGGCGTAACTTAAACGAGCTAGGTTATACTCCACAATCTCTGGCCTGAGGCGTTCATACACTACCTTTATCCTGGGGTCGGATTATAAGTACAGCCCCCCTTCTGCTCCAAATAGTCCTAACCTATTGCAAACGAGTGCTTCAGTACACAAGGCAATGGGCCCACACAACCCTAATACCCCGCTGCTTGGGATCCCCACGCCCTCAGGGCTGGTAACTAGTCAGAGCATATTGGGGAGAGGAGTTGGCCTAACGGCTAGGGCGGACGACCTCGAATCTGGGGATCCGGGTTCGAGTCTCGGCAATGACGCAGCACATCCTGTGATTCTGGGCAAATCACTTAATCTTCCGGTGCCTAACAAAAATGAATGTGTGTCCTCATATAACGCAACTGGTGCCATGTAAAGCGCTCTGATACCGGGTCTAGTTCGCGCTATATAAAACTCTGTAAATAAAAAAATATATATGGAATTGAGTGGAGGGGGGATATCCACAGTGGGGGCGTTGTTTATTGAGGCCTCATTGATGGACCATGAGAATTTTGCTCGGGAGCAAAGTGTCCCGAGATCTCTTTTCTTACTACACACAGCCTTCAGCAAATATGTGAAGAAACACTGGGCTACACGCGGTGTAGAACCCCCTACTCACGAGCTAGTCCATGCTCTGTACTTGATGGGAGAGGGTCGTCACCTGGTAAGAAGGCTTTACAGAGGCACCTGCGCGCCCGCAGAGATTCCCCTCAAGACACTCAGAGAAAAATGGGCCAGAGATCTTGGAATCGACATACCAGAGAAGGATTGGGCCACACTCCTTGAATGCCCCAAGAGGGTCTCCCGCAATGCTAAATTTAAGCTCATACAGTATATGACATTGCATAGGGCCTACCTTACACTGCACCGCCTAAACTGCATTTACCCGGAGGCGCAGGAACACTGCCCAAGATGCCACACAGACAGCGCTAACCTTCTAAACATAATGTGGACATGCCCACAATTGGCAGGCCTCTGGGCTGGGGTTACCACTATCCTAGGAGATTTGACAGGGACACATTGTTGGTACACAGCAGAGTGATGCATATTGGGGCTGTGCCGACGCCCTAAGACACAGAAGGTACAGTTCCAGTTTGCAGGTTTGGCCTTAATCATAACGAAGCGTTATATCACCATGAGATGAAAATCGGCCTTGGCCCCAACAGTGCAAGGGTGGCAGGAAGAGTTCATACGATGGGGTAGAGCGGAAAGTACAACTCTCCGTAGGGAGGAGTACAGGGGATTACGGGCAGCTTTGGTGCCCACGGGAGACACAGCCTTTTCAGGGGCTCTGTATAAGCCTCTACATGGGGATTTCACGCAGCCTGAGCCAGATTCTAGGCCGAGTAGGCCAAATATGGGTTGACCCAGATGAGGGGGAAGGGAGGGTCGGGATAGTTATGCTTTCCTGTTTTTATTGTCTATCATCCTGCACCTGCCACATGGCACCGCTTGTATGCTAGACTGCTAAATGTCACATGGCTGGGCTACCCTGCCTTAGACTGTATTTTATATGCTAGATCTAGGAACACTATCCTACCCATGTTGGACAAACAATACGCTACATTGAATAAGAATCATATCAGGTGCTATGTCTTGAGAAAATAAATAAAAAATATGTTCAACAAAAACAAAAGCCAGGGTAAACATGCAAAAAGCCTGTTCCCTTACACCTGTCATCTAGTGTCTTAGAGCAGGGGTTCTCATAGTACGGCCCGCGGGCCGCCAGCGGCCCGGCAAGCCTTTCTTGGCGGCCCGTGGACCTTGGAGACATGTACCAGTTTAACCCCTTGACTGCTGGCCCGTTTCTGCCCCTGTGCTGTAAACAAATGAACAGGGGCGGGCCATGACGAACCCCAGCCGTCATCAGCACACGAGCACCGTAGTGCATGACGGCTGGGGTTCGTCATCAGCATGCAAGGGGTTAAAAAAAAATAAATTCAAGTGTGTCAGTAAACACTGCCGGTTGCAGCAGCCTGGACTCGGAGAGGCTCACCTCTATGGGGCCCGGGGGATTCCAGCCATTGAG
Organism: Lissotriton vulgaris; assembly: GCF_964263255.1. Classification (NCBI taxonomy): domain Eukaryota; kingdom Metazoa; phylum Chordata; class Amphibia; order Caudata; family Salamandridae; genus Lissotriton; species Lissotriton vulgaris. The sequence continues at coordinate 813,520,096 of NC_141696.1, read as the reverse complement.
TGGAGCTGCAGGGTCCTCAGAAGAGGTGAAACAGAACAAAGCCTCATTAACACATTAATGGTCTTTTAAAGACCTGTGAAGTGCTCGGGTGCGGCTGTGTGCGCGCCAGGCAAGCTGTCTCATCCCGGGCTGCCACACAAGAGAGGGGGGAAGAGGGGGGAAGGGGGAGGGGGGGTGTTTGAACTCCATGTGTAATTGAAGCTGAGAGCGCAGGATGATGTTGTATTTTCCGCGTGTTTAATAAAAGGCCTGGGTAGGCATATCCGTAGCATGAGAAGCTGTGCAAAATACCATTGCTTCTTACGTGTGTTTATGAAGAATAAAAGCAATTTGTGAGATAATTTTGGAGTATTTTGGAACAATTATTTTCGGAAACATGGATTATTAATACAAACATTGTTGTATCGTCACGTATGCTGTCTGCACTGTAACGCTCTTTTTCTTGCATAAGCAATCTTTCTGCCCTATTTACATGCTGCACCCAGCGTCTAATGGTCAAAGACTCCAAAAACACACACGCAGGAAGTCTCATCCTGGAGGAAGAAGTTCAAGAACTATTTGGATATTATTTTCGGATGACGAATTTTTCTCAATCATGAATTCTGAGATATTTACTAAGGACTATCTCTAATGTGTCAACATCTTAAGAATTGTCACTCAGTATGAACAGCGTGTTGAACATCAAAAGGGAGGGCGGGGTACATAGATTTTATAGCCTGGCGAGAGTTTTGATTGATGTAATAGGGGAAAAAAACGGCTTTTGAAAATGTTGAGGGTATACCTTATGTCCTTATTGTTGTATAGTTCCACCAGTGCATGATGGGTTAGGTAGTTTTTTGGGACGAACATGTTAATCGTGGGCTAACTTCATTGGTTTAGCGAAAGGGGTGGAGTTATGATGTTCACATTTAAAGGGGGAAAAATCAACTACGCTTTGTTTTGTTGAGAGATGAACCAGTGTGTCATTAATAATGTGCTGCAGATGTTGGGAATGCTGGGGAAGGTGGTTCGATGTGTGCAGCAAAGAGCTCTTGCTTTTCGTGATATTTCTAATAGAATGATTACACCTCGCCTAGACAGAGATAGGGAAACGGAGATGGAGAGAGAGGTAGAGAATCAGGGGAGGGCGAGGGAGGGAGACGCCGACGGAGGGAGAGTCAGGGGAGGGAGAGAGAGGGAGAGTCAGGGGAGGGCGAGGGAGGGAAAGTCAGGGGAGGGTGAGGGAGAGAGAAGGAGGGAGGGAGGGAGAGTCAGGGGAGGGCGAGGGAGGGAGAGGGAAAGTCAGGGGAGGGGGAGTAAGTAAGTAAGTAAGGGCCAGCTGTAGGTAATTCTCATTTACAGACTCTTAAATACTGAATTTTACCGAATCGGTATTTAAGAGTCTGTAAATGGGAAGGGGGTAGATTTAGGTAATTCCGAATTTAGGAATACCGAATCTGTAAGATTCGGTATTTACCGATTCGGTAAATACCGAATCGGTATTGCCCATTGATTCCTATGGGCCTTGAAGCCCATAGGAATCAATGGGAAATACCGATTCGGTATTTACCGAATCGGTAAATACCGAATCCTGCAAGGGTGCAGGGGGTGTCACTTTGACACCCTCTAGCACCCCAAGTACAGGATTGTGTGACATGTGGCACACATACATGCCCTAAGGGCATGTCTGTGTGTCACATGGCACAGGTGTGCATGCACAGATGTGCATGCACAGATGTGCATGCACACCTGAATTCGGTATTTTACCACACAATAGGATTGTGTGGTAAAATACCGACTCTTAAGGGCCTGTGGCACTCTTAGGAGTGTCAGCTACATATGGATTTACCGATTCGGTAAATATACCGATTCGGTATTTTACCGAATCGGTATATTTACCGAATCGGTAAAATTACCGAATAGGCCCCCTGCATCTGAAAAGCCTAATACCGGTCGGAAATGGACGAAATTGTCCGTTTCCGACCGGTATTAGGGCTCCTACATCTGGCCCTAAGTAAGTAATGAAAATGTATATTGTGCAACTTAGCCCAAAGGCATTAAGGCGCCAGTGGATGAGGGAGGGAAAGAGTCAGGGGAGGGCGAGGGAGGAAGAGAGGGAGGGAGGGAGGGAGAGAGTCAGGGGAGGGCGAGGGAGGGAGGGAGAGAGTCAGGGGAGGGCGAGGTAGGGAGAGAGAGAGAGAGAGAGTCAGGGGAGGGAGAGAGAGGGAGAGTCAGGGGAGGGAGGGAAAGTCAGGGGAGGGTGAGGGAGGGAGAAAGAGGGAGAGAGAGTCAGGGGAGGGCGAGGGAGAGATAGGGAGGGTCAGGGGAGGGCGAGGGAGGGAGAGAGGGAGGGAGAGAGTCAGGGGAGGTCGAGGGAGGGAGAGGGAGGGAGAGGGAGAGTCAGGGGAGGGCGAGGGAGGGAATGTCATCGGAGGGTGAGGGAGGGAGAGAGAGGGAGGGAGAGAGTCAGGGGAAGGAGAGAGAGGGAGGGAGAGTCAGGGGAGGGCGAGGGAGAGATAGAGGGAGGGAGAGAGCCAGGGAAGGGCGAGGGAGGGAGAGAGAGAGCATGGGGAAGGTGAGAGAGGGAGAGGGAGAGGGAGAGTGAGGGTGAGGGAGGAGAGAGAGGGAGAGTCAGGGTAGGGAGGGAGAAGGAGAGCCGGGGGGCGAGAGAGGGAGAGACAGAGGGAGGGAGAGAGTCAGGGGAGGGCGAGGGAGAGAGTCAGGGGAGGGAGAGAGTCAGGGGAGGGTGAGAGAGGGAGAGTGAGGGTGAGGGAGGGAGACAGAGAGAGGGAGGGGAGACAGAGAGAGGGAAGGAGACAGAGGGAGGGAGGGAGACAGAGAGGGAGGGGGACAGAGAGAGGGAGGGAGACAGAGAGACTGAGAGAGGTATGGAGACAGAGGGAGGCATACAGAGAGAGGGAGGGAGACAGAGAGAGGGAGGGAGAGAGGGAGACAGAGGGAGGGAGGGAGACAGAGAGAGGGAGAGAGACAGAGAGAGAGACGGAGACAGGGGAAGGAAGAGGGAGGCAGCGGGAAAGGTGGAGACAGAGGGATGGAGACAGAGGGATGGAGACTGGGATGGAGACAGAGGAGGGAAAAAGAGGGTGAGAAGGAGGGAGACAGAGGGTGAGAAGGAGGAGACAGAGGGTGAGAAGGAGGGAGACAGAGGGTGAGAGGGAGGCTGACAGAGGGAGGGAGGGAGACGGAGGGAGGGAGAGAGGGAGGGAGGCAGACGGAGAGAGGGAGGGAGAGGAAAAGAGGGAGGGAGACGGAGAGAGGGAGGTACATCGATAAAGATATTTTTCGTTCCGTTTTGTGGAGTCACGAATGAGCAGCATAGAAGGGTATTCAAAGAAATTGAGCGGAATACTTGTGATTTAAGGTTGTATTTTGGATGCACCTGATTCCTTGGAGGTTTATGGAGCACAACCAAGTCGAACTCTGCACTGAGATAATTCACCTTGAGGATAGTGACGGGAATATTTAGCAAGCCCTGATGATGTCCCTCATGGGGACGAAACGCGTTGGCTGTTAATCTGTTAGTTGGATTTACATGAAAATGTTGATGTTTCTTCTGGAAGCTGACTGGAACAAACTTATACATCAGAATAAAAGAAAGAAAGAAAGAAAATCAACTTCAACATTTATTGTTTGGAAGAATACTTGTGTGAACTTGCAAGGACTGTTTGTTCAAGAATACTAAAAATAGAAATTGTTAAATTGTGGAATATAATTTACATGCTCCCTCTATGTTGTAATTTTCTATGTATTCGGGTCATGGTTGTCCTCAGCATCGTCTGGTCCTCACAGCTGCAGATTCAAGGTCACCGCCATTCTTCCTGAAGCACCCGACATCAGAGGGCATCCGTCTTTCAAGTCTCCTGGTCACTCCTGAGTGACATAGACTATGTCCCCTCTGCTTTCAGGTACTCCTCATCAAGAATCCTTGTTTGGATTCCTCCGAACACTTTCTCCTCTTCCAGCAGCAGCACTTTCCTGAAGTCCTCCCTTGGGTTCGACGGCGGTTTCCGACGTCACTTCACACCTTTGCACCCGACTTCCCTGGGATAGGTAATTTGGGTACCACAGCATCCACGGGTGGGTCGAGTCTCCGACTCTTTGTCTTCCACAGGGTTTCTTCAGGGTCCCTAATCTTTTAAATTCCAACAGCGACTTGCACATAGACTTGTGCGGAGCATGCGGTCCTGTTCACGCACTGCACACGCTCTCCTTGGGGTCCCTATCTACTTACATTGGGTGGTTCTGTAGGTCCCCAGCAATTCTACATCCTCTTGATACTGTCCTGACTCGAGTCGTGTTTCTTATACCACTTTCTTCGTATATGGTTTGTTCCCCCCCAGGGGCCCCCTGTGTATTACTGCTATTTACTGTGATTTCTTTGCTAAAGTATAGTGTGATTTGTGTGTATCTCAACGTAGGAGATACTGTAACATACTAGAGAGTGTTATATAATAAATACATCTTTTCATAAATACTTTGTGTGGTTCTTTATTTAATCTATACTGTAGGATTGCATTTTGGTACAACAAGCTGCTTTTAGCTCCGGACTAAGCCTGAAGGCTGCTCTCCACAGCTACCACTTGGATAGCTTTCTAAGGTTGTCTGAGAGCTCCTAAATCATCATAAGGTTTGTCTGGACTGGTGCAAGGTGCCCACTTAAATTAGTAGACATCATATACCAGGCCTGCTTCTCCCATCGCTGAACTGATCAAAGACGAGCTATTGCTGTCAAAGCAAGACTCATGCTCTGAATTGTTGTCAATTACCAGAGCACTGTTTTCAGTTACCAGAGCACAGAGGTACCTTTACAGCACCGAAAGCAAGTATCCTGCCAAAACCTTTTTGTGTATTTCCAAGACTAACTTATTAAGAAACAATACTTATAAGTAGAAGAGACAATGTAAATCTACTTCAGGCTACTCTTTTTTTGGATTCCTGGATTACTCTTTCGGCACGGCCAAGCGCTTGAGGGAAATAAGAGCATGTCAATTTAAAATGAAAAGATTTGCACCTATTGTAGCTATGCCAGACTTAAACATTGCTTGGCAAGAAGAACTACACGAAATAGTCTGTGACTTTTTTAAACTAGTATACTAGTATACAAAGAAGAAAAGATGCATTAACCCCGGTTTGGCCTTGGAAAGACTCAGGGGAGATTGACTAAGATTTTGCGCCGTGTTCAAATCAGCGCAAAATCTTTTTTTTCTAATTAACTTTCCAGCACTAAACTTGTTTAGCGTTCCCATGCAACCACCCAAGGTTTCTCACACGAAACACAATTTACTAAAAACAGTAAATTGGGTTTAGCGGGAGAAAACTGGGCCCTTTTCAACTAGGCGCAAGGAAGGAGAAATGCTTTCATTTCTCTCTCCTTCCTTTTCTGATTTTGCATGCATGCTGCTCTGTGCAGCACGTATGCAAAGTGGGGAAAGCTTTGCATTGTGCCTAATGTTTAATGTTTGTAGATTTCTAGAGCGCATGGCTGCCCGTGAGCGTCCCAGCGCTAATGATAGAGTAGGTAGGAACAGGTGAGTGGAGTTTAGGGAAACAGCCAGGTCTTCAGGAGCCTGCGAAAGGAAAGAAGATTGGGCTGGGACCGAATGTCCAGTGGAAGTGCATTCCAGAGTCTGGAGGCGTTGTACGAAAAAAGGCGTCCTCCTGATCGGGCCCTCTTGATCCTGGGTATTGTCGTCAGGTGGAGATGCGTGGAGCGAAGGGTTCTACTAGTTTTGTGTGGGGTAATAAAATATTTTAGGATAGGAGGGGCTTTGCCATGCAAGATTTTATGGGTAATACACAGGGCCTTGAAGTGTACCCTTTCGAGTATTGGCAACCAGTGCAGTGACCTGAGGGCCGGCTTCGCTGAGCAATGATTGTTGATGCCCGTAAGAATCCGCGCAGCAGTGTTTTGTACAACCTGCAATTTGACTGTCACTTTATTTGGAGCTTAAGATAAAGTGCATTTCCGTACTCCAGTCTGGACAGTATAAGGCCCTGAATCAAGAGCCTTCTGGACTGTGAAGGCAACAGCGGGAGAATTTTACGCGCAGTGCGGAGGAGGCCGAAGCAGGCCCCAGCTGTTTTCCTGGCTTGAGTACTAAGTGATAGGCCTTGATCCAGCCAGATCCCAAGGCTTTTGATGTCGGACTTTGGTGTTGGAGGCAAGCCCATACATGGAGGCCACAGCGTCTCAGGACGGTAATGTGACTGATTACCCATAACCAGGATCTCCGTCTTATCGTTGTTGAGCTTAAGATTGGACTTGCCCATCCAACTGGCTATGTCCCTCAGACAGGAGTTCAAATCGGTGGAAGGGTGTTCCTGTTGGCTTAATGATACCACAAGCTGGGTATCATCAGCATAAGTCAGCAGCTTGATACCGTAGAGGGTGACGATTTTTTCAAGTTGGGACATGTACACATTAAAAAGTGTAGGGCTCAGGGAAGAGCCCTGGGGGACGCCACAAAGAAGTGGAGTTGTGTTGGAAATAAAATTGCCCTCAGCCACCTGAAAAGACCAATTATGCAGGAAGGACTTAAGCCATGATAAAGCAAGTCCTGAAATGCCCAGGTCTCTCAATCGCTGAAGCAGCGTTAGATGATTGACGGTGTGGAAGGTTGCGCTCAAGTCCAGGAGGATCACTGCCACTGATCCCCCCGCGTCAATGATCTTCCTCGCCTCTTCAACCACCGCCATCATTGCAGTCTCCGTACCCTGACCAGGTCGGAATCCTGTTTGTGAAGGTTTAAGTAGCTCGCTTGCTTCCAGGTAGTCCAATAGCTGACGATTGATGAATTTCTCTGCCATTTTGCTAATACCTGGCAGAAGAGAGATAGGCCGAAAATTATTCAGCTCCGTGGGGTCAAGATTGTTTTTTTTTTAGTAGGGCTTTGACTACTGCCATCTTCCAACTCGGGGGTACGATCCCCTGTGACAGAGAGATGTTAATCAAGTTTGCTATGGGAGCCAGAATATTAGGTGCGACTGATTTTAAAATATGTAATGGGGCTGGATCAAGCGGAGAGCCGCTTTTGATTGACTGAAAGATAGGAGAAAGGGTTTCGGTTGTGATGGGGACAAACCTATCTAATCTATGCTCTGCTTGCTGTATCGCTAATGAGGGAGGCTCCAATGGATCAGCCGGGCTGTCAGAGGTAAGATTCTTCAAAATTTTTTGGATCTTCTGGTCCAAGAACTCGGCTAGCTCATTGCAACAATTGACCGAGGGGGGTATCGGACAGGGGGGGGTCGGGGACTTTTAAAAGTTTTTTCACTATTTGAAAGGTTTCTCTTGATGAATTCGTAGAGGATTTAATTTTTTCTGCAAAAAAAGCAGCTTGCGCCTGTTTCAATGCCTTTTTATAGTTTAATATCATAAGTTTGTAGTCCCGTTTCCTACCGGGGTCATAATCCTTCCTCCATGCCCTTTCGGCCTTCTTGCAGAGTTTTTTTAGGAGATGAACCTCCTTGGTGAACCAAGGCGAGGTGGCTTTTTCGCGAGAATTGGGGGTGAGTTTTTTTCGGAGGACTGCGTCCAAGGAGTTTCCAATCCATGTAGTGAACATGGTATCCGCTATAGTGGGATCTACTCCAAATGTAGGAGGGGAAAGGTCCAGACTGTGCTTCCAGTTATCTGTGTTCAATTTTGACCATGGGCGTATGAACTTACAGGGGGCTAGTCTATGATGATAGGTGGTCGGGAACTGCCAATTGAACAGGATGAGAGAGTGGTCTGACCACGGGAGTGGAATTGGTGCGTGCACTTTAAGATCAGTGATATTGGAAAAGATGGGGTCCAAAAGGTGCCCCATGGAGTGCGTGGGTTGATGGCTTCTCAGAAAAAGCTGTGACGTTGCTAAGTCCAGTGACAGTTCAGTAGCTCGACTATCTTCCCTATTATCGAAATGCATATTTAAGTCCCCTAAAATCATAAAATTAGGTAAGAGTGCTGGCCAAGGTCAGTGATGTTTCCGTAAGTGAACTGCAAAACTGTCCAACAGCCCCTGCGGGGGCGATAGATTAGGAGTCCAGAGAGCGATTTACAAGGGGAAACTTGAATGGTGAAGAATACGTTTTCGCAGTCTTGTATAGGACTGCTGTGAACTCGGCAGGAGAGATGCTCCTTATGTATTATCGCTATCCCACCCCCTTTTCCCTGGCTCCGGTCAAGATGCTGAATGAGGAAACCTGAGGGCAGAGCCAGGACAATGTCCGGGTCAGAGTCTGGAAATAGCCATGTTTCTGTTAGAAACAGTATTTCCAGTTTGTGTTCTTCAAGAAGTATGCTAATTTCCAGTGCGTGTTTCGGCAGAGATCTGCAATTTAGCAGTGCCATGTTAAAGATGATATGATGTGGGCGATGTAACTCATGGATAGGTAGCACGTATGGACAGTGAAGGCAATGATTATAAGGGCCATCAGGTATGATTGAGTGTATGCATAGGGGTAAAATGGGCTGTCTCATTTGGAGCAGAGAGTCACTGTAATACTCTAAGGGTAGGGGGTGTGGAGGTTAAAGTACTAGGGCCTGTCTGGCGCGGACGGGCGCAGACGGGCTTACCTCTGGCGCACCTCCGGCGCGCCATCGACACTCCCACTGCGCTCGTCTGTTGCGCGTACGATTTAGGGAGGGCATGTTGTAGTGGGTGGCCCAAATCGCCCTCACCACTAGTCCGCCGACCGTGATTACTCTCAAGATGGCGCCTGTATCGGAGCGCTCGAGATCCTGAACCCACGTCCCTAGTGACCCAAAATCGGCCACCTGAGGACATGTGGACCCTCAGGAAGGACGAGTAAAGGTAGGGGAAAGTGAGGGGATTTTTTAAAAGTGCACAGAGATCGTGCCGTGCTATGAGTAGTTTTTTTTTTAAAAAGTTACACAAGTTACACAGATTTTAGTATTCAATATCCGTGTATCAAACAGATTAAAAAGTTAAAACTATAGCATAGTATTTTGTACAGGAGGATAAGAAAAATTGGGGGAGGATTGGGGGAAAGTGAGACGAAAGGGAAAAGAGGATGTCAGGCGATAGGGAATAGAGGATGTCAGGCGAAAGGGAAAAGAGGATGCCAGGAAAGATCATCGAGTAAACAAGACAGGAAGTAAAGCTGAAAAAATAAGACACGCTCGCCTTAGCCGAGGGCGGAAATAGATTTTCCTGCCTCCACCCAACTTCCTGAAGAATGCTCAAGGGGTGTGGTATGCTCACAGTTACCACAGTCACAGAGCGCAGCCGTTTAAACCATCAAATCTACCCCTCTTCACCTTACAACAGTAAGAAAAAGGGTACAAATCCTATCCTTCACGCTTAGGAACGCCAGATGAATGACAGTAACAACCCTTATACCCCCCCCCCCCACACACACACACCCTGGTATGTTTTGAATTTCCCTGCTTCCACCAGGCTGTACTGTGACAACTGTGAGGGGAGAGAGGTTCTGACAGCTGCCTGTATAACTCAAGCTAGCTCTTGTGTCCTGGGGTAAGGTAAGAGGATTTTGCCACATTGTCTCACCCACTCAATCCGTACATCCAGGTAGGGCAAGTCTGAAGGCAGCTCTTCAATCATTTTTCTTTTTCCTTGGACTTCATGGCAGGCTGGGGAGAGGGACATATTCTGCCTCGGATCTCCCACTGTGCTGCTCTGTTTTTTCTTTTCTTTTTGTTCCCACTCCCCCTCCATGGCCATAGCATAGCCAAGACATGGGTGCCGCGCCATAGGACTCAAGCTCCACCTCATTAATGAGGCCTATCAAAACTAAAATTAATTTGGTGTGCCTGTCTGGAGGGGACTCGTGTCTTCCATGGCAGCCTACTTTCATTTCAGGATGGAAACATGTTATTGAACATGCAACAAGTGATGAACTGTGATTCCATCAAATGCACATTTCTAGTACATGCTTCTGTTCTGTGCCTATCATGAAGTTATGATCAACAAGCTCATGCATATCAACTGTTACATTCTGCTATGTTGGGTCCTGCTGTTATTCATTCCCAGCTTTCAATAATGCATGAAATGTAAAAGGTTTCATCTCAATTTACCAAAGTTTTCTACTGTTGAACAAAGCGTTAAGCACATTCGGGGTACTAATAATGGCACACTTCCCTTGAAGTATGTACTACCTTCAGAGGAATCCTGACTCATTATTTCTCAGGGCACATTGTTACAACCAGGCTACATCACTATATCACTATTTGGAGCTTACTTACATATAAATAAGGTTTTGCTCATTGCGCATATGTAGGTTATTTAATGTGCTACATGTTCAGTATATAATGTACTGACTTAAGCCCTCTTTATGAGTTTGACCGATTTCGGTGTAGGGGTAACGGAGGGTCAGAATTCCCTATTCTAGCTGGTATGTGAGCACCAAACTCAGCTAATTATGAGTTTTCTTCCCCGAATGTAGAATACCCATCCAGACTCCGATGACGAACAGCCGATCAAAGAGGATTACTTAGGGGAGGTTAGTGGAGTCTTCAGGAAGTGTGGTCTGCTTCCTCTGTGTTGTGCTCTGGTTGGATGGCTTGGGACACATCCCTAGGCTCTGACATAGGACGAACCTACTGCAAGCTGGAGACGGGATGTTCCAGGCAGCTAAGGGGAGAAACTGGGACTGGTTTCTCAGGGCTTTGAAATAGAAGGCCTGGCACCAGTGGCGGCTCCTCTGCAAAGGCGGAGGAGTGTGGCCCCACTGCTATTGCAGCAGTGAAAAAAATGATAATAACAAGACGTTATTATCATTTTCTTTTCCTTTCAGCAGTCGTGCCGGACTGGCTCCCTGACGCCAGAGCAGGGGAGGGGTGGTTTGCACGCATCTAAGTGCACATGATGGTTTGGTCGGCCCTCTAGGGCCAGCCCCACCGTCATGCGCACTTGGGTTGTTCTCCATTGGGCTGTGATGAAGAGCCCCATGGAGGACGTGCTCAGCCTCTCCAGGCACTGTCTGAGCCTCCAAACAGGATGCTCAGGCCAATCACGATGCTGCTCCTGCAGCGTTGTGCTTGGCTGGGAGAGCCCGGAAGTCTGAGTGCTTCCGGTGCTTCCAGCAGAGGAGAAGAGACATGGAGCAGCGGGAGAGGCGTGCAGTGCAGAAGGTACATTTTTTTTGTTGCTTAATACCCCATCGCCCAACCACCCTCCATCCGAGCGCAAAATTTCACCCAGGATTTTTCTCGGATTGAATTCCGCCACTTGCAATGCAGGCTTTATTCCAAGAGTGCTCTTGGCCTAACCAACACCCCGGGGCTGTATGCCAAATGTTAGAACTCATTTGAATACATTTATAGGCTCTCACTTCAAAGCTGTGGGTACATATTGTTGCTATTCCCATTTTTCAATCACCTTTTCTCTGTCCTCTCCTTTTATGACCTTACTTCTTACTTAGGTTGCTATTTTACTTTGAAAACAACATCTAAGCATTCGTTTTATTCTTCCTATTTATCCCAAAGGCAATGGAAATATGATTTATCACCCTTACCTCTGAAAATAAGCTGTACACAAAAATCTCCTCAAATGAGACATATCAAATAATAACCACAGAAAACAGAAGCAAAATTCACAATTATTAGAAAGAATCAGTCCATGGCTCCAGACACACAAGTCAAACTTCCTGTAGCCTACCACAACACTACCAACTCACTCAACAAGCTGGCTGCCCGCTGATTAGTAAAATTAAAATTAACCTGTGCTCCACCCTCTGGTAGCTTGGCACAGAGCAGTTAGGCTTAACTTAGAGACAATTTGCAAAGTTTTTGTACAGCACTTCAAACATTAATAAAGTGAAACCCCAACACAAGAAAAATGTCACACCTATTTAGCAAAAATAGAGTACATTTTTATAAAATAAATGTAATAAATATTTGAGACAAACAAAACAACAACAAAATCAAATTTGTAGAATCGGAGATGTGCAATTTTGAAGATTAAAATGAAAATAGCTCCAAAAAGCACAAAGCACCAACTGTGGATATTTTAGTCGCGGTAGATCGGGACGAAGTCAAAAGTTCAGGATGACCACTATGAAGCGTATACTCTACAGAGACCCAGTTAGTCCTATCATAGATAGTACCTAACATCCTGGCTTCAAAGAGTTGCGGAGTCCCGTATTGAGGATGAGTCACACAGCTGAGGTGATGCAAGGTTCGGGTCAGAGATGCACCATGCAAAGTTGTTCCTGATGAGCTGCAATAAGAGGTCCTGTGTCGTCATCGAGAAAGCTGTCGACTAGTAGGCTTGCGATGGGAAGTCCTGTGTCGAGAATGTGTTTCGTACCAGCTGGTTCTGAAGAAGCTGCTGGGCTTTCAATGCAGAGTCATGCTCCTCTCCGATGCTGCCACCAACACGAGGAGTGCAATGCGAGGGCCTGTGTCAGGGTTGCATCACACAACAGCAGTTCCCATGAGTCTACAAGGGCGATGTGAAGTCCTTGCACCGGGAAATTCCACGCAGCAGAGGCAATGTTTCTGTTCTGCTTGGTATTGCTCTGCACAGAGGAGGAGGTGCGTCACTTCTGCTGGGTTCACAGGTGGACTGACCGAACACTTTCAGGCCCACTTCCAACGGTCCAGGATTAGGCAGGGTACTGCTCACAGATGGCAGAATCTAGGTACTGGTTCAAGCTGCTTGATGCCTATTATGTCCTTGAGGCTTCTGATCAGGAGGCAAGCCAACTAACCCTTGGAGTCACTCTGGGGTCCTGGGTTTTAGAGTTACAGTTCTCACCCAAGCAAGAGAGAAACTGGGCAGAGCAGCACTGTAGCGGTCCTTCAGAGCAGCAGTCCTCCTTCCTGACAGAGTCCACGGGTTCAGAAGTGCACAAAAGAGTTGGTGTCTGACATCCAATATTTATACCTAGTCCACACTTTGAAGTCCGAGAAGCTTCCAGAGAATTCCTCCTCCAAGAGGTGCTTAGAATTTCCTGCCTTTCTGCCCTTGTCCTAGATTGTCTGGGCCCACAATAGGCTAGTGTCAAACCGTTTGTGAGAGTTCCCAGGAAGGCCTTTGTTATGTGCAAGTGTGGTAGGTGACAACTCCTTCCCCTCGTTAACTCAGAGAGGCCATCTTTCTAAGAGTCCAACAAAGACACCAATGCCAACACTGACTCTCCTTTGAAATGTACAATGAATCCAAGAATGCTTTTTTCAATAAAAGCTGTCACTATTTAATCTTTATACAAAATCTCACTAACACATTCATTTTTATATTATGTGTCACACATAGAAACAACATATCCAGGTGATCAACAATATTTTTATTCCTCCTACCAAAAAAGGATATGTTTTAAGAAAACCAAAACAAAGACAGGGTGAGGACCTTCCTGGGCCTTCCTGGTGACTACAGGATGTTTGTCAAGGGTATGGCACCAATAGTTGCTCACTTTACTGAGCTGACTTCGAAGAAGCAGGCAAGGAAGGAGGTATAGACAGAGGCCTGTCAGAAAGCCTTTTAGTCCCTCAAGTGTTATCAAGAGAGAAGCCTTTGCTTAGGTCTGGGCACTGAAGAAGTATAGACCATACCTGTTTGGGACTCACTTTTAGATTTAGACAGACCACAGGCCCCTCGGATAATTGATGCAGATGAGGGATAAGAGCCCCACATTTTTCGGGTGGTCCATCTCCCTACAGAGAATGGACTTTACGGTTGAACACCGTCCTGGGTCAGACCACACCAATACTGATGGTCTCTCCAGGTTATTCCACTTAGTAATGAGAACTCCCAGGAAGTTGGGCAGTTTTCTCCACTGTCAGCTAGGGGGGGATACGTGTTAGACCTGTCAGCCTTAGGGTGGTCTTCCCACAAACATTTTGCCTTCACCCATCCTATTTTTACTGATCTCGTTTTTCCTGGCCTTAGTACTCTGTACATTTCACCACTGCTAACAAGTGCTGAAGTGCTTGTGCTCCACCCTGAAAACAATAGGGAATTGGCTTATACCCTATTGGCACAGTTAATTTACTTGTACGTACCTAGCAGAGTGGTACCACACATACCAAGGACATGTAAATTAAACGCTACTAATGGGCCTGCAGCAATAATTGTGCCACCAACTTAAGTAGCCCTTCTAAACATGTTTCAAACCTGCCATTGCACCCTGTGTGTGTAGTTTTAAACTGCCATTTCGACCTGGCAAGATAAACCTCTCACCAGGCTCAAACTTTCTTTTTTTAATGCATGTAAGGCACCCCTAGGGTAGGCCTTACACAGCCCATAGGACAGGGTGCATTGTATTTAAAAATTTGGACACACACGTTTGTGTTTTACATGTCCTCGTATTAAAAAACTCCTAGATTCTTTTTTTACTACTGCAAGACCTACATCTCCCATAGGATAACATTGGAGTTACCTTATTACTTTGAATAAGCTATACCTTCCAAATGGGAGCAGGTTGACAGATGAATTTTGTGTCTAACGAAATGTAATTAAAAGCCCTCTTTGATGTAAAGAGGGATTTTTAATCACAATTTCTTATAAAAAGCCACTTTTAGAAAGATTGTACAACACAGGGGGTTGGTTCTTATTGTCAGTTAGGCTAAGCCACCTAAAAATCCAGCATACTCACCAATGCCGAAACTGAATCTCCTTTGAAACCTATAATGAGTCCAAAAACGCTATATTCCATAAAAGCGGTCACTATTTATTCTTTATACATCTCACCAACACTTTCATTTTTATATTATTTGTCACATATGAAAACACCATATCCAGTTGGTCAACAATATTTTTATCCTTCCCACCAACAAAAATATAAACACAACGGTGGATACAAACAAAATCAATACACAAAAAAACATATATAAAAGTAGTACTCATCACAAAAAACAATACATCAACAGATCAGTTGTTATTTTACAATTTCCTGAGCACCACTTAAAGGGAAATGTATTTGAATACCCTTATAAAATAAATTAATTACGTTCAGCTGTTCTCTGATTTTATGGACAATGCGCCTCTGCCTACACCTGACTTCTTTCACCAGGTTCATATATTTTACTACACCAATTGTTCATTCCCTGGAATTTTAAGTTTCTCTGTATTTCAAACAATTTTCAATTGTGACAGTAGGCCCACAACAATGGTCAACACGTTTTGAACCCTCTACATCATCCTTTGTGGGGTTCTCCTCAGGACGTAGAACTGATATCATATGTCCTTACATCATGATTAGACTACCTCTTCAGCTCAAAAGTATCCCTCCAAGCTCAATCAATGTCACAAAATCCACAACTGTTAAAGCTCAATAATCCTTGAAAAAAGGACAAGCTTTGTGGCCTTTTTTCCTATGCACAGCCCCCTCTCCTTTCAGAGTTTCTGCAGCTCAACTCTGCTGAGGTTATACACATTCAGCCTCTCCATTTCCATGGTCTGAGACAAAGAGGTAGGGAACTTAAATTTAGAAAAAAGGAAAAACAGCCAATCAGCTAAGTAGGAAGAACTCAAAAAGGTTTGAATTGATCTCCGAATACTTATTTGGGCTTTTAGTTTTTGACAAAATCACTGTATGGCACTGCATAAACTTAAGTCTAAATCCTCACCACTGATCACCAATGTAAGACATTGGGGTATTGGTTGAGGGACCCTACTCAAAGAGCAAACACAATCCTTATCAGGTAGAAGTCACAAGCAAACCCGAAAATAACCTATGCTCAACCGCCCGTTAGCTTGGCACAGAGCAGGCATTTATGCAGCACAACAAGCATTAATAATGTGGAAACACAAGACAAGAAAAATCCCACACAAATTTAGAAACCAAGAGTTATGTTATATTAAAGTGTTAGTGCATGGCTGCCCCAGCAATGTGGTGCCCCAGTGCTAGTTTCAGAAAAGAGGTCGACGGAGGGACAGGGGTTAGATGGAGAATAGTCAGGTCTTCACGTCCATTCTCAAAGCCCAGTGATTCTGGGTGCTCCTAATGGACAAAAGCAAAGTGTTCCAAAGGGGGGGTGCTTTTGCAGAGAAGGAGCCCCCTCTTGCTCTCACTCTTCTCACCCGAGGAAGATAGGCAAAATGAAGCTTAGCAGAGCGCACAGTTTCGAGAGGGGACAAGGAGCAAATTGACTAGGATGGAAGGACCCTGCGAGGTGAGAATTTTATGAGTAATGCATAGGGTCTTGAAGAAGGTTCTAAGATCCACCGTGAGCCAGTTCAGCCGGTGGATGGAGCCAGAGATAGAATAGAACTTTGGATGGGGAATAGAAACTGTGCCGCAGCATTCTGGGCTATATGAAGCCTTATGATCACGGTCTTATTGGACCCCAAAAATAGCGAATTGCAGTAATCCAGCCTAGAGAGTATAGTGGACTGAATATTCATCTGTTGAGTATGGGAGTCAAAGAATCCCAAAATGGGTTTTAGACCTCATAGGAGTCGGAAGCAGATGCCTACCACGGATTTAGCCTGGACTTCAAAGGACAAACCATTATCAACTCAGACACCCAGATTTTATGGCAAGACAGGAGGCTAGCATTATGCATTGAACCTTTATTGCCACTTCCAGCAGCAAACCTTAAAAGTACTCCAAAAAGTACTTTGCAATCCAACAATAGAATAGAACACTCAGTCCAATAAAAGCTCCTTGTCAGCCATTTTCATCCCCTTTTGTTGCTGCTTCTGGCAGATAAGTACATGTTTTTTAGTGTTGTCATATGAATTTTGTTTCATTAGTAATTTGAGTATGTGGGATATTTTGAATGGTCTAATTAGATTGAGTGTGCATGTAATCAAACTTACGGATTAATGTTAGGGTTTTTGTTTTGAATTGGAGTGCTTATTTAAATGGTTGTTTTGGAATATCGTCTGCATGGAAAACTTAGGGTGCTTTGATTAGGAGCAGAGGGACGGTTACTTGAGTTTGAACGCGCTTGATCTTGCTCGTGCCTATGTTGTTGGCAAATTACATTTAGAACGACTTCGACAATGAAGTAACACGGGCAGCCAACTTTGGATCGGGCACGCTCTGCGTTGCCGTCGTTTCAGGAGAAAATGGAGGTCATTTTAAATACACGTGACATCATGGATGCAGTACGCGACTCAGAGAGGTTTTGCTAGTCCAAACTGTGATTCATGATTTGCGACGGTTTTAAAGAGAAAAGGTTAAATACATTTTTTTTTTTAAAACAATAAGAAGTGAGCATTAATAAAGGAATAGATTGTAGAGAGATAGGAGGGATTCAGTATTTATTTAGTTTGGTTTTAATTTAATAACAGATCGTCATTGTTGTTAAGTTTAAATCTTTTTTCGCAGAGATATAGAAGTTTTTAGTACTGAGTGTCGTTTTTAACCGGCAGTTTTTTTGACAGTTTAATTTACCAGTCACGAAGGAGAGTTGGATTTGAGTTTTATTTTAGTGAGGAATATTTGATTTTAATTAAAAAGTAGATATAATCGTTTTTTGTTAGTGTTGGAATAGGTAGCTTTTTTAATGTAATTCTTATAGTAAGTTTAAAAAAAAAAAGGAAAATATAGTTTTAAACATGAATTATTTTTAAAATAGTTTAATTAATTATTTAGGTTAGTAGAGCAGAGACTTGGGGGCCCATTACGATGTTGGGCGGATTGCCTCCACCAGGCTGGCGGTGGCCACCGCCGGCCTGGCGGAGGCAATCCACCCGACACTGTGTCCCGAATTCCCCCCGCCATACTAATATGGCGGGGGGACCGCGGCGGAAGGATAGACCGTCCGCCGCTTTTCCATCCCAGTCGCCTTGGGACCGCGGCGGAAAGGGCTTAATATGGTGAACGTGTCCAATGGACACCGCCAGCCATATTATGATGTGTGGGCATAGGTGCCTTTCCGCGACGGTGATGCTGCCACGGAAAGGCAGGCGGTCTTTGCTTTGGGGGCCCCCTGCGGGCCCCCCTGGCAAAGGCCGAGGTGGTGGGTGCAAAGGGGGGTACCTGTGGTACCCCACAGCATTTGCATACACCAAGCAGCAGGCACCGCACGGTGCCTGCCGCTTCGTGTATGCAAATGCGTGCATTCATTTTTAAGATTTTGGCGGGCGGTGCAGTGAGCACCGCCCGCCACAATGTTAAATATGAGGGATGCGCCCGCCACTGTGGCAGGCGCATCCTAATGCAGACATCGGGACCCCCGCCCTTTAGGCGGTCCCGTTTACCGCAAGGGTGGTGGGCAGGCAAAGGCCGCCCGCCATCCTAATGACCCCCTTGGTTTTGAAATGGCGGATCAGGTTTTACAAGAATCTGGTCAGGATGGAAAAGTTTCAGACTTATTATCTTAGGCATTAAGAGAGTCGGCACAAGAGTCAGTTAGGGCAGCTTTAGGAGAAAGAAAAGCTTTAGAAAATGAGGAAGAGTATTATTCAATCTCAAAAAAAAGAAAATGAAAGGTAGTGGTGTTCCTCTATGAGGAATGTCCGCACAATCACAATAAGAATAAATGAGAATTGGTTACAGGACAAAAGTGTAGGACTAATATAATAATATTAGCAGAGTGCAACAAGAACCCATGTCACTCACTACCAAGGGTGACTAAATGTTAAGTATCCAAACTCAACTTGGACATATTTGAAAAACTGGGTCAGGCGTGCACCATCCTAAGTTGCAGTAATAAAGCAATGATGTAATAAGCACACTAGTTTTGAACATACACCATACAGTCCAGTCTAAATTAGAATCAAAACAAGTTGTTCGAGAAAGGAAAAACAAATCAGTGTCCTTAAAGTTTGGAAATCTTCATTCCGTTTATTCATAAATTCATCACAATGGAAACAGCCGACACGTGTTTCGTTAGTACTGAATAAGTACCACAACTTCCTCAAGGCTGTAACATAAAATTAACACCAATCAATATACAAAAAACATATGTTGAATGCAGGCTGATAAAATCTCTAAAGTTTCAACTTCAAAGAGATATCACTAAGTGATATTAATATACAACTTTAAATCTTAGGGCTACATTTGGCTTTTTCTTCTTCCGGTTCTTTCTTGAGTATTCCCGCGTATTTACTGTTTAATGCTTCTTCGAGTGATAAACCTTAAATTATATATGACTGTTTTCTCCTTGTGCTATGTGTTTTAGGTTACTCCAGCTAGAGTAGAGTCTGTGTGTTGTTTACTGCATTGTAATTTATTATACTTTTTCTACAGAAATTTGTTGGATTCTTTCCACCATATTACTTGTTATCCTACTATTCCGCCACTACAGATTAGGCGACGTATCCATATGTGGTGTCAAGACGGACGAGATTCTGTGACTTTGGAACATTTACACTTCACGGCCACATTGGTGAGCCCTATATCCTGTCCTATTGTGATTTGCCCACTATGGGGACACGTTTATTTTAATTTTCTGCGTAGATAAAATTAATTTTATACTCTCACATGTTGAGTGAAATTTTGGGCTTTCACTACATTCAATTTATGTGGTTTCTGTGCTTGCCTGGCACTCACTCATGGATGACCAGGGGTTTAGATTACAATACTTAACTTATTTTTGCTTTACTACTTTAGACAGTCTACTCTATTAAATCCTGCTAGTTTGTGACTTTTTGACATTTATAGTTCTTATTTATTTCCTAAATTCTGGATATTTTAATCTTAGGAATAGGACGTTGTATACTCCCCATATTTTCATCCTGTCACACTTCAGAATCCTTATCAGGTCAGTTTGTGTATTTCTTGTACTATGCACTTTGTATCTTTGACATGGGTATAAGGATTATATGTCACACCTTGCATGACTTTTGTGTCTTTTCACCTTTGAGGTGTTATATCTGCATATACCTTTCACACCATTTTGGCGTCTAGCCCTTTCGTCTCCCCTTTTTCAAATGATGGTCGATGTTCACTTTTTCTTACACAAAATATAAACTTATTTTTTCTTATCACTTTAGGGTCTCAGAGTCTATTGTGGTATTTTTTCTTGTTTTGTTTCTTATCTAATCTCTTCATTCACATAGTGGTTTATTATTAATACCACTTAGTGATATCTCTTTGAAGTTGAAACTTTAGAGATTTTATCAGCCTGCATTCAACATATGTTTTTTGTATATTGATTGGTGTTAATTTTATGTTACAGCCTTGAGGAAGTTGTGGTACTTATTCAGTACTAACGAAACACGTGTCGGCTGTTTCCATTGTGATGAATTTATGAATAAACGGAATGAAGATTTCCAAACTTTAAGGACACTGATTTGTTCTTCCTGTCTTGAACAACTTGTTGTGATTCTAATTTAGACTGGACTGTATGGTGTATGTTCAAAACTAGTGTGATTATTACATCATTGCTTTATTACTGCAACTTAGGATGGTGCACGCCTGACCCAGTTGTTCTAATATTATTCAATCTCAGATGGCAAGAAAAGATCAGTTAGAGGTCCTTGTGGTAAATGTATGAAGAAGACAAAACATTTGGAAGGCCCAAATAAACAGAGAGGAGTCCCATCCTAGAGAGTATAGTGGACTAGATAATCATCTGGTGAGTATGGGAGTCAAAGAATCCCAAAATGTGTTTTAGACCTCGTAGGAGTCTGAAGCAGACTCCTACCAACGATTTTGCCTGGGCTTCAAAGGACAAAGCATTATCGACTCAGACACCCAGATTCGTTAGCGGCGTTTTGGCCAGCGGGGGTGGTCCTAAACCAGTAGGCCCCCAGTGATCGCTCCATAGATAGGTATCTCTCCCTTAAAGAAGATTTTCAGATTTACTAGAATTTATCTGAAAGCAATTAGCCACCATCCACTCAGCAATGGCCACCATGTCATCTTGAATTTTGGCTAGGTTCTGCGTGGAATTATTAGAGAAAGAGATAACCAGGTGCTGATCATCAGCATAGGATACCAGTGGTAAGTCTTGTGATTTCGCACCTGAGCTAATGGGAGAATGTAAATATTAAACATGGTTGGACTCAGAGCGGAGCCCTGAGGGACCTTATAACGTAGCATTTGAATCGGGGACTGGTAGGGAGAGGAGATAACCTGGAAGGATCAATCAGTTAGAAAAGAGATGAGAGTGCTACACTGCCAATGCCTCCACACGACTCATCCTCGACATCACTCGCCACAGCCACATATCCGCCCATCTGAGAAACCTGCGCTGGCTCCCTGTCAACAAGAGGATCACATTCAGGCTCCTCACCCACCCACACAAAGCACTCCACGACATGGGCCCCGAATACCTCAGCAGCCGCCTCTCATTCTACATGCCCACCCGCCAGCTCCGCTCCGCCAGCCTCGCCCTCGCCACCGTCCCACGGATTTGCAGAACCACCACCGGAGGAAGATCGTTCTCCTACCTAGCGGCCAAATCATGGAACTCCCTCCCTGCACACCTACGAACTACCCAGGACCATCTCTCCTTCAGGAAACACCTCAAGACCTGGCTTTTTGAGCAGTAGTAGCACCCCCCCCCCCCCCCCTCTTCAGCACCTTGAGACCCTCATGGGTGAGTAGCGCGCTCTATAAATGGTTTGATTGATTGATTGATTGTTTGATTGAATGCCATTCTCCTTTAGATGATGCAACAGGATTTCATGAGAAAATGTGTCAAACGAGGTGCTTAAATCAAGCATAATCAGAGCAGAAGATCTACCCCATCAAGTGAGTAGCGCAGGTGTAACCGCCAGCAGTGCGGATTCATTACTATTTCGGGGTCTGAAGCCATTTTGAGAAGAAACCAACATTTGGTTTCACTCCCAAAAATTAGCTAAGATAGCATTGATATGAGATTCCGTGATTTTGGCAGGAAAAGGTTACAGGCAAATTGGGCGGAAATTTTCTGGCTTGGTGGCATCCAAAGCAGGTATTTTTAATAATAGCATAACTTTAGCATGTTTCCAGATAGCTGGTAACGAAGCTGACGGCAGTGACACATTTATCAATTCAAGACAAACAGTCCTGAAACTTCAGGAATAAGTCAGGTCTAAGCGGGTTGTAAGGGTAACCCGACTTTACCTTGTTAGGAGATATTCGAAGGACATCAGGGAAAGGGAATGTTGGAGTACCGGAGAGTAACTAATGGGCAGTTCTGAATGATAGTCCTTAATATCTGTGCAAAAAGTATCGTAGATACGTTCTACTTTCCTAATGAAAAACTTGGCCAAATCCTCACATTTGATATTAGAAGAGATGATGGGCTCTGCTGCCAATGTGGGTTTCTTCAGGCCCTTCAGGTGAAAGAAGATTCATTTGGTGGGGTGCTATTTTTTCTTTTTATTTTGTTCGCGAAATATTTTAGAGTACAGTCTAAAAAATAATTTAAGACCAAAACGACTAAAGTTCAATCATTAACCAGAGTTATGCAATTTTGAAGATTTAAATGAAAATGCCGCCAAAAGGCACAAAGCGCCAGCTGAAGACATCTGGTTGTGCTATGCTGGGACAAAGACACCAGTTCAGGCTGGCCGCGATGGAGTGTGAGCCGGTTACAGGACCCAGTTAGGCCAGCTCAACAAGAGTACCTTAAATCCTTGTTGCAATGAGCTGCGGAGTACTGTGTAGAGAATGCACCACAAAGCTGAGGCGATGCAAGGTCCTGGTTGGAGATGCATCACACAGCATCGGTTCCGAGGAGTTGCACAGCTGCCATGTGAAGTCTTGCATCGTCATTGAGGAGGCCATCGACGAACGGGATTGGGATACAAAGTCCTGCATCGAGGATACATTGCGCACCAGCTAGTTCTGAATGAGCTGCGGGGCTTGTGATGCAGAGTCCTGCATAGTCATTGAAGCTGCCGTCAATGAGAGCCTTGTGATGCAAGGGTCTGTGTCGTGGATGCATTGCACAGCAGTGATTCCAATGAGGCTTCAAGAGAGTTGCAGTCCTTGTGCCAGTTATATCCACGCAGAGAGGCGGGAGGTGATACATCAGTTTTGCTTGGGGTTGCGCCATGCAGCAGGAGGAGATGCATTGGCTCTACTGGGTCCACAGATGGGCTGGCAGAGCACCTTCAGACCCACTTCTAAGGGTCCAGGACTGGGATGACACCACATTGCAGGATAGGATTAACAGATGGCAGAATTTGTGTACTGGGTTTAAGTTTGTTGTAAATCAGTTATTTGCCTGAGCTTCTGCTCAGGAGGCAAACCAAATTTTGAAGTCCCTCTGGGGTTGTGGGTTTTAGAGTTGCAGGTCCAGTCCTTCCCACCCAGGCAAAAGGGAAGTAGTCCTAAAGAACGACAATCCTTTCAGCAGCACAGCTATTCCTGTTCCTGGCAGAGTACACAGTTCCTGAAGTGTACTAAAGAGTTGGTGTCTGAATCCAATGTTTATACCTGGTGTCCACTTTGAAGTGGAAGAAGCTTCCAGAGGATTCCCCCCCAAGTGGTGTTTGGAATCACAATAGAGTAGTGTCAACCCCTTTGTGAGAGTTCCCAGGCAGGGCCTTTGATATGTGCCAGTGTGGTAGGTGACATCTCCTACCTCTTGTTAACTCAGAGTGGCCCATCCTGCCAACATTAGGCTTCCCCTTTGTCTCAATGCCTTGGTGCAATACACAAAGACTAACTCCCAACTACACTTAGTCATCATCATCAAATCTTTATTCGGTTATTAAGAATAAAACAACCATAAAAGTACAATTAAAATCTCAGTTTACAGAAACTCATCCTACAATACAAATAAATCATCGCCAATCAGGATAAAATAGACTTTCTTGATCTAAAAACATTCCAAAAAACGTTGAAAGGCGGGTCGACAACGATTAATTTCCATGGTTTTCAACAATGGAATAATCCATCTGCGTCTAGGGATCGAATAAAATTTGCAAAAGAAAAGGATATGAATATCTGATTGATCAGAAATTTCATCACATGGGCATTTTGGTAACATTTTTATCCAGTCATTCATATTGGGGAAGCTAAGTGTCCTGAATATTAGATTTAATCTAAAACGAGTTAGATAAAATCTCTCTCGATCACGCATGTGCAACTTTAAGTATGGCTGTATCTTTGTGGTTATTATAGTCAACTGATGGGCAACCACAGTTTGTTTCACCATCTCGTGAGTTATTCTACGCTTTTCTAGATGGCTCATACATTTTTCCTTAAGATCTTTTCTAGAAATGTCGCACATAGACAGAGGTTCAGTGACATAATTTTCCATGCCTAGATCGGTGAGAAAATTCCTAACATAGCTCAACCAACCGAATCTACCGCCATTCTCTAAACTCATCACGTCATTCAGGATGAAGCGATTTAGTTTACATTCTTCTGTGGTCCAGGCCCTATGCCATAACAGAATTGGAGCGACCCTTATTATGTCTTCTAAATATGGTTCTCCAAGTTCAGTATGGCAAGCATATGTCGATACACTTTTTGGGATAGATAAAAGGTATTTCATAAAATAATTTTCCATCACCTGTAATGTTCTCAGGTTAGCATGGCCCCACAGTCCAGCACCATATGTAACAGTTGCTACACAGGTCGCTCTATATACTGTAAGCATCTCCCCAATAGGTTTTCTACCCATTCGTCTACGAAAATTTTTTAATGCCATTACTGACTTACTAAATAAAAACCTTCTTGATTTAATTGCATTATTCCATCGGCCAGTATAGTCAAAAGCACGCCTAGGTACGGGAAAGTTAGGGTACTATCGACTGGGCTCGAGGAAATGAAGATTGTCCTTTTTTTTCTAGTTGCCCCGTGGCCACAGTACATGCTAAAAATCTTAGCACAGTTTATCTTTAAGTCCAGTTTAGTTATGAAATCAGTAAAGGAGGTGACTATGGTCTGTATGGCCATTGGTGTTCTTGCCATAAGAACAGCATCATCAGTGTATAATAACGCTGGTATTGATCTTTTACCCACCATTGGGATGTCCTTGCACTCCTGTAATAATTTTTCCTCCACACCATTGATATATAGTGCGAAGAGAAAGGGGGCAAGGACACAGCCTTGTCGTACCCCCCTAAAGATTCCAAAACTTTCACTACATTTCCCATTTTTCCCATACCTGACTCTAGCTCTTGCCCCCGCATAAAGTTCCCTAAAGAATTGTATTATTGACTTGTCAACTCCTAAGTCATCAATGACCCTCCAAAGTTTACAGTGAGTGACACAGTCAAATGCTGACTTTAGGTCGACGAAGGTTAAAAACATACAACCATCCTTGAATTTAGTATATTTTCAATAAGGGCATATAAGTTAAGACACTGGTTAATCGTACTCAATCCCTTTCTAAAACCATACTTGAGGTCGGTAATGATTGCATTTTTTTCCGCCATATCTGTAGTTTATTTAAAATTACTCTGCCGAAAATCTTGATTGTAGAGTCCAATAGCGATATTGGACGATAGCAGTGTCAACTAGATCTATCACTTTTTGTATATAAGGCACTATTATAGACTCACACCAAGACCATAAGAGGCCTAAACGTGAGGTAACATTAAAAAGCTGTGTCAGAAGCGGGGCCCACAGATCAATATTATGTTTATATAAATCTGCTGGTACCCCGTCGGGTCCGGGTGCTTTCCCTGCCATACTAGCATTTATACTTGCGATTACCTCTATTACAGAAATAGGTGGGGTAAGGGGGACCAAAGAACAGTAGGGGTCCTCCTTGATGTTATCCATTACAGTGGAATCCCCCTCGATGTTCGTCGCAGAAGACAAATCTGCATAATGATTCACCCATTCCCTATCAGTAATCGCTATTTCTATCCTGGCGGGAGCATTTTCATTAATTGGCAATGCATTTACCACTTGCTTCCTTTTTTAGTGCATTTTTTCTATTTTTCCAAGCCTTCTTATAATCCCTTCTAAGATCTTTTATCAAAGTGCGGTTCTTATCATGCATTTTTAAGGAATTTTTTTAACTTAGTGTAGGCTTTGGTGCAGATAGTGTCAAAGCAACCAGTTTGCGTCTTTTTGCTATTTTTCCGTTCAACCCATAGTCTATTATTTATTTGGGAAATAACTTCTAAATTTTTTTTTCTAAAATCAGAATCGTTAATATTCTCATCTGTACAGGCGTGGAATTGGGATTTGCAAGTCCTTATCAATCTACAGTGGAAATCCGCAGCGATAAGGCTAGTCCATTTTAGAGCATACCAATTCTTCCTAACCATGGCAATATTATCCACACACAGGTTTAAGATATTGCTTTTATGTTGGTCCTTTAATTTCCCTTGGAGTTCTAGACTCAGTGGGAAATGATCACTTAACGGGTTATCCAAGACATTAAAAGCTTGGATCTCTCTCCCATGTCTGGTCGTCATCAATATGAAATCGATAGTAGTGTTTGCCCCTCTGCCATTAAAAGTAGGTTCAAAAGGGTTATCAGATCTGACCATCTTGTTTGCAAAATCCATATCAGATCCAAAAATGATGTCGTTAAGAAGTTCGCCACACTTAGTATGTTCAATATGGCTTACATTGTCATCATTATTCAAGATTATTCCGCAGGTTCCTCTCTCACCATTTTGACATACAGAACAATTAAAATCCCCACCCCAGATTACACAGACATCCTTACAACTCCCACGTAGCGTCGATTTTATATCTTTACATAAGTTTATAAGAATGTCTTTCATCAGCTCTAGAGGGATATTATTATAAAAATTTACCACAATCAATGTGAACACTTTATCTATAGTAATCCTGATACAAATTTTTCAAACAACGAAACAAATTGGACACATATGTGATTAAACCCCCCTTTGCCCTCCCATGTGCAGAGTCAATAGCTGGGGAGAAAAAGGTTTTGAAACCACTCACATGAAGTGGTACAGTTGACCATGTTTCCTGCAGGCAAACAAAATCATAAATATGTACTAGTTTGACCCAATCATCATTCCCTAATTTTGATATTAAACCTGCAATGTTACAATACATAAAGGACCAGCTGGCCCTAGGGGTTTCACCACCAGGCGAACAAATAATAGATTTTAACTCTTGGTTCGTCTTTACATTTAGCTCCTCTGTTAGCTCAAGCTGCCTTCCCTCTTTTTCCCCATCAATATCATTTATTTTAGCCACAGTGTTTATCTGAGTCTCAATTGCACCTTCTTTCATACATATTCGATTCTGGATGACGCTTTCTAGAATTTGGCCCGAGTCTACACGGCCTATATTATTATTAAGTCAATCAACTTCATCCAAACCTAGCAGTGTTTCATAACGATTGAACGTAGGGATATTGAATCTATCACCGTCTCTATCAGAGAAACCCCATTGCTGCCATTGATTTGTTTTTAATTGAGTTAAATATATGGGCAGGTAGAAATAATTCAAATCTAGGGTTTGTATTCCCTGGTTAGCTCTGCCATCACTCCAGTTGCAGATAAACTTTACAACCCGTGTATCCCTAAAATTGACCAATATACAGTCGCCTGGTATATCTTTCGGTTTATGGCCCACCCAAGCTACTCTCCTAACATGCAGAATTTCAGCATGTAAGTGGGGTGGAAGAGGTCTTTTAGTATTAAGCCAGAAAGTTACTTTGTTTTTTAAGTCTGAATAGGTTTCCTTTTGGTCATTATTCAACTCAGGCACTCTGGGCAGGACCACAGTATATGGTACTGATTGTGGGGGCCGGTCAATACAAGGATGTATGATCTTATTTCTGTTTGTGTTGTTATAGGCTCTACCATCATCTTGGTAACTATTTTTCCCATGTTCCACCCCCGTTATGGTATACTTTATTTTACTAGGTATTCAGTTTCCTTTGTACTGTTTTCATTTGGGGTTGGGCACTATGCCCCAAAGGTTCCTGATCTACAACGGGCCCTTTATTAGTCCCTATGACTGTATTAGTCGAGCTTCTCAATTCTACAGGAAAATTTCTCATAGTGGGTTTCCCTGCACCATTTATTGCGTTAGTGCTATTATAGAAGTTAGCATCTAACTTACTCAATAAGTTACCGTTTGTCAATGCTGTTTTTTCCAAACACCCTATTTTTTCAGTCAGATTTTTAATTCTTTCTAATAGGGGTAAAATAAGGGACTTTACCAATTGTTCAATTTGGCCTATAAAAGCCACAGGGTCTGGATGCAAAGACTCTAAAGGCTGCTGTAGGAATTAATATGGGGGTAGTAGGGATTTGGACAATGTGGGTAAATAACGATTGAGGCCGTTTAACCGGCTTTCCTACTTTTTTCATTGTTTTAATTTGTTTGGGTGCTCTACCATTCTAATGGGTACCTCCACGTTTCCTCTTACCATTTTGGCCCTGTGGTGTCACCTGAGTTTTGATATGCATGCCTGATCTTAAGGTTACATTCCCAATTTGAACAGATTTTGATTGGATCAGCGGTGTTAATGCCGTTCCCGTGTCGGACTGGGGTGATTCATCCATCTCTAACGTAGGGCTGCATTCACTAATTGTCCTACACAACAATAATGAAGAGTTAGAATCATGATGATTTTGTAGGACTAGATCCTCAGGCGTAGCTGCCAATGTTATTGGGCCCAAAGATGGGCGCCTATTGTATAAGGGTTCTAATGACAGGCGGTGTTCTGTGATTGCAATTTCTTTCTCCAGCACTGATGTCGCCCGCTTTATAAACATATCCAATGTTCCGGTTACTGACCTGCTAGTAGGACCCGGGATACAGTTCCTTCCTTTCCCTGATTTAGCAGCCATTTACACCCTTTAATATATCAAACCAACGATAAAACCAGCAGATAAATCTATATTGAGTCAAGTTGAGGATAAGAGTCTTACTTGGTGGACGGCGTTAGAGGGGGTGGCCTGGCCCTGCCTACTCCTGCCTGCGACGGCCTTAGACAACCCGCCCTGTCCCGGGCTTCTCCCGGGAAACTCCCGCGGCGCGGGAAGATGACGGCGATTTTATGCGCCTCCTGGCGCGGAACGTGCGTTGGCGGCTACGGCCGCAAAGGCTGATGGGAGTTGTAGTCCTCCCGCTTGCGGCCCCACCCCCAACTCCGGCCGCGCTCTGATACAGGAGAGCTGCGGCGGCAGGGGAAGACCAACGGCGAGATCATCAGCGAACACACGGGTGGGCAGAACGAAGGTAAGGCCCCCAGCAGGACACAGAGATGCTGCAAACAGTAGATTTGGCAAAAGGGTCCCTACACTTAGTCATGTGACCCAGGATACAGGCAACAAACACAAAGTGTTTAGGCAAAGAAAATACTATTTTTCTAAAAGTGTCATTTTCAGAATTGTGATTAAAACTCTGACATTGCCATTAAAGAGGGCTTTTAATTACAATTCTATAAGCACCAAACTCGACCTGTCTACCTGCTCCCAATTGAAAGTTACAGCTTATGAAAATTAAATAAGTGACACCAATGTTATCTCAAGGTAGAGTTACGCTTTGCATTAGTGAAAAACAAATGTAGGATATTTTTCCTATCAGAACATTTAAAACTTAAAAGTACATGTACAACTTTTTAAATAGACTACCTCTAGCCCTCTGGGCTGTGTAGGGCCTACCTTAGGGGTGACCTGTAAAAAGGACGTTTTGAACCTTGCAAGGTGTTTAACTTGCCATTTTGAAATGGCAGTTTAAAACTGTGCACCCATACTGCGATGGCAAGCCTGAGACATGTTTAGAAGGGCTACTTAAGTTGGTGGCACAATCAGTGCTGTAGGCCCACTAGCAGCATTTAATTTACAGGCCCTGGGTACATGTGGAACCACTCTACTAAGGACTTATTAGTAAATGTAATGTGCCATTTGGGTAAGCCAATTCCATCACGTTTTAAGGAGAGAGCACATGTACTTTAGCAATGATTAACAGGGGTAAAGTGCGCAAGTGTGCAGAGTCCTAAGGCCAGCAAAAACTAGATAAGTAAAAATAGGAGAGAGAAGGCAAAATGTTGGGAGAAGACCACCCTAAGGCTGGAAAGTCTAACAGTGATTCTGTTAGTCAGTGTAGGGTTCATTGGTCCTGATCTTGTTTAGTAAAGCGTGAATATTTTGGTTTGGATTTCTGTTGTGTAATTAAACATTTATGGGTTGTTTTCAATTCCTGTTACATCAAGTTTATATCTACCTAGGATTTCTGATTTCATGGGTACGGTTAACTCAGATGACAAGTTTCATGCCAGATCTGAGTTTCCGACGAGTCACTGGTATTTGGACTTGTGTAAATAGTCAGTGATGAGGGTTTCCAGGGACTTCTTCAGGGTGGCTATCAAATCTGTTACTTATAATGTTGAGATATTTAACAGGCAGTTAATTGTCTCTTGCTTTAATGCATTATTCTGACAAGAGAGCAACAGCTCCTCCTACTTTGTTGAGTCATCTAAGAGGACTGGATTCATTGTTTTGATTCTCCCTGATGTGCTTTTTCTGTTTAGATCATGCTTGGTTCCCTTCAAATTTCAAGTGATCGGATTTTTGCTTGTTTTTATGTCTTGCCTAGGCAGCACTTACGCTGTCTCTTCGAGACATGCTGTATTCAGGATATGGGCATAAAGCTCTGCCCACTTCCAAGCCATCTTTTTCATTGGCTCCTGTCTCTGTTCTTTGTAAATGGTGACTTTTCTTTGGTCAATAGGCGTAGTTGTCCCTCTTTAGTACTGCCTTTTCTCTTCTTGTAACCTCCCATGAGGACCCCACCTGGTACATGTTTTGTTACTCTGTATGTCTGAATTACAGCCTACTAGCACTATTTTCTTAAAGGGCTATCTCCTGCCTGCTTTTGCAGGCAGGACACATTCTCCCATGACGTTTTTTCTTTTTTTACTTAACCAGCGCAGCACGCCTCAAAGCTAATAATGGGGGCCGGGCTTTTCTTTTTGTTACTTGCGATCGCCAAACGCGGCTGCATGCCTTTTTAAAAATGTATTTACTTTTTTTTAACAATGGGGGCACCCGTGCTTTGTTATTTGTTTCCTGCCTCCTGCTCCTCGCACGCTGTGTGGTCAACGTGGAGCTTTCCCTGATATCAGCGCCGTATAGGAGAAATGGTCGCGGCTGTCCGAGATAAGGTATTTTTCTGTTTATTTCTTTCTTTTTTTGCTAGTTTTCTTTCATCCCCAAATTTTCACTGCCCGCTTCTGCTCTCGGTTTCCCTTGTTCTCCCTTCTCCCTCCCACAGCCCCTCTTCTACCACCCAGCACACCGCCTGTGTGCAGCCTCCTGAACATGCATTGTATCCAGTATTTACAGACGGCCATTCATTCGAAGCCTCTGGGCACCCCTCTTAGTTATGACTCATTCTCTCTGGGTGTACCAGATGATCTCTGTAGAAAAGGAAGATCCTTGCTGCACACACAGACCTCAGACCTGTCCAAGGGCCTCCCCCCACTCCCTCTATTGTAAACAGCAGCCTCACTTCCTTTGTTTCTCAGTACTATATGCCGATTGTTGATGGAGTGTACCCTCA
Organism: Lissotriton vulgaris; assembly: GCF_964263255.1. Classification (NCBI taxonomy): domain Eukaryota; kingdom Metazoa; phylum Chordata; class Amphibia; order Caudata; family Salamandridae; genus Lissotriton; species Lissotriton vulgaris. The sequence continues at coordinate 813,488,833 of NC_141696.1, read as the reverse complement.
TGGGGAGGTGATCAGTGAAGTGCAGACACATGCAGAACATGTTCTAGCTGCTTTGAATAAAGCTTTTTTTTTTACTTCCTCCACAATCTAAGGCAAGAGATTAAGTTGCTTATAACTTTTATATATGCTCCGTCCTCCCCTCCCTCACTGCCCAGATGCCTTTCTTCATGGTTTGTGAAGCTGGCGCTGTGTTGATTAAAGAAATCTTCAGACGCTTCATCAATATGCCATTTTTTCCATGTGACTTGTGTTTTTAGGCACAGGAGATTAAGGGGTATATGTACAAGGAGTTAACGCCACTACAGCGTACATTTTTTGACGTTACGGCGGCTTTTTTGTTATCGCCTAATTTACAGGTTGCCGCTAACCTCAGTTAGCAGCAGTTTTCTGGCAAAAACGTGTATTTTCAAGATTGCCACTTCTGTTAGCGGGAGTTAATGAAACTGAGATGCAAGGTAGGCATTCCCATGCAAACACTGCAGCTAACTCCACTTTGCGATATTATACATTCCTTGTATGGTGAAAAACCAAAATAACTGCCTCTAACCGTCAGTTAGAGGCAGTTTTTTTAAGACCAGAAAATAGCTGGTCTTAAAGATGGTGCAAACACTCAGGGCTTTATTTCAGAAGGTTTTGGTGCTGGTCAGCGCTGCAAAGAATGTTGCTGTGCTGCCCTGCAACAAACCTACAGAGCAGGAATTCGCACCATCAATAAGGTAGGGTATTCCTGGGCCTCATTCATGAAAAGTGTTGCATCGCTGCGACATAACAGCTTAGCACCACTTTTCACTACGCCCTTCTTGTGACACCATGGAAGCGCTGTATTCACTGTACGGTGCTCCATGTCGCAATTGAGGACAGATACTTCTGGAATCTTGACGTACCTGTTAGCGCTAAAGTCACGCATTGCTGCAGTTGTGTCACAAGCATGACAAAACTTCAGCAATGCATGGGTCCAGCCTATCCCTGTGGCACTGCATCACCTTTACGCCTGCCGTCAGGCAGGCATAAGGCACTGACGCAGCGGCATCCTACAATTGTAGCAGTGAAAACTTCACTGCGTCACTCCTATGAGGCTTTGTTGCATGGGAACGCCCACCCTGCATACATCTTACCTGATGCAGGTATAATGTGGCACAGGGCTTCACAAGGTCACGCATATGCCTAGATGCATCACTTTGCAAATCCGGTGCAGTGTGGTGCAAGAATTACGCTGCAAGTACGTCAAGGAAAGATGCACTGGCGGGGTGAAACGGTCGGAAGGGGCTCATGAATAAGCCCCCCTTTCTTTTTCCCCTATGCTGGCGCACAAAGGCTGCCACGTGCCATCGCAGATACGTTTGCATCATGCTGCAAGGGTGACTGTGTTGCAGAATTGATTGATGTTGTGGCTCCATTACTCCTCCATTGCAGGTGCATCTGGACTAGTGGAGTGCGGGAGTGACCCAGTTGGCCTTCTTGGAGTGTTGTTTGCCTGGTCTTTTCTTAAGGGGTGCTCGGTTGTGGGCGCAGTTGGAGATCCATCTGTGGAGGTTGGCGCTGCGGTGTTGTTGTCTGTAAGCGTTGGCTGAGTGGTGGTGCTTAGGGAGTTGGTGAGAAGTTCTTCGGTGGCCTTGATCCAGCTGCAAAGGGGGATGCTGATGGCGGTGGTGTACGTTGGGCATGGTGAAGAGGTGATATATATAGGCTTTCCTGTTTTCAGTTTCTATTTTTGGTAAATTCTGGTGGTGTTTTTTCAGTGTTTTCCAGTGATTTCAATACCTAAAAAAAACAGTGCTTTTCAGTGGTTACTCATTTTCGCGCCATAAAAAACAACTGAAACTGTGTTTTACCGGTGTTTATGGAACGCTTTGCTTTTATTATTGCTTGCTTTCTTCATTGATGCATAGTATATAGACAGTCTATGTACAGTGTATATGAGGTCCACATGCATTTTTACAAGTCGAAGGTTAAGTCAGCACTTTTAGAAATTTGCCTGAAAAGGGAGGCTCTGTGCAAGGCACACCTCTTTAACTGGGTACAGAGAGAACTTTTTGGAAATGAGAGATTTCTGGGGGTGTTGGGCATTGTAGGCAAGGCAGGCAGTTCTCATAGCTCATTTAGAATCAATGTGTTGTCATTTAAATAAAGTGAGAGCTTGGTGACATGTTCATGGTTTTGGGCACTCCTCACAAATCACATAGCATGATGGCACGGCTATGAGTAAAGCTAGGCTGATTTTCACTGCTATTTTTTCCCCCTCAGATTTATATAGTGCTAACTCGATCTGAAGGTATTAAAGAGCTTCACATGAGCACCTGTTGCGTTACACAAGGGCACATTCATTTTTGTTAGGGACGGGTAGATTGCGTGATTTGGCCAGAATCACAGGATGTTGAGTGTCATTGCCGAGACTCGAACGCCGTTCGCCAGATTTGAGGTCCACCGCCCTAACCCTTAGACTACATCCTCTGCTGCTGTTATTTTCAAGGTTTATGGAAGAGTCTACCATAGCATGGTGCTACCAGCCTTGTGTTAACCTTGTAGGTATGGTCTCCTGTAGCGTGGAAAACAATCTGTGCTACAGAATTAAAAAAAACATGCACATCACAGTGCAATCGTCTATAGGTCTCTGCTCCCCCTTAGCTTAGAGAGACCATTTCTGCGTTCTCTGGATGGCCTTAAGATGGTTTTATAGGTCCCTCGGAGAGAGAGGGGAAGCATTTCAGAGTTTAGGGGCTAGGAATTTGAAGGAGCGCCCTTCACTCCTTGCACTTTTAATCCTTGGTGGTATAATGAACAGTTGCAGCCTGGCTGCCCCCCCCTCCCACCTAAGAACACCAAACTTCTGTGCAGTTAGTTTCATCCTTCACTGCTCATTGTTGTTCCCTCCTCTCCTGCCCTCCCCTCCCTCCAACATCCCCTCACACTTTTTTATTTTTATTTTATTTTTTATTTTATGCGTTTTTATATAGCGCAGACTTTACCCGAAGGTGTCAGAGCGCTTCACAAAAGGAACAGTAGTGATACATGAGGAGAAAATGACAAGTGAGCATGTTACAAAAGCAAATGTTACGTCACATGAGGCAATGGTGACAATTGTGAGCAAACAAAATACAAGAGGTAGCAAACGCTACGTTACAGGAGGAAAAAGTGACATGTGTGCATGTTACAAAAGAGTACACAATACAAGTAGAAGTACAATACTACAATAAATGGCAGTCCAGAGTATCCTTCTACCATTAGAATGTGGTGAGAGAGTGAGCTCTGAGAGGAGGGAATTAACAAGGAGACCCTTCACAGTACTGACTCTGGAGCATCCTGCCACCATGGGGTAGAGTCAGTCACACATCGGCCGTGCAGGGACAAACCGCTGCTCCCAAGAATAGCCGCTATATCCCTAATAGAGCTGCACTCGCCTCTGGGCGCTACAACAGAAAAGTGTTCAAGCGCCGGCAAGACAGCCCATACAGCAGTGCGCTGTGAAGCAAGGCGCTCCGAAACAGCTGAATGAATGTGCATTTGATCCTAAGGCATTATGTGCCAAAGCCCCCTTTACAGACACTGCTGGTCCGCTACCAACCCCAGCCAAGATGTATGTACCGTGCAACCTCTGCACACGAACACAGCGTGAGATGCGTGTCACGTACAGACAAGCACAAAAGGGCGTGACTCAATGCGTCTTGTAACTGTTACACGGATCATGCACCTGTTCTGCCATAACATGCTTATCTTTCAACTAATATTGGGAAGTGAAATAAAGATGGGGGTAGGGAAGAAACACTAGATCAAAGGGAGACAGAGAAAGAGTAACGGAAACACGAGAAGAGAAAGGAAGCAAAGGTGAGCGAAAGCAGGCGATAGAAAGAAGGAAAGAATAGGGAAAGAAATAAAGAAGGAAGAAAAAGAAAGAATGAATGAATGAATAAATGCAAGAGAAAAAAATCACCTTAAAGGAGACAGAGTGAGCGATGAAGTCACTGAAATAAATGAGAAGTCACAGTGCCGAGTGTAGAGTGATGTCACAGAATGCACCCACTTTCTCACAGACACATGCATCTCCCTCAACCCCAGTTTCCTCTCCTACAGCCCCCCTCCCTCCTATTCTCTTTTCAATCCTTCCTTCCGAGCTGTGATGGAAATGCGAGCCGACCTCCAAAACAAGAGACATCTGCACAGAGCACAATCACATGGACACTGACACATCCTGATGAATGAGGGCTTTGGCACGCCCCCAGCCACCTCTTGTGGAAAGTCACTGGAGGCTGCGGACAAAGCCTCATTAACAAGTCAATGGTCTTAAAGACCTGTGAAGTACTCCGGTTCGGCTGGCAGATCAAAAACGTGTCTGCCCTGGAGGCTGCTCAGCCCGGGCTGACACACTAGGAGGGGGAGAGGAGGTGGGAGGGGGAGAGGAGGTGGGAGGGGGGGGGACTGAATCCCGTTTGAGCCCAATAGGTGTCTTCAAGCTCCCTGGTGCAGCTGCCAAAGTAACTCCCCGGAGGGAGGGGGGTGAGGGGGGGCAGGGGGGAGGAGGGGGAGGCGGGGGAGGGCGAACCCTGCAATCTACCGTGCATCGCAACAGCACGTTACTGCAGGTGATATTTTTATTAAAGGAAGAGAATATGGGGAAGCGAGGGGAGGGGCGCCCGCGTTCTCTCTGTGGAGGCGGCTGTTCCTCTCGCCTGCACACACTCTGAGGCTATGCCTCACCACTTCCAAAGTTCAACAGCCACCCCTGCTTTCTTCTCAACAATTGGAGTATCTGATAAGATGATTGCCACAGACCTGCCGATAAACAGTCAGAGAATAGGTAGATTGGACCATGGGCATCCGCAGAAATTTTTCCAGGGGGGGGCAAAATGTTAACGTCATCACCATCCTCCGACATTATGTGTGCCAGGTGGGGCACAAGAAACACTGTGGCGCAGAACTGGGATAGACTCAATTAAATGCCAGGAATCCAGGACCTGTGACTGACCCTGCTAAAGGCCAACAAACACCACCTGTAGGGAAAACGCTAAACTTTCTGGCAAGGTGCTTTTTCTCTGTCTGCTATGTGTGCAGTCCTCGATCCAACACCAATCAAGGCTGTCTTCAGCACGATTCGATTTTCATCGGAATACTTTAAAACAGCCTATGATTAAAGCACCAGATTAAATATACTGTATGCACAGTGTATGTTAGGGATTATTTGTAGCACACATATTTACCACTATTGGCTTCTTGGTGCTAGAATTCATGATAACTTTTATCCAAAGTTAAAGCACAACGTCAAAGTTAGTAATAAATAATGCAGCAATCACACACGCTAGTGATTCGCCAATGGGTGCTCCCTTTACTAGAATTCCCCGGGCATTGCTAAATTTTACACACATTCAATTAATTTATACCAAATAAAATGTATAGGTCCAAATGTTAGCTATATTTTTTAAAAGAAACTTAGAGTCCCTCTACGTGTAGTCAATGTCAGACTGACAACGTGCCCACGTTTAGGGATAAAATAATGGCCAGCTCCCTCTGCGGAAGCCCGGCACCGTAAATGCGTGGTACATGCGGCGCCCGAAGCGGCGGCACATCACAGGTCCAGGGATGCTGAGTCTTACACAGTGGTCGAAGTGGGGGGAAAAAAGTAGGGGAACAGTGGGCGGAGAATCAAAGGGATGGAATAACCCATGGATTGGATCTGTGGGTGGAGCCAGAGGTGTGGCCAGAATGCGCAGACATCCCAATTTTTAGTATTTGTTTGGCATTTCACTGCCCAGTTTAGTCAACCAAAGGATACACATGATTATTTAAGGTTATAATGAGTTATTGACATTAAAATATCTTCACAAATTGGGATATGCTTCTAATCACAGAATGTACCAAATACGATAAAATGTGGAAACACAAGCCATTTGTATTCGAGCCATGGAGTTTCTGTCATCAGCACTTCTCCCTTTTTCCACAACAGCAGTTCAAACATGAATGGCAAAATATCTTAGTTTGCAAATGTTTTCTCTAAAATAATGGCTCTGCCATATTTGCCTCATAATGCAAGATCTGCTGCATGATCTGATCATTTAAACTAATAAATTGTTTGTAGCTCAAACATATCAAAAGTTAATATAAAATGTGACTTGTGTTGCTGCGGAGTGGATGGCCTATTGTAAAGGTTGACTGGTCACCTTTCTCACTGCTGCATTTGTATGGTACACTGGTACTAATAAGGCAAAATCTTCCCAGAGACTGTTAGCATGTGTACACACGTCAAAATAATAAAATATCTGAAAATATAATGCAATACGCTGCAGCCTTTTTTTTAATGCATAATTTAGTCAACACTACGGCATAATGTTGTCATCCTTTGCTGCATAATTAATTCCAGTGGCCCCACAGTAGGCAGCCATGTTAAAAGTGCTTGTGAATGAAGCCGGGTGACTCTAAATTTGCAAACTTAGTTTGGTGTGCGTCAAATCCTGCATTGCCAATCCCTGGTGAGTTGCAGCTACTACTGCTGAAACAAGGCCAATGGAGATACCTATGGGTGAGGCAGACTGGCCTCAAGGGCAGAGCCAGCCATAGCACTGGTGGTGTCCTGTGAATTAATGTTTGTTAGTGCCCCCCAATGACCACCTCTGCCATGGATTCCCTCACTACCACCCTTTAACTGTGCCCCCCAAGTTTCCATAACCACACTCGCAGATGCATTTAATTAGATTCACAGCACCCCTCATACCATTGTAAGGTGTCAGAGTTTACATCACACACATTACACAGAGACAATCAATATGTGTGTAAATCACTGTATAGAAAATGTTACATAAGACTAAGGACTACAAGGTGTAGGAGTCACATGACAACCATACTAGTAGCCCGTATAGTTTTATAGTGATTGGTCTGGAGACACACAATACACGGATTTTAAAATGTAATACCATGGTTGGGGGTTCTCCTTAATAATCATAATTGATTTCTGTCCATAAGAACACTTTTTGGGACATTAGGATAATCAAAGACTGGAGGGACATAACCCTCTAATTTATACCTTGCAGTTTGTATGCAGCTCTTAGATGACAGTTAATAGCTCACTGGATTTTAACTTATAAACTGCAAGTAACAAAAGGATCTCTCTGACAAAAGCAGTAGCCCACTGACCTATTTACATTATGTGCACTTTGTGATCTGCATGGCGCATGTTCTTTACAGCCGGTACATTAACCCTCCGAGCTACCTTTCCATGAGTCAAAACTTCCACTAGACAAAATTCTGATCTCTCTCTAGGAAGAACATTAATCACCAGAGTCATCATGACATTTTTATTGTTGCAGAAAATTGCTGGAGGCCAGGAAGGAGGCAGCATGCGTTTTTAAAACCATAATATACTTGCAAACAGGATGCCTCCACCTAAAGTCAGCACCCGGTGCGATCACACTGGTTGCACCGCCCTAGAGCTGGCCCTTCTCAAGGGTCCTGTGACCTCAGTGACTGTTGTTCTAGGGTGTGCTGCTTCATAGGCCAGCCCGCAAGACTGGAGGTGACCTTCAGTATGGATAGTGGTGGACAAGCCTTGAAGGTTAACCTACACTTGTCATACTAGGGTCCACCTGCTGGTTGCCAAGACACCAGGACTTCTAAGGTGTTGCGAAGCCTTCTAAGGTCTAGCATGTGATTGTGCTCTCGCAGGAGAGTGGTCTGGTGGACTGGTTATTAAGGCTGAACCTGGTTCTCAGTTCCAAAGTCAGCAGCTCTGACCATAGTGCCACATCCTCTCCCCCACTGAATACCGTACTGCCCCACTGAGAAAAACTCCCACTATCTTCAACTACAACCCAATTGTTGCCCGCTATAAACACCTGGATGCGGCTCAATTTAAATTACGCACTAGACAAGAGCAACATGCGGCCTACAAAAAAAAGTAACAACATCCCGGAAAAAGTAAACACTTATAGGGAATGCAAAATTTAGCAAACCACGGGAAATGTAAGCAGGAACAACATGGTTACCTTAATGCTTTTGCACTCACTATTCAGAAATCAGTGAGTGCTTTTGCCTGAAAAGATAAGGACACGACTACAGGGACCTGAATGAACCCATTTCAATGGCCATTGATTATATCCTTACAAAACATAAGCAGTATGGTAAAAAGACCACATCCCTGGATGCGGAGCCGCAGCACACATTTTGTTCTCCGATCCACACATTGCAGTACTGCCAGGATTTGTGCACTAGTTCCAAGTCCAGGGAAAACAAAGACAAGAAAACAAAACTAGCGCTTCACTGGCAAACTCTGTAAAAGTGGTGCTAATGTGTTTCAGTGTGAATAAAATCAGTTTGGCCAGTTTGCTACCACTCTGTCTCACTTTATTTAGTCATTTATCTATTTTTCATGTTATCAGCCTTTTATTCACAATGCTGCACTTTGGAATTAAAATGTCAGAAAATTATGACATTTCCAGCAAAAGCGTCTTTCTTTTTTTGGATCCATTTCACAGGGAAGCAAATAAAAGAAAGGAGAGGAAAGAGAGTGAGACCCCCGTCTTGAAGTCACGGTTTTTATGGGCGTCCGCAGGGGGGGCAAGGAGGGTTACTCCAGCGGGGGGCAAGCGCCCCTCCTTGCCCCCCCCTGCGGACGCCCATGGATTGGACTGTGGGAGAGCTAGTGATGTCTAAAGCTGCCCCCGTTTCACATTGAGCAATACTTGGATGGTAAAACCGCTTGAGAGCCACTGATTCTAAAGATTGGAGGTGGAGATCAGCAATTAGAGGTGTCCACATGAAGTACACATATGGTGTGCACAGGTGAGATTTTTATTAATGGAAGAGCGTTTAATACACAAATATTTATGCATATCACCAGTTAGTACTGGCACCTTTTCGCACCTCTATAAGAGGGTTAATGCTACTCATGAAGGACATCAATCCGGGTGCCCATGTGCACAGGAAGGCATCAGAAGCATCACACACCAGATAGGTGGACTTGTTTTTTTTTTTTTTTAATTTTTATTTATAGTATGCAAAAGTGAAGAAAGAAAGGGGAGGGGGAACAGAGCAAGGGGATCAAGAAAGAAAAAAGAGAGAAGAACAGGCGACACTCCGCCACATAACCCCACACAGGGGGTGCCAAAAATATGATCGCAAAGGGAGGGGCAATAGGGCATCAAAATCTGCATCAAAGAGGGCGATAGCCAGGTAGAGCAGCAAAAGGGCAGACAAGGAGGCCCGCCCATCACAGTGTCCAAAGTGTGTCTGGAAATCCCAATAGTTGATGCAATGTCCCCAGCGCGGGAAGAGCAACCCAAGCCCCCTCTAAGTCATAACGTCCGTTCTCGGGAGCACAACAAGTCGCAACAAGAGGAAAAAACAACGTCCCCAACTACCACCCCCATTCTCCCTCCCTCCCCACCACCCCCATCCCACCCAGTGGTGGCGACCAACATTCACACAAACCGCAACAGTCACATCTGTAATCAAATTTGGAAGAGATGAAGTGCCCGCAGTGCTGACGGGCAAACTGCCGAAGGCAGGCCTCGGGACAAAAACCTCACCAAGGGGCCCCAGTTGAACATAAAGTTTTTAAAATTCCCCAGAAAGATGTCTGAGAGCCGCTCCAAACTCAAACAGTGCCATAGACGGGCGTGCCACAAAGAGATGGCAGGGGCAGACGGGCTTTTCCAAGCGGCTGCCAGAGTCAGCTTGGCTGCACCCAAGCATAACCACATAATGCGCTTATCAGCCCTAGTCTGGTGTTCAAGCAATGGATCTCTAAGGCCCAGCAAAACAAAGTCCATGGGGTTCGGGAGTGGGTAACCCAGTATATCTTTAATGTGGGAGAGAACCTCGGACCAGAACGGCCGGATGGTGGGACAGTCCCACCATATATGGCTGAAGTCCCCCAACATCCCACAGCCCCTCCAACATCTATCTGAGGTCGTTGGAAATATGCGGTGTAGTTTAGAAGGGTACAAGTACCAGTCGAATAGGAGCTTCATATGGGCCTCCCTGAGGTCGGTAGAGTGGTTATGTGCTGTCACGTCCCGCCACAAGCTCCTCCACTCGCTATCGGAAATGTCCCTCCCCAGCGTGGCCTCCCAGTGATCCTGATATCGAGGCCGTGGAGACATGGTAGTGTCTAACAACAGCCCATACAGGAAAGAGATCGCCCCCTTCATAGTGGACGTGCGAAGGAGGAAAGTTTCGAATTTCGTCAAGGCTCTGGTAGCGGCATCCACCACTCCAGGTGACGTCGCCCAGTGCAGGAGCTGAAGGTGTCTAAAGCGCTCCGTCGGCAAAACACCATAATCCCTCATACAGTTATGGAAAGTGAGGGGTTCGGCACCATGGAATAGGTGGGTGAGGGCTCTACAGCCACCCTCCCTCCAAGTCGCAAAGGGGCCCTCCGTCATCGCCGGGGGAAAGGCCGGATTGAAATGGATCGGGGTGAACGGGGACGGGAATGTGGTCCACCGGTCATCGCTACTCACCGTGTCCCAGACCTTCAGCACCGTGCTGGTAGGAGTGCTAATGTACGCGTTTCTGGGCCGGTCCACCTTAGGCTTCCAGGCCAAATCCCAGATGGAACGACCCGCAACGCTCCGATCCATGTGGAGCCAGTGCTTCTCCGAAAGTTGTTGGGACCACTCCACAAGGACTCTCAATTGGGCAGCCTTGTAGTATAAATGCATGTCCGGAAAGCCCACTCCTCCCTCCAACCGCGGGCGCCGGAGAACCGTAAACGGAAGGAGCGCCCGACCACCTTGCCAGACATGCTTCAGCATCACGGACTTCAGCCGACGAAAGTAGTCCAGCCCTATCGGGATAGGCAAGGCCTGAAAAAGGTAAAGGAGCTTGGGTAAAATAACCATTTTGAGTGCATGAATCCTACCCAGCCATGAGATAAATTTGGGCTTCCACCGCTCCAGTTCCGTACGAATCGACGCCAGCATCGGGGGGAAGTTAGCCTGGAATAAGGCGCCTATGGTAGAGGTCAGCCGCACGCCCAAGTAGAGCAGAGAGGACGATGTCCACGAGAGCGGAGTAAGCAACCGGATCTGTTGCACCTCCCCCGGCGGCAAGGTCAAATTTAAGATGTAGGACTTATCAAAGTTAACCTTAAACCCCGCCACTGCCTCATACTCAGAGAGCACCGAATGGACATTTGGTAGCGACACTGCCGGGTCTCGAAGGGACAGCAGGACATCATCGACGAAGAGCGAGATCTTATGCTGCTTGCCCGTAAAGGGGAGTCCTAGTATCCGCTCATTCTCCCGTATCGCCAGTGCCAATGGTTCTATGCTAAGGGCAAAGAGAAGGGGCGAGAGTGGACAGCCCTGGCGCGTTCCCCGGGAATGACGAAAACTCCCGGACCTATGGCCGTTAAACAACACCCGGGAGGTAGGGTTATTGTAATTGGCCTCAATCATCCTTATAAAGTGGGGCGAGAACCCAAAGGCCACCAGCGTTCGGTGCAGGAACCCCCAATCTACACGGTCAAAGGCCTTCTCCGCATCAAGCTCTACCAACACTGCTGGAATGCGGAATCGCTCTGCTTTTTCAATTAAATGGACGACGCGTCGCAGATTGTCATGAGTCTGCCTACCCTTAATGAAGCCAGATTGGTCAGGGTGGATCAGAGCAGGCATCAGATCTTGCAGCCTGCCCGCCAGGATGGAGGAGTACAATTTAGCGTCCAGGTTGAGAAGCGCTATTGGACGGTAAGATGCACAGGAGGTAAGATCCTTACCTGGTTTGGGGATAATAGTAATCAACGCCTCGGCCATGGAGTCCGTAGTTCTACCGTCAGTGGCCATCGCATTGAAGAGGGAGACTAAGTGGTCGCAGACGTCGGACGCAAACGTCTTGTAGAATAGGGCCGTATAGCCGTCAGGCCCAGGGGCTTTATGCAGTTTCAAGGCCTTCATAGCATCCAAAACCTCCTCCCGAGAAATGGGGGAGGACAACAAGTCATTCCTTTCTCTGGAAACTCTCGGTAGAGGCAGACCTCCCAGAAACTCGGATTGAGCCTCTGGATTGAGAGCGTCGCTCGAATAGAGCTCTTCATAAAAGCGACCAAATATGGCCGCCTTGTCCGCGTCTTTATGCTGAACAGAGCCAGCGTGGTCACGTACGCCTCCGACATAATCCCGTTCGCGTTTGTCACGAAGCTGCCGAGCAAGGTGGCGCCCAATCTTATTGCCCTGGGAGTAGAAGGTACGACGAAGGCGCAGAAGGGTAAATTCCGCCCTGTTGTTATAATGAGCCTTCAGTTTCCCTCGCACCGCTGTCAGGGGGAGCAGGGTCACCCTGGAGGGGTTCGCCTTGTGCGCCTGTTCCAAAGTGGCAAGCTCCATTTCCAGAGCGTCCCTCTCCCGCCGCCAAAGTTTATTAAGGTTCGCGTTGAGGGCAAGGCATGTGCCCCGCACCGACGTGTCAGAAGGCGGGTTGAGAACAAAAAAATCACCAATAGCCTTCCTCAATGCCTTACAGGACACCTCATCCCTCACCAGAGCCGCCGGGAAGTACCACTTTCGCCAGCTGTCTCCCCCCACGGCCCAATGCAGCCCCAAGACCACCAAGCTATGATCCGACAGCGAGAGTGGAAAGATATCAGTCATTCGAATATCCCCCCTGAGGGCCTGGCTAACCAAAATATAGTCTATGCGGGAATATGAGCGATGGACGTGAGAGAAGAAAGTGTAGTCCCTGGCCTGTGTGTGGACAAAGCGCCAGCTGTCTGCCAGCCCCATTTCACCTACTTGACGCTGTGTTTCTTCCGAGAAGACGCCAGTGTCTGCCCTGCGTGCCCCAGAGCTATCCAAGTCCTTGTCCCACACCATGTTGAAGTCTCCCAGTACGATTAAGTGCCCATCCACAAAGTCCCCCATCTTATCCAACAAACATTGCAAAAAGCCATTTTGACCTGCATTCGGAGCATACACCACGACAAAGGTACACAAGCGATCATACAGCATCCCCTTCACCATTAGCCAACGTCCCTCCTTATCAACGCTCACTCCCAGGGGTTGAAAGTGGAGGGAAGCCCGGAAGAGGAGGGCTACCCCTGTATGCTTCGTGGGCGCGGACACCCTGTAGATAAGGGGGAACTGCCTATGACGAAGTCTCATTTCGTCCCTCCTAGCTAGGTGGGTTTCCTGAAGAGCAACCACATCCAGGTGATGGTCCGAAATGTACTTCCAAAGTTTCTGCCGCTTCTGCGGTGAATTGAGGCCCTTCACGTTCCAGGTGCCTATACTAACAGGCATAATGGGGATCTAAAACTCCACGCTATGTAAGTGCCCAGACATCCACTCCCAACTCTTCGATCCCCGCCACACAACGGATCCCAATCCCATCGAGGACAACTACTCATAGGGAGCCAAGGGAAAGGCCCAAGCCACAACCGCACCGGAGGAACCACACGCACTCCCCCCCAACCTCCCAGAAAGGCCTCTCCACCATAGAGCACAAGAGCTGAGGAGGCATCATCATAGAGCAAAGGAAAAAACGCAAAAGTAAATAGCACTGAAGTCAGCAATAGCACGCATCCATCACACCCGGCCGCCACCACCCCACCCCTGCCCCCCAACCCCAACTGCCCTGTCATCGCACCCACATTCAGAGCACCAACTGTCCCACCCCCCTGCAACAACCCGAGAACCAAAAAAACAGAGCACAAGGCCCGTAACCTGAACCAAGCAGTCAGCAGTTCCAATGGGCCACAGGTCACAAGGTCCACATCAGACTGGAATCGGGGTGGGGGCACCAGTTAGGGGGCCCCCAGGGCCAAGGCCCGGGGTGTCTTCTCCAAAAGTACCATAGTACCCCAGGGCCGTAGGGACAGAGACCCTCCGGCGCCCGACCATCGAGGAAGTCAGGGATCACGCCGCACCAGAGCTCTGCTGAGTATCCGCAAGCGTGGCCGAGGCCACCGATGCCACCGCTGATCCTCTCTCCAGCAAGCTGACAGAGTGGTCTGGACGCAACCGGTCCGGGGAAGAGCCAACCCGGTGCCAAGAAGAAGAGCGACGCCGTCGCCGCGATGGTGAGGACTGCGCTGTTTGAGAAGAAGGGTCATCCTCCAGCCCCAGCAGCTCCCTCGCGGCCTTCAGGGAGCGAATCTGTGCCAGTCTATTCTGCCACCGGAATATAATACGGAAGTGGTGTCCCCAGGAGTAGGAGATGCCACCCTCCCTCAGAAAAGCAGTCACTGGTCGGAATTCTCTCCTTTTTTGAAGCGTGGACGCCGCCAGGTCCTGGAACAGCTGCCGCCGATGGTCGCGAAATTGCAAGGTGGTGATGGCCCTAGCCTTCCGGAGGATGCGTTCCTTCGTTTGGAAGTCATGTACACATGCGAGGATGTCCGAGGGGGGGCCACCTCCTCGCCTAGGCAGGCCAACTCTGTGCACCCTATCCAACTTGATCTCCTGAATGTCCTCCTCATCCAACACTTGTAGAAATAGGGCCTGCACATATTCTCTCAAGTCTCCAGCCTCCCCCTCCCAGGGGACCGCTCTGATACGGATATTATTTCGCCTTGAGCGATTTTCCAGGTCTTCGGCATATGCTTGCAAGTTCAGGTTCTGGTCAGTAAGGCGAAGAACGTCTTGTTGCAATTGGTGAACGTCGTTCGCCATGCTTAAGTCATGATCTTCTAAGGAGGCCACCCGCTCACCAATTCCGTCCACGTCCCTCCGGACCTCCCGCAGGTCCAACGCCAGCTGAGCGCGAAGCTCGGAGATTTCCTCTTTGATAGAGGCGAAGAGTTCCGTCATGAACGCCTTGGTGGCGGGCGCCTCCTCGTCCGCTTGTCTAGTCGAACCACTAGCTCCGGGGGAAGACGGCGGCTGTGATGCTTTAGAGGCTCCCTCCTTCACCGTCCTCCCCTTGCGCGGCAAGTTCGACATTGCGGCGGAGCCGTGGAAGAGCCGCGGAATCAAGGCTACTGGGGACGTAGGCCGCTCAAAAGTACCTGCGCCACGGGCAACAGCCGCCCGGTTAAGATGGTGGCGTGGGAGCCTCCCGCCAGAGGCCCAGAGTGACGGCAGTAAGTCCGGAGTCCCCGTCTCACACAGCCAGGCCACGAACGCAGCCACACGATACCGCCCGTGCACCGCTGAGTCCACTATCACTGGATAACGTGGGCCGGGCAAGTAGTCCGCAGGGCCGAGCAGGCCTCCGAGTCCAACCAATGTCCAGGCCTGGGTGCTCCGCGCAGGGCCAACAACCCCGAGTTGCAGGTGGGGCAGGGCAGAGACCACACCAGGCGGCACAGTGCACACAAGAACGAGGTGGACCCCCCGGCCCAGCAGTGGTCTTTGAGGGCGCCGCTACGCTGTTAGAAGTAGCCGCGAGCAGATCGCACGGCTCCGCCAAAGATCACCCTCCACGTGGTCGGCCCTCCGCCGAGCCTCTCAGTCCCGCACAGCAAGGAGCTCGCTATCAAACCAGTGTCCCGGCGTAGAGGAGGGATCCCGATGGCGAGGGGAGGCGGAGGGCGACCGCCACTCCGCAATGCCACGCCCAGCCGGCGCCGAGTCACTGCACTCCCAGACGGCCTCTCTTCTACGCGAGGCCGGTGCGCAGCAGGCCCGGTGATGAAGTGCACCTAGGGTCGTGGTACGGCCACTCTGGGACTCGCCGGGAACACCGGACCACTCCGCTCGATGCCGACGGCCTCTGTGGTCGTTTCAGAGCTGAGTGGCGCCCTGAAGGCGATGCTGTACAATGATTAGCAGGTCGGGCGCCGGAGCGACTCGAAAGCACGTCTTACTCCGACGCCATCTTGGCCACGCCCCCCTAGGTGGACTTGTTTATGCCAGGAGCAGTGTGTAGCTCTGAATCACAGGAAGTGTGGGCGGAGAAAGGGTGAATGTCTCCTTCTAAGTCACAGCAGTCAGCCCATGCTTGGCTCCGCCTCTGCCACAGGCTTTTTCAGGACTTTGGGTTTCCTTTTGCTTGCACCTTTCTTGTCCGCGCTGGGTTTCCACCTCTTCCTCCACAGACGCCAGAGTGCCCTCGCTCCAATTTCCCACGCTCTGCTCTCCGTCTCCCACATCCCCGAGCGCAGCTTTCTCCGCCACAGAGCTGGTGTTGGAGTCCACAGTGACGCCCTGCGGGCCTCGGTTGCCCAGGCGCTGGCTCCTGGGGAGGGGAGTCTCCACTCCCTCGGGGTGTTCGGCCAACTTCAAAGGACAGGACTTCACTGCTCTTTCGTATTAATGGAAGAGATTATGGGGCAGTGAGGGGAGGTGCGCCCGACCGCGTTCTCTCTGTGGAGGCGGCTGTTCCTCTCGCCTGCACACACTCTGAGGCTCAACAGAGCCCCCAGGGACTCTGAGAAGGGGCAACAGAACAACAAAGCCTCATTAAGTGAATGGTCTTTTTAAAGACCGTGAAGTACTCTGGTGCGGCCGGCCGCAATTAAACAGACGGAAGACCACAACAGCTCCTCTCCCCCCACGTCAGCTATGAAAATCAGTGACACTCGGTTTAAACCGGGTCACCTGATTTTCATCCGGAGGTGTGCTGTCGTTGAGAGTCGGTTTTAACCGAACTCCGGACAGCCTAGATATATACAATGATGGTTGGTCCAGGAGAGTCCGTGGTGTGGCTGTAGTTGAAGTGCACGCTGGCGGAGAAGACGTGCTTGAGCGTGTCTCTGGCTATGTGGGTTGGTGCAGTGACTAGCTGCTTGATTCCGATGTTGGCGAGGTGCCCCCGGAGGGGGGTGGTGTTCTAGTCACTGGGGTTGTCCAGATGGAACTTGAGGTCTACGAGTAGGATGTAGTCGGTGGATGGGAGAGCCTGGGGTGCAATGAGGCCTACAATGGCATCGGTGAATAGTGGTTCATAGCCTGGGAGGCCTGTAGATGAGGGTGCTGCAGAGGATGGTGTTGGGGTTGGTCAGGATCTGGAAGTGGAGGTGTTCCATGGTCACAGTTAGGTTATTAGAGTGCATTGTCAGTTGGAGTGTGCTTTTTTTAGATGAAGGCAATGCCTCCTCCTGGACAGTTGGGGTGGTTCTTGCGGGTGATATAGTAGCTGCCAGGGATGGCAATGGCGATGTCCGGTCCAGAGCAGAGGTTGGTCCAGGTTTCTGTGTCTAAAGAGGTGGCGTCAAGGAGGTCCCAGATGTCTGTGGTGTATTTGTGGAGGGACTGCACAATGAGGAGGATGGAGTTCAGCTGGTCAGATGTGCTGTTGGTCGGCTGGGCGGCAAGAGGCACTGGTGTACTGATGTGGAAAAAAATGCGTTTGCAGTTTCGACAGGTGCAGGGGGCAAGGGTATTCTTCAGTGATGCTAGATGGCAGGCGGCATGGCATCCATGGTTGAGGGCGAGGAGGGTGCTGGCGGCGTAGCAGTGGAGTCTCCGAGAGGCAGGGTACCTGGTGCTTGGCACAGTACAGGGCCAGACGGATACAGGGGGGCTTGCCTTTGGCTTCCCTTTGTTGTACCAGTAGCACACCAGCTGCACATAGCCGCACAGCGTCTGCCATTAAGTAGTGCTGCAGGGGGGCTGGACAGCTGTGAGGGGGAATACGCAGGAATGGACACTGGAGGGGGCAGGGACATGGGTGATCGCAGCGGCAACAAGGAAAAGGATAGGGAAAAAAGAACTGCAAAAAAGCACAGGAAAAACAAAGCCAAACACAGCAAAGATAAAAAAAAATAAGAAAAAGGTAGGAATGGAAAGAACAGAAAGATGAACAAGAACAGCAGACGAGAGGGACAGGAGGGCAGTCAAGCTGCAGAGCAGTGACGATTTACGACTGGACCACCAGGGATGAGGTGCGGGCTGGAGCCTGTGGGTGTAGGAAGGACTCGAACACCTGAGTGTACGTCTATAAGTATTTAAGACGACCGCAACACTTTAAATCGTGGCGTTGGTTCAGGGCAGACACTGATTCTCAAATGTCCAAATATCACTCTTGATTTACATAGGAATGCTGTCTGAGATTTCCATCAGAGAATCCAGAATGGGTCGTTTTCCCAGAACACTTGTAAATTTCTAATTAGAGTTATCAAACGTGGCCGCATCCGAGAAAGCTTCCAGCAGGTCCGGTAAGGCTTAAAGTGTTGCGGTCGTCTTAAATACTTATAGACGTACACTCAAGAAATCTAAAGGGTCATCAATTGTATATATAACCTTTCTGTCCTGATGATGGTCTTGTGAAAATCTTCAAAAAGACCGAAACGTCGACTACTTCAGTCCATCTCTGCATATTTTGTGTTTTTACCTTCCTTTGATTTTCTTCTGATTCTTGGGTTGAAATCACTGTATTTATGTTTGAGCAGTTTGGACTTAATGTTTAGATATGTTTAAGGATGATACTACCAATACCTTTAATATCTAAATAATATCTATGTATGTACCCTGCCTGATTTGAATAATAATTCTTAAATAACACAAAACCCTGGTCTTTCCGTTCTTTTACTTAATGTATATATATATGGTGTTAGTGTGGTAACACTGTGTTGTTCTGATTTTACTGGACTTTTTTCAAGAAATTAATAAATCCAAAACAGCCATTTATTTATTTCAGATCCGGGTACCCTAATGATGTAATACAGGTCCCCATGGTGCTGTGAATTAGCTAATCAACAAAACCCCTTGCTGGCCAACTCTCTTTGAATTAACCTTGCCCGAGCCCGCAAGGGTATATTGGGTTGCTCACCTATATATTTGCCATCAGACATTGCAGCGCCCATCTGACGAGGAGCAAAACCCAGATGATGAAGCATGAAACCTAGTTTGCTGGGTGTGTGAGGGTTTTAGTTCCGAAAGGGGGCTTCCCCCTCCTTTCTCACCTTTGCTTGGTTCTCTTATTCCTAAATATCTCCAACCTTTGGGGAACAGTGTATCCTTTTTGGTTGTCTAATGCAGAGAGGAGCGGCACACCATTGACAATCTCCTCCGTGCACCTTGTGGTAGTGGTGGATCGTAGTTTTTGATGCAAGCCTCTCTCTGTTGGTGGGCAGGAGCACCTCTACAGTTCACAGCTCTAAAGGGCGCAAGGAGGTTTTCTCACACAGGTCAGCCACGTGTCTCCATGCGACCTGCCTGATGTCACCACAAGGTAAGGGCGATTGCTGTGTCTAAATGCCTACTGCCACGGCCCAACGACTCCACAGAGCCTCCGCATCCCACTCCGGGTCCCAGACGTAGGCCCAGCAAGGTCTCTGGGCCCCAGGGATGGTCTGTGCTTTCAAGGCAGAGCAACTCAAAGATACCATATATATCTGACCTGTTAGCTTTAACATGGTCTTCTCCCAAACCTTTTGCCTTCCCCACGCCGGTATTGCTGAATTTGTTTTTGATGGGCTTAAGACTCTGTGCACTTTATCACTGCTAACACAAGGAGATGATGGAAGGAGCACTGAAACATTTCAGACACTCACCCCCAGTCACAGTTGAATCCATCATCATTCTTTATCTCACTTCGCCACCTCAGTTCAGATCACTGCTAACCAGTCCTAAAGTGCTTGTGATCACTTCCTGAAACATATGAAAATTGGCTTACAACTGATTGGCATATTTTATTTACTTATATGTACCTAGTAAAGTGGCATACCATTCACCCAAGGCCAGTACATTAAATGCTACTAGTAGGCCTGCAGCAATTATTGGGCTACCCTCTGAAGTAGCCCCTTAAAACATGCATCAGGCCTGCCATTGCAGCCTGTCTGCAGTTTTAAACTGCCAATTTGACTTTACTTGGCACAATAAACCTTCTGCTAAGCCTAAAACTTCCTTTTTAATTCATATGTCACCCCTAGGGGAGGCCATAAACACATGTTCCCTCCCAGATCACCTGTGATGCTACAGAGGGAACTGAACTTGATCTTGCCGTTTCTCATGAGTATGCCCTTCAAGCAGATGCATTGTTGCTTGTTGCATCTCCTAACTTTGAAGACTGTCTTCCTCATCGCAATTACGTTTGTTCGTCAAATGAGTGAACTCCCGGCACTTTCAGTGCAACTGCCATACACCACCTTTTCCCCCATACTAGTTGGTGCTGAGGACTTGAACAGCATTGTTGCCAAAATTTGCGACTCCCTTTCAAGCAAGGGTAATCTGTCACGCTGACAGCATTCTTTGCTCCTCCCACTCCTCGAAAGGGAAGAAGAGGCTATATCGGCTAAAATTCAAAAGGGCTTTAAGTTTCTGCAATTAATATACCAAGGGATAGTGTGTGAATAATCAGCTTTTTGTGGGGTTCTCCTGGGTGAAGAAAGTTAAGGCTGTACAGAAGAGGGCCATGTCGAGGTTGATATTTCTCTGCATCAAGATCTGCTACACACTGGTCAAGAAGCAGCTCCCAGAAGATCTGATAACCTATTCTATCATGCCACTACTGAATTGTCTCACTGAGGGCCTGTTATTGACATCTGTCAGGCTGCAAAATGAGCATCATCAAACATGTGATGACTTCAAGAGGTTTATGTTTCACTCTTAACTCCCTTTACCTCTACCCACCATGAAACCTAAAATCCCGCTTACCTCCCTTTACCTCTACCCACCCCTCAATCCTAATACTAAAATCCCCCTTACCTCCCTTTACCTCAACACTCCCCCAAACCTAAATTCACCCATACCTCCCTCCACCTCAACCCACTCCAAACTCTGATATCACCCTTACCTATCTTTACCCATTCTCGAAACCTTAATTTCCCCTTACCTTTTATTACCTCTACCCACCCCCAAACCTTAAAATTACCCTTACCGCCCCTTACCTCCACTCATTCTTGAAACCTATAATCACTCTTACCTCCCTTTATCTAGACCCAACCCGGAACCCTATAATCACCCTTGCCTCCCTTTACCTCTATCTCTACCGACCCATGAACACTAAAATCACCCTTTCTTTTCTTTACCTTTACTGGTTCCACTCCTGAACAGTAAATTCACCTTTACCTCTCGTTTCCTCTATCCACCACTAAACTCTAAATTCACCCTTGCCTCCCTTTAATTCTACCTACCCCTAGGCCCTAAATTAACCCTTACCTCCCTTTTCCTCTAGCCACATTCAACCCTAAAATCACTCATACCTCCCTTTATATCTAACCACCCTTGAACCCTAAACTCACCCTTACTTCCCTTTACCTCTACCCACCCTGAAATCCAAAATCACCCTTACCTCTAACTACCTTACCTTCCTTTACCTCTCCCCATTTCTAAACCCTAAAACCACTTAAAAAAATAGGATAAAAAGTAGGTTGTTAAAAAACACATACCCATGTGGTAAAGTACTGCATGGTAAATGTACAAATACTTACCTGCGTGGTAAAGACTTTGTGGTAAAGGTTTTCTGTGGTAAAGGCTTCATCCCCTCAAGCAGCACACATTTGCACCCCCAGTTTAAACACTCTCCTGCCTTCACTCTAGCGCCCCCAAATGTTTTCGCTACACTGTCAGTTGTTTTATGCCCTTTGGTATGTTTGATGGGCATCTTCAAGTCTTTGGCAGTATACCCCCACACCCTTTGCTTCAGTTCTCGCCTGAAACAGCCCATGGATGTTGCTTGTGAGATATTTTGTATCCTTAAAGGGGGCTTAGCATTGCTTATCATTGGTTGGCTTCATCATCAGTGTAATTTCTTTGCTTCTCTGTAGTCGGCCAGTGCTGGCTTCACTTCCTCTTCACCCCTACACTGGAGCATGGCCCAAGCACTGCTTCCCTTGCCCAGTGTCCTTCCACTGCTGTTAATGATTAGTGATAGTGATAACAAAGAAATAAAGAAGGAAAGATGGTTGTCAGCTCCCACCATCTTAAACTCCCCTCTACATTGTGTCAAACCCTATAGATCTAACCTCCCAGATGGTTAGGCGGTGTGCTAAGTGAAGAAAGTCCCTCCCTCATTCATGATATAAACTAAGCTTAATTGAGCTGTGTATGGTATTAAGAAGATCATCAGCCTGGTCCACTTCCTAATATGTTATATATCTCCTTCCTCCACATAATCATTAGCAAGGCAGGAAAGCTTAACTAGTACTTAGGTCCCAGCTTCTGCATTTCTATCATCAATTGACCAAGTGACCACTGTTGCTGTTCTGTGGCCCTAAAGATGTGTGATCTGATGGTATGGGTGAAATCCTTACTGCTAGAGTTTTAGCTTTTAATTCCAGACCCAGTATCTGTTCCTTTGTACTGTAAGTTAAAAAGTGAATTGTCTTTTTTGGTCTATAAGGATCTTTTTCAATTTTCTGTATTTCCTTCTCTAAATCAATCCCTGGGTTATCCTTAGGAACTCCCTTCTTAAGAAGCTTAATCACAGAGCCCCTGAGATCTCCACCCTCAAGACCCTCCTGACACTCAGAGAGTGATATTCCAACTCTCTCCAAGTCCTCCTGCAGGGTTTGGTTCTGAGAAATTATCGCTATTATTTCAGAAGTGTTATCCCCAATCTTACATTGAAACATTTACATATCAACTTCCATTGAATGCTTTTTTTATTTGGTTCTAATATCTTAAATCTTCATGTGATCTTGGTTTCAAGTTCCAGGAGTATCTGCTCTATTACAGTGTTAGGTGTTCTTAAGGTACGTGGGGCATAATAGTATCTTGGGCACGTATCCTGTGATGCATAAGGACATACAGGGAGAGGTCTTACTGTACCTTCCCCATACTCTTCCTCTTCAGCTAATTCCCTCAGCACCTCACGCCTGTTCCTGACTAATGTCCCTTCTCTCAATTTGCTTCAGGTTGGGAGCCCTGGTCAAGGCCTCCCATTTGGGTCTCAGTCTCTACATATTCATATAATAATCCATGGGAATCTTAATTCTTGTGTGTTGTTATTTTAAAGAAGGAGTTCGGGGAGGGGTGACTCTAGAGACAGTAGTTGTTTTACCAGTGCACCTTCCCTGAGATTTTCATGAAAGTCTTATAGTCTGAATTCAGCACCTGAGTGTAATAGGACGGAATGTATGAAGCTCTGTGGTTATACTGAATAAGCAGCTACATATGTTATGCCATCTATTAATGTAATAACTGCACTTTCACAATTGCTTTATTAACCTTCCTGCTTTCTCAATTTTGCTTGAAAAAGCACGATTTTTCTTCTTTTTTTTCAAAATTTTCTTGGGGAGGGTAACCCCCCCATAACCCCCCTTTTGGGGTTCGGGCTCGCTCGCTGCACTCGCTTGCTACGTGCTGTCTGCAAATCACTTTGCGCCCCAGCACTTTCAAATGTCACCCACCGCCCCTGCCTCTTCCACTCCCCCTTTGTTGCTTTACCCCTCCTGTCCTGCCAGAAAAAAATGCAACTAAAAGTCACACCAACGTGTTTCAAGATGCTAGAAAAATGGAGATCGAGCAGCGCTCCTTTCTCTGCATAGCCTTTTTGGCATTATGTTTATGTGGGGCCAACACTGCAGCGGTAAGATAATTAAATAAGTGAATTTGTTTCCTTGAATCCCTTTTGTGTATTTGTGAGTTTCAGTCATGACAGCCATGTCATAATATTTCTCACTTTTGACAGCTTCAGACCAATTAAGGTAGAAGGCAACCTTCAGACCTGTCTCATGGATGGGGGTTATAATTTATTTTTGTTGTTATTGCTAAATTTATGTTTTGCCCAGCACCTTCAGCCTTTGAGTAACATTTCCTGCTCCCATCAAAAAAGGATTGATGCATAAATGTGTATTTTCATTTCTTATTGGTTCACGTCTGCTGTAAAAGTGCTATTGTCATTTGTTCCTGAAAAGGTTTTTTTGTGAAGGCAGAGAATAAACCCTAACTACGAACATGAATCACTGCCCCTTGTGGTCAGCACTGGCTGTGTCATAGTGCTTTTCCCCCCTTTCAGACTGGCTGCACAGTAGCTATGCTGAGTACAACATGGCTAAAAGACCTTGACAAAGTCGATAGCTCTTGCATAAGCGTGTCCTATTGGTTTACCAGTGCTTGTTTGTGTATTCGAGAATGCTGTCCTCTCTTCAGCACAGCACTAACTCAGTGAATTAGTGCTTGCTATAGAGAGCACCCCTTTTTCTGTAATGATACACACAGTGCGATTGTGCACCCCAGTACAGATTGGGACTCTGCCCACACAGCGGTGGTGCATCTGCTCATCAGAAACATGACAGAAAATGACAAGGTATTCGCAGACATGTGCACTCCCATGTTCTCTGATGCTGTGAGGACTTACAGAGTCATTTGTTGTTCTGTCAGCGAAGGTCGTGAATTACTATCTTTTAGCACAGGCGATACACAATGCAATAAGGTGCAAACTGCAGCAGTGATCACATTCACAAGCGAAAAAGAGTTTGCTCAGATACTGATGCACAGTGCTTGTTTCGTGGCTTTACGTCGCATAGATATCACTAAACCGTCAATGATTCATATAAAGTGGGTGTAAATGAACGGGAACAGTTCAAAAAACCCCTTTAGTTCCACCCAGTCAACTAGAATCTTGCAAAGTAGCGTGATCTGGTATTGTGGGAAATCCTGAAGCCTGAAACCACGTGCAAACAATGGCCGAAGGGAAAGATATATACATTTCTCTTGCATAGGACGTGTCATTTTTGCAGAATTGCCCATACTGCGCAAGTATACTTGGGCGATTATTTCAAGCTGGGATTTGTACCACACGGTGTGTCTCAACTCAAGCACAATTCTCATGCAAGACACCAATCGGTCACAAGCTGCATGCCTCATTTTAGACCCTGAAAAGGCCCTTTTTATTCTCAACCCCCTGAAAAATAGGGGTTGTCCCGACTCCAATGGCATACACGCAACTTCTCTACAAGGGCCTTACCACTAGGGTGAAGATAGTAAGGTACATCTCGGCCGCACTTGCGGTGGAATGGGGAACAAGGCAGGGGTGCCCCTTGTCCCCCCTAATTTTCACCTTGGCAGTGGAGCCTTTGGCCATTAGCCTGCAACAGGAGGGTGACGCCTGGGGTATCTCGATCGCGGGCACAGTTCACTGCATATCGTTATACGCCGATGACCTTTTGATCTATGTGTGGGATGTCACAAGTGATCTCACACCAATATGGACAATACTGCACACCTTCGCAGAGGTCTGCGTACTTAAAGTTAATTGGGGAAAATCAACGATCTTTCCTCTCAGCCCTCAGCTTGCTCCCTTTAAGATCACAATAGGACCCCAGACACTCGGTTGGAATGCTACCGCACCCCGATACCTAGGAGTGACTCTATATGAGGGAAACCACCACAAAACATTAGCAGGACTTCGAGCGGCAGTGGCATTCTGGAAGACCCTTCCTTTGGCTCCCATAGGGCGTGTAGCCTTAGCAAAGATGATAATGGTACCCAGACTGCTCTACACCTTTACCAATCTCCCGGTGATACCGCCTCGCTCCTTTTTTCAAGAACTAGACACATTACTTACGACGTTGATATGGGGGGGCAGTAGACATAGAGTAGCCTTACAAACCCTCTACTTGCCTACAACGCAGGGGGGTCTGGGGGCCCCTTCCTTTGAGGCCTATTTTCTGGCCGCTCAGATTCAGTGGCTGTCCCATTGGACGGCAGAACGCCACATAGAGGAGACATTTACTAACAACGGTCGACTGCTGATGCCGGGAACCAAGCCAATGAGTACACATCCCTTACAAGTGACAATTGCCTGCAAATGCGTGATGTGTATACACCGGATGTCAGGAGGTATACCCCTATACTTTCCATTGCTCCCATTAGTGGGATTCCCACAGAAGGAGAACTATTACACCTCTGGAGTCCCCCGGATGTGGACGGAGCACAAAGTGACAGAGATAGAGGCTCTGTTTGAGGACGGGCAACTGAAAACTTATGCCCAAATGCGGGATAGCTATGATCTCCCCCCAGGGCAATTCCTGGTGCACAGATGACTAATAGACTGTGCAGGACATTATTGGGTTCTTACTGAGGGGGAACCCCCGACACACCCGGTACTACATGCAATCCTTCATATGGGCAGAGGCAGACATTTAGTGACATGGCACTATAAAGCAAGAAGGAAACTGATCACGGCCCCTCTACAGGCTCGACTCTAAAAATGGGAAGGCCCGATAGGTCGAGTGCTCAATGACCAAGAATGGGAAAAAGCCTTAGAGTACCCAAATAAAGTCTTGCGCAACGCACGATTCAAAAACATACAATTCAATATTGTGCATACTTAACGCCGCATAAGCTCCATCGTTTCTACCCGGTCACGCATTTTGCGTGCCCCAAGTGTCAAACACCCGAAGCCAACTTCAAACACATGTTCTGGGACTGTCCCGTGCTTCAGCCATATTAGGGTAGAATACATCGGGTTCTTGAGCCGACGGACCACCTCATGCACATTACCTCATGGGACGCATGTGCCCTAGGGGTCTTCCGCAGACGGAAGACAGAAAAGGTACAGTGCAGATTTGC
This sequence comes from Lissotriton vulgaris, assembly GCF_964263255.1. Classification (NCBI taxonomy): domain Eukaryota; kingdom Metazoa; phylum Chordata; class Amphibia; order Caudata; family Salamandridae; genus Lissotriton; species Lissotriton vulgaris. Next base: position 813,462,509 of record NC_141696.1, on the reverse strand, counting down.
GTCCTTAGCCCTTCTCCTGGCAAAACGGGGAATAGCCATGTATTGGAGGGAACCGGCAGGTCCCCCAGAGGCAGCCTGGATCAGGGAGGTGAAGAAATGGAGGGCACTGGAAGAAACCATATTGAGAGACGAGGAGGTGAAGGGGATTCGTAAACATCCCATCTCTATAGAATGGGCACAACTCCTGTTCCAGTACACGCAAGAGACAACACAAGACGATTCTCCCAGGGACACACCAGCCCAGTCCCAAACCCCGCCCCCGGCCCCATATAGCGTCCGCACATACCACAGTTCAATACCTACACCAAATGAAAGACCGTTTACGCATTGGGAACGCACTAGATTAGCACCCTGACTACTGCTGGGAAAAATCCCCCCCCCCTGAAGATCTCCCCCTCCTCCCGTCTCTGACGCTGAAGACACCTCGCCGACGTACTGGTCCCTACCACATAGCAAATACCTATCACACCATACCTTTTTCGATAACCTCCCCGAATGCCTCCTAACCCTCTAACCTCCACCCAGAGTTCACTGTTTCTTGTACACCCTTCGGCACCGAAGAGTAGGTACTTACGCATTGCGAGCACACACATGGGCATTAAGCAATGAGGGACACCAAAATGGAGTGGGGGGTCTACACATCAACCCTAACCACTGCGGACACCCACTCATTTAGGCACCTGGCATCAGCCAGCCCACTACATCCCGCACTAGATTACTAGAAGGGTAATACCTATGTACAATGTGATGTTTCTTGCTTGTCAAGTGTGATGTATAATGGGATGAATGCTACATAAAATGTTCATATCATCTGACTGCCGGTGGGAACCTGACGTAACATCTGACTTGCAAATGCATAATGCGGTACCATGGAAAATAAAACTCTCAATAAAAAACTTTAAAAAAAAAAAAGGAACCAATCGGTCACCTTTGTTGAACAGCACAATACGAAATCATGTTTTAATCCTGCTAAGATTATTTTGTTTTAAGATGGCAATTCCATTACGCCTTTGGTTCGCGATGCATCACAAAGCTGCCCTGTGCCACTTTTTGCCATTTGTGCAACGTTGCACACTTCCACAGTGTTGCACTAATCTTTGCCTCAGTTTACCTTTATTCAGTGGCGCCCATGCAACGCAGAAGAATACCTAGGACACACTCTCCTGGAAGGGTGCCTGTGTTGCCACTAAGATGCCGAAACGGTGCCAGCGCGGGGGGAAAGGACAGGAATGACCATATGCTATAGATACAGCGCATTCATGCTCTTTCACTTTGACATAGGGCCGTGCAGTAAGGTGACTTGCTGTGCTGCCATGCTCCAAATTCCCATAAATATACCGCTATGTTTTTAACGTTCGATTTTAACATGGACTATTTTTAAATCAGGGGCCATATTTATCATAGTTTTGCATCGCCCTTGTGCCATGGAATGTGACATAAGGCGGACGCAAAACCTAGCTGAGATTTACCAAGCAACGCAAGGCCACCTGGTGAGGTCCTGCGTGGCTAGGTAAATCAGCAGTAACTCAAGGTAGCGCATGTCACTGCCTTGTGTTACTCTACGTGGTGGGGACGTTACATGGGTGGAGCAGGAGTGTTCTCGTGCACCTACCCGTGTATTTTGAGGCATTCTCAGATTTACCAACACTGGTAGGCCTAGGAAAACATGGGAATTGATGGCCTTCCCACAAGAAACGCAACAAAGAGAAATATCCTTATTTCTCCTCGTTGTTTCCACACTTAGAAAGAGGAATATGCCTGTGGGGATTGTTTTTTTGAAGTAAGGTGTCCCTTCCGGCACAAAAACAATCCTACTTCAAACGCAGGCACCCTTGTTCCACAGCGCAAGGGTGCCTTGCTATGGCGTTAGGCTGCTAATTGTGCGAAGCCAGTAATGTGTCATATCTTGATAGATATGGTGCATTGCTGCTCTCACTCTTTCCCGCAGCACAGTGCGGTGTCTTGCTATGTTGCGCTGCATGAAAGTTTCCTACATCGGCCTTTAATTTCACCACGTTTTCAGGGAGGAGTCTGTCTCATTTGCTGAGTAAAAATCATTTGTGCATACAATGTGGAAAGCTGTACATATTGAAGGATTATCAGGCGGACTGTGAACCGTAGATCATAAAACTTGGAGGCAGGTATGCTTTGTGCCGACTTCAGCAGTTGTGTGTATTGAATAGTGATGCACAGCAAAACCTTATCTCTTGAATATTAACCTGTTTCCTGCTTTGAACGTTCAGCGCCAGTGCTGAACGTTCGAAGAAACGGGTGTGGCCGCGTCGGCCGTTGGACAGGCGCAGCACCAGGGAGGTAGCTCGCGCGACGTCCAACGGCCGACGACAGCAGCAAACGGGTTAATGAGGCAAGTCGTTTGAGCTTTACCGAGCTCAGGATTTGACAAGTGGTATTGGGCAAAAGACTGGGTCTGACGCATTGCAAAGAAAAGTAGGGCTAGATTTACAAACATTCTGTGCTGTGTTTGTGCCACGATAGTGATGCAAACCAGGACAAAATGTTTTTTCTAATTTACTTTCCAGTACAAAACTTGTTTTGCTCAGGAAAGTTGCCTAAAAGTAACACAAAGTTACTTAGCATTAAGGGAGGCATTACATGTGCGTTCCCATGCTTTTTTACGCAAAACCCTATTTACAAAAATTTGAGACATGGTTTTGTGTCAAAAATTAAGGCCACTTTAAAGAAGGTGTTAAAAAGAGAAATTCTTTCATTTTTCCTTTCTTTTCCAACTTTGCATATGTGCTGCCCCGTGCAGCACACATACAAAGTGGGAAAAGTATTCAAAGTTGACTAGACAGAGGGAAAGATTTACAAGCCCCTTGCAACACTTTTGCGCCGCCTTTTTGTTCCTTTTGTGATGCAGGGCGGTGTAAACAATACAGCCAATTTACAACGTGACACATCTAGGGAGATGTGTCATGTTATAAAGCCCTGCGTCACATTATACCTAGGTCAGGTATAATGTATGCAGGGTGGGCGTTCCCACACAGGAAAGCCTTGTAAAAGTGACCCGGCGAAAGCTACAAGATTTAATTGCGCCACTTCTAGGACGCCATTGCTTTGAAACCTCACGCCTGCTAGAAGCAGGCATAAGGAGTGATGCAGTACAATAAGCATAGGCCTCAACATGCTTTGCTGGAGTTGGGGCGTGCTTTCGACACAACTCCAGCAATGCGTGACCTTTGGGCCAACAGATGCGTCAGAATTTCTGATGCATCTGTCAGTCCTTGCCCCATGGTGCGCCGTATTGTAAATACCATACATCCATGGTGGCGCAAGGGTATCGCAGTCTGGCGCTGGGAAACTGATGCATCTCTACAGATGCGTCAGTTTCTTGTAAATCTGCCCCATAATATTTTGTACTGGAAGGTTACTCTTCCAGTGCCAAACCCATATCAGACTCACATACACACCCTTGCACTATGGCGCAAAGTTGTGTGCATAGCACTGCCGCAAGATTCTGCGCCGGTGCTAGGGAGAGTAGAGGGCCACATCTCTGTAGATATGGCGCTCCCATGCTCTCTCCGTTTAGGGCAGCGCAGCTTAGCGTTTTTTGCTGCTGTGCTGCGTTGCATGAGAATTTAATAAATGTGGCCTGCAATGGTAGTACAGAAGCAGGCAGCAATGTAGCAAGAAGGAGATAGGCCATAATGCAAGCAATATAGTGGTCCCTGTTGCATGAAAATTGGCTTGTAAAGTACAGCCAAAACCGAGGTCACGGCAGGATTGGCATTTAGGGCAATCGGGCAGTGCCAGAAGGGCTGGCCTGAGAGTTTAATCTGTATTTTTTTCTTTTTTGCTGTTTATGGACCTGTTTTATGGTCTGGCGGACACTTTTCACTGTTGATTTCCCTGATATTATCACACACATTGACTGCAGCAAGCACAGATGTATGTAGTCTCACATACCTTGCAAGACACCTACATAGCGTGTACCATGACAGAAATGTACTTTGTGTTCAGTCACTTGTATAGTAGTATTATTGATCTTTTTGCCAAGCAATCAGTAATTACAGTACTTTTCATTAGTACAATTTACATATTTTGGAGAAAAATAATGTATTCTTGCTGCTAAACATGGGACTGCCAAGCACTTCGTGCACAGATACACTTTTAATTTCTAAGTTGCGTTTCCCAACTTTTCCAGGCACAAATCTGACTTACTCCTGGAAAAAGCCGTAATTATGCACAGATAACTTAGATAAAGAAATAAAACGTCTGTTTTGTACGCAGGACAGCTGAAAACGTCTAGTCATGCATGCGTAGCCAAGCATTGTGTAATGATTGGATATAAGTAAGTGTGAAGGGGAGGGAGGTTCTAAACTGTAGCTAATAAAAACGGACCTGACCGAGAAGTGGTCAAGGGTGTGCAAAGTAAATTCTATGGCTAGCCATCAGGTAGACTTTAGTGGCATCCACAAAGGTTTTGAAGTGTACTTGCTACGCTGATGGAAAATGGATGGCAAAATGTGGGGTGAGGGGCAACAGTGAATCAAAAAATCACAGCACGTATGCAGGAAGTGCTGGCAGAACCCATTCATGGGCCACAGAGCACATATCAGTACAGCACACTATCTGTGGTGGTTGACGTAGTTTCCCACTGGTGTCCTGGGGTTTGCCCTTTCTGCACTTGACTCTCAGGGTAGCGAGAGTGAACAGCCACAGGCTCCTCATGGAGATAAAGTGAGTGCAAGAGCTCAGAACTCAACAGCCAACCAACAGACCCGTTAACATAATGTCTAGACCAGTGCTTATCTTTTATGTAAAATAAACTACTTTAATCACACCGTAAAACTAGCCACTATACAACATGATTAGAGCACAAAACTAGGTTGTAATCTGTTGCATCAAACAGTGAAGCGCTACCCCCTTCTCGCTAGTGCACCTCTCCTTCCCGCTATAGTTGTGTTTCTGTTTCTACAGCTCCCTTTGCTGGACAGGATAGGCAGGGATTGGGCACAGGTGCAGATAACTCACAGCAGAGTCACTTGTTAGCAGAACTAATCTGTTCAATGTCTTTTTCAACGCCTGGCTAAAATGTCTTAAGCAGCGTGGGGGTTTTGCCTGTGTGCATCAGTATCTGGCCCCATAGACAGGCA